>NW_027411755.1:136127668-136788857 GCF_047663935.1 Musca autumnalis | reverse complement strand
CATTTTTATACCCTACACCACTATGTGGGGAGGGTATTATAAATTGGTTTTGGCCAAAAAGTTTGTAACGCATCGAAATAATGGTCGTAGACCCATACTTATATATATCAAAATGAATGACTCGACGAGCTGAGTCGATCTGGCTATGTGTGTCCGTCCGTCCGTCTGTCCATCTAAACCTTGTAATCACTAGACATCGGATTTTGCATATTTGCATATTTTTTATTAATAAAGATACGAAAATTCTGATTGGACCAAAATTCGTTTTGAAGAAAACTGAATGCAATGACAGGCTCATATTTTTTTATTTTTTTGCATATTTGCATATTTTGCATATGCACAAAATATGCAAAAAATATGCAAAATATGCAAAAAATATGCAAAATATGCAAAAATATGCAAAATATGCAAAAAATATGCAGAATATGCAAGTAATTTTTTTGACAAAAATCATCAATTAAATTTGGAAACTCATCAAAAGGGTTCTAAATTATGTTTATTGCCGTTAAACGTCGATTTCTTAGCAGATTATCATGTTATTAATTTTTATTGCGCCACAGCAATAAATCTGGACTAAAAGACTTAGAAAATTTTCTATAACGCAGCCTTCTTATAACAACATAAGTTGCTTTCTAATACAAATTTATTCAAAAAGTCAATCAGAAATGTCAAAATGTACGTATCCAAATATGTTGATAGTTTCTGCTCGGCCAAAAGTGTCTGACAGAATAACAAATGAGCTAGAAATTAAGACTAGGAAAATATTGAATATTACATAAAATCTTTCATATTTTATTAAAAACATATAAAAAACATATACGGTGCCATCATGAATATTTCCCTCTGAATTTTCCACACGGAAAATAAGTTTAGAAAGTTAAATTTTTTAAAATTAATATTTGTTAAAAGTTGAAAACTACTAGATTCGCCTCATTATGGCGTATTCTAGTCGAATCGACAAAAATATTCCCTTTTTGGGCATAAATATGAAAACAAAAAATTGTGAAATTGGGGAAAGGAAACAAATTCCGCACGGAATTTTTATTCATGATTGCACTGATAACTATATTTTAATACCCTAAGGGTATTATGTCTCAGTTAATGAATTTGCAACATGCAAATGAAACGAAATAGACCCACAGTTCCTTTTGATGATCTGCATAGATTCGCACTTATCCATCTCGCCATGTCTTTTTGAAAACAAAACACAGGTCACATTTTTAGACCAATTCGCATAAAATTTGGGGATTTTTTGGCCCTAGGGCGATCCCTATTTTTGTAAGAATCGATTCAGATTTGGATATTACTCCCATATATACAGTACATTCGCGATAATCCATACACCACAGGTTTCGGTGGTGTGCGAATTATCAAATTGTTCGGATTAACGAATTGTAAGCAAAATAAATTATTTTATATGATTAAATCACTCGTGGATGTTATATAATAATATTTTTTTAAATTGTAATTGCTAATACACTTAAATGAAAGTGCTCTACGTGTTAAAAATAGTGAGATTTTTCTACTCGACAATCCGGAAATTTTTATTAGCATTGCCCGTATTTGTTCCAGAAAAAGCCAATCAGATTGTGAAAGTAGTGCTAGAAATATGGCGTTTTTAAAGTTTACATCAGGATGTAAGCAAACCAAGAGACAGATGTGGAATTTCATCGTTTTGTAAATTAATATTCCTTGAAATATTTGCCTTTTAGGTGTATAGTGCATTTGGCAACTTTAATGACAATATTGCGGCGAATATTTTTCTTAATATATTTATTTATATCCTATACAACAGGACTAATGTGTCATGAAAAGTTTGTCCTTGTACTCTATAATTTTTACTAAATGTAGGTGAAACAATTTTTCACCAACTTCTCCATTAAACAACTGTCATAATTCGAAGCATTGGTAATATTTAGCACAAATTATCGAGTACACGGACAGGTATAAATTAATTAATTGTGTATACAAAAGGGTTATGACTTTTCGACTGTGCTATCAAAATTGTTTTCCTGTAGCAGGAATGAATGAACTATATTTTTTTAGCATTCTAAATACTTTTCTAGCAGAAATGTGTAAATGGTTTTACCATTTTAAAGATAATTCCAAGGTTTTTGACTTATTTTACCACTACCACTCTATTGTATGGTTTTTCTAAGTGATGTTATTTTGCACTAATCATTGGACGTTCTTCATTTTGCTTATATTCATCGTGGATGGGTATAACAATAATGCATTACTTTTCGCCGAGGAGTGAACATTTTGCAATTCTGCATTAAGCGGTTGTATGCGTACAATATAGATCGATAATATAAAATTATGTATTTTTAATGCATTAAACTAAAACCATGTCATCAATATTAAACCGGCAGTTAGAGCATTTTTCTAAAGAAGCTTTTTGACCACAAAGAACAAAAATTGCCAATTTATGTCTGAATATACTGAATAAAGGACTAAACACTATAAAATATACTCAAATCCAATATGTGGATATTCAAAACGTATACTTCTAATTGTAGTTATTTTCCAGAACCTGGAATCGTAAATTGTGCTCTAGTACTTTTTCCCATTTTGCGCTAAAAAACGAACCCTTTCTCCAAAAACTACAAAAAATTGCATTTTTATCTAAACAAAAATAGCGATGATTAACTCTAGCTCCTTTGTTTTACTGCTAGACAATTTTGGCCGTTTAGAAACTATCACCATATTTGGACACGTTTATTTAACATTTCTGATTGAGTTTTTGAAATTTTTCCATTATCTATCTACATTTGAATAGGAAGCAAATTATGTTGTAATAGGAATGCTGGGTTATTTGACATTTTCTCACCTTGTGAAAACTGATTTAAGTCTTGTTAGTCTAGATTTATTGCTGTGGCGAAATATCTGAAGACTCTCAATAACATAATAATCTGCAAAAAACTATGTTAAACGGCAAAAAACTTAATTTAGAATGCTTTTTTGATGATTTTCCAAATTTAATTGACGATTTTTGTCAAAAAAACGCTTGCATATTTAGCATATTTTTTGCATATTTTGCATATTTTTTGCATATATTTTGCATATTTTTTGCATATATTTTGCATATTTTTTGCATATTTTTTGCATATTTTTGATATGACCCCAAATATCGAATAATTGACCCTCAAAACGTCTAGATCCAAAATTTGAGTCCAATCGGATAAGAAATAAAAACATGCTAAAATCCGATGTCTAGTAATCACGCTACAGGTCGCAATTTTGATCGGATCGTCACGAAATTTTGGGTGTTGATGGGGGTCCCGGAGGGAAGAAGCCTATTGATTTTGGTGATGGTCGGATAATATTTAGGTGTCGGAATGGGTAAAAAACTTATGTGGATAAAAAGACAACGTTTTTTTCCAAAGCGCATATCTCAGCTTCTATATGGGGTATACCAAAAGCAAAACCTGACAATGAAAGTAGAAAATATCACCTTTCTAATGATGTAAAGTAGGTTCTTGTAGGTGATCAAACAACGAAGATATCACAATAGTCGCAAATAAACCCCAAATTTTCATGTTTGCGATTTCAGTTATAATGACGAATATCACAGCTTTGGCTGGGTACTTTCCAAAAGCAAGGCCTGGCTATGAAAGTAGAAGATTCCATCTTTACAATTATGCAAACTAGGTCTGCGTAGCTGACCAAATAGCGGAGATATCACAATAGTCGGTAATTCATCCCATTTTTCCATTTTTTTGGAAATCACGCTACAGGCCGCAATTTTGATCGGATCGTCACGAAATTTTGAGAGTTAATGGGGATCTCAAAGAGGAAGAAGCCTATTTGGTGAGGGTCGAAGAATATTTAGCGGTCGGAATTGGCAAAAAACTTATTTGGATAAAAAGACAACGTTTTTTTCCAAAGCTAATATCTCAGCTTCTATAAGGGGTATATCAAAAGCAAAACCTGACAATGAAAGTAGAAAATATCACCTTTCTAACGATGTAAAGTAGGTTCTCGTGGGTGATCAAACACCGAAGATATCACAATAGTCGCAAATAAAACCCAACTTCTCATTTTTCGATTTTAATAATAATGACGTATATCACACCTTTGGTTGGGGACCTTCTGAAAGCAAAGCCTGACTAAGAAAGTAGAAAATCCCATCTTTGAAACTATGCAAAGTAGGTTGGCGTAGGTAGTCAAATAATAGAGATATCGCAGTAGTCGTTAATGCATTCCTTTTTTTCCACTTTTTCTGCAATCACACTAAAGGTCGGAATTTTGATGGGATCATCACGAAGTTTTCTCACAGAGGTAGAAGCCTATTGATGTTGGTGATGTCGACAGTAGTCAAATATAAAATTAAATATTAATTATTATGGTTCAGTTCTCCTTAAGTCATTTGGTATAAAAGCCAGATAGGTGAAAACTTTCGTATCTCCATAAAAGAAATGTTTTCGAGTGCAAAGATTATTCACAGAGGTAGTGGTGTAGGGTATCACATAGTCGGCCCCGTACCGACTATAGCCTTTTCTCACTTGTTATTCATAAAGAGGAAGTACCCCGCTTCCTTGCAAATTCAAGAAAATATGCATCCTATTTCCAACGGAGGCCATCCCTGTACGTTCTCTGAAAATTTGAGGGAAATCGGTTCAGTAGTGTTGTAGATGTAACATATTTTAAAAAGTGGGCGTGGTCAAGTCTTTGGATCCTAAAAAGTAGGTATGGTCGGACACACAACCACAATTGTCTCATTAATTAGTTTAAGAACCGTTACATTCGTAATTATTTTAAATATATCATTTTTAAAAATAGGGTATAGGGCAGTACCCCGCCCCTCCGACACTAAATTTGTAGCCTATTTTCACCGGGGGCCATCCCTGTACATTCCATGACAATTTCAAGAAAATCAGTTCAGTAGTTTAGAAAATATTAAACAGACAAGTAAGAAAAGCGTTAAGTTCGGTCGGGCCGAACTTTTTATACCCTCCACCACAAATTTCAGCAATTTCGGTGGATTAATGTGGCCACAACCTTCAAAATACCGAAATTCGGAAGATACCTTTCTATGGGGGCTATATGATGGCGTGGACCTATGCCTACAAATTGCTGGGGGAAAGTTTTATACGCCTAAAGAAGACTAAATACCAAATTTCAGTCATATCGGTGTGATAATGAGGCTAAAACGTTCAAAATATCGAAAATCGGGAAATATTGTATTATGGGGGCTATATCAACACGTGGACCTATATAAACATGTTATGGTAGAAATGTTTCTTAGCCTCTGGAAACACAAAATACAAAGTTACAACCGATTCTTTGGTCAAATGGGTCTAATACATTCAAAATATATTAAAATGACGCGTACTTTATAAGGGGTCTTATGTGGGGACTATACCAAAACGTGGGCCTATATAACCCAACTTTGGTAGGAATGTTTTCTGGCCTCTGAAGACATAAAATACCAAATTACAACCAATTCTGTGGTCAAATGGGTCTAATACATTCAAAATATATTAAAATGACGTGTACTTTATATGGGGCCTTATATGGGGGCTATACCAAAACGTGGACCTATATAACCCAACTTTGGTAGGAATATTTTTTGGCCTCTGGAGACACAAAGTACCAAATTACAACCAATTCGGTGGTAAAATGGGCCAAATATCTTAAAAATTCCTAAAAACGACGACGCGTCACGCGTCATTTTGTATGGGGGCTATACGAAAGCGTGGACCTACATAGCCCGCTTTCAATACCAAAAGTCCTACGTAAATATAACATATTTTCCCAAAATTTCATCAACCTACGTCAATCCGTTCGGACGCTAGAGTGATTTCCACAGACGGACAGACGGACGGACATGGCTATATCGATGTAGAATTGCACGCTGATCAAGAATATATATACTTTGTGGGGTCTACAATGATTATTTCGAGTAGTTACAAACGTAGTGACAAACTTAATATACCCCCATCCTATGGTGGAGGGTATAAAAATTGAAAAAAGTTTTCGGGGGGCAAAGTCGAAAACTTAAAAAATCCTACTACAATCAACTAAAATGCTGATGGGCAGAAGGACTACTGAAGGAAGTAGCTGATATTGGTCGAGGCTTTGCGCATCGTAATAACTCCCTCAAGTTTAAATCCAGTACCTCCCTCACAAAGGTTCGAAAAGATTACAAGGACATAAATTTTCGCGGTCAAAATTATGCTTCCCGCTGTAAAAATCCCACAGCGATCAACCAAAATGGAACGACCAGATATTGGTCTATTCCTTCATGTTCCACCTCCACAAAAGTTCGCCACTAACCATTTTTGAAGTCTTGAAACGAAGCTGGGCTATTGGCGTAGACCTTATTTTCACAATACCTCAAGAGAAGAAGGTGTAAATAGCAAGATCTAGGTAACCAATTGTGATCATCTTTTCCGAAGAGAACAAGGCCCGGAAACTTTTCCCTAAAAAGATTAATGGTTACGTTGAGGTTGTGCCACGTAGCGTCGCTGTCTAAATCAATAGCATCCAACTCAGCCCATAAAAATCCTTGATTCAACCTCATTTTCGACAAAGTAAAGTTCAATAACTCCGCCGGGTCATAAACCAATAGAGTATGGAGAGTTTTTAGTCCAGTGAAAATAGACATGCGTAGAAGGGGAAATAGCAAAAATTCCAACAAAGCTGAATTTTGGTGGAAAGCTAGTGTTTACCATTAGAAGCCACGTCCTAAAAGTCCCCATCGATCCCATGTGGGCAAAAAAAGTTATTCGTGGTCAAAGGTCACTTTGGAGGCATTACTCAATTTATTTTTTGGATTTTTCTCAATAATGGTAAGGCTGGCTAAAGTAAAAGTTGTATATTTAACAATTATCTACAAGAATGGACTTTATGATTTTTAAAAAAGACTTACCCTCTTCGAGATAAATTAAAAATTAGCCGCCTAAGTACATTATGAGGCGAACCGAATAAAATGACCACACTATGTATTAGGTATTTCCATAAGCTTTCAAACTATATTTCCTTTGCAGTAATCGGTTCAGTAGAACAAGGTCTAACCCTGTTTTAAATCTGGCCTGGTCGATAACCGGCGAACCGGATCCGCTGCTCATGAAAATTACATTTTTCGTAATCAGCACAACTGAAAGGAGGGACAAAAATTAAAAAAAAATCGGAAAGTTTTCGTTGGGGTCGTTTCTGTTGGGCTTTAAATGACTTTAACATGGAATAACTCTACTAAACACTTGCCGATTTTGTTGGATTTTTTTTAAGATACTCGTAGGTATAATTTCTCTCTTCAAGGAAACATATATTTTTTGGGGGACAGACCCGGTTACTTCGGTTATTTTATTCGGCTCGTCTATATATGTGCATATATAAAGACCACACTTGTAGATAAGTTTTCTGTCCACAATATTTACTTTAGTCACTTTTTGATTAGATCAACCGTTTTAAAAAAATAAATCCGAAAACCTAAAAACTCCTTAAAATTTGACCTTTGACACAGAATAACATTTTTTGCACACATGGGATCAATGGGCAAACCTAATAGCAAACCATAGCTCTCCACCAAAATTCAGCTTTGTGGGAATTTTTGCTATTTCAATGTCTATTTTTACAGACAGTTTTACGATAACCCGAAAATTTGGAACTAAATAACTGACTTTTATTTGTATCTCTAATTTCGAATGATTTGTGTATAAACGCTAGTTTCCAAGCTTAGCCTTAGTTCACCCACAACAATAACATTCTAATATGCCTGATGATCGGTCGTGAAACGTAGCATAATGATGGGATTTGAACCCACGTCCTTGAAAACATATCAAATAATATTGTCACGGCGTGTTAGCGTTCAAAGCCAAACTCATAACTTCAAAGGCAGCGCACAATAGCGTTTGTCATGAAGAAATACATTTCAACGGCCAAATATCCGTTAATGTTTAAAAACACATTTGCATTTGAAAAACGACAGAGAAGCCATTCGACAGTCGATACGTCTGAATAGCTGCTTAACCAACAGCGAAACCAGGTAACGTAATTTGGTGACTGTGTGGGTTCGAGTCCTTCGCTTTCCTTTTTCACTTGCAAAAAATTTCCGATCAAAATTAATAAAAAAGATTTAGTTTAAAGAAATGTGACTGGAAGATTTTCACCATTTCACCCGATCAAGTACTGCAACGAAAGCATGCCATTATGCTGCCGTACTGGAAGATTCTTCGTCTTCTCGTGCAGGTTTTCCACAGATGACTTGGGGAGCCATCCCGTTGCAGTACTTTGCGTTGCACTAACATTACGGACCGACCTATCGCGTTATACAAGTATGTGGTTTTCTGCAACTCAAGTGCTACCGGCTAGAGACTTCAGGACCTTGTTCCTACTTCTCAGCTTATCGCATATAGCTGTGACATGCCCGAAAGACGTATGTTCATAGAGTCGAATGTTACGTCTAGAATGTGGGGGATCTTACTGGTCGGAATACTGTTACCATCGACCGGGACGTTGAACTCTGTGCTCATGTCAGCAGACCATGTGGTGAACAGAGTGACCGTAGAGTAAGTGGTAGTTATACGGACTGCTGATGGTGGCGACGATAACTCACAGTGGGCAATGTTCTCGCACAATGCAGATGTGTGCGACCCTGTCGTAGTCCCACACATGGACGAGTCCACAGTAACCCGCTACTTGTGGTGATTTTTGACGTACAAAAACCACTGTTTAAGCAGGAATGTAAAAATCGCTACAGACCTTTGGTGCGTATGTGGCTGTAGCGATTTTCACCCCGAACAGTTGGCATCCCTGCTTTCAGCTCCCATTACAGAAAAAAACGATACAAACAAAAAATTTGTACACTCAGGCGCTGGCCGTATGATGTAGTGAGATACCGGGTCTATCCGGTGTCGAAGAAATTACTGCTGTGGGATTTGTT
The DNA here is from genome assembly GCF_047663935.1 of Musca autumnalis. NCBI lineage: Eukaryota > Metazoa > Arthropoda > Insecta > Diptera > Muscidae > Musca > Musca autumnalis. Next base: position 136,779,970 of record NW_027411755.1, on the reverse strand, counting down.
TTTTTTCACTCTTTGATCGGATTATCGGACTTTATTAAAACTCTTGCATATCTCGATTTTCCAAACTCCAATTTTTCTTCAGAAAATATGTACGTTTTCCTCATTTTATCCTGATATCCACTGCTACAGATTTCCGAGTAGCCCTATATTCTTCTCTACAGTTCCTTGGGTCCCTTACTAGAGGTCTCAGGTCACCAAGTATGTATTGTACGTTCAACACGTTCGATGAGTGACTTCCATCTATCACAACATGTTCGATTTAGTTAATTGGGAGATGATCTGGAAACAGCCATGTGGTCTTTCGTATACCGAGACGTTTAATCTGGTGTCGTTTTTTGCCACCACTAATTTTCTGAGACTCATTTCGTTGTCCATGTCAGTCAGGTCATCGGCTATATCTTTTCTATAAGCACTCTAAAATAACGTCTTTGGTCTGTACATTCTTGTATCCTGTAGGGGCATATATGCGTATAAGGTTTATATTGCAGGATTTAACTTTTATCCGAATTGTCGCATGTTTTTCAGCACCCGGTTGAATCTGTAGACTATATATACTGGCTAAATACATATCCACTGATTTAATAATGTTTAGTTTAATGACCGATTGAAACATCCTAAATTAGTTATTTTCGGCAACCTTAAGTTTATATGTATATTGTACAAGCACAAGTATCTTTTGATGAATTGTAAAATGTTTATATATTGTCGTTATTCAACCACTGCAACTCCAATCTGCAAACAGCTTCGGATAAAATTGATTTGTCAATTATGTTTAGGTAAAACAAAAAAACAACAAACCAAATTAAAATGGAAGTCCATTGATGCCATAAATATTTTCGATGACCACCTAGAACTGCATTGGCGTCACCATAATCGTCATCAACGAAGAATCACAAAATCATTTATTTTTTCAACGAAACCAAAAAAAAATCTGAAACAGAATCGAAACTACAACAGTAAACAAATATTTACCACACACATGCGAAGACATTTTTAATGAAAAATGCAACAGAGAAGACTTCTTCATATCGTCTGTGACTTCATGTAAAAATCGAAAAGACATTAACTCCCTATAAAAGTCATAAAACTGTTTCAGTGGAAATAATCATAAAAAGAGGCAGCAGCATCCCAAGAACCGGGCAAAGGGAGTACACAGAGCACGCCGATGAAAAACTTCCCAGAAATAAATCAATCAATTAAAAATTTTATGAAGTTCCCGCAGTCAAATGCCGAAAAGTACACGATTAAATGCCAACATAATATGCTGCAGGAACGTGAATGTGAATGCGTTTAAGATGGCCAAAAACGCCACTTGCCGATGAAATGCTGTCCAGCAAGCAAGCCATCTAGCCAGCCAACCTGCGTGCCACAGACGTAAAAGATATGATTTCAACTGAAGCAAAATTTGCCGTGTGTGATTATGATGATGATCATCATCATTTTCTTTTCACTTACTAGCCTAAATGCTCCCTGATGAATGGCTGATATAAAAATGTACCACTAAAATGCAAAAAAATACCAAACTAAAAAACATTGGCAGCTCATCATATTTTATGACTTACAAACAACAGTTTATGACGATTCATGATCGCCAGTCAGCAAATCTACCTGCTTATTGGTTCATGTGTTCAAAATAATGTCGCCAACTTGGAGCCCCAGTTCCGTTTTTTGTTAGAATGTTTTAATGTTTTTTGTTGTTTCGCCTCCACTCACTCAGCTTGAGTGCTGAGTGTAATTAAAATTTCAGCTAATACTACGAAAATTGGAGGTAATTCATCATTGCATAGCAAGAAGTTTGTCAAAAGTGGTAGCAGACAGCAGCAGGTTCAGTTTGTCATCATTTTCGGGAGATCAACTGAGGGAAAAAAAGTTTAAAAACCAAACGACAAGCATATGACATTTTGACAATTGCTATGCGCCACTCTCAAGCTAATACAGTCAAACCTCGTATTGTGGAAAGATTGGAACATGCAATATAAGTTAAATTCTAACATGTAGGCAAGGAAAGGAATGGACAAATTTGACTGAAAGATTATGTGGTAATGAAGTGCTTATGCTTCTACATACATACGTGGAGAAAGTTCAGAACATAATACACAATTCTGATTACTAGGTATACGTTTTTGATTTAATCTAGTGGTTTGATTAAAAAATAAAACCATTTTCTATTACATAGAAATAAGTGTTTACTGTAATGGAAAGTATTTAGCTGAATGCACAACTTATGTTCTCTTTGTGGCACATAATAAAAATAATTGAAATTTTCACAGCCGTTGAATGAAGGGGGAGTAACATACAATTTATTCTGAACAATTTTGATACCAAAGTTGGAAAGAAAGCTATCTTTTCGGCAAATGTCAGAAAATATAGTATCTACAGTGAAACAGCTAGAAACGGTATGGGAAGCACTACCGGTTAAAATACGAACACTTTTCATCTGTGCAAACTCCAGCAGAACCGTAATAAGGTACAGGATGCCTTAACGGATCGTAGTGTCGTGATGCTGCACTCCGTAGTAACACAATACACAACAGGGAGGAATCGGGAGAAAAAAGAGAAAGAAAATGCGAGTGTGATACATGCAGCGTTGGCAGTATTTTTCAGTCTCTTGTCCCCAAATTCTCCCAAATGTTCCCCCAAAAATCCTCACATTTTATCGAAATTCCCAAAAATATCTCCAAACATTTCCATGCCCTCAGCCTTTAGGCTTTAGATGAATATTTCATCCAGACATAGATTAGGTTAGTATGAACTAGATCGCACCACTCCGTCCGATACCTCCCACACAAAATTTCAAAAATTTTTGCACAATTTAACGACATATCAGACATAGTTCTGATTTGTTTGCCTGAGTAAATGGCTACATAAAAACCTGCCTACACCGACTAGAATGACTAATGAGCACTATAAACTTCGAATTGAGCATTCCATTTGGCCGAAACTTTGCACACCGTAAAATTTTTTCCAAGGGTTCGAGGATACCTTTGGAAATTTCAGCCATAATGACCTAAAGGCCTCGGAACAATGGCTTCATTGAGCGTCGCATTACAACAACCACATGAGAAAAGCGGAAGTTATGTCAAGTTTTATTTTGAAGTTTTCTTATTGTTGTTTATAACACGTGACGCAACACACAACGGGCAAGTCCTTAAAAGCTCTAAAAAATCCTACCGTGCTGATTGGCACGGTACCTTCTCCGCAAAATTGTAATTTGTCGGAATATGCAACTAGAATTTAAAATTTTGACCATAAGTTAAATTTGGATATTTTTCTCACAATGGTCAATTGCATCCCCTAAATACTATCCGATCATTTTTAAAAATTATTGGCATTTTCCTAAGGAGTTTCTATTGAAAAATTGATATCTAGCGAAGTCCACGAACATCCAACCAATATGCAACGATCGTTTCGCTGGTGGTTTAATTCAGCTCATCAGGCATATAATATGTTGAGCTAGACAAAGGATGGAGTTTGAAAACTTGTATATATACTAAACTTATTGCAGGTTTTTTAAAATGTAAGTTTAAACAAGTCGGAGAGAGCTATAGTCGGACGGGCCGACAATGTGATACCATACACCACTTCCTCTGAGCACTGTTTTCCATGCAATTTATTTTATATGATTGCGACATGTCATGTTATTGATATTTTTGCACAATTTATTATTGGTTAGTTTTCAAGAATTTAAAATTTGGTCCCAATATATTTCGAAGGGGGCGGGATAGTTCCATTCGCCATATTAAAAAAAAACGCCCTCTCTTTAAGAATAAAAATCAAATGCCGTCATAACCCAACTTATGTTTTATTGGAAAGAAATTTTTACCGCGCCCACTTTTTAAATTTTCATTTCAATTCAAGTTTTCAATTTAATGTTTTCCTGCAAAAACTGTTTAACCGATTTTCCTAAAATTATTGAGGAATCTACAGGAATGGCCCACGAAAACAGGCTACATATTTTATTGAATTCCAGAGTGTTACTTCCCATTAAAATGTTATATCTCCAATAATACTGAACCGATTTCCATCAAATTTGCAGAAAAAACGCATTGTTTGCCGTTGTTATATATATTTTATGAGGTGGGGAACCTTCGCACGCCTTTCTTTTAAACGCTATATAAATAAGCCAAACTTATGAATATACATATTTGTTTCAGCATAATTTTTGGGAGGCAATGGGGTTGTGTGTATCCTAGGTACATATTTGGAGCCAAAATTCCGGACCACACCCACTTTTTTTAAATATGTTATATCTTGACAACTGATACCAACTCCCACTCTTTTCAATAATCTAATTCCATGCAATTTTCAGAAAATGTTCAGGAATATTCCGTGGTCGAAAATGCTATATATTCGCAGAGGAATTTCGGGAGTCTATTGTTTTATAATCGCTATATTTGCTAAACTTATGAGCGCACCGGCTTGCAAATTAATTTTTGAGACCCCCGATAAAGAAAAACGATATATTTACAAATTTCCTTAAATGGTGAGGTTCAACGGTCGATCAGCCATGAAAAACTAAAACATAAGTCTCAATAAGCGGAAGAATTCGACTTAACCATTTTTTTAACTTTTATAATTAGAACGCTTTATGATAAGGACAGGGGACATGGACGATAATAAATCCTAAACAGCATCAATTTGCGAAAAAATCCGTCAGGCGGTAAGAAAAAGAAAGGTTACCGACAAAATCTGTTGATACATTTAAAATCCTCATCGGTTTGACAATGGACCGAAGAAGTGGGGTAGAAAATACCTATTTTTGAATTTTCAAGCATAACGTCCATAATATGTTGTCATTAAAACTCATTACGACGGTGTGGGGGTCTACGACGAATATTTCACGGTTTTACATGAATTTTCGGAAGAACAAACTTATAATACCCTTACATAAAGGAACCACCCAATTTCAGATGTTTTTTGGTTTTTATTTAGATTTTCAGCCTATATTGGAATTTACGGTTCTTAGTGGTCATGAATAGCCCCCATAAAACGTTACCGCTCCAGTTCAGAACATGTTGCAATTTTTACATACATTTAGAGTTCCCAGGGGTCACGAAACTTCTTCACCAAAAACGGTGAACACAGGCCCAACTTTTGGTATATCCCCTCGACCTAAATTGTCCGTAAATTTTCATTAATTGCTCGCACTGGTTAAATACTTCTTCAACAAACATTATGGACATAGGCCCATGTTTAGGTATAGCCTCCGATTTCTGTACTTTTGTACTTTTTTGTAGTGTTTTCAAGATTTTTTCAACGTTTTTGATTTAAATTTGTTGTAATTGGTAATTACGTTTCCCAGTGGGAAAAAAATTTCCCCACCACAAATTGTAGACATTGGTACTTTTTTGTTTTCTTTTGGTGGTCCCCCCAGTTTAACGCTCTCTTACTTCTTTTTTATTTTCAATTAATCTAATAGTTCTTCAAAAATTATCTCCAAAAAAATTACGAGTCTGATAGTGTTTAAAAATGAACTATAACAAGTAGGAAAAACGTTAAGTTCAGTCGGGCCGAAATTGTATATACCCTCCACCACAAATTTCAGCCATTTCGGTGGATTAATGTGGCCACAACCGAAAATACCGAAAATCGGAAGGTGCCGTTCTATGGGGGCTTTATGATGGCGTGGACCTACACCTACATACTTCTGGGGGAAGTTTTATACGCCCAACGAAGACTTAATACCAAATTTCAGCCATCTCGGTGTGATAATGAGGCCAAAACCTTCAAAATACCGAAAATCGGGAGATATAGTCCTATGGGAACTATACCAAAACGTGGACCTATATAAACATTTTATGGTAGAAATGTTTCTTAGCCTCTGGAAACACAAAATACAAAGTTACAACCGATTCTGTTTTCAAATGGGACTAATACATTCAAAATATATTAAAATGACGCGTACCTTATATGGGGCGTTATATGGGGGCTATACCAAAACGTGGACCTATATAAACCAACTTTGGTAGGAATGTTTTTTGGCCTCTGGAGACACAAAATACCAATTTACAACCAATTCGGTGGTAAAATGGGACACATATCTTACAAATTCCTTAAAACGACGACGCGTCACGCGTCATTTTGTATGGGGGCTATACGAAAGCGTGGACCTACATAGCCCGCTTTCAATACCAAAAGTCCTACGTACAAATAATAGATTTTCCCAAAATTTCATCTACCTACGTCAATCCGTTCGGAGGCTAGAGTGATTTCCCCAGACGGACAGACGGACGGACATGGCTATATCGATGTAGAATTGCACGCTGATCAAGAATATATATAGTTTGTGGGGTCTACAATGATTATTTCGAGTAGTTACAAACGGAATGACGAACTTAATATACCCCCATACTATGGTGTATGAATTGATAGACCTTTAAAACCTCTTTAAAACTACGACTCTTGTATTGTCTTAAGAAACCTTGAAAACATTGTTTTAAGAAACTATGATTTTCCCCTCTTTCCCCTCTAAAGGGGGTATACGGTATGAATTGATTTATGCTGTTAATACAAAATGTTAAAAAGAAAAGTACCGATTATCTTATGATGCAAAAATAGGCATGGGGAAACAAAACAATCTTCAAAATGACATAAAAACCAACCAATTTAAATAGACCAACATTTTTGTCGGAAAATTTGTGAAATTCTTAATAAAGTCCTTATAGCGTTCTTCCTAGAAGACACGTACCGCCCACGTAAGTCATATTTGGAAGAAAAATCCTTGACCTTTTCATGATGTCAATTGTGTTAACGTACGTGGGCAGATAACATAGTTATACCCTAATATATCCATAGAAACCATATACTAGGGCAGCTTTAGTCTGGCACTAGATGGCAGCTCATATTAATACTGGATAATCCTAAACCCATGGCCCATATTGGAATATTATTTACGAGGTGGCCAACCTGACTAAAACCTTAGGTCAAATTTAAGTGTATGATCGAATTGGCATTACGAAATACACTAAAACAACTTACAGCTAACTAGAATTCCGCAACACGTTAAAACACTATCTGTTAAAAAAATAAGCTATTACCTCCTCCTTCAAAATCCATTGTAATGTTTTGCAATGCGAATTAATTTTGGGCGTCGAAGACTCGCCTTGTCTATCTAGGGATCCCAAACACACGAACATTCGGGCATGTTCTGGAATTCACCGTATGTTTTATACACATTACACCCACACTTCACCTCTTGTCATAAAGGTTTTTCTGGCTTTCACGTGTGTAGAACTGAAAAATTTCTCAATGTTTGCTTTGTGTCCATACATATAAGTGAATCCGGCACCCCAAAAATAGGTGTAATGTGTGTTGCAGAAACGCATGTTGTGTATTCGTTACACTTGAGACGTAGAGGTGAATGCCAGAACAGGCTCGATTTATTTCGAGAATCTTTCCCTGATCCTGAACTGCCCGCGAGTGCTTATTTGAATGGCACTTAAGAAATAAACATATCTACTAGGTAGACTTAAGACTCGCCCTAAAATACTCAGCTATCCTTTAACTAACGGCGAACATTCTTAGTCCGGTCAAAATAGACATTGAAATAGCAAAAATTCCCACAAAGCTGAATTTTGGTGGAGAGCTAGGGTTTGTCATTAGAAGCAACGTCCTGAAAGTCCCCATCGATCCCATGTGTGCAAAAAAAATTATTCGGGGTCAAAGGTCAAAATTTAAGGGTTTTTAGGTTTTCGGATTTATTTTTTGAAAACGGTTGATCTAATCAAAAAGTGACTAAAGTAAATATTGTAGACAGAAACATTATCTACAAGTTTGACCCTTATAATTTTTTTCTTGAGATATAGCTGTTCTAAAAAACACATGATTTTTATGCACTTATAAGGGAAATATGCACATATTCAGACGAACCGGCTAAAATAAGCGAAATACTCGGGTCTGTCCCCCAAAAAATATATATTTTCTTGAAGAGCGAAATTATAGCTATCTTCTAAAAAAAAATTCCAACAAAATCGACGTGTGTTTAGTAGAGTTATTCAATGTTAGATGCATTTTATGCAAAAATAGCCCATTTAACCCACATGTATAATCGAAAGCCCAACGGGAACGACCCCAACGAAAACTCTCCGATTTTTTTCAAGTTTTGTCCGAAGATAGGGTTTGTTGCGCTGATTACGGAAATGTACAATTTTCAACGGTTGCGGATCCGGTTCGCCGGTTATTAAACCCGAAAGGCCAAATTTAAAAACCGGGTTAGACCCGGTTCTACTGAACCGATTACTGCAAAGTGGATATCGTTTGAAAGCTTACGGAAGTATCTAACACATAGTGTCGTTACTTTAACCGGTTCGCCTCATAATGTACTTACGAGGCTAATTTTTTATTTGACCTTTAGATCGAGATATCTCGAAAATGGTAAGTCTTTTTCAAGAATCATAAAGACCAATCTTGTAGACAATTATTGAATCTACAACTTTTACTTTAGCGGGCTTTTGCTAAGTATTACCGTTTTTGAGAAAAATTAAAAAAAAAACTGAATAATGCCTCCAAAAATGACCTTTGACCCCGAATAACTTGTTTTGCACTCATGGGATCGATGGGGACTTTTAGGACGTTGCTTCTAATGGCCAACCCTAGCTCTCCACCAAAATTCAGCTTTGTGGGAATTTTTGCTATTTCCCCCTTATACGCATGTCTATTTTGACCGGACTATCTTAACAACGATTTTAACGACTATAGCTTAGTTTGTAAATCTTCCAGTCAACACTGAGATAGTTTAACTGTATTAATATATTTCAAATATAAACTTTGCTACGCCTCTGTTTATTCCATATTTGCCGCCAAAACGAACTTCCTGAATACTTGGTTATGGTTCGGGTAGACCAACCAGGTTGTAGCCAGAAGAAAAAGTAAAAACATTTCAAATTTCATTTTTTGGCATTTGGAATATTTTTGCTTAACATAGTTTTCAAATCGAAGTCGACGGCAACAAAAAAAGTGGAGACAAAAATCATATTAAAGTCAGCACATTATAAAAACGCCAACATGTCATCATCATCATTGTCATCGTCATTCAGTCAGTTAAAAACCCAACTATCCATTTTAAAAGATAGCCTTCACCATATAATTCATTGCTGGTGACTGACGACTGATCAAATGCATAACTTATTAAAGCTCGCTGGAGAGTCATTCAAGTTTGTTTTGGTAGTTTTTTTATTTCTTATATTATTCTGTCAAATTTGTCCCATAAAAGGACTCATATGTCTAAGCGCCACGCACTTTATTGTCCAGTTGGTGTTGTTTGTTGACTTGAACTGACTTGATAAACTCACATAACAAAATTTCGTTGGGATATGGAATGCTGATGTGAAGTTTTGAACGTTTGTGAGTTAGTATGTTACGTGAACTCTTTGGTTTTTTGGACAGATTGGCGCTTGTTTGGTGGGCGCCATTCATCTCCATAATAAATAAATTCGTCAAAAATATTTGTCATGTTTTAGACTCCCTTCATTCCTCTCACGATAAACGTAGCTTGGTTTCTAATACAACTTTTTAAACATTTTATAAAGAAAAGGCAAATGGTTTTTTTGGGGGGGAATTCCATTTCGTTGGGGACAACTAAGTAAATATTATGAAGGTTAGAACAAATTATGATTATTAATACATAGACATACTCCTGTCAGCCATAAATAAAAACAACTTTAGTTTTGAAATAAGAGAAGAATATTATTGGGAATACAAAATATGGCTTTCTACAAGATACTTTTACTGCGCCTGCTACTGTATTGAAACCATGGGTAGCTGGCCAATATTTATTGCCCAAGCAGATGGATTATGCACCACAAAATATATCAATTTGTAATCTTAAACATATCGGGTTACAGCAATTACGTCTGCTGAGTCTGTCACGAGCCTTTCTATGGGATAAACACAGACTTCACTAAATCTGTTTCTCCTGACTTTTCTTCAGATTTTGCTGCAAGGTAGTGACCAGGTCAATGGTGAATTTGGCAGTCCCAAATTAGCATTTTTGGACTAATTATTTCAAGTTTAAGGGGTTATCCCTTGTTGTACAAACCAAAATAAAACTAATTGTACATGCATTTTTATGAAAGTAGAGCTAACAAGTAAAAAGTCGTTAAGTTCGGCCTGGCCGAAGTTTTTATTAGAGTTGTGTCGTTCATGAACGAACCGGCTCAAAGGAACGATTCCGTGAAAAGAACGAACGGATCCGTATCCAGCTCATTCTTTTATATCGTTCATTTAGATCCCCGATGGACGAGTCATTGCTGCTTACAAAATTAGCAGCATTGGTTTTGCAGTCAAAATCTAAACAAACGCTGCGTTAGCCCAAGCAGCACAAATTTCCACACAAAACAAACAATGATTCAGAGATCTACTCTCGCTCAGTAACTCACCTCATTCAGTAGCACATCTCGGTCATTTCTTTCTTTTGCATCATTCGTTCATCTGGTTCTTTCATATCAAAACCACCACCACTACGTTCAGAAAAAAAAACCACCCCCATTAGCACACAAACAAGCAAGTAACACAACAGTTGTGTCATTCGTGAACGAACATTTTCAAAAGAACGATTCGGTGAAAAGAACGACGGAGTCGTATGCAGCAGAGAACGAACGACTTCAAAAGAAAATAATACAGTCAAATGTATTGTTGAACGAAAAAGAGCCAACGAACGAAGTAAATGACCCGGATCTTTTTGGTGAACGGAATGAAAAAGATCGATCAGCTCAATGAACGAGATTGCCCAACACTAGTTTTTATACCCTCCACCATAAAATAGTCTTAATTAAAATGGAATAATTTGGGTCCTTTTACAATTTTAGGTGGAACACCTTTTCGACAATGGATAGACTCCTACTGCCTCCCATTATTGCTTAAATTACACTGTGAACACAAATGTTGGGGTTGAGATAATTCCTTTTGGAGATGAAAGCCCTTGGTGTGTGTATATTAAAAACCCCGAAGGATAGATGCGCCGTGAGTCGAACTTCAGCGTTATGGCGTGATTAAGCTTTTGTAAGAGACCCTGTAAGCAACCATGAATTAGCATTATATCTTTGTTTGTTGTTTTTGTAAAGCACTTAAGCAACAGTGAACAAAGATATAACGCTAATTCCTGATGGCCCACAGGGTCTCTAACAAAAATTTCATCACGCCATAACGCGGAAGTTCGACTCACATCGGATCTGTCCTTCGGGGTTCATAATATACTCACCAAGGCCTTTCTTCCCCAAGAGGAATTTTCCGCGCCCAGACTTTCACCTCCATTTTGTTGCACAGTGTTATCTAATATAATCTAAAAAAATGTGTTCAACGAGGTGAAAGGTACCACATACGGGGCTATATCAAAGAGTCAACCTATCTTTAATTTTTTTGGCGGAAAAGTTTTATAGCTGCAGGGAACTTCAAGAGTCAAATTGAGGGTAGTTTCATCAAAACAATGTAGAATCTCAAAAATGGACCCATGCACAGTGGATCCACTTGTATGGAGAAAGTGGCCAAAAATATTTAGAGTGTAAAAATCAAGCCAATGCGCCGGTTACAGTTTTGTGCTGCTGCGAAGAGTGTTTTAAGAAACCACGAGCGTAACATTCTCCCCCCTTTCCCCTCTGGAGGGGGTATAAGGTAGAAATTGATTTATGCTGTTAATACAAAATTACATGAACAACGGTCCCGATTATCTTATGATGCAAAAATAGGCTTGGGGAAAGAAGACAATCTCCAAAACAACATAAAATCCAACCGATTTAGCGGATTAAAAAAATCAACTTTTTTGTCTGAAAATTGGTAAAATTTTTAATATGGATCTTATAGCGTTTTTCCTGGAAGGCACGTACCGCCAACGTAAGACAAATTTGGAAGAAGATTTCTTCATCTTGCCACTGATACCAATTATGTTAATGAACGTGGTCAGATAACAGAATTATACGCTAATATATCTATAGAAACCCTATTCTAGGGCAGCTTTAGTCAGCAGCCCACCATTTATAGTCTGGCACTAGATGGCAGCTGATTTTAATACTGAATAATCTTAAACCCATGACCTACTTTGGAAAATTATTCCCGAGGGCACTGGTGGGCATCATGACTAAAACCTTAGGTCAAATTTAAGTATATGATCGAATTGGCATTACAAAATACACTAAGAAAATATGCAGCTAACTAGATTTCCACAACACGCTAAAACACTGTTTTTTAATGAAAATTAACTTATTACCTTCTCCTTCAAAATCCACTATAATATTTTGCTATACGTATTAGTTTCGCGTTATTTTGAATATATTTACTTGCACTTAAAATATAGGTTGTACTCACAACAAAAAATATTAGTCAAATGTTCCGACTTTTGAAGCTATTCTTAAGAAGATCGCGTTCGAATAAAACATGTTTAAAAAGGTCCATGTCATAGCTGTCAGAGTTGCCAGATGTTGTACCAAAATTTGAAATTCATTTTTTTATTTTTGGCCAATGGGTGGATCCACTGTGCCATGTTGACGAATTTTAGTGAAGAAATTTCGTGACCACTGAAAATTCCCGAAAATCAGGAGATACCGTTATATGGGGGCTATACCAAAACATGGATCTATGTTGACGATGTTTCGTTGGAGATATTTTATGACCACTGAGAACTTCAAATGTCAAATTACAGCTATTTTGGTTAACGGAACGGATGAACCGATTCGGTTCAAATTTTGGCTTTCTTGCTATTTCGCCCAAACTTGGTTTAAGTTCGAAGATGAGCTACATCGGTCCACTCCTTCCGGTACCTCCCCCACAAAAGTTCGGAAAGTTTGTGGGCACGATAACTCTTGAAGGGAGTGACCGATTTGGTCCATACTTTGTATAGCGTAAATCTTCTACCAAAGTAATATGAGGTTCCAATATGGTCTCAATAGGTCCACTCCTTTCCACCCACTGACCACTGAGAACCTCAAATGGCAAATTACAGCTAGTTCGGTTAAAAATTGTAACTAAAATTCTCAAAATACCGAAAATCGGGAGGTACCGATATATGGGGGCTATACCAAAACATGGACCAATGTTGACGATGTTTAGTGGAGATGTTTTATGACCACTGAGAACCTCAAATGTCAAATTGCTGATAGTTCGGTTACTAATTGTGGGTAAAATTCTCAAAACACCGAAAATCGGGAGGTACAGTTATATGGGGCTATACCAAAACATGGACCTATGTTGACGATGTTTGGTGAAGATGTTTCATGACCACTGAGAACCTCAAATGTCAAATTGCAGATAGTTCGGTTACAAATTGTGGCTAAAATTCTCAAAATACCGAAAATCGAGAACTACCGTTATATGGGGGCTATACCAAAACATGGACCTATGTTGACGATGTTTCGTGGAGATGTTTTATGACCACTGAGAACCTCAAATGTCAAATTGCAGATAGTTCGGTTAAAACTTGTGGCTAAAATTCTCAAAATACCGAAAATCGGGAGGTACCGTTATATGGGGACTATACCAAAACATGGACCTATGCCAATATCCTTTGGAATAAAAGTTTGTTGATCACTAGGAACCCTAAGTGCCAAATTATAGCTAATTCGGTCTGCAAATGTGGCGAAGAACGTCAAAATACCTCAAATCCGGAGGTACCGTTATATGGGGGCTATACCAAAGAGTGGACCGATATAGCCCATCTACGAACTTGAACTTCCCATGGAAAAAAAACCCTCGGGTGCAAAATTTCAGCAATTTATCTCAATTATTGCGGACGCTAGAGTGATTACAACAGACGGACATGGCTAGATCGTCTTAGAATTTTATCCTGATTAAGAATATACAGTTAGTCAACTATATTATTGCAAACGATGAATATTTAAAAATGTAGATATTTAATTAGGAATTAGTACAAGTAATTCTTTCAATAATGTAGGGCCTTTTGTAAATATCTGTTGATTGATTAACTTGTTAATGACAACATCAAGCCAATAAATGCAGAAATCGGTCGGAAATAACAAAAACAACGGGCAAAATGGATAGGTGCCTGGTTTTTGTGATGTCAACTAAATAATTGCAAAATAAATGAATGCGCAATAAACTCGAGGAATTTTCCTCGCGATTTTTTCCAATTAAGGATTTTTATGACTTTTATGGTATGTGGTCACATAGATCCATAATTTGTGATCCTAAATAAATGTTTGTGTGTGTAACATAGACGGTATATTCAGAAAAAGAGAAAGTCAGGTAAATGGTTTCGGAAAATATGCTACATTTGGTCTATTCCAATTATAATAGTGGTAAATCCGAAAGATAAATTCTTAAAGTCACATCTTGTAAGCTGAGAAGTGCATACAATATAATTTACCGCACCGAGAAAGAAGCCGTTATATTTTCTGATGAGACTAAAATTATGCTGTACTACCACGATGGGTCTCAAAAGTATTGCGAAAACCCCTTTACAGCCATGGAAAACAAAAATTTAATACGTACCGTAAAGTTCTGAAATCTGTTATTAATGGTATGGGGTTGTATACTAAGCAGTGACGTTAGTAACATCCAGATTTTGGAGGAAACAATGACAGAGGAAGTTTATTTAGATGTTTCAAAACAGGATTTAACCAAAAGCGTCAAGAAATTTAGGCCTGTTAGCCCTGAAAATTCAAACAAATTGCAATATAAGTACTACCAAGACAACGCCCCTAAGCATAAATCTAATTTATGTAGGACTTGGTTGTTATACAACTGTACCAAAGCCATTTACACCACGTTCCAATGTCTAGATATTAACCCCATAGACAATTCATGGGTACACCTGAAGGAAAAATTCGGGAATAGGCCGCCCACTAACGAGGGGGACTAAATAAAATGCAATAAAGAAAAATGGCAAAAAATACCATTGGAATATGACATTACGAAACTTATTTATTGAATTCAGATACGTTTACAAGCTCTTTTTGATGCCAAAGGTGGGCATACGAAATATTAGAATCAACTTTTCGAAAAATACCTTAAAAGACTGAAAAGTTGTGAATTTTGCAATTCTTTAGTTGACAGTGCAAATAATGAGTTGTTTTCATTTTTGTTAATTTTACGAAAATGTTTAGTGAAATTTAGCTGATTTTTATTTTATTATATTAATAAACATCTGTAAGAATTATACTGTAAACAAAAATATTAAAAATGATATTTATTTATACCAATAAAATTATGTTTTATTTCAAATTTTGTAATAATTTTGGTTTTGCAATAATTAAGTTGACTAACTGTATATACTTTATAGGGTCGCAAATGATTAGTTCGATGTGTTACAAACGGAATGACAAACTTAATATACCCTCCATACTATGGTGGAGGGTATAAAAATATGAGACACGTATATCCGCGTTTTTAAAGTTTACATCGGAAAGTAACCAAAGTAGGCGGGGCAAGTTTCTATCATACATAGTTTTTTTCGAAATATTCGAGTTAAGATATCTTGGAATCCTTGCAATTTAGGTATATAGTGTCTTTGGCAACTTTACAGAGGAGGATGTGGGGAATATTTTCGTGCGGTTCATCAAATGGTTATTTTAGTTCTTTTTATACCCTCAGCCTTTAGGCTAAGGAGGGTATATACACTTTGATACGATGAAAATGTGCCTCATCGAAATAATGGTTTTAGGCCCCAAGTATGTTTGGACGAAATGTGTTTCAGACAATTTGGAGTCGATCTAGCCATGTCCGTCCGTCTGTCTGTCTGTCGGTCCTGCTGGCTGGTGCGCACGATAACTCTCGAACGGATGAACCGATTCGGTTCAAATTTTGGCTTTCTTGCTATTTCGCCCAAACTTAGTTTAAGTTCGAAGATGAGCTACATCGGTCCACTCCTTCCGGTACCTCCCCCACAAAAGTTCGAAAATGTTCGGAAAGTTTGTGGGCACGATAACTCTTGAAGGGAGTGACCGATTTGGTCCATACTTTGTATAGCGTAAATCTTCTACCAAAGTAATATGAGGTTCCAATATGGTCTCAATAGGTCCACTCCTTCGCGTACCTCCCACACAAAATTTCGGAAAAGTTCAGTTTAGGACCATCTTCGAATCGCTTTGTTTTTTGTTTCAGCAACTTGTATTCACTGCCCTCCGTACGACGGTACAAGTTTCATCAGGGGCAAGTCCATACTTCCTGAGAAAATAGCATAAAAGTTGCAAAAATCCCCTATGACACCGTGTAAGGTGGTTGGAGCGCAAGATAACTCTCGAACGGATCTGCCAATTCGGTCCAAAATATGGACTTAGTAATATTTTGTCCAAACATAGTTTAACTTTGCAGATAAGCCATATCGGTCCACTCCTTCAAGTACCTCCCCCACAAAAATTCAAAAATGTTCGGAAAAATTTTTCGTACAGTAACTCTTGAAGGGAGTGGCCGAATTGGTCTATACTTTACACATCCTAATATATCTACCAGATATAGATTAGGTTCAAATATGGACTATATTTCTCCACTCCATCCGGTACCTCCCACACACAATTTCGGATAAGTTCACTTTAAGACATGCTCTCAAATCACTTTAATTTTTGTTGAAGCAACTTGCCATCGCTGCCTCAATTACGATGATAAAACTTTTTTTAGGGGCATGTCCATACTTCTTGAGCAGACAGCCCGAAGACTGTAAAAACCCCCTATGGCACCATATGTTGTGGCTGGAGATGGCACCTGGATGGCACCATATGTAGTATCTCCTCCGCAAAACTTTTGATCTTTAATCCTAATCAACATTTTTGTCGGTTCAAACGCCCAACATTTTGAAAACCTCCTGAATACATACGTAATTTGGGAACAAATTGTATAAATAAACACAGGCTGAGGGTATATCTCTGTCGGCAAAGCCGACTGATACTTTTTTATACTTGTTTCTAAAATCTTTCAAAAACTCCTTTAAAATGTGATCATATCAAATCCAAATAATATATAATAAATTGTTTGCCATAAAATTTTACTATAGGTCCCAGAATACATCGAATCTGTGAATCTTATGTGATTATGGACAGTTGGTCCGATCTCAATGGACGCATTGCGCGTCGACACCATGAGCTTGGTCTTCTCGCCGATTACCGCCAGACCCACTTTAGCAGATTCTCGTTCGACCTTCATAAAGGTATCGGTTACTTCTCATACTGATCGTCCCATGGTGTCTATATCATCAGCATAAGCAAGTAACATGTGGCTATTGGTGTAGATTGTGCCACTTCTTTTGACGTTTGCCTCTCGTATAACCTTTTCCAGCAGAATGTTGAAAAGGTCACACGAGAGGCCGTCACCTTGTCTGAAACCTCTTTTGGTAATAAACTCTTCGGAGAGGTTCTTTCCTATTTTAACTGAGAACCAAGTATCAGTTAATGTCATTCTACAAAGCATAATGAGCTTCGCAGGGATACCAAATTCAGACATGGCTTGGAATACCTTTGAACGTAGGACGTTGTCGAAGGCTGCTTTGTAATCGACAAACAGGTGATAAGTGTCGATCTGCATCTCTTGGGTCTTCTCCAGGATTTGCCGCAGGGTAAATATCTGGTCAATGGTGGATTTGCCAGGTCTAAAGCCGCATTGGTAGGGTCCAATTATTTCATTTACCATAGGCTTTAGTCGTTCGCACATTATCCCTGACACTATTTTGTATGCAATAGGGAGAAGACTTATGCCATTATAGTTAGAGCATACAGTCTTGTCTCCTTTCTTGTGGACAGGGCACAGGATGCTCAGGTTCCAATCGTCGGGTACTCGTTCTTCCTACCAGATGGTGTAAACTAGCTGATGAATACACCTTATCAGCGTGTCGCCTCCGGTTTTGAACAGCTCGGCTGGTAAGTCATCGGCTCTTGCTGCCTTATTATTCTTCAGCCGGTTTATTGCTGTCTTTACCTCATATTGGCATCGCGGTATACATTCAATACCATCTTCTGGGATTGGCAGTTTGGGATACGTTCTTTCCATATTCAGAGCACACTATCTATATCAGTTACCAAATTACCTTGCTGGTCTCTACAGGACGATGTGCCTGTACCAAAGCCATTCATTCAGTTCTTCATTTCTTTTTTTTCTGCGGAAAAGACGTTTCTCCTCTCTCCTTTTCTCCCGATACCTCTCCCGTGCGCTACGCGTTGCTACTGATTGTAGAGTAGCCCCATATGCCGCATTTTTCTCTTCGGTAGCAGCACGACACTCCTGGTCATACCATGGATTCCTTGGTGGAGGTCTCTGGTATCCAAGTATGGATTTTGCGGCTGTTTGCATGGAGTGGGGTATTTTTGAAATTGTGTTTTGTTGGGCTAGTTGATTGGAATATGCTGTGGCTATCTGTTGTGTTTGCAGCCTATCGATGTCCAACTTCCGCGTTGTGTCTGTTCGTGCTTTAATTGCAACGTTTAGACGGGTACGTACCTTTGCTGCAACAAGGTAGTGGTCCGAATCAATGTTTGCGCCTCGGAACGATCGTACATCCAACACGCTCGATGAATGTCTTCCATCTATCACAACATGATCAATTTGATTACTTGTTCTTTGATCTGGAGACAGCCAGGAGCTGCAAAGTCTATCAGCCCCATAACATTATCAGATGTTTCACTGCGGAGACTGAATTTCCCGACTGTTGGGCCAAAGATAATCCCCTTTCAAATTTTGGCATTTAAAAACGCATGAATAATTTTAATGCCATGGACAGGGCAACGGTAATATGTTCTTCTAAGCGCTCGTAAAATATATCTTCCTTGTCTTTAGTGGGAGCATGAGCGCAAATAAAGCTGCTGTTGAAGAATTTTGATTTTAATAGAATTGCAGAGAGTTTTTCATTCACTGGGGTGAAGCTGGAGGTCAGATGTTTTAACCTACAAATCCGCAACCAAACTCATGCTTTTTATCATGGCAGCTATAATACAGTGCGCCTCCTTTAGGTGTTGTTGTGACGCTGTTCCCAATCCATCGTATTACCTGTATGGCAGTAATGTCGGCCTTGTACTTTTCAAGAACATCTGTCAATGTGTAAACTGCACCTTCTCTATAAAGAGTGCGAACATTCCAGATGCCGATTCGCAGATCATGGTCCTTAAAACGTTTGCGAGGTTCGTCAACTTTAGAGGGTTTTTTCTTTTCTTTCGTATTTTCATAGGAGGCTGATTTTTCTAGGGGAGGGTTACTAACCCGACGCACGAACCCAAGTTTTTAACTTCTTGTGGGTGAACGCGCGGCACATGTTAGCTCACTACCTTTAACGGGTATTAAAGGCAGCTCCTCAGGTGACACCACGAGGAGGTCAGTGTCCTCTTAATATGAAAGACGGACCATGATAAATCCTGGGCTTTGTCATGTTAAAGACGCTCAGGATAAGGGAGACTTCTGTCATATCAATGAGTGCTCCCCGATTCATATTATGTGTAAGCGCTTTTCATTTAAAGGTAGTTAAGGCGCACCGTACATGACATTGTTTTCTAAAGAGGCGATACAGTCATTGCATTGTCCCAATTTGTACTTCTATATTTCAAAAATGGTAAAACCTTCAACAATGTCATAAAAGTCAATCTTGTAGAGAATTTTCACTGCTACCACATTTACTCCAATTCCATTTCGATATGACTTGCGGTGTCGAAGCAAAATCGTGAAAACCTAAAAAACCCCTAAAAATTGTTCTCATCTATGAACATTGTAGTTTCAGAATCCGCAAAAAAACTTCGCAGGTGTAAGCTCCTTCCATTTAAAGTTGCTTTAAGAGCACCGTGATTATATTTTTAAGGAACTTTTAAGATATTTGTCCCATTTGATCACCGAATTGGTTGTAATTTAATATTTTATGTCTCCAGAGACTAACAAATATTTCTACCAAAAAATGGACGGTACCTCCCGGTTTTCGGTATGTTGAAGGTTTTAGTCCTTTTCGGGGCTACAAAACGTTCCCTCAGAAATTTGTCGGAATAGGTCCACGTTTTGATATACCCCCCATAGAACGCTACATCCCGATTTTCGGTATTTTGAAGTTATTAGCCTGATTATCATACCAAAGTGTTTGAAATGTGGCATTTAGTCTTTTTCAGGGCTCTAAAACTTTCCCCCAGATATTTATCGGTATTGGTCCACGTTTTAATATAGCCCCCATAGAACGGTACTTCCCAATTTTCGGTATTTTGAACGTTTTAGCATCATTATCACACCGAAATAGCTGAAAATATTGTATTTAGTCTTGTGTGGGAGTACAAAACTTTCTACCAGAAATTTGTAGGTATCGATCCACATTTTGATATAACCCCCAGAGGAATAGAATAGAAAAGTACATCTCGATTTTTGGTATTTTGAAAGTTTAGCAACATTATCACACCGAAGTGGCTGATATTTTTTATTTAGTCTTCTTCGGGATACAAAACTTTCCACCATAAATTTGTCGGTATCGGTCCACAGTTTGATATATGTACCTCTCACAGAACGCTACACCCCGATTTTCATTATTTTGAAGGTTTTTTGAAGGTCACATTATCCTACCGAAATAACTGAAATTTGATATTTAGCATTCGATATGGGTATAAAAATATGCCTACAGAGAATTGTGGGTATAGATATGAGTTTTAATATAACCACCTTCGAAGAGGTATAGCGGAGATTCCGCTCGTTGCGAACACTTTTAAAGGATTAGACTGTAACTTGGTATTTTGGATTCTCAATGGGTAGAAAACCTCCACTCCAGATATTAATCAGTACCTACCTATTTTACGTAAAATGAAGGTTGTACACGCATCGTCCAAACGAAATAACTGTAACATGGTATTTCGGATTCTGTACTGCTTCTCTAACTCATTTTTTGAGTTATCGACAAAAATCGACGATTAAAACCATTGTAATTTCGGTAATTAATGAAATTTGTCGGTAATTTAGCGACCAAAATAAATCCTAGCGATTGCAACAGTGTCTCCAATTTTTTTAGTACTTTTCTTTCATAATTTTGCGTTTTAATTTTATCGATTTTTGTCGGTAACCAAAAAGTTAGTTACAGAATTCCAATACTGAACGGGTAGAAAATATCGATGTCTAATTGGTATGAAACTTTGGTTAAAGAAAGTGATATCCCTCAGTTAAAGTGACAGAAGAGCTTAAGGTGCAAACACAATGAAATGCTTACTTCACGCTCAATTTCATGTAAAAGAATAAAGGGGAGGTACTATCTCATTAAAATGCGATTTTGCATTTCTTAATTCTTTTACATAAATTGAGGCTTGGATAAGCATGAATTTCTCATTGTGTTCGCACCTTTAGCACTTTCAAAATAAATTGTGCCATTTTACTTCAATGCTCGTTGTGGAGGGTATAAAAAATTAGGTTCCGCCGAACATAACGCTTTTCTTTCTTGTTACTTGTTTATACACAAATAGCAGTAATTCGACATTTAAGGTTCCAAGTGGTCTGAAAATGTATTTACGAAAAATTGAGAAAAAAACTGATAAAACTGGAAGCCAGTTTTAAGAGAGTGAGAGAGGAGAGAGACCAAAAATACCTTTCTCTTCTACCACAGGCTACCAGACGAATTTCTTCAGGTAAAAAATGGTAGAACTGTTTTTTCGATATTTTTGACGATTATTTGACAATGAAGAAAAAAATGAACGAAAAACAGAAGAAAAAGTCGAACGCTGACAAAATAAAATTAAAAACTGTGAAATAAAAGAAGAATATTGATTTTTTATGTTTCTTTTTGACATTGCTACCAGATCTACCATTTTTCCGTTCCTTTACTTTTCTGGTAAAAATGTTCATGAGAGAGCAATTTTGATCAATTTTGACACTTTTCTCTTTCACCACTTTTACCATTAAAAAAGTAAAGGAATAAAGCTATTAATAGAAAACCGTTTCATTTATAATGATGAAATAAAATTTAAGCCTTCTACTATTATTGTCATTCCTAATGTGTAGATATAAATAAACATGCTAGATCAAATCTGTCTTTATTTATACGATCTCTAAAATAAAAAGTCAAAAAAGATGTGTGTTTGTAATTTAAGCCAACATAATTACAATGAATATGTGTTACTAAATTACCTAAATTCTTATAAATATGCCAATCAATACTTCCATCTAGATTATCAGAAAAATATCACAAATATGGACCGATTAATGAGTTTCCATAAAATTCTATATTTCTACTTAAATTAAAAAGTCAAAAACTATAAAAAATCATTGAAGCGCCAGTATTATTCGGATGCTGTTAGTTGTGGGTTCATTAAAACTACATTCCCCAACTTCATCAAATAAATGACAATTGATTTATTTCACGACGACAACAAGTGGACATTAAATTGAAAAAAAATCCTTGACATTGACGTAAAACAATAAAATTTGTTTATGTGCATATCATTACCGTGCATCTTACCTACAACTAGGCATACATATAAAAAAGAGGCTCGTTTCCACAGAAAAATATTGGTATAAAAATCAATAAAAAACACAAGACAATACAGCATCATTGAATAAAGCCACAAAACTACTTTATTGTTTTCAATCACATCATTACAAGGGTGAATTTTTTACGAGATTTCAATGAGGCAGGTAAAAAATACAATATTTAAATCCCGTTTTTGAGATAGTTTTTTTTTTTATTTGTATAATAAAAAACAAAATCTCCATTGGACAGTTTATAAACAGATAACAAATATGTCAACAATTCCTGGCAAATGTTATAAATTATTTGAATAATTACTTTTTAGAAACTTTTTTCATTTATACTACCAATTTTCGATTTTATTTGAAGAGAATATCTGAACATATAGTATCAGGCCTAAGGAAGAGTATGAGAAGACTAGCAAAGAAGTGGGTGCTTAACTTCGTATTAGGAATAGTATGCTTCTGAATCTCTCTAAAACACCAGTAGGACGGATGTAGCAAGAGCTTAGCTTCGTGCAGATAAATCTGCATCATTGCAAAGCGGCTGCTGCGGAACTCTTGCAAACTCTGAGACCTTAGATATCGACTTGGCTATAGTACAGGAACATTTTTTAAATAACAATAAAGTAAGAGAACTAACCGACAAATGGTGGCGAGGTGAATCTGCAAATTTGCAATAATAAAAGTTATAGAACTCCACCTTTGTGTTCTAGACATTCACATCCGATATGTCCGATGAGTTGTATTAAACCACCCTGTGTGTTTGACTTCGCTAGAATTCACTTTTTCAATACAAACTTCTTAGGTCATGTTAGCCCGAGGGTGTTTGTTAGTTCACCTACCGGGCGCGTACCCACCGGCGGGTAGGGAGAGGCGGATGATCGCACTAATTTGTTCTAAATCTAAGGAATTCACTTGTGACTAAACCTGTTCCGGAGCGGATTAGTGCGATCACCTGCCTCAGGGAATTTATTTTCCCCGCGGACAAAAAACTGGTTATGGTCCCCTAAAACAAAAAACAAAATAATGAAGAAAGTTGGACAATGTGAAAAAGTTACGCTGCCTAAACTCAGTACCGGCGGTTGTTGTTGATCTGCCTACGAGTCACACCGCGTCGTCATCATGCGATCGTGAGCAAATCTCTCCCACAGGTGTGGGTGCCTTGGCTCCTGTGGTCGAAGGTACTGCGACAAGCACACAGGGAGGATGAGACTGAGAAACTAAGGGGAAGCTCATGCTCGACCCAGCCTTCAGATACAGGTAGCGACTCAGGCTCCAAATCCGATAGCGAAAGCAACAAAAATATAACCCTCATGGAAATCCCAAATAAGGAGAATGTCCACAAGATTACAACACACAAGAAACAGCTGTCTGGGGCTCAACGTCGCACGTTCAGGAAGCAACGGGCAAGCAAAAAGGCTATACCGCAGAATGCTCCCAAAGGGATCATGAACACTCCCTCCACTTCTTCGGAAGTGGCGAAGAGGATCAGATCCCCAGAAAAGCAGAACACTGCAAAGCCGAGAAAGAAGAAAAAGAGCTCTACATATCCAAATGTTTCAATGCACCGCGTCGAAAACCACGTAAAGGAGACTCTTCCGAGCCGAAGAATCGACTGCAGTGTCTGGGGATTCTGCGGAGAAATCCCGGACCCGGCAGAAGAGGAAGAGGGCCGCGGAGACTGGCAGACAGCCGCCATCTAACGCCAAGTTAGCCAAGAAACGCTACAGGGACGAACTCTGCTATGCAGTGATAGATACCAATAGGCGCTCCACAATAAAATATTTGCTTACATAATGAATGGAGGTGATCCAATTCAAATTATCAGCAGCGGGGTCAAAGGCTACGTGATGGTGTTCCAATTTGACCAGCATGCAAACGTTGACGCCCCCAAGGATATTATCAGCAGCATAATACCTCCATGGGAAAGCGACAATCTCAAGTTGGTGAGGAAAGACCATATTCCTCAACTAACTAAGACATCGGTATTTGTCAGAGATTGGGGCAGGAAGTTCGAGACGGAACACATGCTCGAAGTCTTGGGTCGCCGAAACAAAGACTTGGACGTGAAGACTAAGGGCAGAGTTTTCTATATATCCAACGTTGTCCGCTTCAAAGCTGGAGAGGCGGTAATCGGCGTGAACGAGGAAGCCATACCAAACAGCAAAGAGCTTTTACCTCCTAGCAAAAATGAAAGTTATATTTCTCGGAATACAGGGTGATATTTCTCCAAATTTCAGTACTTGGAGTCAAGCAAAGTCCCAAAGAAATTCCAGAAAAACGGAGTAAATTCAGAGTGCTGGCGGCTTTAAAATTATGTGAACATAATAGTTTACAACCTAAGGAGGAAGTCAAGATCGCTGTGGATGTCCCAATAAAAACTCCGTTGACTTGCTATGAGGATTCCGGTCCGGAGAGGAAATATCCAAACCGGTGTTTGGTGGAACACGCAGATCCACTTCGTACAGCTGCAGGGAAATCTTATAACAAGTGAGCAAAGGCTATAGTCGGGACAGGGGCGGCTATGTGATACTCTACACATAAGATTTTCACTGATAAACATTTATTTTATGGAATATTATCTAACTACCACCAAACTCAATATGTTCTTTGGGACCCCCATTAGCCACGATCAAAATTGCGACCAATTTTTCCATTTTTTGTAATCACGCTACAGATTACAAAAAAATGGCAAAATTTGATCCATTTCCTACTATTGTGATATCTCCCTTGTTTGACCACCTTCGGCTACCTATTTTGCATTAATGTAAACATGATATTTTCTTCTTCCATTGACAGGCATTGCCGTTAGAATACCCCTAGTAGAAGCTGATATATTCGCATAAGAACAAAACGTTGAATTTTCTCCGATCAAAATTGCGACATGTAGTCTGATTACAAAAAATGGAAAAATGATATGCATAACTGACTATTGCGAAATCTCTGTTTTGTTGACCCCCTACTCGAAACTACCTTGCGTCGTTGTAAAGATGTGATTTTCTACTTTCGTAGTCAAGCTTCGCATTTGGAAGGTCCTCAACCAAAGCTGAGATATTCGTCATACTTTGCATATTTGTAAAGTTGATATTTTCTTCTCTCATTGTCAGGTTTTGCTTTTGGTATACCTATTATAGAAGCTGAGATATTCTGTTTGAGAAAAACGTTGACTTTTTTCTCCAAATAAGTTTTTTGCTCATTCCGACCCCTGAATATTATCTAGCCATCACCACAATCAGTAGACTTCTTCCCCTCCGCGACCCCCCTTAACACCCACAGTTTCGTGACGATCCGATCAAAAATTACGATCTGTAGCGTGATTTCCTAAAAAATGGGATGTATTACCTACCGACTATAGCGATTACTTTCCATCATTGTAAAGACGGTATTTTCTACTTTCATAGCCATGCTTTGCTTTTGGAAAGTCCCAACAAAACTGTGTTATTCGTCATTATAATTAAAATGAAAAGTTTGGTTTTATTTGCGACTATTGCGATATCTTCGTTGTTTGACCACGTACGACAACCTACCTATCCTATCGTTAGAAAGGTGAATTGTCTACTTGCATTGTCAGGTATTGGTTTGGTATACCCTTTATATAAGCCGAGATATTCCGTTTGGAAGAAAACGTTGCCTTTTTCTACAAATAAGTTTTTTGCCAATTCCCTAAATATTATCCGACCATCACCAAAATCAATAGGCTTCTTACCCTCCAGGATCCGATCAAAATTGCGGATTTGAACAGCTTGGCTGGTAGGCCATCGGCTCCTGCTGCCTTATTATTCTTCAGCCGGTTTATACGGTATACATACCATATTCTGGGATTGGATCTGTGGTATCTTCGTTGTCTTCATTAGTATTGGATACCAGCAGTTTGAAAAAATATTCTTTCCATATCTACATCCTCGGATCGATCGTACATCCAACACGGTCTATGAATGCCTTCAATCTATTACAACGTGATCAATTTGATTTATTGTTCTTTGATCTGGAGACAGCCAGGAGTTCTTATGAATATAGAGATTCTTAAATCTGGTACTGCTAACTACCATGTTTTTCGTCGCTGCGAAGTCAGATGTTTCACTATAGATACTGAATTTCCCAACTGTTGTGCCTAGAATAATCTATATATATAAAAGAGCTTAGTGATGACTGAGTGAGTGAGTGAGTGACTGACTGGCATATCATCGCCCAGACGAAACCGCTGAAGCTAGAAAACTGAAATTTTGACTGTGGGTTGCTGTTGGTGTGTAGGGGTGAGATAAGGCTGGGTTTTTGGAAATTCGACCTAGAAGGGTACGAAAAGTACAAAAAGTTACTAAATATGGTACCCTTTGTATTAGGCAAACGGGAAAAGCTAGAATTCTGAAATTTGAAATGAGCATAATTGATGGAGAGTTAAAAAGATGTACCAAAGGGTTTTTCGAAATTCCACCTCTAAGTGTACGAAAAGTACTAAAAGTTACAAAATTTAGTACCAGTTGTATATTTTGAACGGAAACTTGGAATTTGGTATGTAAATGAAGGTTGGGAAGTGGTGTTATAAAAGGAAATGGTTTAGGAAATTCGTACTCATGTGTACGAAAAGTACTAAATGGTACTAAATTTAGTACAATTTGGATTGGGGTGAAAGGATAGAGCTGGAAACCTGAAATTTGGAATTAAGATTACTGACGAAGTATAGGATTGAGATATGGGGGTAGTTTTGGAAATTCATACTTATGTGTACGAAAAGTAATAAATGGTACTAAATTTAGTACAACTTGGATTTGGGTGAACGGATAGAATTCGAAAACTGAAATTTGGAATTAAGATTACTGTTGGCGTGTAGGATTGAGATAGGTTTGGAAATTCGTAAATTATGTGAACGAAAAGTACTAAATGGTACTGTATTTAGTTCAACTTAGATTTGGGTAACGGAAATAGCTGGAAACCTGAAATTTAGGATTAAGATTACTGTTGCAGTGTAGGATTGAGATATGGGGTAGTTTTGGAAATTTGTACTTATTTGTACGAAGAGTACTAAATTTGGTAGAATTTGTAATTGATTGAACGGATAGGTCTGGAAACCTGAAATTTGGAGTTAAGGTTACAGTTGGAGTGTGGGATTGAAGAAGTTTTGGAAATTCGTAATTATGGGTACGAAAAGTACTAAATTTGGTACAATTTGTATTTGGTGGACGAATAGAGCTGGAATCCTGAAATTTGGCATTAAGATTACTGTTGGAGTGTAGGATTGAAGTGGTTTTAGAAATTAGTACTTATGGGTACGGAAAGTTTTAAATGGTACTAAATTTCGTACAATTTCGATTTGGGTGAAAGGATAGAGATGGAATCCTGAAATTTGGAATTAAGATTACTGTTGAAGTGTTGGATTGATGTTGTTTTGGAAATTTGCACTTATGGGTACTAAAAGTTACAAAATTTAATACAAGTTGTATATTTTGAAGCGATTTAGCTGGAAATTCGTACTCATGTGTACGAAAAGTACTAAATGGTACTAAATTTAGTACAATTTGGATTTGGGTGAAAGGATAGAGCTGGAAACCTGCAATTTGGAATTAAGACGGAGTATAGCATTGAGATATGGGGGTAGTTTTGTTTACTAAATGGTGCTAAATATAGTACAACTTCGATTTGGGTGAACGGATAGAATTAAGATTACTGTTGGAGTGTAGGATTGAGATAGGTTTGGAGATTCGTAAATTATGTGAACAAAAAGTGCTAATTGGTACTATATTTAGTATAACTTGGATTTAAATTAACGGAAATAGCTGGAAAACTAAAATTTGGGATTAAGATTACTGTTGCAGTGTAGGATTGAGATATGGGATAGGTTAGGAAATTTGTACTTATGTGTACGAAAAGTACTAAATTTGGTACAATTTGGAATTGATTGAACGTATAGGTCTGGAAACCTGAAATTTGGAGATAAGGTTACAGTTGGAGTGTGGGATTGAAGAAGATTTGGAAATTCGTGATTATGGGTATGAAAAGTACCAAATAGTACTAAATTTGTTACAATTTGTATTTGGGTGAACGGATAGAACAGGAATCTTGAAATTTGGAATTAACATTACTGTTGGAGTATAGGATTGAGGTAGTATTGGAAATTCGTACTTATGGGTACTGAAAAAAAATGGTACTAAATTTGGTACAATTTGTATTTGGTGAACGAATAGAGCTGGAATCCTGAAATTTGGAGTTAAGATTAATGTTGGAGTGTAGGATTAAAGTAGTTTTGGAAATTAGTACTTATGGATACGGAAAGTTTTAAATGGTACTTAATTTCATACAATTTCGATTTGGGTGTACAGATAGAGCTGGAATCCTGAAATTTGGAATTAAGATTACTGTTGGACTGTAGGATTGAGGAAGTTTTGGAAATTCATATTTATGGGAACGAAAAGTACTAAATGGTACTGAATTTGGTACACTTTGGATTTGGATGAACGGATAGCGATGAAATCCTGAAATCTGGAATTAAGATCGTTATGATAAGTATTAAATTTCGTACAATTTAGATATGGTTGAACGGAGAGAGCTGGAATTCTGAAATTTGGAATTAAAGTTACTGTAAAAGTGAAGAATTGAGGTACTTTTGGAAAATCGTACTTATGGGTACGAAGAATACTAAATGGAAGTATGTTTCGTACAATTTGATAATGGACGAACAGATACTGCTTGAATTCTGAGATTTGGAATCAATATTAATGTCGTTATTTTGTATAATTGTCAGTGTAGGGTTGAGACATGTGGTTTCCAAAATACGTACGATAAGTTTACGAAAATTAATAAATGGTACTCAATTTGATGTTGGGTGTGGGGACGGAACTGGAATCTGTATTTTTGGAGTTAGGGTGAGTATTGGTGTGTAACATTTGTATATTTACGAAGAGTAAAAAATTTTGTATCGGGTGTAGGCACGGGTGGAATTTTAAACTTTGTTTTTAGAGTCACTGTTGGTATGGTGGGTTAAGATATGGAGATGGTTTTGGAAATGCATACTATAAAAGGTAGTAAGTGGTATAGAATTTGATATAATTTGTTATTGTGTAAAGGGGTTAGCAGGAAGTTTTGGAATTTTAGGAGGAGGTTTCGGAAATTCGTTCTTATGTATTTGTAAAGTACTATAATTTAGTTTGGGGAACTGATAGAGCTGGAAATGAGAATCGCGGTTGGTACAAATGGTTGATATAAGAAAGTAATATTTTGAGGTTATACCCACGTGTATGAAATGTACTAAATTTGGTACGATGAACGATCATATAAGAAGTTTTTTAATGCGTACAAGTTCTGAAAGTTGGTATGAGGGTCGTTGATGGCTGAAATGATATTGGAAATATCTAATATTAGGTAACAAAAAAGTACTAAATGTTACTGAAACTTGGAATTAAGATTACTGTTGGAGTGGAGGATTTAAGTAACCTTTGAAATTCGTTCTTATGTGTACCAAAATACTAAATTATACTTAACGTGATAAAATTTGGATTTGGTTAACGCATCGAGCTAAAGTCCTGAAATATAGAACTAAGATTACTGCCGGAGTGGAGGATTGAGTTAGTTATTGAAATGTGTACTTTCGTATGAAAAGTATTAAATGGTACTAAATTTTGTATACGGAATTCGGAAATTTGGTACTATAGTTGCTGTTGGTATGTAGGTTTGAGTTATGAATGTCATTGTGGATATACGTACCATAAAAGGTAGAGCTGAAATTGTGAAATTCGGTATTAGGATAGCGGTTGGGGTATAGAATGGAGATAAGGATCATTACATAGGTATCGCTGTTGCGATATAGTTTTTGATATAGGGATGTAAGTTTTGTAACTATTACCTATTATTAGTACTAAATTTGGTACCGTTTTGTTGTTGCATAAAGAGATATAGCTGTAATTTCGCATTTTTGTTTAGGTTCAGTGTTAGTTTTTAGATAAGGAGGTTTTTTATATGCGAAATTAGGTATGGAGGTCACTGAGGGCCAAGGTATTGAGCTGTTGTTGGAAATGCGGAAATACATTTTGATATCACAAATTCCGAAATTACAACTACTTCGGTTGGAAAAAGTGGATACAACTTTTCTTTTTTTTTAGAAATTGGAACTAAAGGTGTACGAACAATATTAAATTAAATTAAAAATCATTTAAAATAGGTGTTGGTACATACATTTTTTTCATATTAAATATTGTTTATTTGTATATTCTTCATTTTCCGCATGCGAAGTAGCGGGCATTTTGCTAGTGTTAAAATATATCTTTGGTCTGTTCGTCCTTCTCTTCGGTTGGAGCATGTGCGCAGACAAAGCTAATGTTGAATAATTTTGCTTTTATCCGTACTGTAGCAAGTCGCTCATTCACCGGGGTGAAGCTGGAGACCTTATGTTGTAACCTCTGATTAACTACAAAACCGCAACCAAACTCATGCTTTGTATCATTGCAGCTATAATACAGTGCGCACCTTTAGGTGTTGTTGTGCCGTCTTTCCAAATCCTGTATGGCAGTTATATCGGCCCTGTACTTTTCAAGTACATCTGCCAGTGCGAAAACAGCACATTCTCTATAAAGAGTACGAACATTCCCGGTGCATATTCGCAAATCATGGTCCTTAAAACGTTTGCCAGAATCATCAACTTTGGAGGGCTTTGTTTTTCTTTTCTTTCGTTTTTAATAGTAGGCTGCTTTTTTCTAGGGGAGGGTTACTAACCCGACACCCAAACCCTAGTTTTTAACCTTCTTATGGGTGAACGCGCGGCACATGTTAGCTCACTACCTTAAACGGATGTTAAAGGCAGTTCCCCAGGTGACACCACGTGGAGGTCAGTGTCCACTTGAGATGAGATAGGGACCAAGATAATTCCTGGGTTTTGCCATGTTAAAGGACCGTTCCTTGGTATCATTCATCCCCTATGTCACCCTGTATTGGATCTATAGTAAAAGTTTATGGCGAACAAATTTGTAGAATATTTGAGCTAATACGATCATATTTTATAGGCGAAGGAATCAAAATGACCCCTTTAATAACTGCCTTAGGGTTAAATAATATAAAAAATGAAGCCAGTGACCCAAAAAACATAAGAACCCGAGGTTAGGTCAAAATCCATTTATTTTACAGTTTTGGGCATGTTTCTCGTAAAGATGTCCTAAGGTAAACTTGGCTATAATCTATTTAGTTGTTTGCAGAAACATTGAATGCAACAAATGCTGTTTGAATTGGCAAGAACAAATTGAGAATCGATTTGTAGCTCATTTGATAAAATCGAAAGACCGAACGAAATGTAGGTAAAAATCGAAAATTCTAACAGTCGAAATATGCTTTTGATTAACAATTTCTAATATCAACATAAAAATCTCATTTGCCCAACCAACCTTTTGTGAGAAATTTATTGAAAAAATAACAAATTAAATCCAAGATTATTATTTTAAAAAACTATATTTCAAATATAATCTCAAAATAATTTTCCCAAAAATGTGTTATCTTTGCTTCAACTCTCCCAGCTAGTATATGCCCTCATCAATGAAACATAGAATTGACTGCGCACACACGCACAAAGAAAACTGGAAAACAAAAACTCAGCAGACGATAACACAATTTGGCGACAATATTATCAATTAAATTGACAAGGGCTGGAAAATTATGAAGGTAGGTAAAACATTGTGCCCAAAAATGTGTGTGCTGCTCTCCATCCTTTTTTTGTCACCACATTGATCCTTTAACATTTTTTGTTTTGAATTCATTGATCCTTTGGGTTTTTGCGCAACACACAGGTATGCAACAGATTTACTTTAAGGAATATGAAAAAAAAAACAGTTTTTTTTTCTACTCCCAAACAAGTTATTCCTGTTGGGTGATCAGCTAGTTACCAATACCAAACACATCCTTTGCACTAACGTGAGGCGCCTAACACAGTTAGTGAGAGCGTGTGTGTGTATTGGTGAACATGGTGTTTTTTGTTACCGCCGTGCTAGAAAAATTGATAACAATTTTTAATTTATGCTTTGGGCCATCATCAACATGTTCTAACCAAAAGCAGAAGTAGAAGTGACCTGCATATAAGCCTTGTACTAAGTTACATTTCCAGTTGTGATTTTCATATTTTGTCCTTAGATAAAAACATTTTTGTTGTGTGTTTTTACCTTTTTTCTCTCTCTCCCTTTTTGAGGTTTTCAAGATTATAATTTGTAGAATATTAAATACAAATTTAGAGTTCCCATGAAAATATGTATATCAGTTATGGGTTTTTTTGGACAACAGCATACAACCAAAACAGGTGATAGATATCATAAAGGAGACGACATGGCCAACATGTCCAAGAGCGTCTGTGAGAATTTTGAATTTTTAATATTTGTGCCACAAAAACGTGGTTAAGAAACACGAATTGCATCAATGTCACTTCTTATCCGAAATCATTTCCGGCTGTCGTCATCTTTTTGGCCGACAACACTTCCGACAAGTGCATAAAATATGTGTTTTTTAATAATCCATCCTTTTTTCAAAATAGAAAATATTTAAATTTTGCCATTAATCAATCAGACAATACCAACCACATTGTAAGCACTTTGTTTTGAAAACAGTACTGTTTTCAGAGTAGAAAAAATCCATGTATGTAGAGAGTGGCACCAATGGAAGATCCATTGTTTAGGATTTAGGATTTCTTTTTTTGAAATGTTCGTCATAACCCAATTTAGGTTTTTATGCAAAGAAAATTTGACACACCCACTTTTTTTCAATTTTCAATTTTAATATTTTCTACAAAAACTACTAAACTGATTTTCCTGAAATTGACAGGGAATGTACAGGGATGGCACCCGCTGAAAATAGGCTACATATTTTGTTGAATTTCGTAAGGGGTACTTACCCTGTACCACATTTCTTTAAAAATGCTATCTATATATATAAAATTGAAATTTGTTTGTCTGTTTGTTTGTTTGTTTGTTTGTGCCTTATAGACTCGAAAACCGCTGAACAGATCTTACTGACATTTTTAGGGTACATTGCTACATGGCCTGGAATGAAAATAGGCTATATCATTTTTTGAAATTTCACGTTGATCTGGAGATATAGCATCAAAACCGGAGGACGGAATTTGATGTAGAAATAAATTTACCAAATTATATTCAAATCGGTTCAGATTTGTTTATAGCTCCCACATACATATATTTTCGGCCGATTTCCTTATTTTATGTACCAAACATGCTAATTATGTCCAATTTCAATGAAATTTGGAATGTGTGACGGAACTTGGTTAGGAAATAAACGTGCCAAATTATATCAAAATCGGTTCAGATTTGTTTATAGCTCCCACATACATATATTTTCGGCCGATTTCCTTATTTTATGTACCAAACATGCTAATTATGTCCAATTTCAATGAAATTTGGAATGTGTGACGGAACTTGGTTAGGAAATAAACGTGCCAAATTATATCAAAATCGGTTCAGATTTGGATATAGCTCCCATACACATATATTTTTTTTTTTCACCAAGCACGCTATTTATATCCAATTTCAATAAAATTTGGAGCATATGACTGCACTTGGTCTAGAAATACATGTGCCTAACTTTATCGAAATCGGTACAGATTTGGATATAGCTCCAATATAAATATTTTTTTGGCCGATTTTCCACATTTGATGCACCAAACACGCTACATATGTCCAATTTTGCTGAAATTTGGAATGTGTTACAGAACTTGGTCTAGAAATAAATGTGCCAAATTATATCGAAATCGGTTCAGATTTGGATATAGCTCCTGTATATATTTTCGACCGATTTCCTGTATTTTATGCATCAAACAAGCTATATGTGTCCAATGTCGCTGAAATTTGGGATGTTTGACGGAATTTGTTCCAAAAACAAATGTGCCAAATTATATCGAGACCGGTTCAGATTTGGACACACTATATATGTCCAATTTCACTGAAATTTGGAAAGCGTGACGGAATACGTTCTAGAAATAAATGGGACAAATTATATCGCTCCCATATATATTTTCGGCTGATTTTCTGTATTTTATGCACAAAACACACTATGTATGTTCAATTTCAATGAAATTTGGAATGTGAGTCGGGATTTGGTCTAAAATAAATTTGACAAATTATATCGAGATCGATTCATATAGGAATATAGTTACATATGTTCAATTTCAATGAAATTTTGAAGACTTAGCAGTCAGTAGAAGTCATCATTATTTACAAAAGTACTTATAGTTGGGAAGGATTTGACCAAAGCTACAGCTATTAAGTATCATATCTTTGAGAGACTTCTTAAGATTTATGTTTTATTACGATATATCTAAATCATTAGGAATACTTATTGGCGGAAAGGCTTTCGGAGGAGTGTTACCTCCAGAAACATACAAAAATACCATAGTAGCTCCATAACATCCCAGAATAGGTATATAATGCCTTCATATCTCCTATATTTATTCGTTAAAATATTAAAAACCTTAATATAATTATGGCATTCCATTATAATTTATCGTAGTCGGGGCAGCAAAGCGCACCGGGTTCAGCTAGTATCTATATAAATAGCAAGTAGGATCGGCGCACAGTGGTTCAGAAATCGATTTTCCTGGCCAAAACCCCCATTTTTTGTTATCACCGATTGTTAATTTCTATATAGGATTCCATAGTAAACATATTGAAACGAAGGAAAGCAAAAAAATTAGATCAAAATATTGGAAGGTGTGGGCGTGGCGTGCGCCTAAAGACGAAAAATGTTTCCCAATTTTGAAAAATACGTCATTTTTGCGATTTCTTGAGAAAGAAACAGCTATTTCTTT
Source organism: Musca autumnalis (assembly GCF_047663935.1). NCBI lineage: Eukaryota > Metazoa > Arthropoda > Insecta > Diptera > Muscidae > Musca > Musca autumnalis. The sequence continues at coordinate 136,744,851 of NW_027411755.1, read as the reverse complement.
GATACTATTACAAATATTGTGTTTTATTATTTTAAGAGTAGTTTTAATAAATTACTGTAGCGTTTACATGAAGTGTGCTATTTTGTTTTTCCTCAGGTACTACATTTTACTGTATATTCCAAGTTTAGTGGACTAGAACTTTTACGGAACAGTTTGAAACAAAGTTCCGTTTTCACAGAATGATGCCCGAGAGTGTCTTCTTTCAGCCCGTATATACTTCTGTACCCGTCCCGTTCCGTCGGTTTAACACTTTTTTTTAAATTTTTTGAAATCACATGGGAAACAATTTTTGTTTTTTCAATAACGTTTCCAATATAAATTATAGCTTTTTCAAACAAATGGACTTTTTTTAATATATGAATGTGAAACCAAAACCAATATGGGTCCATTTTTTCCTACAGCCCCTATATATCATTTGAAACTTTGCTCACTTTTCAGATTTGAATGACAATACATGAATATGAAACCAAAACCAATATGGGCCCATTTTTTCTATAGCCCCCATATAGCGGTACCACCTGATTTCAGGTGTTTTGAGGATTTTGTCTTAATTTTTTGTCCGAATTGGCTGTAACTTGGCATTTGGAGTTAACAATTGTACAGAAACTCCCCCACCAACAATTGTGTACATGGGTCAGATTTTGGTGTAGCCCCCATATAATGGTACCGGTATAATGGTAATAATGGTCAAAAAATGTATTTACTAAAAAGTTAAAAATAAAAAAATAATTAAAAAATTAAGTTTCAGTGTTTTATTTATAAATGCACTTTAAACTAGAAAATAATTTGTCGCTTAGCCTCAATAAGTATATTCTTCCTCATGATGGAATCTCTCAAATAAAACGCTTGTATTTAAATTAAAATGCTGGCAAAATTAAACGGCAAGCATTTTTTTTTTTTTTTTTTTTTTTTGACACATTCCATCATGAGGAAGATATAGAGTTTTGGTGTATTCTAGGACTTACTTACTTACTTAGCGGGTTTTTTCAAAACAGTTGTTCCATAAGCCGAACTAAGTAAAGATCTCCAATTCTCTGTGTTTGCTGATGTAATTTCCCAATCTGGGATATGTAGCTTTCTAATGTCTCGTTTCACTTGTTCGTTCCAACTAAGCTTTGGCCTCCTAGATCGGCGTGAACCTCAATGCGGCTCGTATTTATACGCCTTTTTAGCGGGTTCATCATCACTCATTCTTATGACATCGCAATCGTTGTATCTCGATTCGTTCAACTATATTGATGTCGTTGTAAAGTTGATACAGCTCGTTGTACATACGACGTCGATATTCGCCGTCAACGCAGATTGGTCCATAGATATTTCAAAGAATTCTTCTCACGAACACACCACGCACTGCCTTATCTGCTTGCGCAAGTACCCATGCTTCGGAACCATACATTAGCACGGGGAGTATCAGTGTTTTGTAAAGAGTTACTTTTGTTTGACGAGATGTGGCACTTTTCCAGGATTTGTCTCAAGGTAAATATCTGGTCAATGGTGGATTTGCCCGATCGAAAGCCGCACTGATAGGGCCCAATTATTTCATTGGCCATAGGCTTTAGTCGCTCACACAATATGCCAGATACTATCTTACGAGGGTGGTTCGGAAACTTCTTAGCCTATCAATGAAAGAGAATAGTTAGTTTTTCAAAAATATTTTTATTTTTCAATATAATCTCCTGAAACTTTAATACACTTAGTCCAACGCTTTTCTAGCAATTCTATCCCTTGATTGAAATAGTTTTCCTCAAGGTCTTCAAAATAGTGGTTTACAACTGTAATTGCATCTTCATTTGAGGTAAAACGCTTGCCAGCAAGGATTTTTTTTAGATTTGGGAACAAGTAAAAGTCACTGGGAGCTAAATCAGGAGAATAAGGTGGGTGGTCAAGCAACTCGTACTTTAATTCGTTGATTTTAGCCATTGTTAAAACACTCTTGTGCGCTGGTGCGTTGTCTTGATGAAAAATTATTTTTTTGTGTTGTAAGCCAGGACGTTTTTCTCGAATTTGTACATTTAATTGATCCAAAAGGTTGCAATAGTACTCTGAATTTATTGTTTTACCCTTTTGCAGATAGTCAATCAATAAAATACCTTTGAGGTCCAAAAAAACCGTTGCCATAACCTCACCAGCCGATTGAATTGTTTTTGCCTTCTTTGGGGCACTTCCTCCAGCTTCAGTTCATTGTTTGGATTGTTCTTTTGTCTCTGGAGTATAGTGGTGGATCCATGTCTCATCAACAGTTATGAAACGACGCTTAAAATCCATTTTATTTCGCTTAAAACGATCCAAACAAGCTTGAGAAATGTTCATTCTTATGCGTTTCTGATCGACTGTTAACAAATGCGACACCCATTTTGCAGACAGCTTTTTCATCTGTAGTTCTTCATGCAAAATTAAATGGACTCGATCATTTGAGATGCCCATGATATTAGCAATTTCACGCACTTTTATTCGTCGATCATTTAATACCATATCATGCACTTTGGCTACAATTTCTGTTGTTGTTGCTGTTTTTGGACGTCCACTATGTGGTTCATCTTCAATGCTTGTACGACCACGTTTAAATTCAGCAACCCAATGTTTTACAGTTGCATATGAAGGAGCACTTTCACCTAACACATTCACCATATCATTATGAATTTCTTGTCCCGATAAACCTTTTTTATGTAAATATTTAATGACAGCACGCATTTCTAATTTTTCCATTGTAAAAAATTGCGGATGCGTCTTTTTTTAACACATGTTTCTATATGAAGGAGTTGCCAGATCGAAACAAAGTTTAACATGTGTTCATAACAGAGAGGGAAATTTCCAAAGCACTTAACTTTTTTCTGTTTATACCGCGCTTTTTGTGCTAGGCTAAGAAGTTTCCGAACTGCCCTCGTATATGCAATAGGGAGCAGACTTATGCCCCTGTAATTGGAGCACAGGATGCTCACGTTCCAATCGTCGGGTACGCGTTCTTCCTGCCAGATGGTGCTAATATCTCATGCGTTTCACCTCCGGATTTGAACAGCTCGGCTGGTAGGCCATCGGCTCCTGCAGCCTTATTATTCTTCAGCCGGTTTATTGCTGTCTTTACCTCATCTTGACCGGGCGGTATACATTAGGGTTATGACTTTTTTACAACCTCATATCCCTCTATCATAGCGTGATGAGTTTTGCCATAAGATTACATAAAATCTTAATTATAAGGTGATTCGGTGAAAAAACCTCACGCACAAAATGATTTTAAAATTTGAATTTATCAAAATTATGGAAAAATAGCGGACCCGGCGAACTTCGTCTCGCTATTAAGGAATAAAATTTCATACAAAAACTCAATTTTCGATTTTTCCAATTTTCCTACTTTTCCAGAGGGATTTTCCAAAATTTTCTTCCGTAAAGACCTTCTCCTCGAAAATACGAATAACTGACAAAAAATTTTACAGAAATCGGCCTAGCCGTTCTCATTTTATGAATTACTATACATTTTTTACACCATTTTTATATATATAGATTTTTTGAAGTCTCTGAAAACAGATATATAATTGAAAATAATCTTTAGAGCCACATGAGATAATTAAAATGACATAAAATTTATTTCTCACTATTTTTCTTCAATTCTGAGAATCGTAAAAATGTCGTAAACGCTTTTATTCAAAAATATAATTTTTTAACAAAAAACAAAAAATTTTTTCAATGTGACTTTCTTCGCGACTTTTTTAATATTTGAATGAAATAAATGTTATTATAGTTATAAGTAGGCTTATAATTATTCATTCGTGCAACAAAAAAGAATTTTTTGAAAAAAAAAAATTTTTTTCATTCCATATATTTTTTCAAAAAATTATTTTTTTAAAATCGATTTGTGCGTGAACTTTTTTTATATTTCAATGGAATAAACGAAAGCATAGTGATTCATAGGCAAAAGTTCAATCATCCCTGCTACAGGAAATCATTTTTGAGGAAAAATGTCAAAAAGTCATAACCCTAGTATACATTCAATACCATATTCTGGGATAGGATCTGTGGTATCTTCGTTGTCTTCGTTAGTATTGGGTACCAGCAGTTTGAAAAAATATTCTTTCCATATCCCGAGCACACTATCTGTATCAGTTACCAAATTACCTTGCTGGTCTCTACAGGAGGATGTGCCTGTACCAAAGCCACTGAACACCCAACGAAGACTAAATACCAAATTTAAGCCTTTTCGATGGGTTATTGTTGCCATAACCTTGAAAATACCGAAAACCGGGAGGTACCTGCCAATGGGGACTATATAAAGGCGTGGACCTGTACCGGGGAAAAGTTTTATACCACCAACAAAGATTAAATAAAAAGTTTCAGCCATTTTGGAGGAATATTGAGGCCACAACCTTCAAAATACCGAAAATCGGGAGGTATCCTTCTATGGGGGCTATATGAAGACGTGGTCCTATACCGACAAAATTCATATGAAAAATTTTATACCCCAAATAATGACTTAATACCAAATTCCAGCCATTTCGGAGGAATATTGAAGTCACAACCTTTAAAATACCGAAAATAGGGAGGTACCGTTCTATGGGGGCTATAAGAAGGCGTGGTCTAATACCAACAAATTTCATATGGAAAGTTTTATACCCCAAATGAAGACTAAATACTAAATTTAAGCCATTTCGGAGGAATATTAAGGCCAGAAACTTCAAACTGGTGTCCAAGAATATAGCCACGGGCCCAGCTTACCCATGACATAAAATTACACTATGCAACACTGAAATGCAAACAACTTCTAATATGCATTTTTTGAAAGTACATACTGAGACTACAATAGCTCTATAAGAGTTTTGTCATATAAACCAGGCTAAAACTACAGTTTTTTGCATTTATCGGGCCTTTATCTCAGAAACGATTTGTCTTTGGCAATACTGTAGCCCTAAACTAGTAGAAATTATCTTTTCAACGGACCTCATGAGAAAACCCCCATCTAGGGCATCAAAATCGATCAAATATAAAAAATATTCTAAATAAAGTTCTCAGCAATTCTTCGGAACATTCTGAAACTCTGAAATGTTTTCTTCATGTTGTTTCAGCGGTATTTTGCATCATACGTTTTACAATACATATTTCAAACACTGTTCACAACAATAGTTTATTCTCGCATTTCGGATTTCACCACATTATTGACATATTTCTTAAATCGTCGTTGAAAAATATACTGAAAACAACGTGAACCAATAAACTGCGCGTTTTTTTAATAATTGATGTCCGTACTTGTTAATTTTTTTATATGTCAATTTTCACTATAAATTATGAAAATAGTTGTGAGTAAGATCGAGTTGGGCTGTGTACCATATCATTTAATAACAAGCCGGGCCGAACTTTTCATACCCTCCACCATAAAATATTCTGAACTAAAATGGAATAATTAGTTTTCATTCCTGTCCCCAACTTTAAGTGGGTGCGTTAAAATGTCAGATAATGTACATAAAATGCTTCATTCGGGAGGCCCTTTTTTATGGTGCCTATATCTAACTATGTATGTTGACAATTTTTGGTTGGCTGGAAATTGGGAGCTACCGTTATATAGGGGTAATAATAAAACATGGACCTATGTTGACAGTTTTTGATGGGAGCCTTTAATGTCAAATAACTCCTAATTCGGTTAAAAATTGCAGCTAGAATCAACGGTACATAACGTGGGAACTTCAAATGTCATTAACAGCTAGTTCGGAGGTATGTGGGCTATACGAAAATATGAACTTAAATGAACAATTTTTGTTGGCTTTTAAATTTCAAATTACAGAAAGTTCGTCCAAAAAATAAAGGTTAGGTACGGAAAATCGGGAGGTTTGTTTTGGGGCTATACCAAAACATAGACCTACGTTGGTTAAACCTTTTAAGTAAAATCCTAAAGCACCGAAAATCGGGAAGTATCGTTATATTGGGGCTATGTTTAAAATTGTTGATGCAGATGTGTGGTGACCACTACAACCTTCAAATGTCAAATTACAGTTACTGAAAATCGGGAGGTACCGTTATATGGGGGCTTTATCAATAAATCGACCTTTCTTGACAATTTTTGGTGGAGAGGTGTGGTGACCACTAGGAATTTCAAATTTCAAATGCTCAAATTACAGATAATTCGGTTAAAACTTGTAGGTAAAATTCTCAAAATACCGAAAATCGGGACCTATGTTCATAATTTTTTCGCATATAAGTTTTTTGGTCACTAAGAACGCTAAATATCAAATTATAGCTAATTCGGTCTAGAAATGTGACTTAAAACGTCAAAATACCTGAAAACAGGCGGTAACGTTATATGGGAGCTATACCAAAATGTGGACCTATGTCCACAACTTTTGTTATATAAGTTTATTGACACTTAGGAACCCTTAATGTCAAATTGTAGCTAAATCGGTCTGAAAATGTACCTAAAAACGTCAAAATACCGTAAATCGGGGGTACCGTTATATGGGGCTATACCAAAACGTGGACCTACGTCCACAAGTTCTCTTATATAAGTTTATTACCACTTAAGAACCCTAAATGTCAAATTATAGATAAATCGGTCTGAAAATGTAGCCAAAAACGTCAAAATACCGTAAATCGGGGGGTACCGTTATATGGGGGCTATACCAAAACGTGGAACTATGTCCACAACTTTTGTTATATAAGTTTATTGACACTTAAGAACCCTATATGTCAAATTTTAGCTACATCGGTCTGAAAATGTAGCTAAAAACGTCAAAATACCGTAAATCGGGGGTACCGTTATATGGGGGCTATACCAAAACGTGGACCTATGCCCAGAAATTTTGTTATATAAGTTTATTGACACTTAAGAACCCTAAATGTCAAATTATAGCAACATCGGTCTGAAAATGTAGCTAAAAACGTCAAAATACCGTAAATCGGGGGGTACCGTTATATGGGGGCTATACCAAAACGTGGACCGATATAGCCCATCATCGAACTTGACCTGCCTGCAAACAAAAGACGCATTTTCCCAAAATTTCAGCGTCCTATCTCCATTTTTGTGGATGCTAGAGTGATTACCACAGACGGACGGACGGACGGACGGACGTGCACATATCGACTCAGAATTTTACCCTGATCAAGAATATATATACTTTATAGGGTCGCAAATGAGTATTTCAATGAGTTACAAACGGAAAAACAAACTTAATATACCCTCCATACTATGGTGGAGGGTATAAAAAGGGAAGAGTTTTTTTTACCAATTTCCATCGAAACATCCTGCCAAATACATTGTACACCTAAAGTGCAAGGATTCCAAGTGATCTCAACTTAAATATTCTAAACTGTAGAAATGGTAGAAGCTTGCAACTTTTTTTTAGTTTCTTGTTTTTTTTTTTTTTTTTTGGCAAAATTGGTACCGATAGTTCCTTGGTATGTAACGCAAATAGAGATTTCATTTCTTTGGTGACTTACAGTGAAATTTAGCGGAGAACATTTTTGTCTTTGACGTCATTCTTCTATTTATGCTTTGTATGACAATTTTGCCAAACTCCACTGTGGTATGCGGCGGTACAATTTATTGGAGCTGTATTTACAGTTATCTATCTCTTCACTAAAAAATAGCACTAAACTTGCATAATAATTCGCTGTGATGACTTTATTTAGTGACAAATTGTTTGATTGACATTAACTAGCAACCCCACATTGGCCTTCAGTCGCTCACTCATCTTACCAGATAATTGCAAACTTTAGACAACAACAACAATAAAAAATAAATAAACAATTGCCAGTTATAATTGAATTATTTCACAACAATTCAGGCGTTATATTTCAAGCACCACTCTATGGTTTCCGCAATTTATAACTGCAACAACAACAACAGCAACAACGACTTAAATGCTGTTAAAGTTGTCAACGCTTTATTTCACACCATTTAGATATGCTTATGAAAGGAAATACAAGCAAAAAAACCAACAACATTTGTGCAATAAGGCATTGTTCATTGCAGAAATTGTGAGGTGGTACTTCAATGCCATCAACCACAAGGCAAGAAGCTGCGGTTTCTAAAAGTCACCCCAAACAACCAGCAACATTTTCATAATCAATGAAAATATTTTGAAATCGCTAAGCAAATATACACAAACACTACAACACTCCCTTGACTTGCAACTCCCCTCCTAATTTTATATGTAGGATTTTTTCTGCATATTTTTTGCCTCACAATTTATCCTGAATTTTTTGCTCTACAAAAAGAACTCCCGCTGTTCGGTGACAATGATGATGACACTTGAAAATCATTCAATTCACAAAACATTTTTTTTGGAATGCTCTCAATGAATTCAAAGCATGAATTATTTCCATTGCATCTAATTCTATTCAACTGTTTTTTTCATTCGGTTTTGGAAAATCAAAAGCACACTTTTCCACTTGACTGGAGATGTTAAATTTAATTAAGTGCCACAAAACTATTCTTTTCAATATTCTATTTTTCATTCATTTATATTAAATTTGCCGTTAATTGGCAATCAATTAGAATCAGAAAAAAAGGAATTTTTATTGCATAGTTATGAAATCTTTTGAATTGTGCAAATCATTTGCAACCGTAGGTGTCGTTTGATTGACAGTTTGCGGGAAGAGAAATTGTAACGTAATTGTAATTGTAAATTGTCTACACTTCATAGGGTGGTGGCAATCACACTGCAATCCATTTTAGTACAAATACAACAATGTATATTTTCGGAAATGAGAGGGCAATTCCTGTTGTTGTTGTACTCATTTGCATATTAATCAAAAACCCGACCCTACGACAAAGCAAACGCACAAGCTAAAATTCTTTTCTTTCTAACATTCCACCGGTACAGCAGTCATCAAAAGCATAGTGATCTCTGAGTGATCTTTTCGTCTCACTAAAATATAATATTTCTTTCGAAAGTACAAAAATTACTTATAGTACTGTAATTAAAAAAAAATAATCTTACCTAATTAAATGAGCAATATTTATTAAAACTGCTGCCACACTAAAAGGTAACTAAATTAAATCTGTGCAAATGAAATAAGAGTGAGTTTAATAGTGGTTTTTATACAGGAATAAGTGGAATTTTACCTATCCCCCAACCATTTTCACATAAAGTGCCAAAACTTGCGAATTAATTCTCCATCTAATACCCCGATATCCACGTATGCGTAATACGGTGATCCTACAAGCTCATTTCAGTAGGAAACAGCCAAAACTCGTGGATACATCGGGGAGAAAATTCAAGCAAGATTCAATATAAAATATATGTGCTGCCATGGAATCCATATAATTGAAGCAAAATAGAAGAATTTGTCAGCATAACCATACAATTTTCGGTCACAATACTAGATGACCATATTACCACACAAAACTTGCTAAAAATTAATTTTGGGAGCTATAACTTCAAATAGTACGAGTTCGCTGGAACAATCTTTATCGGTAACATAACCAGCTTAAACATCAATACTTCATTGTGTAATCCAGAAACATTGAATGTCTTCATAATCTTGTGTCTGTTGGCATAACGCATGGGCACGGAAATATCCAGAGCGACAGATTTTTTCTCTACCATCTATACGCAGCTGTACCATGATAAGAAGAACCCCTCTCAGAACGTTAAAACATAGCTACTACACAAACATACACTTAAGTATACTTTTGACTTATTAATTTAACCAAAAGAAAAGAAAAAAAATAGAAAAGAATAACTTTAAATATTTCTCTAATTTTAGAAATTTTACTAAATTGCATCAGTAGTAATATAAGTATCATAATATGCACAAATCTATAAAGTAATGCAGAAAAACATCATCAGAATTTAATTGCAAAAGTTAAGTTATTTGGGTTGACTACATGTGGTCACCAACAATTTTATTGAATGTTTGATCAAACACAATTTACACGAACAACTATCAATAATCATAATACAACCAACCATAATAATGATCATCATCACGGCATGCTGTTTGGAGGCCTTCAACGAGTAAGCTACTTGGTGAGTACGAACGTAATTATTACCTAATGTGGGTGCTTTTGTACATCATTTTTTATTGTTGTTGTAATTGTGTTTGGATTCATAATTTGCATATCAATAATCTTAAGCGTGTTGATAATTACTTTTCTCTCTTTCTGTTATTTTCTTTTTCTGCCTACGCATAAGGGTCACCACGTTTGTTGATACCATTAGTTAAAGCATTTTTTTTTGCAATTTTTGTTAGATCATTATTAAAATATCGTCGATATCAATAAGAACTACAAATAATATGTCAACTAGTTTGTGCTATTTATCATGAATAGATCTCTATGATTGAAATAAGTAAATAAGTCTTTGAATCACGAATTTGCTATTTTTTAAGCATAATTTTATTATTAAAATGTTGTGAATAAATAAGAAACAATATGAATTGGTAAATTAGACTTCGGTGTGTTTTCATACAGATGATGGGGGTAGGAGCGGTCTAGGACGCTGACAAATGAGGGGCCCTGAACAAATTAGCGCAATCGGGGCAACGGTAAGGGCGGGTAAAGATGCGCATTATCTCAGAACAACAGAGGTAAAAATAAGAAAAATTATAGAGTTGAATATTTATAAATTTGTGGGGTATTCAGACATTTAAGATATAAAAGTATTAGTTTTTTTTTTCATTCCATTTATTAAGTTTTAGCTTCTCTAATAAAAAGGGAGTCTACAAAAAAATATTTTCTCGTAATAAAACTAGTACTGCGGGGAAGGACGAGAACCCCCCACCCGACTGACGTTAGCTGTTTAATGGCTCCCGCAGTCCTCTCTCCGACAGTACACAGGTATAAAACACCTTACCACCAGTCACTCTTCTGGCTGCTATAGTTGTACATTACAAAATCAAAATGTGATTTTGAAGAGCTTTATGTTATTTAGAGTGAATGTCAGATGCAAGGATATAGCTTAATATGTAAACCTGGATTGTACAACTCTTATGAGCGGACTCTCCAGTAAAAAAATCGCATTGCTAAAAGCTGTGTTATATAATACTTTTTTTGGTAGTTGTAACTGCTCATAAATCAACCTACTAACACCTTACTTTAAGAAGGACGTGGCAAAAACCGGTAGAGTAAAATAGGGAGTTCCCCAAGGAGAAGTGATATCTCCGGAACTGTTTAAACTCTTCCTTTGCTTTCTCTTCCTTTTGGTACGCGGATGACTGAACACTCATGACGTCAGGTCCCATTGCTGATAACATTTGTGTGGCTTAATGCCTATCTCATTGATCGTGTTGAGTTCTACCAGGCGAGGAATAAGGAAGTCTCCACAATTTTTAACACGTGGACCTCGGAGATGAAGCTCCCACTGAATTTTCAGGTCGATGGCTTATATTGGAATATTTTTACTATCGTACCGTTTTATATAGGCTATATCCAAACATGGACATGTATCAACAGTTTTTTTGTTAACATTTTTTCTGACCTCTGGAAACACAAAATGACAAATTAAATTCAATTTTGTGTTCAAATGGAATTTATTCCTTCAAATGTAAAATAGCATGCTGATCAAGAAAATATATACTTTGTGCGATCTAAGAAGTTTAGTTGGTCGTTTCATAGAAGAAAGAGTGATTTCTCATAAAAGACAAGTATGCGGTGAAGTTTGTCTAACATATCTTTTCGCTGAAGACTTGTAAAAATTCTATTGAAGAGCAATACAAACAAAGAGCAATACAAAGCTTTATACAGAAAATTACTAAACTCCGACTGCGCAACCCTGGCCCTAAATGGAAATGGTAGGAACAAACAAGTAACATTTATTTTATTCTCCACCATAAAGCATTCTGAAGTAAAATGGAATAATTAGTTTACTTTTAGGTGGAAATATTTTATGACCACAGATATCCCATATGTCTAAATTAGGTCTGAAAATTTACCTAAAAATGTCTTCAAGCCGGTGGTAACGTTATATGAGGGCTATGCCAAACATGGATCTATGTTCACAATTTTTAGTGGAGAGGTTTCGTGACTGCAGGGAACCTCAAATTACAAAAATTTTGGATAAACATTGAAGCTGAAATCCTCAAAACACCGAAAATCGGGAAGTACCGTCATATGAGGGCTACACCAAAAACATGGATCTATGTTGACAATTTTTTGGTGGAGAAGTTTTCTGACCACTGGGAGTCTCAAAAGTAAAATTAATAGTAGTTTGGTTAAAACATGTACCTAAAATTATCAAAATACCGAAAATCGGTAGGTACCGTTATATGGGTCTATACCAAGTTTTTCGATTACTGGGAACCTCAATTATCAAATTACAGCTAGTTCGATTAAAAATTATAGCTAAAACCCCCAAAATACCGAAAAGCGGGAGGTACAGTTATATGGGGGCAGTTCGGAAACTTCTTAGCCTAGCACAAAAAGCGCGGTATAAACAGAAAAAAGTTAAGTGTTTTGGAAACTCTGTTATGTACACATGTTAAATTTTATTTCGATCTGGCAACTCCTTCATATAGAAACAGGTGTTCAAAAAAGACGCATCCGCAATATTTTTACAATGGAAAAATTAGAAATGCGTGCTGTCATTAAATATTTACATAAAAAAGGTTTATCGGGACAAGAAATTCATAATGATATGGTGAATGTGTTAGGTGAAAGTGCTCCTTCATATGCAACAGTAAAAAATTGGGTTGCTGAATTTAAACGTGGCCGTACAAGCATTGAAGATGAACCACGTAGTGGACGTCCAAAAACAGCAACAACAACAGAAATGGTAGCCAAAGTGCATGATATGGTATTAAATGATCGACGAAGAAAAGTGCGTGAAATTGCTAATATCATGGGCATCTCAAATGATCGAGTCCATTTACTGAAGACTGAAGCTGAAGGAAGTGCCCCAAAGAAGGCAAAAACAATTCAATCGGCTGGTAAGGTTATGGCAACGGTTTTTTGGGAATTCAAAGGTATTTTATTGATTGACTATCTGCAAAAGGGTAAAACAATAAATTCAGAGTACTATTGCAACCTTTTGGATCAATTAAATGTACAAATTCGAGAAAAACGTCTTTTTCGGTTAAAAATTGTAGCTAAAATCCCCAAAATTCCGGAAATCGGAGGTACCGAGATACGTGGGCTATACCAAAACATGGACCCATGTTGATAATTTTTGGTAGAGAGGAAACTTAAATGTCAAAGCCCCTAAAATACCAAAAACGGAGGTACCGTTATATGGAGGCTATACCACAAAATGGACAATAAACAAGTGAGAACGGTGTTAAGTTCAGCCCGGCCGAACTTGTAATACCATCCACCACGTGTTGTATTGAAGTAAAACTAACCAATTACTTTCCTTTCGTTTATGAAGAAGACTAAATACCACATTCCAGCAATTTCGGTAAAACGATGTGGCTAACCTTCAAAATACCGAAATTCTAGAGGTACGAAGGCGTGTGACTATCCGACAAATTTAGAGGGAAAGTTAAATACCACAACGAAGGCTAAATACCAAATTTCAGCCATTTCGGTTGATTATTGTGTTCTTACTTTATTTCTGGCCAAACCACGCCACTTTCAGACCTGTGATCAAAGAAAGAATTAAAGAATACCCCTTGGGTAACATGGTTCTTACGTATGGTTTTTCGATATAAACACTTCATCACACAAATATTGATGCTGACATTTTGAAGTTTGGATTTAGGCGTTTTTTTTGAATTATAACATGTTTTTTTGAATTATTTGTTATAATTAGAGGGTGCAACCAGATAATGATCAAAGCTATATACAAGATTGTATAACTCGTGCTTCCTGGTGGTTTGATGTATATCTCATGAGTATGCTCCGTACAGCTTCCTAGTAATTGGAGTTAAAAGGCGATAACTTCGTGCGTAAATTAAAAAAAAAAATTTTTTGGCCTTCAAATTTACAACTGTCTACAGGTACCCTTTGAACCAGGGTTTCGGAGTCGAGGTATTTTTGGCTCGGCTCCGACTTCGGACCATTTTTTTTTCACACTCCGGCTCCGACTACGGGCCGACTCCGATGGTAAATTCCAATACCACTAAAAATTAATAAAATGTGCACAAATTTGTAACTCTTTCCTATATTTGGGTCCATATATCCTAATCTGTTGGTTTTTCCTAAAATATTCTTTAGAAAAGCATCCGTTCGAATAAAATACATATTTTTGTGGGCCTATTAAGAACAACAAAGATTAGTCCTTCATCGACTGATTGTGTAAAAAAATATTAGATTTTACGGAAATAATGGACTAGTGTGTCCAAAAAACCGGTTTTTTGAAACAAAACGGTTTTGGTTAACCGAAATTTTCGCTTTTTTCAAAAACCGGTTTTCGGTTATTAAAAATTTCAAAACCCGGTTAACCGGTTTTTTAACTAGCTCTAAAATTGCTTATATTTCATAAAATTTTGATTATAAATTAGCGGAAAGGGGTAAATTAAGTATAACGACTTTTTTATATAATTATTTCATCAAATTCGTGATATCTGACATTCAACCTTGAAATTGGGACAGCAATATTAAGATTGAAATTGTGCTTTAAGAATAGTTACTAATATAAGGGATATTGTGCGAATATAGGATATTGGATATTGTACCAAAAGAACTAAATTTACAATTTACGTCGTCTTGCTTTGTAAGCTTCATATTATTGTGAAATGACTGAATCACCGGTTTCGGACATAAAAATTCAAATTTTAAATTTTTTGCTTAGAACTGAAGTTTTTGGTCATAAACACAAATTGAAGAATTAAATCGTTCGATGAATTACTAGATTATGATGTACATATTTACAAGTTTTTTTACGAATCACCTAATAATTAAAATTTTAACTAATCTTATGTAAATCTCATCAAAATATTATAAAAAAAAAAGTCATAACACAGTAACCATCCGAATTTCTTACATAGTTTATAACAAATACGAAATGTACCGAAATACATAAACATGCGGGGGTTTTTTTGAGAATGGAGCGGATAAAACTAAGAAAGTACAATAAAAATGTGACAATATCGATATCTTGGATGTGGGGAACCTACATAAAATTTTCGAAGGAACATTTTTGTAGAATTTTTTCATGCAGTAAATCTGATCTTTGTTACATTTTCAATTCAAGGACAAAAAAGACATGGACGGAACTGAGCTAGTAGGAAAATATATTCCCTCATTCTATTTAACTGAAAACATGTTATCTCAAAATGATGCAACAATAACGCCAAATAAAGATATAACAAGTGTGAAAAGGCTATAGTCGGTACGGGGCCGACTATGTGATACCCTACACCACTACCTCTGTGCATAATCTTTTCACTCGAAAACATTTCTTTTAGGGAGATACGAAAGTTTTCACCTATCTGGCTTTTATACCAAATGACTTAAGGCGACCTGAACCAAAATAATTAATATTTAATTTTATATTTGACTACTATCGACATCACCAACATCAATATGCTTCTATCTCTGTGAGAAAATTTCGTGATGCTCCGATCAAAATTCCGACCTGTAGTGTGATTGCAGAAAAAGTGGAAAAAAAGAGATGTATAACCGACTATTGCGATATCTCTATTATTTGACCTCCTACGCCAACCTACTTTGCATAATTTTAAAGATGGGATTTTCTACTTTCTTAGTGACGCTTTGCTTTTAGATGGTCCCACCCAAATTTGTTATATGCATGATTATTAATAAAATCGCAAAAATAAATGTTGGGTTTTATTAGCGACTATTGCGATATCTTCGTTGTTTGACCACCTACGACAACCTACGTTACATCTTTGTAAAGGTTATATTTTCAACTTTCCTTGCCAGGTTTTTCTTTTTATATACCCCTTACAGACGCTGAGATATTTGCTTTGGAATAAAATGTTGACTTTTTCTCCAAATAAATTTTTTGCTCATTCCGATCCCTAAATATTATCCGACCATCACAAAAATCAATAGGCTTCTTTCTCTGTGAGACATCGAAATTTCGTGACCCCCGAAGGTTTTTTGAATAGTAAAAATCAACTGATGGCACACTTTGGCCGCTGAATGAAACATGGGAAAATCTATACATATTGATAGAGATGCGCCCGCTGTATCCGAAAAGCGCATGCACCTCAACTGATTTTAACGAATTCGCGAATTATACGCTTCTTAATTTGTATATTTTTTCTTTGGTTGTAATTTCAATATTACCCTCTATTTCTAAATTATATTGTTTATCACAGTAAGCAAATATACTTTCACGGTGATGAACTATTTTCCTTGAATATGTTTTAGCAAAGTACTTCAGCTTTAGTATCAAAATTTAGAGAAATAGTAAAATAACTCAAAAAATGTTTCTCTGATTTTTTGTATTAAACCAAAACAAATATTTTTGAAATAATATTCCAACAATAAGTTTTCCTCTTTTGTTGTTGCTGTAATATGCAAGTTATAAATCCAATCTTTATAATTGTGGTGTCACATTTTTCTAGGCGTTATCTAGATTGTGTACGCATTTTTAATTTATTTTTTAGAGATTTATATTGACTCTGAGTTAGAATAAATAAAATTTCATTACTCCAAGATTTTTCATTATTTTTTGATTTCTTGCGAAAATAAGAACAAAATTTAGGAAATATTTAGGCATCCGTGGATATATATCAAATTCTTTTTTTATTTTTATAGTAAGCCCAGCTTAATCACAGATTTGTTGTTTTCAAAATTTAAAAAACAACAAGTTTTTAAAGTGGGTGTAATTAAAATTGATTGAGAAGACTAGTTTCGTCCAACGCCACTTGGACTCATCAATTCCCTTAGTTCTTTGTATTGAAACAAAGAACTCTTCCCCAATTTTATTTTTTTTTTTTTTTTTGAGACGCATAACAGTCGGGGTTGTTAATTTGGTTTGCATATGCGGTTACGAGAATTTTTGAATTTTTCTGTTGATGTCGATTTTTAAACGAATTCGTCGGTCACATTTATTCTTGACTTCCAGTCGTCATAAAATTTGGTGAATAGTTCTTTGTTTCAATATTTTTTTTAATTTTTTTCCAATGGAATTGTAAAAGAAATTTGAAATGTACCATATACATATACTTTATATGGTCGCAAATTTTCGATGAGTTGCAAACGGAAAAACAAACTTAATATACCCTACATACTATGGTTGAGCGTATGAAAACTCTGATAACTTTGAACGTGAGACGACCATAGTTTAGAAATATCTTTTTCCCTTTTTAAAAGTTTATCGAAAATATGTCAATTTAAGGGCAAAGAATCCTTGACAACAGCAAAGAATTAAACTTTTAGAAGGAGACACTTTCTCCTTGAATCATTGACAAATAGCTTTCTATATACTAAACCCCGAAGCAAATAGAAATGTTAAATAGTATTTTATCGTATCGTATTTTAGTATACGATCTGAATTAAATAAATAAACTACATGCATCTCCATATTCTGAAGTATATTTTTCTAGAGGGCTTTGACACATTTGAATGCACAACATTACTATGCCACCCCACGTAGAAATATAATAAACCCAATCTTTATCTGATCGTATCATTAAATTCAATTTTAAATATGTATTTTTCTTCAATAAAAGGTGGTCTTGTGTTATCATTTTAATAAACTCCTTTATTTAAATGCATTTTAAATTACAACAAACATGTATACATAAAAATATACATACGTACGTACGTACGTATTTTCTTTCAAATTCTTAGTATTCACACGTCCTGTGCTCTGGTAATAATTTTCTAAAATCATGACAGAACTTTGAAGGCTAATCAATCCTATTAAAAACTACTCTTTCTCCTTTAGCGCAGCTACATTTCAATTTCATAACAAACGACCGGGGCGAAGAAAGGGGTTTTTGGTGGCAGGCAGGCATTACAGAAAAGCCAAATGTCTTCATAAAAATCCAGAGTACGTGGGTATGGGTAATTGTTGTGTAAATTTCTTGACTAATGATCCCAGTTTTTTTCTTCAGTCGTTGTTTTTGTTGTGTTGTGTAGACATTGGTGCTGAGTATATGAGCTCAATCTATGGATTGATAGAGTTGTTGGTCTACCCTGTTGCTGTTGTTGTTGTGGCATTGTTTAGTTGTTGCGCATGCGTGCCTTAATTTAAAACGTGTCTAATGATTTAATGCTCATGTAGACAAGGCACATACTGCCGCATATTGATGAATATATTTATGAAGGCGACCGTGTTTGTGTGCGTGTGTATGTCGGTGATTGTGTGAAAATAGAAGCAACAACATATATTTATGGTGTTATATACTCTTAAATATTTCATTTACTTAACACCACTTATGGCTGTTACCATCCATCCAATGATCTACACCGGACGGCGGCAAACTCTTCACTCTTCCTTTGCCTGGCCCAAGGGCCTGGGGGGATTTTCAAATTTAACACTTTATTTTTATTTAAATTATACACTTCTTTTTTATACATTTTTAGGTAGCCGAAAACAATTTTTGAATTTTAATTGAAAAAATTGTGTTTGTTTCAGTCGGCAAATGGTTTGGTTGTTGCTTTATTATTATTGGTGATGGCTGTTGGTTGGTCGGTTGGTTGGCCGACCAGCTAGCCAGAGACGACGAACTCTTTTCAAATTTATTTTATTTATTTTTAAATGTTATTTATTTATATGCTCGTTGCTGCTGCTGTTTCTCATATGTTGGTAAGTTATGGGTTTTTATGGTTTGATACCATCGCCATTATCTTCATAGCCCGTCATAGGGTACCTATGGCAAAGTTGCTTTCGCCGCCGCCCCTTTTATGTTTGTCTGTCCTCACCTCAAGGCGTCCAATGACTTTCTTTTGGAAAGATGGTTGGCCAAATGTATGTTCTTTCTTTATAACCACAATATGTATATTAGCACCAAGGCATGTACTGTAGGTATGTATGCATGTATGTATGTATGTATAGATTTCTTGTGAACTTTCAAAGAGTTATGTTCTCAAAGTGTTTGTTGTTGTGTCTGCTTAATAAAGTTCAATTATTTTAAAGACGTTAACAATTTGTACGTGTTTTGTATCTATTTGTAATTTATTTAATTTTTCCATTGTCGGCATTTTCTTCTTTCTTTCATTCTTTCCAACGATCTTTCTTTGTTGTATTTAAGTTTAAGTCTATAAAGGTGAGTGTTTGTGGGTTTTTTACGATTTTTTGTTTTTGAATTTCTGGAAAATAGAATTTATGTGATTTTTATGTTATTAAAAGCGGTTAATTGAAAGCAAATCGATGCGATATTAAAATTAAAGACTGACTTTCAAAATTAGGTTTTTTTTATTATTTCCTTCATTTTGAGTTGGGAGTTTGGAGTATTGATAGTTCTTAAGTTCTGTTCACAAAACATTATAAATAGCCGAATATGAGCAATTAAAATACTCCAACTTGTGAAGGAAAATATCAGGTGAACAAGTACAAAAACAATTTTGCCGATAGAAATAAACTATATGTCTATGAAAGTAAAAATAAAAACCGTATCACCAGGCACGGTGCTCTTGAATTAAATTTAAATGGAAGGTGCTTACACCTGGGAAGTTTTTGCGGATTCTGAAAATATAATGTTCATAGGTGAGAAAAATAAAAAAAAAATAAAAAAATCGCCGGAGCGCTTTTTAAATAAATCGCGATTCAAGTTGACATTTTAAGGGGTTTTTGGTTTTCACGATCTTACTTGGAAACCGCAAGTCCTTACGAAACGGGACTAAAGAAAATGTTGTAGCTATGAAAATTCTCTACATGATTGATTTTTTATGACATCTTCGTAGTTTTTACCGTTATTGAGATATAGAAGCTCAAATTAGGACAATGGATTGACTGTATCGCCTGCTTATAAAACAATGTCATGACTGCAATTTCTCAACTTAAACTATTGTGAAAACATAAAAAACCCTTGAATATGTCAACTTGAATTGCGATTTATTTAAAAAGCGATCCGACGATTTTTCAGAGTGTCCCAAAATCTTGACATTTTGAGTATTTTTTCGGCAAAAATAGCATATAATACATAAAGTATAACGGTAAAACCAACGTAGCAGTTTTGTCACAAAATATTGAATTTGGGCACACAGTGTGCGGCCGGATCTTTGCACTGGTTTAACACAAAGGAATCTTCCAAAAAAAGCCGCCACCTTAATAATTCTGCGATTGAGTTCGCGTATTTTTTCACCATGGAATCGGCAATATATTCAGGAATGCCCGATCCGGGATATTTTCGTCCTTGCCACTGATCTAGCGGCGCGAAAGTAAAAAAATCGAACTATAAAATTGCGAAATATTTTCCATTGTATCGATTACAGACACCTTGCAGACAAAGATTTTGTTTTTTCATTTTTGTTGTTGTAAATATTCACTCAGTTATTCACTATCAAATACAAGAGTTTTTGTAGCATCAGATTTTAAAAAATTGTTGCAAAAAAATTAACTTCATATTTTTTTAAATGTTAAATAAATTCGTAATGAAAATGGACAAGATATTTTTTTAATTAATAGCAGAGGGTGTGATTTAAATTATAAAAATTAGTTTGGGGTCTGGAGGTACTTAGTTATATAGCAATAAATTTTCAAAAAATTCAATTATTTAGTGTTTTTATGGGTTGTACGCGCTTGTTCCATAGAGTGCATCTTGTAAACTTGGCCGAACTTAGGTCCGATTATTTTTTGGGGAATGAAATTGGACTCTCTGGATACTGAACAACCCCATTCGGGCTGCAAATATTTGCAAATCTTTTGATGACTGCACTTTTAAAATAAGGGATTTTGCATGAAATTCATACAAATTTAGCTGTGCATTTGCATGGGAGCTAAATCAAAATATGGACCTATCTTAAGAAATGTTTGCAAGGAGGAAATCTACCCCCGGAGACACTATAATACCATATTATAGCCATATTATATGTTATTAAATATGGGATAACAAGTAAAAATTCAACGAATCGGGGGTACCATAAAAGGGGCTACATCGAAACATAAATCCGTATTGAAAATGTTTTGCAAGAAGATTTTATACGCAGTGAGAACACGGAATGAAAATTACAGCTAAGTTGAATTAAAAATGTGGTCATGATATTCAAAATACCTTAAATTGGGAGGTACGGTTACATGGGGGGCTATATCAAAACGTGGACCTATGTTCATAATTTTGGTGGAAATATTTTGTGACCTCTAGGAACCCTAAATACCAAATTACAGCTAAATTGCTACGAAATTGTGGCTTAAATCCTCAAAATACCGAAAATCTGAAGGTACAGTTATATGGGGGCTATACCAAAACATTAGCCGATATTGTTCATATTTGGTCCATTATTACCCACAGGTACAAGCTAAGTTTGTGCAAAATTTCAGTGACGTATCTCAATTCATTTGCAAGTTATGAATTTCGCGCCGCTAGATCAGTGCTTTCGACCACCGTGCATCGGTGGGATGTAAGAGATGTAGGGAATGGGTGCAAATCCAAGACTGCTCTGGACTTCAGATCTTCTCCCAGGTTGTCTCCATCTTTGTTCTCGGATTCATCGGATCATGGTCACCGCGATCCACGAAACAAAGTTCGAATATTCTCTAAAACATGCATCATTTAAGTTGTCAATTCCGTACAATATCTGTCAAATAAATGATGTAAACTCCCACAAACACCTGTTTCAAAGGGTTATGGCCACTTATTGAGCACGAAAAATGAAATTTTTCATGAATTTTTTACAAGAAATCTACCAAATGTTTTCAGAAGATTAAGTTTTCATCTGATACATCACACCATGAGCTAGCTTCGGTTTTTTTTTTTTTTTTTTTTTTTTGAAAAATATTGCACAGTGTTCTGACAAATGGCCGCCTACGAAACGCTGTTTTTACTAAAGCAGTTTGCGGTGCACTGTAGCTCGAAAACGAATAATCCGATCACTATATGTTTTTGTGGGATCATTAAGAACCTAATAATCTTGTACTTAAGAGAAGCGGAATTAAAAATATAGATTAAAAAAATTGTGAACTGTCAAAGTCAAAATTTGGATTTTAACAAAAAAAAATTGATTGTTTTTCGCCATAAATTCGGCAAAAAATTAGCTAATTTTTATTTTATCGACTTTTTGCAAAATATTCTATTCTACCTATAGCCAATAAAACATTTTCAATTTTGTAAAATTTGTATGTAAGTGGCCATAACCGCTTAAGTTCAAGTGTAAAATGCGTTTAATGGCTACAAAGTTTTGCGAAAGAATCGTAAAGGAAGAGGAGTAGTAGAACTTGTCTTCTTATACACCAGTCTGTCCAGTACACGGTGCGCATTAACTAAATTTAAATGAAAGGTGCTTACACCTGGGAAGTTTTTGCGGTTTCTGAAACTACAATGTTCATAAATGAGAAAAATTAAAAAAAAAAAATCGCCGGAGGGATTTTCAAATAAATCGCGGTCAAAGTTCACATTTTTAGGACTTTTTCACGATTTTGCTTGGAAACCGCAAGCCTTATCGAAATCAGATTAAAAAAGAGTTGTAGCAGTGAAAATTCTCTACAATTACCATTTTTGAGATATAGAAGTTCAAATTTTTACAATTTACTGACTGTATTGTCGTATCGTTATATGTATATCTCAAAAATGGTAGAACCTAGGAAAAAAACTACGAAAACCAATTTTATAGAGAATTTTCACAGCTATAAGATTTCCTCCAGTCACATTTCGATAAGACTTACCGTTTTCAAGCAAATCCTGAAAGCGTAACAGAAAAAAAAACCTAAAAATGTTACGTGAACTTCTATATCTAAAAATGGTAAAACCACTTGTACAGAAGTTTTACATTGCTGAAACTTTTGCCTCCGTTGAAAATTTGATGTTGCCTGGCCTGGGAATCGATCCGCAGACCTTCTGAATGCAGGGTGGGTGTGCATTAGGGTTATAACTTTTCGATATTTTTTCTCAAAAATGATTTCCTGTAGCACGGATAAATGAACTTTTGCCTATTATTCACTAAAATAACGTTTATTTCACTGAAATATAAAAAATATACGCACATATCGATTTAAAAAATATTTTTTTTTTTGAAAAAATTTATGAAATGAAAAAATTTTCAAAAACTGTTTCCTGTTGCGCAAATTAATAAACTAAAGCCTACTAATAGTAAAATAACGTTTATTCCATTCAAATATTGAGAAAGGTCATGCACAACCCACTTTGAAAAAATTTTGATTTTTTTTTTGGGTTTTTATATATCTTTGTAAAAAGCGTTTACGAAATATTTATGATTCTCAGAATTAAAGAAAACAAGTAAGCAAAGGTTATATTCGGACGGGGCCGACTACACCACTGCCTCTGGGAATTAGCTTTCAGCAAATCAAAATTTCTTTATGTAACAAATAAGCTTATTGTTAGAAATAACATTGTCGATTCTGCCACCTTAACACATAAAGCTTGGGACCTACAGTTTATCGCCGAGTCCGAATGGCGTGTCCTAATGTACCACTTTTAGAGAAGTTTTATATGGCTGAAATACTCAGAAAATGTCGCCAACATTACTGAGGTGTATTTTGCCATCGTTGAAAGTTTGATGTTACCACGCCGCACAGTGTCACGACCGTGGCCAAAAATGGTAAAAAGTAAATACTTGGTTGAACAACTTTTATTGATGGGGAGTGATAGAAAACATATTAATTAAGAAGAATCTGAATTTTGGTACTGAGGATTCAAATCCGACAATTTTAGTTAATACGTATTTTTGTGTTTTTTTTTTCTAAAATTAATAAATTATATTATGCGTTAACATTTAAAATTTAAAATTAACGGTCGCTGCAAAAATGGTTCCTAAGTTCTCTTGGGATGTAATAAACTTGCCTACACTTTTATTTGCATGTAAATATTAATCATATGGTGTTTACATTTACCCAAACATGCATTACTAAGTTTATTAATTTTCTAAAGCAAATTTTAAATTGAGTGGAGTGGGAAAAAATTGTATAAAACTGTATATCGTTATTTCTTGCTGTATGAGTAGTAAAAAGTGAGTACTTCAAATATATAAAGATCCCAGCTGCAGAGGTTTGCAGACGAATGTGTCATTTCTCTTTTTCAGCGACCACCTCACTGAGAGGATACCCCCTTTTTTAACAAATCGTTTTGCGGTGTTGGCTATAGCGCGAAAACGAATGAACCGATCATCATATATTTTTGTGGGCTTATTAAGTACCTAATAATCTTGCTTTAAAATGAGAGAATTTTAAAAATATCAATTTTTTAAAAAAATTATGAACAGCGAAAATCAAGATTCGATTTTTTACAAAAAATTAACCGTTTTTTACCACTAATCGGTCAAAAAAATTTTTAAAGCAAATTTCTCATATATAAAGAAAAGAGTTTGATATATTCAATATGCTCACAAACAATATGAAGACTAAACACCAAATTTCAGTCATATCGGGTGGATATTGAGGCCACAACACTCAAAATATCGAAAATGAGGAGGCACGGTTCTATGGGGGCTATAGGAAGACGAGGACCTATACCGACATATTTCTGGTGAAAGGTTATAAGTCCCCAACGGAGACTTAATACCAATTTTCAGCCATTTCGGTGGGATAATTAGGCTAAAACCTCCAAAATACCGAAAATCGGGAGGTACCGTCCTATGGGGGCTATATGAAGGCGTGGACCTATGCAGACAAATTTCAAAGTGAAGGTATAATGCCCCCTACGAAGACTAAATATCAAATTTCAGCAATTTCGGTGTAATAATGAGCCTAAAATCTTCAAAATACCGTTAATCGGGAGGTACCGTTGTATGGGGGCTATGTCAAAACGTGGACCTAAGCCCACAATTCTTTGTTGGAATGTTTGATACCTCTGCCGAAGACTAACCACAAAATTTGAATACTTTCGGTTGGTCATTGTGTCTAAAACATTCAAAATACCGAAAATCGGGAGGTACGGTTCTATGGGGGCTATATCAAAACGTGGACCGACCAACCCAATTTTTATACCCTACACCACTATGTGGGGAGGGTATTATAAGTTGGTTTTGGCCAAAAAGTTTGTAACGCATCGAAATAATGGTCGTAGACCCATACTTATATATACCAAAATGAATGTCTCGACGACCTGAGTCGATCTGGCTATGTGTGTCCGTCAGTCCAGTCCGTCCGTCCGTCCGTCAGTCCGTCCGTCAGTCCGTCCGTCCGTCCGTCCGTCCGTCTGTCCGTCTGTCCATCTAAACCTTGTAATCACGCTACTGGTCGCAATTTTGATCGGATCGTCACGAAATTTTGGATGTTGATGTGGGTCCCGGAGGGGAAGAAGCCTATTGATTTTGGTGATGGTCGGATAATATTTAGGGGTCGGAATGCGTAAAAAACTTATGTGGATAAAAGACAACGAAAGTAGAAAAAGAAAGAAAAAGACAATGAAAGTAGAAAATATCACCTTTCTAATGATGTAAAGTAGGTTCTCGTAGGTGATCAAACAACGAAGATATCACAATAGTAGCAAATAAAACCCAAATTTTCATTTTTGCGATTTTAATTATAATGACAAATATCACAGCTTTGGTTGGGGACTTTCAAAAAGCAAAGCCTGACTATGAAAGTAGTAGATCCCATCTTTACAATGATGCAAACTAGGTCGGCGTAGGTGACCTACTAACGGAGATATCGCAATAGTCGGTAATACATCCCTTTTTTCCATTTTTTGGAAATCATGCAATTTTGATCGGATCGTCACGAAATTTCGAGGGTTAGTGGGGGTCTCACAGGAGAAGAAGCCTATTGATTTTGGTCATGGTCGATAATATTTAGGGGTCGTAATGAGCAAAAAATTTATTTGGAGAAAAATCCACATTTTATTCCAAAGCAAATATCTATAAGGGGTATACAAAAATCAAAACCTGGCAATGAAAATTTTCCACTTTCACCTTTATAACGATGTAACGTAGGTTGTCGTAGGTGGTCAAAC
This sequence comes from Musca autumnalis, assembly GCF_047663935.1. Classification (NCBI taxonomy): domain Eukaryota; kingdom Metazoa; phylum Arthropoda; class Insecta; order Diptera; family Muscidae; genus Musca; species Musca autumnalis. The sequence continues at coordinate 136,719,006 of NW_027411755.1, read as the reverse complement.
AACGAGGATATCGCTTTAGTCGTTAATAGAACAAAACTTTTAATTTTTTCATTTTAATAATTTTTTTTTTTTTTTTTTTTTTTTTTTAATTTATTACAACTGAGTTAAGACTCATCAAGCAATATTAAGTTAACAATGTATATGTATGTATATATAATTAGTGGTTGACTATAAGTGTTGAGTAAGTAATTCATTAATTACACTCTAAAGAATTTACATTTAAAGTTTTATGTTAATAAATCCATCGGCGTTAACCTTCTCAGTCTTCTGCCGTCTCTCCTCGTGTGCTCATAATAAATGTTTTTTATTTCATCGTTTTTGTGAAAACGTATCTTATTAACATACGCCAGGGCTTGCTTTTTTATCTCGTCGGTGACAAAATTTACGCCAAGATCTCTATGTAGATCCGAGTTGCGTATGTACCATGGTGCGTTAACTATGGATCTTAGTATTTTATTTTGTAGTGTTTGGAGTTTGTGGATTTCTGATTGCCTCGCGCAGCCCCACAAAGGAATGCCATATGTCCATATGGGTTTTACAATTTGACTATAAATAAGGAGTTTATTTTGTATGGATACATTTGATTTAGCTTTAAAAATCCATTTTAATTCGTTAATTTTTAGGTTTACTTCTTGAACTTTTTTCTTAACATGCTCTTTCCACTTTATTTTTGTATCGAGAGTCATGCCTAAATATTTAGCCGTGTTAGCGAATGGTACCTTAATATTGTTTATAAATATATGTGAAGGGCGTATATTGTTCTTATTTGTGAAAATCATATGAGTGGACTTGGTTTCGTTTAGTTGAATTCTCCAAATTTTAGTCCAGTTAACAACGCTGGTAAGTACATTCTGGAGCTTATTTGAAGCTGTTTCTTCTGATTTAGCGCAAGCAAGTATGGCAGTGTCATCTGCAAATGTTGCCATAGTTGTATCTGATGTTGTTGGCATATCGTGCGTGAAGATAAGGTATAATAGTGGCCCAAGTACACTTCCTTGGGGCACACCAGCTTTTATTAATTTAAGTGAAGAATATTCCGATTCAATTCTAACTCTGAAGTAGCGATCTTCCAAATAGGATCGTATGAATTCAGAAAATTGGAGTGGTAAATTTTTTTGCAGTTTGTAAAGGAGACCTTCATGCCAAACTTTGTCGAATGCTTGGCTTACATCCAAGAAAACTGCAGAGCAGATTTCTTTTTTCTCTATAGCTTTTCCGGCGGTGTTGATAATTCGGTGAACTTGTTCTATGGTAGAATGTTGTTCTCTAAAACCAAATTGGTGTGGAGGAATTAAATTTTTTCGTTCCGCGAGTTTTTTTAGTCTGGAAGAAAAAAGTTTTTCGAATATTTTTGACAGAATAGGAAGCAAAGATATTGGCCTATATGACTTCAGCTCATTTTGTGGTTTGCCAGGTTTTGGAACGACAATTATTTCTGCAAATTTCCATTGAAGAGGTACATATCTCAATTTGAAACACGCATTAATTATGAACAATAACATTCGCAAAGCTTTTTCTGAAATTTTCTTGATGACTTTTCCTGTGATAAGATCATATCCAGGTGATTTTTTATTTGATATATCATTTTTAATTACATTTTTTAGTTCTCCAATGTTTACTTTTTTGATAATCAAAGAATCAGGGTTAGGAACATCTTCGATATTTTCATCTTCTGTTTGTCTATCCAGCGGTGAGAAAGTGTTTTCATAATATGTCGCAAAGAGCTCTGCTTTATCTTTATCGGTTCTGACCCATGTACCTTCATCGTTTCTTAAAGGTGGTATTTTTGGCTTCACTTTATTCATATGTTTAGTCGCTTTCCAAAGACTGTAGTTGTTTTCTTTAGTTGAAGATAAATTGCTTAAGTAATCTGCCATATTTCTATTTTCGATATCTTTAATTAAGCGCTTTAACTCGTTCGTTAATTTGTTAAGACGTCTTTTATTTTCTCTCGTTCTGGTTTTCTGCCATGTTTTTCTAGCATTGCGTTTGGTAGAAATGAGATCTCTGACAACTTTTGGGTAAGATTTGGAGCTTATCAGTTGTGATTGATTAGCTGGCGTGCTTTCCCAGCAAGACTGCTGTATAGCTTGAGTAAAGTTTTCTAGTTCTTGATCAATTTCAGCTTTAGACCTTAGAGAGACGTTCAGAGTAAATTTCTGATCTAGGAGATATCTGAATAAGTTCCAATTTGTTTTACTAGATGTCAATCTTGCTAGTGTAGGTTTTTCAATTATCCTGTCGCCTACTGTCATTATAAGTGGCGAATGATCTGATGATAGACCTATATAATTGTCAACATTTATGTAAGATGTAGATATGTTTTTGATTATAAAGAAGTCGATTAGATCAGGTATTAACTGTGGGTTTGACGGCCAGTAAGTAGGTTCATTGCCAGAAAGGACATGGCATGCGTTTTCCCTTACCGATTTGAATAGTTCATAGCCCTTTGGACTAGTGAGTCTAGATCCCCTCCTAATATAAAGTGATTACCTAGGCTTTTGAGCATTTCAGTATATTCATTTTCTTTAATTGAATGTCTGGGTGGAGAGTATATCGCAGCTATTTTGAAAGCATTATTAGTTTTAAATGTAATTTCGACTGCAGCAAGTTGAAAAATATCAGTTTCTATTTTAAGATCTTCAGTATGTTGTAGAGTGTCTTTGATTACTACAGATGCTCCTCCACGAGCTCTTTGAGAAGGATGGACAGAGTTATAGATTTTGTAGCCTTTGATAACAGCAAAAGAAGAATTTGTAAAATGACTTTCAGAAAGTAATAAGATATCGATTTTTTCTGTGTTTAGAAAGACCTCAATATCATTGAGGTGTTTTAGGAGACCATTACAGTTCCATGTTGCAATCCGAATAAAGGGCATATTTTAGGAAATCTGATTTAGTTTATCAATTATTTTTATATTAAGTTCATTTTGCATATCAAGTCTTTGATTAATTTTCTCAATACTTTTTAGTAATTCTGAGAGTATATCGTTTTGTTGATTAGTAGATATAGAAGCATATGTTACTTTTGAAGGACGTTGCTGGTTTAAATTAATGTTTCTGGGCATCTTGGGCGTTGATTTTGGTGTTTTTTCTAACTGTATATTGTCAATTTGATCATTGAATACATTGTGTGCTCGATTTGAGTATGTTCGGGATTTTTCCCTAATTTTCTGTAGCTCCTTTGCTACTTCGCATCCTCTATAGTTGGCTGGATGGTTTCCGTGGCAGTTTACACATTTTGGTAACTCGACAATCTTTTTGTCACAATCGCTAGTTAGATGTTTACCAGCACATTTCACACATCTTGGTTCCCTTTGGCAATATTGCTTAGTGTGGTTGTAACCCTGGCACCTTTTGCACTGGGGAATAAGATTGGTAGTACGTTTTAACGGCTCTATTGACTTTATCTTTAGATTGTTTATAAATTGTATTTTATATATCAAATTGATGTCATCATCCTTTGAGAACGTAATCCTAAACAAGGGTAGTTTTCTATAATTATAACCATCGTTACTTTTCTCATTTTTAACGATGTTTGTGACGTCTATAGGATGGAAGCCTTGTGTTTTGAGGTCTACTATGATGTCTTCAATGGGACATGTGTGATGAATTCCACGAACCATTACTTTATGTGGTCTGTTAATTTTATTTTCATACGTATACCATTCGATTTTGTATTGGTTTAGATATTCGGAAAGAGACCTATAGCTGTCGGAGTCTCTTGTATTAATCTTCCATATATTGTTATTTAAGGGGACAATGGTGTGGTTTTGTATTTTTGCCAATTCTAAAATGTTCTTAATTTCCGTGTATGTAGAGATCCCCACAATGTTTATTGGTGGGGGGTTTTGTGGTTTGGATTGCGTATTTTTTTCATTTTCAGATGTTTTTGCTACACCGTTACCGTTCGATTTTGGTTGTTCGTTTAATATACCGATCTCGTTTGGTTTTAGAGAATTTGATTTTATTTCACTTGAGCCTTTATTTTTGTTTTTATTTTTGGATTTCTTTAATATCCAATTTGTCTCACGTTCGAGTTCCTCTTCATTGGTTTCAAATATTTTATCATTTTTATCCATTTGTTCGGGTAACACATCATTATTAATACCATTTTGACTCACATGTTCATCTGGTTGTATGTTTATGTATTGATTTAATGCTTGTTTTAATTCAATGTTTTCTTGTTTTGTGTTATATAAATCACATTGAATGGATTTGATCATGTTTTTAAGTTCAGAAATTTGTTCCTGAAGTTTGATATTTTCATTCTGTATTATAAGAATTCTGTTTCCTCTTAATGGTGTACCGCCATCTGGCGGGGGATTGCCCGAACTCATTATTGGCTTAACAGCGAAGAATTTTTAACAGTGTAGGAGATTTCGTGAACACCACCACACCAGTTAAAATTACTCTTGATCTGGCAACACTAAGTTGTATGACAGAATGTAAGAGCAGAACAGCTGTCTTTTGTTTTGTATCGTAATTTATAATTTTATTTGTTTTGAAGTGAGTTTGAGTGATTTTTTGTGTTTTAGCAAAAGTTTTTATTAAAAACGAATAAATAACGAAAAAACAGATTTGACTATGGCGATATTTAATCGCACCGTGCCGAAACCGATACACTTCCGTAATTTAAACGTTAAAGTTTTGTTTTGGCAGAATTTGTGATGAAAATATTGTTTATTTATGGAGCACTTTCGAAAGACGTCCGTATGTATGATAACGGATATCACACCTTTGGTTGGGGACCTTCTAAAAGCAAAGCCTGACTAAGAAAGTAGAAAATCGAATCTTTAAAATTATGGCGTAGGTGGTCAAATAATAGAGATGTCGCAATACTCGGCAATGCATCCATTTTTCCACTTTTTCTGATATCACACTACAGGTCGGAATTTTGATCGGATCTTCACGAAATTTTCTCACAGAGATAGAAGCCTATTGATGTTGGTGATGTCGATAGCAGTCAAATATAAAATTAAATATTAATTATTTTGCTTCAGTTCGCCTTAAGTCATTTGGTATAAAAGCCATATACGTGAAAACTTTCGTATCTCCCTAAAAGAATTGTTTTCGAGTGAAAAGATTATGCACAGAGGTAGTGGTGTAGGGTACCGACTATAGCCTTTTCTCACTTGTTTGTCCTGAAGATTGTAAGTCAATAATAGGTACGTGTACCAAAATTGATGCACCTACGACAACTCCTTCTATTTTTGGCCACAGTTAATATGAACTCGCGACATTGTGCGCCGGGGAATCAGACGGACACTGCTCCAATTTTATTGAACACTACAAATGCTATATACAAAATTTTCAAAGGGATCACTGTGAGTTTATTGAATATCTATCGTTCAAAAAAGTTCACTTGTACCATTCATTTGCTCGAAATGCACGCGATTTTGTGTTTTTTAGGGTATTTCGAAAATAGTTCATTGCGATATCAAAAAATATATATATATCATATTGCGATATCAAAATATATTGTAACCGATAAAGAAGAACTAATAACACTGTGAACCGAAATTTTGGGGGGTGGAAAATTCCTATTGGAGATGAAAGCCCTTGTTGAGTATATACAGAACCCCGAAGGACAGATTCGCCGTGAGTCGAACTTTCGCGATATGGCGTGATGAATATTTTGCTGGAGACCCTAAAAGCCATCTGAAATCAGCGTTATATCTTTGTTCGCTGTTGTTTAAGCTTATATTTAAGATGACATGTCTTCAGTCAAATCAATGAGGATTTTTTTCGTAGAACATTTCGACCTTCTAACTCGCTTCCTTCAATGTCCTTTTCGTCCTTTATTTCAAGAACCGTAATAAAAGTGGTACAAGATGACATTTTTCCGCTTCGAAATATTCTACAAAAATGTGGCTCGGAAGATTTTAGGTACGGTTCCCAAAGACATAAAATCAATAAAATCTTGTTTAAGTGGTTGTTTTTCACTTTTACCCGAATCTTGCTCAGACAGCCCTATATCTATTTATTTCAATATATTATTGTTAACCTATTGATGACCGAGAATTCTCGGAGTCATTAAAACTGTTGCATCTCGTTTTGCTAAGCACGTTAATTTAATAATTTTTTGGAATAAAGATCCGGATATCCGAATTATGGAACCGGTTATTCTGATATTAAAACCGAATTTTTATCCGGTTTTTATGAACCGATTAACCGTATATGTATATCATTAGAAAGCTATTAAAATTGTCAATCAGATGTGATTAATATGCATTAGACATTTTAAGCGGCTTTGGTGCTGGAACAAAAAAACCGTATTTTCGAACCGTTTCTTAACGTTTGTGAGGATACATTTCTGTGCGTGAAAAAAATTATGATCATGACCTGGGGGGTGGAAAATTCTTTTTGGAGGTGAAAGCTCTTTGTGAGGACATACAGAATCCTGAAGGGTAGATCCGCCGTGAGTCCAACCTTTGAGTTATGGCGGGTTGAATTCTGGGATGGTGACCCATATTGCAAGTGTAAAAAGTTACGTAACTGAATTTCAAGTGGGTTTAGGGTTCTACTGGGACAGTATGTGCTAAGTCAAATCGATTTAAGACGATTTCTGTAGAACATTTTGTGTCTTACTCTTATCCTGCCTTGTTGTTTATGTCCTTGTTGTTGAAAAAGGTATAAAAATATACTTTAAAAATTCATCACGAAAATAATCTTACGCCGACATAGCACATATTGTCCCAGTAGAACCCTAAACCCACTTAAAATTCAGTTACGTAACTTTTTACACTTGCGATAATGGGTCACCATCCCAGAATTCAACCCGCCATAACTCAAATGTTGGACTCACGGCGGATCTGCCCTTCAGGATTCTGTATGTCCTCACAAAGAGCTTTCACCTCCAAAAAGAATTTTCCACCCCCCAGGTCATGATCATAATTTTTTTCACGCACAGAAATGTATCCTCACAAACGTTAAGAAACGGTTCGAAAATACGGTTTTTTTGTTCCAGCACCAAAGCCGCTTAAAATGTCTAATGCATATTAATCACATCTGATTGACAATTTTAATAGCTTTCTAATGATATACATATACGGTTAATCGGTTCATAAAAACCGGATAAAAATTCGGTTTTAATATCAGAATAACCGGTTCCATAATTCGAATATCCGGATCTTTATTCCAAAAAATTATTAAATTAACGTGCTTAGCAAAACGAGATGCAACAGTTTTAATGACTCCGAGAATTCTCGGTCACCAATAGGTTAACAATAATATATTGAAATAAATAGATATAGGGCTGTCTGAGCAAGATTCGGGTAAAAGTGAAAAACAACCGCTTAAACAAGATTTGATCGATTTTATGTCTTTGGGAACCGTACCTAAAATCTTCCGAGCCACATTTTTGTAGAATATTTCGAAGCGGAAAAATGTCATCTTGTACCACTTTTATTACGGTTCTTGAAATAAAGGACGAAAAGGACATTGAAGCAAGCGAGTTAGAAGGTCGAAATGTTCTACGAAAAAAATCCTCATTTGATTTGACTGAAGACATGTCATCTTAAATATAAGCTTAAACAACAGCGAACAAAGATATAACGCTGATTCCAGATGGCTTTTAGGGTCTCCAGCAAAATATTCATCACGCCATATCGCGAAAGTTCGACTCACGGCGAATCTGTCCTTCGGGGTTCTGTATATACTCAACAAGGGCTTTCATCTCCAATAGGAATTTTCCACCCCCCAGACTTTGAGCTCCATTTTGTTGCACAGTGTAATCAGTAGAAATTCAAATAATTTGCATTCAAACAAATTTATGACTCCCAAAAGTATTCATATTTAATTATACGCCAGGAGGTGGGTTCCTTCACCAAAATTTATATTTCAAAAAAACTTTAACGGTAGCGACACCGGGTGCATTTTGAGAAAAAAAGTGGCGAAGCGACCCCATGCTGCAATATACATATGTATAAAAAATTCAAATGGGCAATTAATATGCTAGGGCTCCACGTAATTTGCAATAATGCTGGGAATTTCCCTGTCATGATAGAGACAAATTGTAGCATGGGATGAAAATGCAATTTGCATCAGGGAAAGGTCAGCAGTTATTTTTCCATATGTAGGCTACTTTGCTCGTATGTGCCCTCCAGGAAGTAAAATATAGACCAAATTTTAATTTTTTATTTTTATTTGAAAATTTTGCCAATTAGGCGAAGGTCATTTTTTATTAATTTTTTAATTAATTTCTCGTTAGAGACGAGCTTACTGACCAAGATGTTTTTTGAAAAAGGAAAGCCGACGATACGAACCCACACAATCACCACTGTGTGACATGCATGTTTCGCCTTTGGTTTAGGAAGGCTGCTCAGACACATCGACTGTGGGGCGGCTTCGCTATCCTCTAACTTATTTCCTCTTTCAAATGCAAGTTGTTTTTTTACAAAGTTGAATTTTTTGTTCAAATCTTTGTATGGCTTTCATGACAAACGCTTAGCGTAGCCTTTGAAAGTTATGAGTTTGGTTCTGAACACTAACACGCCGTGACAACACTTTTTTCCATGTGTTTTTCAAGGACGTGGGTTCGAACCCCAGCCTAGCTCAAGCTGATTTTTATTTTTATTTGAAAATTTTGCCAATTAGGCGAAGGTAATTTTTATTAATTTTTTAATTAATTTCTCGTTAGAGACGAGCTTACTGACCAAGATGCTTTTTGAAAAAGGAAAGCCGACGATACGAACCCACACAATCACCACTGTGTGACATGCATGTTTCGCCTTTGGTTTAGGAAGGCTCCTCAGACACATCGACTGTGGGGCGGCTTCGCTATCCTCTAACTTATTTCCTCTTTCAAATGCAAGTTGTTTTTTTACAAAGTTGAATTTTTTGTTCAAATCTTTGTATGGCTTTCATGACAAACGCTTAGCGTAGCCTTTGAAAGTTATGAGTTTGGTTCTGAACACTAACACGCCGTGACAACACTTTTTTCCATGTGTTTTTCAAGGACGTGGGTTCGAACCCCAGCCTGGCTCAAGCTGATTTTTATTTTTATTTGAAAATTTTGCCAATTAGTCGAAGGTCATTTTTTTATTATTATACCCTCCACCATAGGATGGGGGTATATTAAGTTTGTCACTACGTTTGTAACTACTCGAAATAATCATCGTAGACCCCACAAAGTATATATATTCTTGATCAGCGTGCAATTCTACATCGATATAGCCATGTCCGTCCGTCTGTCCGTCTGTCCGTCTGTGGAAATCACTCTAGCGTCCGAACGGATTGACGTAGGTTGATGAAATTTTGGGAAAATATGTTATATTTACGTAGGACTTTTGGTATTGAAAGCGGGCTATGTAGGTCCACGCTTTCGTATAGCCCCCATACAAAATGACGCGTGACGCGTCGTCGTTTTAAGGCATTTTTAAGATATTTGGCCCATTTTACCACCGAATTGGTTGTAATTTGGTACTTTGTGTCTCCAGAGGCCAACAAATATTCCTACCAAAGTTGGGTTATATAGGTCCACGTTTTGGTATAGCCCCCATATAAGGTCCCATATAAAGTACGCGTCATTTTAATATATTTTGAATGTATTAGACCCATTTGACCACAGAATTGGTTGTAATATGGTATTTTGTGTCTTCAGAGGCCAAAAAACATTCCTACCAAAGTTGGGTTATATAGGTCCACGTTTCGGTATAGCCCCCATATAACGCCCCATATAAAGTACGCGTCATTTTAATATATTTTGAATGTATTAGACCCATTTGACCAAAGAATCGGTTGTAACTTTGTATTTTGTGTTTCCAGAGGCTAAGAAACATTTCTACCATAAAAATGTTTATATAGGTCCACGTGTTGATATAGCCCCATAATACAATATCTCCCGATTTTCGATATTTTGAACGTTTTAGCCTCATTATCACACCGAGATGGCTGAAATTTGGTATTTAGTCTTCTTTAGGCGTATAAAACTTTCCCCCAGAAATTTGTAGGTATAGGTCCACGGCATCATATAGCCCCCATAGAACGGTACCTTCCGAATTTCGGTATTTTGAAGGTTGTGGCCACATTAATCCACCGAAATGGCTGACATTTGTGGTGGAGGGTATAAAAAGTTCGGCCCGACCGAACTTAACGCTTTTCTTACTTGTTTTTTAATTAATTTCTCGTTAGAGACGAGCTTACTGACCAAGATGCTTTTTGAAAAAGGAAAGCCGACGATACGAACCCACACAATCACCACTGTGTGACATGCATGTTTCGCCTTTGGTTTAGGAAGGCTCCTCAGACACATCGACTGTGGGGCGGCTTCGGTAGCCTCTAACTTATTTCCTCTTTCAAATGCAAGTTGTTTTTTACAAAGTTGAATTTGTTGTTCAAATCTTTGTATGGCTTTCATGACAAACGCTTAGCGTAGCCTTTGAAAGTTATGAGTTTGGTTCTGAACACTAACACGCCGTGACAACTCTTTTTTCCATGTGTTTTTCAAGGACGTGGGTTCGAACCCCAGCCTGGCTCAAGCTGATTTTTATTTTTATTTGACGGACGAACGGACACACATCTCAATATCGCTTTATCTCGTTGAGATATGAAGATAGGTATACCACATATCGATATTTCGCGGTGTTACATAAATATTTCCCATATATTTTGAAAAAAAATACAGGATATTACCAGAGGATTTTTTAGTATTTATTTTTATTAAGAAAATTTTTGATGTCCTTGTTATCATTGAATGTAGTAATTAATAATAACTATATAAAGCCTCCTATTTAAAATTTGTAAGTACAAGTATTTTAAATATTTGTTTGAACGTACGTTAGAGAATTGAAATCAATTATTGATTTTGTTATTATATTGCACGCTGCTCTTGAACCAACTTTAAATGAAAGGAGCTTACACCTGTGAAGTTTTCGCGGATTCCGAAACTACAATGTTCATAGATGAGAAAAATAAAAAAAAACAAAATTCCCCGGAGCGCTTTTTAAATAAATCGCGATCAAAGTTCATATTTTTAGGGTTTTTTAGGTTTTCACGATTTTGCTTCACGATTGCGCTTTTTAAATAAATCGCGGTCAAAGATTTATTTAACAAGTAAGAAAGTATCAGTCAGCTGAGCCGACAGAGATATACCCTCAGTCATGTACCCGAAGAAAAAAAGTTCTGTAGGTTTTTTAGCTGTTGGGAAAATTTTCCAGGATGGAAACGGCCGCAAAAAACTACATGTTGCAATTAAATTTAGAATGATCAAAGACGAGTGCATTTTTTCCAAACTTTGGGTAGGGTGTACCCGTAGGAGTGATTCGATGTAGTACATATTCGGACCTAATACAATCTGTAGCAAATAATTTTTTTTTCTTTATTAGTCTATGGATATTTTCCTTAAAGACTATATAATTAAAAATGTTGTACTTAATTTTTTGAATTTAAATATATTAAAATTTTACTTTTAATTTACAAAGTTTGAGCTAAATAGATTTCTCTCTTAAAGGGTTATTTTACACATTTACCAGTTTAGGTGGTGCCGGTAGGATTTTCTGGACCTTTTTGGGTCATTATCTCAGGAAGTATGGACTTGCCCACGAAAAAAAATTACAATGTCGTAACAGGGGCCGCAAGTGCAACCTGCTGCATCACAAATTAATAAGATCAGAGAGGAGTTGTTAAACTATACTTTTTCCAAATTTTTGTGTGGGATGTACCCAAATGAGTGGATCGATATATTCCATATTAGAACCCGATCTATGCCTGAAAGTAATACATATTACCAATAGCAATGTTTGGTTCAATTCGGTTACTCCCTCCTAGAGTTATCATGCCCACAATTTTGGCGACAAATTTTGAACCTTTGTGGGGGAGGTTCCGGAAGGAGTGGACAGATATGGTCTATCTTCGAACTTAAACTAAGTTTGGACAAAATATTGAAAGGCCCAAAATTTGAACCAAATATGTTGATCCGTTCGAGAGCTATCGTGCGCTCCAACTACGACACATTTCTGATTTCTGAGGAAGTATGGACTTGCTCCTGAAAAAAATTAGATCGTCGTAATGGGGGTAGTGAATACAAGTGACTGCAACAAAAATGAAAGCGATTCGAGAGCAGGACTTAAACTGCACTTAAGCAAAATTTTGTGTGGGAAAGAGAGGACCAATAGGGTCCATCTTGGAACCTCATCTATGTCTGGTAGAAATGTCACGATGTGCAAAGTATGGACTAATTCGGTTACTCCCTTCAAGAGTTATCGTGCGGACAATTTTTCCGAACATTTTTGAACTTTTGTTGGGGAGGTACCAGAAGGAGTGGACCGATATGGCCCATCTTCGAACTTAAATCAAATCTGGACAAAATATTTCGATACCCAAAATTTGAACCGAATCGTTTGATCCGTTAGATCGACTCAAAATTGTCTGAAACGTATACATATCGTACAAATATACTTGGGGTCTAAAACCAATATTTCGATGAGGCACATTTTTGGTCGTATCTTTAGCCTAAAGGCTGAGGGTATAAAAATTATAGTTTTTAGCCATAAATCCGTCAACATTTTTTTTTAATTTTAATTTTTTTCTAACGCTCATATCTCTGCTAATTTTTGATCGATCGCCTCGAAATTTTTGCAACATATTCTATTCTAGCTGTACTTTAAAATGAACCCATAAACCATTTTGAGAAAACCGCGTTTCAAACTTCGATGTTACATACAAATCACAATGAATTTTCTCTTTCTAACGCTCATATCTCAGCTAATTTTTGATCGATCGACTCGAAATTTTTGCAACATATTCTATTCTACCTGTGCTTTAAAATGAACCCGTAAAAAATTTTAGATTTTGTAAAATTTGTAAGTGCCCATAACCCCTTAAAGTGTTCAAGATCACCGTGATTGACTAACTTCTTTCCTATTGATAACCATGCATTCCGGCATACCGCTTTTGTGGGAATCTTGCAAATTTCAATACCATGATAAGCCGAAATCGTTATGTACTTACATACATACATAAGTAGTATGTCAACCGATTGGTTATTTCCGTTTTAACAAACCACTTCCTTTGTGTAATCTCTAAGGCTAATAAAAAAATGTCCCCTTATTTAGGAGTAGATCTCTTGTTAACATTGTGGTGGGCAAGAGTTTTTTATGATTTCTAAGAAAACACAATAACCAACGTATTGAATATTCTCAAGATTCTTTATTTAACATTCAGAGTAAATAAATCTATACTAAATATTGATTACCTTCTGTATTTACAATATTTTTTTCTGCTCTTCTCTCAAACGAAGTGCAATAAAAAAACTCACACACACACAACTGCTATGTACATTTGTAATTAAACCTAATGATTTTGCCCCCAAGGATACAATCTCGAATAACCACACAAGGGTAAACATTTGATAAAAAATAGATCTCAACTAGAAAAAAAGGCTTAGATTTATTCAAGCATGTACATGGATAAAAGACTCACAAGAAATGAAATCTCAACGCACAAACCTATAAACATTAATCTTAAATTGAGGAATTGAACAAAAATAGAATTTCAAATTTGAAATAAATAAAATACGAAATGATATTACTTCCGCCCCGAATGTGATGACAATTCATGTAATAAGATACAAAAATATTACCTCCTCCCTGGTAAAAAGGAGGAAGAAAAAACACAACAAACCTCAATCCCTAAAGGGATCATAAAAAAGGAAGCCACAATCTTAGGCTAGGCCACTGGGCTATTTATTAGACGAAAACAACAACAACAACCCCAATGAAATCAAAGTAAACAAATGATGCGCACACGCATGCGCTGTGACATAAATTCTACAATCAATCGGGGAAAAAACGCACACACTTAGCCCCGAGGAGTTTGTGTGGTGGTTTTTTATGATCCGTTCATGTAATATCGGGGAATTTGTAAGTAATATTTGTCATTGAGGTAAAATAGTCGCAGTTAAAAAAGAATGCATAGAAATGAGCCTCTTAAAAGCAATACCGCTTGAATAGGCGGCAGCCAAGCAGGCATTGAAGCCAGTCTTTGCTACTGCCACAAGCGCGCATTTCTTTACCCTACCTCTACCCTCCTCACCACCACCAACACAATGGCAGAGGCATTAAAAATAGAACGGAACTTGAGCAATGCATTGTAAATAGTAATAAATCCTTAGGAATTATTACTCACGATTGGGCAAAAACAACAACAATTACCAACTACAGCAAAAGTGTTTAAGCAATTGCGTTTTTAAAACATACACACACTTTTTTCGTTGGTTTATTTTATGGCAGTCAATAAAATATCATCACCAACAACCACACACACTAGGGCCTATTACCATCATCATTTTCATTGTCGTCATCATTCTACTCAGCATGGCCATGGTCAAAGAAAGAAGAAACCCCTTTGTTTGCTTTTTTTGGTTCACAGGGAAATTTTGGAAGAAAAAAGGGTTTTGAATTGTGTATTCTAATCGTTCAAGGACAAAGAAACTGCCATACATACTAAATTACGTATGTACGTATTTTATTTATAAGTGGTAATTGTTTTTCCAATGTTCTTCTTTTACTTTTTTATTTGTTTTTCTTTATGGCCAACATTTATAAAATTTTCACACTTGTTCAAGGTTTTTAATGCCGTCGTCTTTCCGCCCGTTGTCCCGCAATAAAAAGTAATTTAAATGAGTCCGTTTGTTAAATAGTGTGCGCACGCATGCGCATTAAACAGGCGCGGTCAGGGTGGGTTAAGAATGCCCTTGGCTATTTCCATATGCTGCCGCCGGCCGCTGTTGCACATCATCGTCATCAGTAGCTTGAGTCTTTATTTTATTTAATGTCCGCTACATTATGATAGTCATAAAATTCTTGTGTTTGCTGTGCTTCTTCTATTTCTCTTCTTTTATACAAATTTCCCGAATTCACACCACAATAAAAATTGGAACAGAAAGGATATTGATATTGAAAGGAGTAGAGATAACAAAGATTTTTTGTTTTGTTATCCTTTCAAAAATAGTTTTCATGAAATAACATTATGGTGTAATATTTGTTATAATAAAAAATAATAATGAGGCTGCGTACAAGGGCAAAGGGGTAACAAGAAAGGATACGCAGGAATTGCCTAGGAGATGATGTTATATAATCAAATAGTGTTACTTCAAATGATGATTCACCATTGACCTTGGATTTTAAGCGGAAAAAAATATGAAAATGGCCTTCGCAGTGAACTTGAAACTAGAACACTTATGCATTTTTATAGGAAAAGGAAAATAGTGCTGATTTTGATAATAATAATGTTAGTTCTCATAATTTAAGACAAATAATGGAGCATACAGTTTCGAAAAGATAATCTAAAAAACCCAGTTAGGAACCTAAATATCAATGTCAACAAGCTATTAGACTTTAAATGTGGCTAGGGACTCTTAAACGGCATAAATGAGGCAATATCGGCATGGCGACGAAGTTAACTACTACAGGCCTTTTCTAGAAGTTCTATTGATCGGTTATTAGAAAACCTACAGAACTTCTAAATTTATATGAGAAGAACAACTTGTCTTACATGAATAAAACTTTTAGTAATCATGAGAAGTCTAATTTCGCTTCCTAGAAAAGACATATACAGTGTCGGCCAAAACTAAAGCACCCCCTCAATACATTTGTTTAAAATGATAATTTTTTCAAGAAAACAAGGTTGTATTTTTATTTTTTTTATCTTTATTATTGAAAACAAGTAAAAAAGTATCAGTCGGCTTTGCAGACAGAGATATACCCTCAGCCTATGTGAATTTAAACTTCCATCTACCGAAAGGGTCTTTCCCGAATTTTGTGGCCCTTTTTGGACATTTGAACTTGCCTACAAAAATGTGTATTGGCATTAAAGTTCAAATATGTTGCGGAGGATATACTTGAAGGAATGGACCGACATAGTCCATTATGGAAGTGCATCTTATTTTGAGAGTCATATGTTTTCGATAGATATCGCACCCAATAGTCATTTCAGTGGGTCATCCCACAACTTTTGGACTTGTCCACGGAAAACATAATGTCGCTGTAAACAGGACCACAACGAACGGACCCTAAACTGCACTTAGACACAAGTATTGAACTTTTGTGGCGGAGGTATCCTAAGGAGAGGACCAATATGTACCATTTTAGTAGTTAAACCAAATTTTGGACAAAATATTAGGAGATCCAAAGTTTGGACCAAATTGGTTGCATCTTTCAAGAGATATCGTGCATATAATTTTAGTGACATTTTTTAAATATTGGGGGAAGTACAAAGAGCAGGTTTTAAAGTGAATTTTTCCGAAATTTTGTGTGGGAGGTACTCGAAGGATTGGACAAATATAGTCCATATTCGAAACTGATCTATATCTGGTAGATATATTAGGACCAAATTGGTAACTCCCATCAAGAGTTATCGTGCGCACAATTTTTCCGAACATTTTTAACTTTTTGTGGGGGAGGTATTTGGAGTAGTGGACCGATATGGCTTATTTTCGAACTTAAACTAAGTTTGAACAAAATATTACGAATGCCAAATGTTGGACCGAGTCGGCAGATCTGTTCGAGAGTTATCTTCCGCTCCAACCACTACACACGGTGTCATTGTGTTTTTTTTTTGCACCTTTTAGGCTATATTCTAAGGAAACTTGTACCGTTATATGGAGGCCAGTGAATACAAATTGTTACAACAAAAATCAAAGCGATTCAAGAGCAGATCCTAAACTGAACTTTTCGGAAATTTTGTGTTAGAGGTACCCGAAGGAGTGGACCGATGGGATCTATATTGGAACATTATCTATGTCTGGTAGAAATGTCACGGTGTGTATTGACAAATTCGGTTACTCCATTCAAGAGTTATCGTGCGCACCAATTTTCCGAACATTTTTGAACTTTTTGGGGGTGGTACCTGAAAAATGGACCGTTATGTCTCATCTTCGAACTTGTGGTTTCGATGAGGTACATTTTGCCCAAAAAAACCAAAAATGTTTTACAATTGATGAATCCGAGTTGCATCCTTTCAGAATTCGCGAACTATTAACATATTCTATATAGTATAACAGAAATTCTTTAAAAAGAAGTGTTTTAGGAAGGATCCCATAATGTCGACCATTAAAATTAATTTACGTGGGAGCTGTGTTGGCATCAATGTAGAAAAATGGGTAAAATTGGGTTGAAGCCAACAAGTTTTTTTATGTTCCCTTCTGGTTTCTAGCTTAACCTTACATTTTATAGACATAAAACAAAAGAAAGACTTAAAGAATACTCCATTGGCAACATGATACTATTGTATGATTTTTCGATATATCCACTGCATCTACCAAAATTGATGCTGACATTTTGAAGCCGGAATTTCGGGGTAATATTCAAAACTCATAATATATGTATTTATAGAACTCGTGAAGTTACAACTTTTAATAAATGTCTCATGAGTATGCTCCGTACAGCATCCTAGTAATAGGAGTCTAAAGGTCAAAATTTGATACGTGAATTTTCGTAAAAAACCTATTTTTGGGTGTAAAATTTACAAGTGTCCTTCAATTTCCGACTTAAAGTTCCCGCATTAAAGTTCCAAAGTGTTGAGAAGGAGGAACTTAAGAAATGGACCGACATTACCGACCTATTATAGAACTCGTGATGTCACATCTTTTAGTGTATAACTCATGAGTGTGCTCCGTACAGCATCCTAGTAATTGGAGTCTAAAGGTCAAAATTTGATACGTGAATTTTCGTAAAAAAAAAACTATTTTTGGCGTGTAAAATTTACAAGTGTTCTTCAATTTCCGACCTAAAGTTCCCGGATTAAAGTTCTAAAGTGTTGCGGAGGAGGAACTTAGAAAATGGACCGACATTATACAAGTGGATCTTATGTTTTCCTTTGAACCCCGCGTGAATTTAGTCATTTTACGCGACGAATCTAATGAGTCCTTCGAATCCATTCACTAAAACGGTGGATATAGATGGCTTGAAAATAGGAAATCTGCAAAAATATATTTTGACAAAACCTCGTACTAAGTCTCGATTTTCATTGAAAATGTTTACATAAATGGAATCTTTTAAGCGAGATTATTATATATGTGAAAAAAGCATGCCATAAATTACTGAGATACGCGAGTAATATGGGTCTTTTACCAAAAAAGAATGTGGAGGCACATCCGCGAATCTTGAAGAATCTATTTGAAATAGGTGTATCGGATCGGATCGGATGCGCATCAAAATCGTATACATATTGCGCGACTTTGCCCACTTTAAAGTTTTTTGCATTTTGTGATGCAACTGACGACACACTTTGGCCGCTGAGTGAAACATCGAAATATGCATAAATACACTGTACAACACAAAAAATAATTACAAGATAATTCGGCCAGATTATGAAAGAGGACCGAAAAAAAGAAGACACGTGTATCGGCGTTTTGAAAGTTTACCTCGGGAAGTAACCTAAATAGGCGTGGCAATTTCCGCTTATTTCTACAGGTTTTGAAATATTCGATATCAGATTCCTTGGAATCCTTGCATTTAAGGTATAAAGTGTCATTGGCAATATTACTGACAACAAAGCGGAGTATCTTTTTATGAAAAAAATAACCCTCATGCGAGGCACTAAACGGGTCTTTTTGGTTCCTTTTTTCAAAAACGTTTAAAAACTCCTTTAAAATGTGATCGTATCAGATCAAAATATTCTACAAACTTATTTGTCATAAAATTTTACTATAGGTCCCCGAATACACCAAATCTGTAAATCGTACCTAAACGCCAGGAAAAGCCATAGACTATCCCCACATTTTCACATACAATATCAGGAACCTATGACTTATCCTGGTGACGTTATTTTAGTTTATAGTACTAAACTACGTAATTTTTCAAAGTCCTATCTGGGTTATTAATATTTTCCCTATATACATATATTCACCATAGGTATTTCAAAAACAGTTTGGATCAAGCACACATAATCTTCTGACAGAATTTATTAGGAAAAACATCAATAAAATATATTTTGTGACCGCAGATAACGAAAAAGTGAATAAAAACGGTAGAATATGGCCCTAAATCATATATAAAAAGCTAAAGCTTCTGGAGATGTTAAATACATATTATAGCTACAAATTTCTTTTGTTCAGAGACTCATAATGAAATTTGGAACATTTCTTCTTTTGACACAATCCGCAAAAAGAGAAATATTTTAGGAGATTTTGACTCAGTATGGAATAAATTTTAATTAAGAGTCTAAAAGTTTAACAAATAATTTCTACTTATAATATCTAATTTTGTAACGTAATTTTCTTAACAAAGTATTTTACTTAGATATCTAGTTTGTTCTGGGACTTACAGTGAAATTTTGTGAAGAACATTTCTTCTTTTAATGCTTTTCGTCAAAACTAAATTTCATGTTACTTTCATGCATCAACTCGAAAAAATATCAATACAATTTTATTCAAAAACCAGTAAGGAAAGGATCAAAGTCGGGCGGGGCCGACTCTATGATACCCTACACCACTGTGAATATGTAAAATATAAATCGGAGCTATATCCAGATCTTAACGGATTTCGATATAATTTGGCCCATTTATTTCCAGACCGAATTCAGTCACACATTGCAAATATGATTGAAATCGGACTTATATAGCGTGTTTGGTGCAGCAAATACGTGAAATCGGCCGAAAATATATATGGGAGCTATATCCAAATCTGAACCGATTTCGATATAATTCAGGACACTTATTTCTAGACCGAATTCAGTCAAACATTCCAAATTTCACCAAATTCGGACGTATATAGCGTATTTGGTGTAGCAAATACGTGAAATCGGGCGAAAATATATATGGGAGCTATATACAAATCTGAACCGATTTCGATATTATTTGGCACACATATTTGTAGACCGAATTCAGTCACACATTCAAAATTTGATCAAAATCGGACGTATATAGCGTGTTTGGTGCAGCAAATACGTGAAATCGGGCGAAAATATATATGGGAGCTATATCCAAATCTGAACCGATTTTCACCAAAAGCAATAGCGTTATTCCTATGGCTAAAAAAATTGTAGTCACCAATTTTCAGCTGAATCGGACAAAAAATGCGACCTGTACGTTGCGAACAAAAATACATGGACAGACGGACGGACATGCATAAATCGACTCAGAAAGTGATTATATGTATATCCCCAAAAGGAACTATGGGTCTATTTCGCTTCCTTCTGTATGTTACATACAAATGCACAAAGACATAATACCCCTTACCACAGTGTGGTGTAGGGTATAAATATTTGGGTGTTTTCTTGGCAAAATTGATGTATATATTTTCTTGATATATATTGTAAATACATATTTCATTTATTCGGCGACGAATATTGAAATTTGATGGAGAATATTTTTGTCTTTGACGTCTTCTATCTAAAATGAAGTTTTGTGGGAAAAAAACTTAATAAACTCAGATAAAGTACAACATTAACCCTAAAACGTGATTTTACTTTTGGCAGATTCCTGGCGTATAGGTACGATTTGCAGTTTTGGTGTATTCGGGGACCTATAGTAAAATTTTATGACAAATAATTTTGTAGAATATTTTGATCTGATACGATCACATTTTAAAGGAGTTTTTAACCGTTTTGGAAAAAAGGGACCAAAAAAACCCGTTTAGTGACTGATAGGCTTTTTTTTAAATGATTGTAATTTCAATATTACTCTTAATTTCCTATTCTTATAAGGTATCACTGTAAGCAACTAAGCCTTTGTGATTGTAAACCATATTTCTTGATGATGTTTTAGTAGAATACATTCATTATTATATGGGATTTTAGCGAAATAGTGGGAGAACTTCAAAAAAAAATTTCTGATATTTCTAATCAAACCAAAAAATATACATATTTGGAAGAATTTTTTTGTTTCAAATGTAATTGCAAAAGAAATTTGGCTTTTAGCATAAATGCTGAGGGTAAAAAATGTCATCAACAAAATATTGGACGAGAACAAAAAATCAAAAAAAAAAGTGAAATGCTATGCGATGAATGAGGAAAATTTTGAAAACCCCTTAATGTGACCAACTAAAAATTAAAAAAAATTGTACGTTATATAGACTTCGAATCCCAAAAAAAAGTACAAATTTTCGAGGTGACTAAAATTCATAATAACGATTTTTTAAAGGGACCTGCAGTTTGTTACCTATTATTGCGAATTACAATTTACGAATTATCGTATTTTTCTTCTCAAAAATATCATCTTCGAAAAATGTTGAGTTATTTGGTTTGAGTCACATAACCACGCATAACTTGAGTCTATGTAATTTTAACAGTTGATGTTAAAAGTCTTATACACTGTTATTTGAACTAATAACAGAATTTCGAAAATGTTAAAGTCGTAGATTGCGAACTGTGTTATTAACATTAGGAGAAATTTGCCCGATAACATAAATGTTAACGGCTACTGTAGGCTTGAAATTAACATTTGCCTTTATTACATGTACGTGCGAAAGAGATAACATATTCTTAATTCTTGACAATGTTATTTAAACATTTACCACTATGTTCACGGACTTAATGCAGTGGCAGCGCTTCAACTGCACGCTTAGTTTGTCATGCGTGGTCTGCAAGAGTGTAAAGGAACAGAAAAATAATTTTTTCTCCCTGTTACAGAGTTCTACACAACATAACGTTGCAATCCGACAAAGTGTTAGGATGATGTTGCACGCGTTTTTTTCTTTTGTTCAAGAGGACATTTTTGTTGCTGCTTCTTGGCTTCTCTTGCTGAGTAAACGTAAACTGTGATAAATAGAAATGTAGAGATTGTGACTTTTTGCATCACAAATGAAGCTGTTATCATCATTATGAGAGATTCTCATATCACAAAACGAAGAAAAAAACAGTTTGCATTATCTCACTGCATGAAATAATTTTGGAGAGGGAGAACAACTGGAATTATGGGAGAGCAGTAACGAAAAACCAGTCTTTTATCAAAATTATACTCATAATTTTTGAACAAGACACTCAGTGCCAGTAACTACTCTTGCTCACCATTCAACTATTGGCCATAGTAAATATTTGTTGTTTTTGCCAAACTGCTGCTGAGGAATATGAGACGGAAGATGTTAATTCATTTGTATGAGCATTGTTGCTCCGTTAGCGATTAAGTCAAATATTCGTGAAGCTGCCAGCCGCCATATCATCGTTTTGTCGTTGGCCTGTCATATTTTCTGTTTGTTTTTATGAGTGGTGCTCGCGCCGCAACAACAACAACAAACATTCATAATTTTTGTTGACTGTGTGTGGTTGGTGGAATTATGAACAATGGAGAAGAGTACACAAAAAATAACTCATCAAAAGAGAAAGAAACAAACAACTAGAGTGTGTGTGTTTGTTAGGTTGTGCATTGTTGATTTTTTACCGTCATCATCGTTTTGTTGTTGTGTTATTATTTTATTATGTTATTCTGTATGGCATAATAAAATAAACAACAACAATTCATCGAAGTGGGGAGGAGTATTGTGTTGTTACTGTCAGCCAGAGCAGAAGTCGTAATAAAACGGTTTATTGGCATATGTGTTGGTTGTGTGCCAGTGTGTGCGTGTTAACTGTATGATTGCTTGCCAATGAATGGTTGGACAGACATTTGCTTTACTGTTTGTTGTTGTTGCTTCTTATATGAATGCTTGGTACTGGTGGTGGTGGTTTGAAGTCAAAAATATGAATGCCAAGGATATTACTACTCAACATTGAGGAAATATGAGAGTTTATGAAACTTTGCGGCATTATTCCTCCGCCCTCTACGTACTCTCTCTCAGGCTAAGAAATTATGAATTTTTTATAAAATAACAGTAATGTGGATGAAGTCATTGTTGGTTTGTTGGCCTTATCTTTTAGTCCCACTTCTCTGGATGGGTGGAAAACTGTTTATTGAGGTTCTCCTTACTGGTGCGCAAAAGGTGGTTTATATATCCTTCGATGTTGTTGCTGCTGCAAGAAACACCTCAATATATGAGTTTATATTTCATATTTATACTTCTGCTGCTGCTGATGCGGCTTCTGTTATCTCAAAGTTAACGTCTTCTTCCACACGTTAACGTCATCGTTGGCGTGGCTAACATTTTTTCTGCTTATTCTTTGGGTTGTTTTATTTCATTATATATTTTTTATAGGACTTATTTTCTTTTCTTCCGTTGTTCATATGGATGTTGCGGGGGTGGTGTTGGTGTTATATATCATAAGGGATCTTAACCTTTGTACCTATGTATCCACACATCTCTGCCTTACCCACAAGAACTATAAATACATATTTTTTCTTACTGTTCTTTTTTCTACTTATTAAAGTTGAGTATTTTTTCTGTTATTTATCAAAAGAGTGGTTGTGGGTGGTAGAGTATGAAGGAAAACATTTATTGAGTATAGAATTTATGATGTTACCTCAAAACGCCAGTGCAGAAATTTCCTTTACGTTTTTTTTTTTTGAAAATTGCTTTTGTTGGTTAATACACATCCCTCCCATATTTTAGCTTGCAATTTTTTCCAAAGGTGTTATATGACCCCCAGAGGTGGATTTTATTTCACTCATTTTTCCACGATTTTCTTTCAACAGAAGGTGGAGTTATTATTTCGCTTTTTTATGATATGTATTTTATTCTCTTGTTGCTGCAAAGGATACTGTATTCTTTCGTACCACAATTTTTTTATGAGAATTTATAAATATTTGAGGTTATTTTTTATTGGTTGTTTGGTTGGTTCGTCGTGGTGGTATTGTAAGTCATGGTTGGTTAGAAAGACAAATCAATTTTTCCAGCAGCACCCGTCAAGAAAAGGAAGAAACTCAAAGGTGTTTTGTAATGTGTATGGAAGAGCAAAAGGTTAAGAAGTTATAGCAGAAAGTTTAAAAAGAGGGAATATAAAAATAAAATATTCATAGATTTTTTTATTTCAATTTAAGAGACCCACCCAATAAATAGGTACCAAAATATTTTTGTGGTTGTGAATTGTGTGTTTGACTTTTGATCCATAGCTATCATAAAAATGCAAATGTAACCACATTAAAAATTCTAGTTTTGTCTTTAAACGGATTTTTAAAAATTCCACAAAAATATTGTACCTACTTATGCATACGAAATGATCTGATAGGCATAAAGTTTATTTGCTATTTTTCAAAACGTTTTTTTATTATTAATTTATGAGTTTCAATTTGGTTGATTTTTGTTTTATTGACATTGAATCAAACAATACTGAATTTTGATGAATATTAAAAGTTGTGTGTTTTTATTTAAAGCACAGCATGAAAATGGTGTTATAAAAGTTGATTTTGCCTAAATAGTTAAGAAACGGGGAAATCAATTATATAATATACATATACCTAATATTTCTTATTGCTTTGTTTAATGTCCTTGAGAATATTATTGCTGGTGTATTTGCTAATACATATTCAAATAAGTAAATAAAAATGGCATATTTTTACAGTGTTTTATTTAAACCTTGTTTATTTTAGCAACATTAGTGGTAGCGGCATGATAGCCTTGGTAGGTACTTCTAATTTAGGCACGTTTTTGCAAAAGTATAATTTTCAAACATAATGAGGTCGAATATTAAAAATTGTCCAGTTTTTTTAACTTTTTATTTATTAAAATACAACATCAAAATTATAATCATTTTTATTAGTTCCTCAGTTGGGCTTAATTAGCATTTCAAACGAAAATTGCAATATTGTAATGTGATTGTTATACCCAGCAAAATTTGAAGGAAGGGGTTCCATGCGATCACGTGATTTCATAGCATCTTTTGAATTGGTTCAAACGAAGTCGTGAAAGATCCGATCTTTTCATCAGCTTTTGAACCCATGCAAAAGAAGTCGTGAAAGATCCGATCTTTTCATCAGCATTTGAACCCATTCCATCGATCCAATAGAGATGAATTTTACGGTTTTATTTATAATTTTTTTTCTAAATATATAAGATTAATTATTTACAATAGGCCTGATGTTGTCGGAGACTCGAAATCACAACCAACGTTAAAACTCTCGTCGTAATGATAATGTCATTGCAACGGGTTGGTGAAAATAACATGCCAAAGCATTGGTGTAAATGACATGCTTTGGATCCAAAAATAAATAGCATCTTTTGGGGTCCACGCTCATATAAAATTCATCGATGAAGATGCTATAAAGATGACATGCCAGCTCACTTGCACCCATGATTGAATGGCATCTTTGGCATCGAAAATTTTGCTGGGTAGGTACTAGAATTGTGTAGTTCCGGAACGAACTAATTCGAAAAAACTATTCCGGACAAGGGCCTATATCCAGCGCTAGCGTTTATATGGTTCATATAGTTCCTTCCGGTCTTCTCGTTCCTTTAATTTAACGATCTTTCTTCGTTGCTATTAAATGGCTGCAAAAGAACGATGAAAGAGGAAGATTCGTTAAACTACATATATCTGTCCCGGAACTATTTTGAAATATGGAACTATATTAAGGAACTAGCTCCTTTTGGAAAAGTCCTCTGAAGAAGTCACTATATAACTGATGAAACTTTGGGATGGAAAAGCATTAAACCCCTTATTTTATTAACTTGTATGTAAATACGTATTTATCAATTAGCCAGACAAAACCAACAATAAAAAATATGTTTTATTTAAACATTTACAGTAGTTTTCGCTTACCTGCACATTGAAAAATTGAAGACATTTTTGTGCATGTAGGTCAAAAATGCAGTTGTTTAAATAAATTTTATATAAAAAAGCAAATTTGTTCTACACAAAAAATGAAATTGGTCAGCTAAAGACTAATGTATTACAATTTTAAATTATAATAAAAGCTAAAAGCTCTAGTAACTACGGCTATCGGCCTAATAAGAAAATAATATTTTTTAAGTTCAGCAAATTCCAAATACACAATACAAAATAATTATTGTAAAAATTTGTTACAGAATAAAAAATCTGCAAAGATAGTACGTTTTGACTTTATGTTACGAATTAGATTACCAGAGTAACACATTAGACTTTTAGAGTTACATCTATTTCGATAATTTACATAATTGGTAAACATTTTAATTATTATTTTTTAAATATATACCCCTACTATTTTTCATATTGTTCAAGCGTCTATGTTGCGATGTATTGTGTAAAAGGGCGAAATATATGAACCATTATTATTTCTATGAACCCAATCAGCATTCAATAATGTAAAGCGAAGGTGGGTCTGTTTAAGTTCAAATTAAATCTTCATGAAAATGCACCGCTTAAGAATTTTCAGTCATTTGTGGAACTACCTCTTTTATCTTACTTTGAAATTTTGTTCAAAGCTTGCGATGACAAATTACAAAGAGTAAAAACTTTTAATTTAACTTGACTTGTTTTTCGGATTTACGTCCATCAACAACATAGCAACACCATTGTAAATCCAAGATAAAGTAATATTAGTTATTTGACTAAAATTTACAAATAAAACCGAAAATTGTTATATAAAAACAAATTAAAATGTACATTACTCCACAACAGTTTGGTCCTTCGCGCCACATCTCATTTAATGCCAATTTAAATTCTCGTTCTAACTCTCTAGGTGCCCCAACGAAGTTAGTGTCATTGCCCGAGAAGAT
This sequence comes from Musca autumnalis, assembly GCF_047663935.1. NCBI lineage: Eukaryota > Metazoa > Arthropoda > Insecta > Diptera > Muscidae > Musca > Musca autumnalis. Next base: position 136,692,503 of record NW_027411755.1, on the reverse strand, counting down.
AGCTTTGGGACAACCACGGTGCGAAACAAGTCTATTAAAAGCACCCAAAAAGGTTCCGGTGAATAAATCAGACACTGGTTCCAAATGGATTGCTTTCGTAGGAAAGCAAACGAAGACGCAAACATAACCTTTTGTTAATTTACAACCTCGACCTGAAAAGAATTTGATATCAAATGGACCAGCAAAATCGATACCTGTTATAAAAAATGGTCTACAAATAGACGTTATCTACGGAGGAAGAGATGTCATGATTTAAGAAAAAGTGCGTTTCTTTGCTAAGACAATGCCTTATTGTCGCCCTAATCAACGAAGTAGTACGAGGAATCCAATATTCCAAGCGAAGCGTACGAAGCATTAATTGGTTTTCTCCGTGCATGTACTCTATATGAATTTGTTCCACCCAAAAGTTTTGCGAACCTACTACCTATGATATGGTAAGATAATTGGGTCCCGTTCAGAAGTGGAAAGAGTTGGAGATTGAGCTACACACAGAAAAAAGGTCTCTCTACCATATGTCCCAAACATATTTTTCAGCAAACATATATTTGTTTGCAAGCAGTCCCAAACATAACATATGTTTGGGTCCTGCAAACAAATTATATGTTTGGGTGCAAACAAATTATAGCTTCGTTCCCGTACTTTTTAATAGTAAAACTCGTAAAAGAGAGAACTGTAAAAAATTTTTTCTCACACAAAAGTGTTTTGAAATAGTTCGGGAACGGAAAAATGGAAAATACGTCAAAAAAAACTGGAACAAATGTCAAAGTCGGCGTATTTGCCAATCAGACGCCGGCAACCATGTTACTATTTTTTACACGCTCAAATTTGTCGAGTAAAAAGTTTTTAAAGAGAGCGCCATTCAGCGCAATTTTTGTTCAAAGAGAAGTGAACATTTTACAACTTTTTTGTGTACGGGAACGGTTTTTCGGGTAAAATGTGTAAAAGTCGTAAAAATTGTAAAAACTTTTTAGTTCTGGAACAAAGCTTATATGTTAAGTGCAAACAAATACAAACACAAAAGCCACAAAAAAACAAACACATGCACCAGTGGGCGGTTATTGAGAGCATGGGAGCGTAAATTTCAATGTAAAACACATTGAAATGCATGCTCACTTGCACCCAGCAAGCGCTCACTGGCTATTTCCATTATATACACAAATTTATAAATGGTGGTTGTTTATTGAAAGACAAAGCAAAAACAGACACATAGACACATGTGTTTTTTGAGCCTTTTGAGCTAAACAGCAAGACGAAATCTTTTCTGCCAGAATTTCAGAATTGGTAGGTGTGGACCCTTCAAAATTATATTTTCCTCTATGAGCAGGATGCATGTTATAGAGAAATCTGTCTATGGAAGCAAATTGGTTCAAAATATCTTCATAGCCTTTGATGAAAATGATATGAGTTCTTATTGGACGAAGTTCGACATCAGTATCCACGGAAACGTTTTGAATGCCCCAATCTGAACTGTCAAGAACTAGCCAATGTGGCCATGCCAGCAAATTTGTGAAGAAACCAACTCCGAAGGAGAAAGCCCGTGGAAACACTTATTTTGCCCCACATTCTCCTGAATACGACAAACCCTATTCGCTACGAAAGTCGTCCATGTGGATGGAATTTTTGCGAAGCCATGAAAGAACAATTGTTAAATCGCTCCAGCAATAAATTTTATGGAAGGAAATGCTAATCTCGTTTAGAATGCCTTTCAGAAATTCAGATGGTAATACTGCACCGCATAATTCTAAACGAGGCAAAAGTAGGACTTCAGGGGAACTACTTTTGTTTTGCATGAAAGGAAATTTGTCAGCAGGGTCAATTATATGTCTAAGTAAAATTTGGTTTAAGAATTCTTGACTTTGTTCGTAAGGTCAACATGTCCAATTAGCAGTTTTTATACCCTACACTACGAGGTTTTGGCTTAAAAGTTTGTAACACACCGAAATGGTCATAGACAGAGGACCTAATTTTTCCACTGACATCATCACAGTCTACACAGACAATTTTTAACGATCCATTTTCCCTAATTGCTAATAATTTACTAAGTTGAAGTTCAAACGATATTCTATAATTATAATTACGCCGATAATTATTGATGTATTTTATTGAAAAAACTTCCAATAAATGCATTAGAATTAAAATTCTTAAAAAATGACAAATCCGCATAATTAAGCGATATTTGATCACTTATGAAAAAAATTCTTAATGCAGAATGCACGAATGTAGGTTCTGGTAAGTCTTTAAAAAAAATATTCTTAAATTATGAAAATTTCGAAATTATGCATTTTAATTTTGAATATACATATGTAAGTACCTATATTTGTACTAAAACAACCACCTCTTAAAAATTACTTTACTAAAATCTCAATTTCTAACCAATACAAAAATTCTATCAAATTTCACATTAAATTAAACAAAAATTGTCCTTTGCCTTTAAAATCCTTAAACATTACAATATATAGCAAATAAATACATACATACACAGTAGATCTTAAAGAGTTTTGGCCACTTGTTGCCTGGCATGTAGATATGTATGTATCTTTCTATACTCTAAAAGTGTTTACTTTCTATGTGTACAAGATACATACTGGCAAAATCCATATGTATGTATGTTCGTCATTGAACAACGAACCAACCAAGCCAACCAACCAATGTTATACATATTTAAATGGGCCATTTCTAAAGCATTTAATTTCATAGCAAATAAAGAAAACTAAAGGCCTTTTTAACTGTTAACCAATTGCTGCTTTCAGTAATACACTTTACACTTTAAGAACAACAAGAAGAAGATGAAGATTTAAAAATAAAAGATTTCCTTTTAAACAAAAAGACCAATTGTCAAGAAAAACCAAAAATCTATCAAATTGATTTAAGTGTTTGAGTGTTTATCTCTTATTTTTAAATAGGATAACAGAAATAAAATTCCTTTGGCTATTTAAGAAGAGGGAGGGCTTAAATTTAAATTGTAGCAATTGAAGAGTTTTGGCAAAATTTAAAAAGGAAATGAGACAATTTTCAAGGATTGTAGCAAATTGTATTTAAACATTTTAGTGAATTTGTTATAGGATGGACTTTAGGAAATTATGAAATAAGGATTTTAAATAAAATTTGTAATTGAAATTAAAAGAAGAATCTCAAATTATTGCTAATTCTATTTTGAAATGAGGATAATTTATATATAATCCATAAAACCACAAAATTACTTATAATTTGGTTCGGTGAATCGGGTAAAATCGGCAAATTTCCGCTACCTATAGAGACAAATATTTATAGATACCAATCTTTCACAATTCGGTTGGAAAATACTTTTATCGAGCGAGCTCTATGAAGAAATAAATCTAATGGTCAATAATAAAGTCGGCTTTGCGGTTGATGAGAGTAAAATTCTTCAGAAAATCTATGGACCAGATAGATTAAATGCATATTCCCAAATTATCCATTATCTTAATACGTATTTTATAATTTTTTGAATCATCATCCGAATTATAAGATTTCTAAGTTTTGTTAACATTTGAATTTACAGAAAATATGTTCCAGTTAAATTTTAAAAATTGTAAATTTTCGGTATCTTCCAAATCACGTTGGATTTAAACACAGGATATATTACAGTCGAACCTCGACCGGAGGCATTACGGATAATCGATTTTCACGGATAATGGAGTCAATGTTTTTTATACTGTTTTTTTTTTTTTAACATATTTTTAAGTAAAAATGGCATACAATAATATTAAACTGTCCCATTTTTATATTTGGTAAAGAATTGGCATGAAATAAAAACTCATCTTGTTCTGAAATAACTGGTCAGTCATGAAGTCCAACAAGTATGTATTGCTTCTTTTAAAAGTTGATTTTGGAAGAATTATATAATGATCATCAGATTTATCTGAACTAAATTCATGCCATGTTGTCATACCATACGTACACAAATTGTTTGATTAATCAAATTAATTGGAAGGTGTGTTTTTACTCCCGGATAATGGAGTTTACTACAAACAATAGAGGTAGTGGAAAAAATGCCAACAATTCTTTTCTATCCCGGATAATAGAGGTTCCCGGATAATCAAGGTTCGACTGTACTACAATATTTTTGAGCACCGTACATACTCAAAAGTTTCCCTTTTGTATTTGCAAAAAACGAGCTTCAAACTTCTCCTTATAGTAGGTAAATTTTTGAAGATTTAATGGTCGTTCTAGACTATCCCCATCCCTAATATCCTTGGGCGATTTTTTGAGCATGTCCTCTACCTTTTTTTAAATAACAAATTACATTCTGATACCTATTCGATTCTATAAATAAAAAATGTATACGTATGTATATATTTCGGAATGGATTTAAAAACTCCAAAAATTGGGATTAATATTAAAAGTAGGATGACTTGAAAATATAATGCTTAGTAAAAAAAAACAATTTAGATATTACAATTGCCATTTAGCTTTTATAATCTATTTAACTGAAGCATTATAATATTAATGTTCTTTAATACTGCTATAAATAAAAATACAAAGAAGCTAGCAATGATACTTGAGATTGAACACTCTGCCTAGTTCTAGTTTTTTTAGGAAAATGTAACCCTTTAAGCTTTTTAACAATAATAATAATTTAAATAGATTTATTTATTTATTTTTTCCTGCGCGAGAAGAAAACTATGTTATAAATTATTGGCAGGATTACAGATACATATAAAGAAACTTCTCCAGCTTAATACAAAATGTAATTTTAATTAATTAATATGTTAGCTATATTAAATTATATTTACAAATTGTTGTAAATATAATTTAATATAGCTAACATATTAATTAAATATAGATATATTAACAATGGAAAAAAGGAGGTATTTTATGTGACAGTGTCCAAATTCTAAACATCTTTTTCTTAGAAAGTATACACAGTGATGATACATTGTTAATCATAGGGTATTCCGGAGACATTTTGTTCCGATAAAGAAATTCCATTCAAATAATTTAATGCAGTTATATTAAAGATTTCGTATAGAGGAGGGTGTTGAGACTGAGAGCAAGAATACTGGACTACTATATGTAGTCCCTGCTTTTTATACCCTCCACCATACTATGGAGGGTATAATTAAATTTGTCATTCCGTTTGTAACACATCGAAATATTCGTCGGAGACCCTATAAAGTATATATATTCTTGATCAGGGTAAAATTCTAAGTCGATCTGACCATGTCCGTCCGTCTGTCTGTTGAAATCAAGATACAGCTCGCAATTTTTAAGATAGAGCTTTGTGATTTGGTGTAGAAGTTTCTATTACTCCTAGGATGTTTGTTATTGCAAATGGGCTATATCGGTCCACGTTTTGATATAGCCCCCATAGAACGGTACCTCCCGATTTTCGGTATTTTCAACTTTTTAGCTTCATTATTTCACCGAAATGGCTGAAATTTGGTATTTAGTCTTCGTTGGGGCTATAAAACATTCTCCCAGAATTTTGTCTGTATAGGTCCAGGCCTTTATTTAGCCCCCATAGAACGGTACCTCTCCATTTTCGGTATTTTCAACTTTTTAGCTTCATTATCCCACCGTAATGGCTGAAATTTGGTATTTAGTCTTCGTTGGGGCTACAAAACATTCCCCTAGAATTTTGTTTGTATAGGTCCACTCCTTTATAAAGCCCCCATAGAGCGGTACCTCCCGATTTTCGATATTTTCAAGTTATTAGCTTTATTATCCCACCGAAATGGCTGAAATTTGGTATTTAGTCTTCGTTGGGTCTACAAAACATTCCCTCAGAATTTTGTCTGTATAGGTCCACACCTTTATATGGCCCCCATAGAACGGTACCTCACGTTTTCGGTATTTTGAAGGTTTTAGCTTCATTATTTCACCGAAATGTCTGAATATGTGGTATACAACTTTCCTCCAGAATTTTGTCTGTATAGGTTCACGCCTTCATATAGCCCCCATAGAACGGTACCTCCCGATTTCCGGTAGTTTGAAGGTTGTGGCCTCAATATTCCCCCGGAATTTCTGAAATTTGTTACTTAGTCTTCGTTGGTGGTATATAACTTTTCCCCAGAATTTTGTATGTGTAGGTCCACGCCTTCATATAGCCCCCATAGAGCGGTGCCTCCGAATTTTCGGTACTTTGAAAGTTAGACCCATAGTTTTATAGCTCATTTAGACTAGCCATAAATCCTCGACTGGATTTAATAAATCCAGTACAAATCTCATTGCATTTAGATATACATTTTGGAGGATTCAAATGGCAGTCAGCTGATTTTTGTTCATATCACAATTGCCAAGGTAGATGCATCAGCCCATCTGATCGAATTTGAAACGTCAAAAGAATTTTTTGTAAATTGAATTCGACTCAAAAAAGCATACGTCAAATTACAAATTTATTGTTTAATAGTGAAAATGTTAGCACATTATGCTAACTAAAGAGCAAATAAAGAATTATTTTATCGAAGTTTGCCCATCTAAAATAAATAAACGAATTATTTTATCGTTTAGACATCATAAATATTAGTCTTGGTTGATTAAAATCAACTTTGTACATCAAAACAGATTTAATTTTTCCCCATGTTTACAAATTTTTACATTTTAAATTATTTTTAGGCTTGCAACTTTTTGTATTTTCTAGCAACATGTTGCAAAAAACAGAGTTGTATACGAGGATTTATGCCAGATTTAAAACAAATCCACTCAATAGGAGGATTTATTTTTGTATGGGAAATCTGGTAGATTTTGGCTGGATTTAGCAAATAAAACCTGATAATGTGCTAAATCCGGCTAATGATGTCATATCTAAATGACCTATTAGTCTTCTTCATAAACGAAAGGAAACTAATTGTTCCACTTTACTTCCATACAACTCGTGGTGGAGGGTATAACAAGTTCGGCCCGGCCGAACTTAACGACTTTTCACTTATTTAACAATATTTTTGATGCTTTTTGACAATAATTTAACTATATTTCTATATTACTTTCTGTACAAGGAGCAAAATATCTTAGAAATTATGGTGCAGGATTACAACTATAAATAGACATCTAATATAGAATGTAATTTATAAATATAAATTTGTATACCTAACAAATTTATTAACAGCCTGTTTCTGTATGTCGAAAGAAGAATGTGTGCGAAAGAAACACGTCCAAACTCTTGTGTGTTTTTCAAATTTGTTTTTTTGTTTTGAAGCAAAAGCAAAGGTAAAATTATTTTGAAAACTAAAGTTCGGGCGTGTTTCATTCGCACACATTCTTCTTTCGACATACAGAAACTGGCTGTTAACTTAGATGACTGACAATGAAAGTATTCTGAAAATCTTCTTCTTTAAAATATACACAGTGTTGATTCACTATAAATCATTCGGGGGTATTCCAGAGACGTTTTGTTCCGATAAAGAAATGCCATTCAAATAATTTAATGTAGTTATATTATAGATTTTGTATAGAGGAGTTGCGGGCCAAACACATAACAAATTATACCTATATAATTGTTCCAAAAACATCCCAGGCGGGACAGGGGATACTTCTCTCATATCAATGAGTGCACCCCAATTCATATTAGCTCAATGATATGGGACCTACAGTTTATCGCCGAGTCTGGACAGGGTGCCTTAAGAAACCACTTTGTAGAGAAATTTGAAATGTCTGGAATACTCAGGAAATGTCGCCAACATTACTGAGGGGTATTTTGCCACCGTTGAAAATGCAGATTTTTTATTAATATGATGTTCATTTCTGGCACAAATTTTGAAATAATTAAATGCATAGTGTTTTATTAGTGGAATTTAAGCATGAAATAGTGTTAACATTTCTAAAAATTAAATTTTGTTCTTCTAAAACAAATATATTCTCCACTCCATTACAGATTCAGGGTTCCCTTGTAAAAATTAAAAAAAATAATTTCTTTATTTTTAAAGTAAATCCTTAAATTTAAAAATTTAGCTGTGGTTTTCTTTAATTTTGAAAGGTTTGATAGCCCTATTAGGTATATTCCTTGCTTTCTTGGATATTTTTAGGACACCTCCTACTTGGCAGATTTTTTTATTAATTTGATGTTCATTTCATTTCTGGCACAAATTTTAAAATAATAAAATGCATAGTGTTTTATTAGTAGAATTTAAGCATGAAATAGTGTTAACATTTTTAAATATTAAATTTTGTTCTTCTCAAAAAAAAAAAAGGAATACATTCACCACACCATTACCGATTCAGGGTTCCCTTGACAAAAAAATTAAAAAAATATATATTTTCTTTATTTTTAAAGAAAAGCCTTAATTTCTAAAAAAAGGACGCTTTCTTTCTTTAACCAAAAAAAGAATAATAAAATAGCAACAACAGTAACCGAAATAATGGCAGCGACAAATCATTTAAGAAAGTGGGAGGTTACCTTTGGCTCTAAGAAGAAAACACAACACAACCAAAAAAACAACAACCACAAAAACCCCACCAAAACGAAAAAAAAAACAACTTTATGATAAATACAAGTCATAATAAAGAATATGATGAAAATATAACACCAACAACCACAAAGAGTGTAGTAGAGAGTCAACACCACCAACCATATTGCCGTCGCCTTGTATTCATCAAATATTAATGTGCGATAGCAGCAACAGCAGCAGAAGAAAAAGAAGACGTTGAAGCAAACAGTCACAATCGAATAAAAACTAAAATGAAGGGGGTTGGCTGTTATTGTTTTGTTGTAGTTACAGTCATACTCATCACTGGTTGTGTTGTTGTTGTTAGACTTTTTATTATTGTTGCCGCTGTCGCTAAGACTTGATGTCTTGTACATTGGTGCCTTTGGTTATGACAAGCAAGACACAATATACCAACAAAAACAACATAATACATACAACGATAATATGAATAAAAAAACCTTAAATTATTAAATATGAAAGACAGAGAAGGCCAGAGTTAAAATGGCTGGTTGTTTGGATAAAAAGAGTAAAAGAGAAATAAAACCAGTTGCTTACCTCAATAGAGGAGAGTGTATGCGTTGCGTAGCTGCTGTTGGAGAGTAATGTAATGTTGTTGTTGTGTGTTTTGTTTTTTTTTTTGCTTACATTTCACTTCATAACGAATAAGCCAACAGCGACAATATGAATGAATTATGATCAATTATTGTGGGAGAGAATAAACAGAAAAATATATACTCCCACACAGCCACGCACAAACATGTTTTTAATGGCCCATTGGCTTTACTATAATAAATTAATTATATTTATTCTTAATTTGTATTTTAATTATAATATTTAATTCGTAAAAAAATAATTTTATATACCTATTAATAACTAAAAAAAATATTTCCCTTAGCTCATTTTTAATAACAAAATTCTCTCATGAGAGGAAGAATACCGCAACTACCTTTGCTCATTGATAAATCATTAATAAATGTAGGCTCTCACTCTCCTCGTTATGTGAGTACCCATCAACAACAATCCACAACAGAGAATGAAAAGAGCTGCACTTGTGTTATTATGAGAGCCCCGCACAATGAGAGAATCTCTTCGATTCATCCATTTACAAAAAAGGGTGTGAGTCTAGTTAACAGTTAAACTTACGGCAGTTAGTGAGACAAGGAAAGACTATACCATTGGCATTGCCTTACAGCCTGTGCTCGTGAAAGAGATGGCAATACAAAATATTAATAAAATTATGATGTTTTGAGTTTTCATAACATTATACATTGTGGTTGTTGTTGTTGCTGCCGTTGTGCTCTGTGTGTTTGTTGTGTCAGTGAGTGAGGGCCCCGCCGTTTGTTGTGTGTGTTGGGTTGAAGGAAAAAAGAAAAAAAGAGAAGGCACATAAAAATTAATGTTGATATATGTTTCATATTTGAAATGATAACATGTTTTTGCTGCTGCTGGCTGGCTGGTGGACTGCTTGATAGTGAAATGTGTATGGCTGTATGAGTGAGTGTGCTGAGTATGAGTACGCATTTAAGGTGGTGGCGCTGGTGGTCTGGTTGTGCTGCTGCTGCACACAAGCAACAAAAATATTACGAATTGTTTGAGTGACTTTTTGGTTGGGCTGTTATTATTTGTGAAGTCAGTGTAAGTTTGACGCGCGTGCTGAACGTATCACACAAGCAAAAGAGACGTGAAAAACACACATAAGAGATAACATTTTCAGAAATCGAAAAAAATAAAACAAAGTAAATACAAAGCAAAATATTAACGTAGTGTTTTCAAAGAAGAAAGAACGTAATAATAAGAAGACCAAACTTATAACAATTTACAAAATAAAAAAAATATTTATAAAAGTGAAATGTTTAGCAGCAGCACAATCAAATACAAATTTACAAACAAAAAAATATAATTTAAAAAATTATCACAATCTTTTAACGGAATTTAAAACCTGAAAAGCCGCCGGTAAAAATAAGAGAGACAAAAAATTCGAAATGTCAAACTAAAAGAAAACAAACTAAAAACGAAATGAGAGTATGAGTGAAAGAAAAACATTGAGTTAGATTGGCAGCACATCAACAAAGTTGGAATTATGAAACATAGCAGCAACAAGAAAAAAATTTCATAATAATGAATAAATAACTAAGAACGACAAGCCAATCACAAGCCAGCATTGCAACCATGAACAACAATATTCAAAAACTACAAAAGTCTAAGTAATTCAATTGGACAAGGCAATAGAACAAGAACAACAACAGCCAATACAACACATCATCATTAGTTTATATTGGAATGGAACATTGCTATTGAAAAGGATATTATTATAAATTTAATAAACAAATGTGTTTTTAAAATAAAACTAAAGAATTTAATTCTTTCAAAGTGTAAACTTCAAATAAATCAGTTTTATGGTTTCTTAAAAATAAAACAACTTTTTTAAATAATAAAAATATATAAGAAAAAATTAATAATAATTTTTAACAAAATATGCCCTACCGTGGACTTTAATAACAATTAAAAAAAACTTTATGATTTTTATATCTTTTGTAAAAACAACAACGACGCATTTCCCGTCCTGTGTTATATTGTCTGCGCTTTATTAAAATTAAATATTTTGAGGAATATTCTATCGGTCAAATCGTTTCGTTTTTCCCCCAAATTCTTTGTCTAAATGAAAAATATTTTCTCAACGGTTTTGTGTGAAATGAGAAGTGATTTTAAAGAAAGCCATCAAGAAACCATTAATAAAATGATACAATTTGGCACGGTTAAATATGGAATTGTTAAACAATTAAAAGATCGTGCTAAAAGTGCTGAAAAAGGTGAGTAAAGAATTTGAACATTTTTAAAATTAAATAACAAATTCAAAAAAAAAAAGTTCAGTGAAATTAAATCATATTTGAAAATCCTTGGAAAAATTTGGATTTTTCCAATATCTATTCCAAAATTTTCTCAACGAAAAATATACATATATAATAAGTTGGTATAACATTTTCAGAAGTGTTATGTATCTGAAATTTGAATATTAATTAGAAAATGCCGTTTTTATACATATAAAATTTTGAGTCAATATTTTTTAATAAGAAAATATTGTTTGTGGGCAGACATAAATTTTAGTTTTTGCCAAAAGAATAATAATAATTTATTAGAAATTGTTAGTAAATGTATTCTATAGAAAAGAAAGATTTGGAAATTTTTCTAAAAAAATAGATTATTTATTTATATATAACATTTCAAAAATATAAATAAATAATAAAAATTATAAAATAAAAAAATATAAATATTTTAGATTCATTTTACATTATAACGTATCCCGCATATTATGCCACATTAGGTCATTAACAGTTACTTGGATAATGTGATAATTTTGGAGCTAATTATGTTGTAAATCATATTTTGGATATATTATTTACAACCAAACAATATAGGTACATATGTATAAAATATTTGATGTTATAGCAAATATACAGTTACTTGGATTATGTGATAATTTTGGAGCTAATTATACAGTGGAATCTTTTAAATATGTAATTTAATCCTTTACAACCGTGCCATCTTTGATCGTTTATGTTTTTAATATTAAAACCTTTAAAGCGGGTAATAAGACTCATTCAATATGATGTATTTCGAATATTGTGTTTCTTTAGATCGTTAAGTAACTGGGATAAGTGTAGATAACCAATAATTTTTTGATCGTTTATAATTTTTAAATTATAGCGTCTAGAAGTGGACGAATCTGTCTTTTTTGATGTGTAAAAAACTGTAGAATATCTTTTTTTTCCTATATATCAACCAAGCCATCTTTGATCGTTTATATTATTGATGTTATAGAGCCTATAAACGCTTATTAAGCCTTATTTAAATACATATGATGTATTCCGAATATGATGTTCCTTTAGACCGGTTAAAGTTACTTGGCTATGGGCAATTATTACATGTGTTCTTTTACTATCTGTTGGATTTGAAAATGCAAAATAAACTAATTTGGAGGCATTAAAAATATAATTTTCACATTGAAGTTTCTCCTTGAAATTCAATCATCACTTTTAACTTTAAGTTAACCCGAACGCTATAAATCTGTTCGATAAATCCAAACTATAACAAAAGAAGACTTATAATAATGGGGGTATGAGTGGAAACCAATAAATTTTGGATGGTTTATACTTTCCAATTTATGGAGAAGTGGATTATGTATCTTATTATGTGCAAAAAAATTAGATTTTGTTCTGTAGATTACAATCATTGCAATAGGAATTTTGCTCAATGGAGGATTTTAGACATCTTATCACAACAAATCCGGAATGATGCCCGTCTTTAGATCGTTAACAGTTACTTGGATAAATGTAGATATTGTAGAACAACATTTTATTAGATTAAAACCAATCTATCTTTGATCGTTTATAAAATTGAGACTTTATGTCTATTTGCCCATCTTTAAATCATTAACATTTACTCGGATGCAGGTGGATATTTTAAAACAAATTTTATTAGATTAAATTCAAGCTACTTTATGTTTATTATCATAATACATTGTGGGGAATTTTAGAAGATTTTATTATGTATATTTCCAAATTCTAGGGGAGATCATTTTTGCATTTTTTTCTGCAAAACCTGTGTTAACTATCAAATGTCTTGCCCCATCATCAAACTCAACTCCAATAAATAATTTAAAAGCCAAAGATTGAAAAAATATATCATATATGGAGATACTATTATTAGTCTAGAAAACTAGTTTACATACAACAACAATAATAACTCCAACGAAAACTCCAACCACTAATTAAACATATCCACCAGCACCTAAAACTAATTTTGAATTGTTTTTTAATTTATTATCTTGGTCAAAATTTAATAGGGCTTTATTGTTGTTGTTTTTGTTACCATTTTGATTTAATGAAAAGTCATAAACTATATTTTGTTCGGTTTCTTTTGTAGCTATTTTTGCTGTTAAGGTTGATTGCCTTATAAAAATCATAAATATTATCATGACAAACATCATAGACAAAAAAACATAAAATTTCAATATATTAAAACAGGTATGGTAGATAGATAAATAAAAACAATAAATTTTTGGAGATGTTAATTTTTTTTAGACGGCGAAAATTGTATAAAAAGAAAAATCTAGGAAAGAGGAGTTAGAGAGAAAGAGACTTAATTGATTTTTTTGTTTGCAAAATAATAATTTGTAGTTAACCCTATAACACAGGGCATTCCAATTTCCCAGTTATATGTATTAAAAAATTGGATTTTTTTAATATCGTTATTGTCTATAAATGCATTCGAATTCAAGAGATCTTACGACACCTTTCTTAATGCTTATATCTCACTAAGTATTAAAGATGTTGTTCCAAAAAAGTATGAAGACATTTTGTAGATAATTTAAATTGAAAAAAATGAATTCAAACATATTTCTTGTTAAATATCTGGCAAACTTAAAATTATTACTTTGCCGATTCTTGGGCATCTTCAACATAATTCAGACCATTTCCATTGTAGTCAAAATTTGGTTCATTGATTCCAATTTTATTATTTAATATTAATTTATTTTGTTTACGGGTCCCTAGTCACTATTTTTCTCATGTTTTGTTATGCAAAGGTTAATTCTAACAGCCATCATCATTATGAATATTTAAATATCAACTAATATTGCTTATCATATTTATTAACATATTTATCACATTTCACGGAATGACTAACATTTGTTAAGTAGAAAATTTCATTTTATTTTTAAACAAAAACACGAAAGTCATTTTCACGATCTACGCTTACATGGAAGCTTTACAAACTAGAAGAGCAAGAAATCAATAATTTTGTTCAAGATAACTGATTAACTTTCATATACTGACTAGCTCTATATGTTTTTAATAAATTGTACAATTTATACTGTTTTGCTTATAGCTTTATATGTTTTTAATAAATTTTACAACTTATACCATTTTGCTTATTAGCCAATGGCAAATTTTTGCTTGACTTAATTAAAAATTATAATGTTTATATTTATTGATTGTTTATTTTTTATTAACAAAATTATTATTAATGGCAATTAGCCAAAAAAGAAATCAAGTTCTTTAAAACAAATTTTTAATACTTTATGAATAGATTAATTTCCTGATTTGTTGCGGGGTTTAATGATTTTGTTTATGAGGTTATTTTTGAAACAAGGCATACTAAAAACAAACAATGAAATGTTCTAAACTAAATTTCAAAAGGTTGTGACCATTTCTAGGTGTTACAAACCCTTTGACAAACTTAACATACCACCCATTCATTCTCCTCCAAAATCATTGGTGAGGTTAAATATATAAACTGAAATTAAAACTGAACTCATTTGTCAAAATGTGGTTGACTAAAAACAAAACAAAAAATTAACACAAACATACGTTTGTAGTTATATGTTATTTTTTGTGTTAAATATGAATCTATATATAATTTGAAAACATGATTTATCAACCAAAAAATACTCCACACACAAGACACACCATGGGGGGCGGAGGTGGCGGCAGTCACAATTTATTCAACGAAATGATTTCAATATTTGTATTTTTTGTTTTTTTTTGGTTCAACAGAGAAAACAATTTATGAAATATATATTTTAATTTAATCCCCCCTTCTTCTTTGGGTCGCTTGCCAGCTGAGATATAGAGAGGAAATTTTTCATATTTTCTTGAATTTTTTAATATTTAATTGAATTTCAAAAGAGCTTCCGTTGAGTTTTGGTGACTTTTTTCTGTGAGTTGGCGGCACAGATATTTATGATGGCAATGATAATGACGCTAACGCTTAAGATTGAGGTAAATTATGAGACGAGACGTATGCAGTATGAAATGAAATTGGTTGGCAATAAACAACAGTCAAAAGATTTGGAGACAAACTTTTATAACTATTGAAATAGTTGGGAGATGATTATATTTTGAGGCTGTAACGATGGTTGTTTTATAATATCACAATTTTTAGGAAACAAATTTTTCAATTTTTTTTAATTATGGGAGATTAATTTCTTAATTTTTGTATATTTTCAAAGAATTTCTGCCTACTAATTTTTTTATTTGAAACCTCTACAATTTAATCATATTTCCTATATTTTGTTATATATGTATTTCCTGTTAGATTTTTTATGTTTGATTCCAAAATTGCTTAATCTAACACTCTTCCGCTGGAAACATAAAAACCGCCATATATGTCAGGCAAACTTATTATATTTTGTATTAAAAAATATGCTAAAAGCAATGAGTTATTACTTTTGTTGTTGTCATAGGAAATATGTATATTAATGTCATAAAAAATAGATTATACAGTTTGTATATGGAAGAAACAAGAAATTTAATTAAATAATAAATTGGTTATGATTAAATGTTAAATGTTTTGTTATTGCTTATTTTATGAGTAATAATATTTTTAATTAAAAAAATGAAATAGTCTAATAAAGTGAGTGGGGAATCTCAAGGTTTTCAAGATTTAAAAAATGTTATTTTATTACCTAACGTAGAAGGAAGATTTTTTAAACCCCTTTTTAAGTTATTTAAATTCAATAGCAACACCAGAAGTTAAAAACAATAACAATTATATGCATAAAAGTGTTCCCTTTGTGGAAAAAAATATTTTTAAGCAAATTTGAATGTTTAATATTTTTGAAGTAGTCAAAAGCCAATTTTATTTTTATAGGTGGGCTTTATAAACGATTTCTAAACAATATTCTTTAAAAATAATATATGTATATAAAATAATATACGTATCTACCTTTATAAATTCAAAATATCTTCTTCGTTTAATACTTATTTTATTAAAATAAAAAAAAAATCCATTGAAAACAAAATGTTTCCAAAAAAAAAAGGGAACTTTGTCAACATTATATAACTTGATTTTTATTATATAACATTTCTAAAAAATCATAAAAAATAAAAAAAATCTCTATATAGAAATTTGAAATTTCTTTAATAAGTTAGCCCTTTAAAATATATTAAATTCTAACGAAATACCTTTTTTTATCAATGAAAAAAATCCACACGCTTATTTTTATTTCACTCGACTTCATAATTAATTGTTATTATAATTAAGAACTGTATTTGGTTGTCATTTGTTTTTATCATATTTCAATCATCATTTGGGATCGAAACAAAAAAACTTATCTGCCACCAAAGAAGCCGCCAGTCTTATAAATAAAATTAAAGATCAATATTTGCAAAATTATATTTAAATTATGAGATTGAAAGTAAATGACAATTTAGGTGTCATCATAAACAACAGAACCGGTTGGACTTAAAAAAATGAAATATATTTTTAAGTAAAGAAAAAGCAAGAACAAGCAAAGATGATAATGAACTAGAATTTTCAATGAAAATAAATAAAAATAATAATAAAAAATCTTCAAAACAAAAAAAAAAAATTAAATACATTTCTGGAAATAATTTTATCATCTTTCTCTTTCTTTAAATTGTTTTCAAAAAAGTTTAATTTCGAATATTTAAATATGTATATATTTTAAGAAAAATTCGATAATTATCATCATTGTCGACAATAATACTGAAAGAAAATAAATAAAAAAAATTAAATAATAAAAAACATTAAAAATACATTTGTGAAAATAATTTAATCATAAAAAAATTAATTTTCATTATTTTTTAATAAATTTATTTTTTTTTTTTAATATTTCAATTTATTATAACTAAAAAATCTGATTTCACAAAAATTAAAAAAAAAAAAATTGATATTCACTTTAATTCTTTATGCCATTTAGTTTTTTTTTTATTTAACAATCGACGCCTTGTATCGATTTCGATTACCAGTTTAATTATATTTTTATTATTATTCAATTGAATAGCTTACATTTCATACAATTAATTTATTACTGCGCTCGACAACATTGTTGCACTTGTTTCTGTGTTTTTGAATATTCATTTTCAGAACCCACCAAAATGTCTTTCTTCCGCATACAATTCCATAGATATTCAATTTTTAATTGGACTCGGAAAAAATAAGTATAATGAATATCAAGTACTTGGGTTTCTTGTGTTTGAACTCAAAAGGTCGTTTGCAGGCTTTTGAATTATTTAATAAAAAATAAAACTTTTCAACAGAAAGTAGTTACAATGTTGCTGAAAGAAGAATTTCATAATGACAAGGAAACGTCAAAGACATTAAATTGGAAATCAATTACATGGTGTGGTCATGTAAAATTTTGTGAATACAAGTAAAGCAGACGATTTCAGTTTAAAACACCTTAAATCATTTCGATTTTGAACATGCAATGGGTATTTTATATTCAAGGGTCAGCATGGCAAATCTAGTTAAGTTGAACTTCAGTTTTTAAAGGTCTTAATTTTTGTTTCAAACCAAATATGCATTTTAAAAAATTTAAAACTTATATTTTCGGCATGGACCTTTGATATTTTGCCCACGAAAAACTATTTTTTTGGTCTTGATTAACTTACAAAACCATATCACCATAGTCGAAACTAAAAACTTAACTAATTGTTGCATTGAGCGTCAATGCAAAAACAAAAAAAAAATAATATTTATAAAAATAAAGCAACAACAATTGTAACTAAACTGCTGGCTGGTAAGTTAGCATTCAGGGATACAACACCAGATGATGATGATGACAACAATGCAAGATATACAACACATGGCAACACATATGGCCTGGTGGCACGGAAGAGTTTGGTGTTGCATATCACCACCACCCGGCAAAACTAGGCGAAGACACAAATTGAAAACAGAGCCGCCACAAAGCGACATGCTCGCGATTAAGTCATATTGACTAGCAGTAACAGCAAAGAAGAGAAGGCCATAGAAATAGAAACAGCAGCCAGCTAGTTTAGCCAACTAACCAAGCAAGCAACTAGTCAGCCAGTTTGCCACCAAAAACCAAACGAAAAAAAGAAATAAACAAAAACTAGGCGAGAGAGTAGTAGATTGTTTTTATAAGATTATAGGCAAAAGCATGGCAAACTAACCAAAGATGAAGAAAGCAGGTTGCTGGATGCATAGCTAGCTAGCGAGGCTGAGTAGCAACAGCAGCAGGTTGCTTGTTTTAGGAATGTTAAAACACTTGCTTTACGCCACAAATGCCAAAACAATTGATACAGGTGTAAAAATGGCTTAGAAACAAAATACAGAACACTTCAAGCAAAATAAAAAAACCGTCTTTCTTATTATTAAAAAAAATATAGTAAAAAATAATTAAAAATTTCCCATTAATTATCCCACATAGTTTTTAGCAAAATATACTCGTACGAAATCCCCTACTAATATTTACCCCCTATTTTAAAACTATTTTCAGATTCACCCAGCGAGGATCATGAACAAAATGGTTCCTGTTCACCCTTGGCTGCGGCCACAGCCACTGAAGAGGACAGTCGTCATTCCTGTGATAGAACCGTAAGTCCCAGCAATGATAATTGCGGTGATGCAACACCTGTTGCCGCCACCAGTTCATCACTCCAAAGCCACAACACACTCGGTGAGATGACACAAGAAGAAAATCCATCTACACCACAAAAAACATATCCCAAGGAACAAGAGTTTCCCTCACCCACACCACCAGACCTCAATGAATCTCAAGAGCCCACAAATAAGGCCCAAGAATCGACCACAGAAAATCAAGAGACAAACAACGCCGCAGAAGAAGTCCACCACGACGAATCCCACAATTCAGAAGATAAAGAAAACATGTGTCTCAGCAAGACATCAATTGCCGAAAATGATGAGGAAATGTCGGAGGCCGATAACACCTCAACACAACAGCAGCACCCAGGCCAAGATCTTCAAAAATCAATGGATTTTGAAGAAAACGCCGAAACACAAGGGGAAAAATTATCATCACTAAAGACCCAAGAATCTGAAATGGATAGTGTACCGACCACCCCATCACTACCAAGTAGTTCTCTAATGGCCAACAGTCAATTTCCCACCACACCTGTCAACATAGAGGCTATTAAAAATATGCAATTGGCAATTGCCCAAGCCGCAGCCAAAACCATTGCAAATAGTGCTTCGGGTCAGGACAATGAGGCTGCCATGAAACAATTGGCCTTCCTGCAACAGACTCTCTTTAATTTGCAACAACAACAACTCTTTCAAATTCAATTGATCCAACAATTACAATCTCAGTTGGCAATGAATCAAACAAAAAATCAAACTGAAGCCGAAGACGAGGAGGAGGAAGAAGGTGAAAATGGCGAAGAAGATACATATGAAGAAGAAGAACGCATTGCCCAAATGGAATTGAGGCAAAAAGCTGAAGCCCGCATGGCAGAGGATAAGGCTAGACAACATCTCATCAATGCTGGTGTACCATTGGAATCGCTGAAACGTAAACGTGATAATGAAGGAGAACCCGATACCACACAGCGACGCATGAGTGTTGAATCCAGCCACAATAAAAGCTCCGATTATGCCTTGGACAAACTAAAAGAAATGGAAAATCGTCCTTTGCCTTTTGGTTCTGACTTGGCATCATCCATTATTACCCATCACGATGATCTGCCCGAACCAAATTCTTTGGATCTCTTACAAAAACGGGCCCAAGAAGTATTGGACTCAGCATCTCAGGGTATTTTGGCCAATAATATGGCCGATGAATTTGCTTTCAAAGAAAATAATGGCAAGGCCGGGAATGAGCCATTCTTCAAACACAGATGCCGTTACTGTGGCAAGGTGTTTGGTTCCGACTCCGCCCTGCAAATACACATTAGATCTCATACAGGTGAAAGGCCATTTAAGTGCAATGTCTGTGGCAGTCGTTTTACCACCAAAGGCAATTTGAAGGTACACTTTCAGCGTCATGCCCACAAATTTCCCCATGTTCCAATGAATGCCACTCCCATACCGGAACATTTGGATAAATTCCATCCTCCTCTACTGGATCAAATGTCACCCGAAAGTTCTCCATCACATTCGCCCTCAGCAATGCCCCAACAAATGCCCTCAGCACCACCAGCTGGCACAGCAACGGCTCCAGCACAAATGCCTGCATTGAATTTTCCCAGTCCCTCAAATCCTTTCCCAGGCTTGTCAGGGTTATATCGGCCACCCTTGGATCTGCTGAAATCGCTCCAAAGTTCAACGGCTAATTTTCCCAATCCTTTCTTTCCTCAAGTTCCCAGCAACTTGGGAGAAGCAGCAGCCCAAGCCCAACAAGCTGCCCAGGCTGTATTGAATAAATCCCAACAAGATACACCCACAGATTTGAGTAAAACTTCTCAGCCCAATTCTCCCGAACCTCCCGCACAAATTAAATCCGAATTACCTGAAGAAATGAATGAAGAAGAAGTGGCGGTCAATGAAAGCAGGCCTGTGGAGTCACCCCCAACAGAGTCTCCTAAACCAATGTCACCACCAACACCAACGGGCATGAAAATCAAAGAAGAAAAGCCCGAAGAAGTGGAGGTTGAACGTGAGGAACAACATTTAACTGCCTCATCACAATCACCTTCTATTGCCCCCCGATCCCAAGTACCTAATGCCTCACCATCACCGCCACCAGCCACAATCAAGCCCATACAACATTTACCACCAGTGGTGCAACCAGTCCAACCACCAGCTGTTATATATTCGCAACCTTCACCGGGATCCCAACATAGTCTTGATCATTTGCCCACTCCTGGACAATTGCCACCATCAATGATGCATCATCGTGAGGATTTCTTTGCCGAACGTTTCCCGCTTAACTTTACCAAGACTGAAGACAGACATTCGCCGATACGTTCACCGGCCCATTTACAACGTGCTCCTTTCTGCAATCCCCTGAAACCATATGACATGGCTCTTTTGCCTCGGCCCCACAGTAATGACAATTCATGGGAGAATTTCATAGAAATTTCAAACTCCTCGGAAACCATGAAGTTGAAGGAATTGATGAAGAACAAGAAGATTACCGATCCAAATCAGTGTGTTGTGTGTGATCGTGTTTTGTCGTGCAAAAGTGCTTTGCAAATGCACTACCGCACCCACACGGGAGAGAGACCATTTAAGTGTCGCATTTGCGGAAGAGCCTTCACAACAAAGGGTAACCTAAAGACCCACATGGCTGTTCATAAAATCCGCCCACCAATGCGTAATTTCCATCAATGTCCTGTTTGCCACAAGAAATACTCCAATGCCTTGGTGTTGCAGCAACACATACGTCTGCATACGGGAGAACCCACCGATTTGACACCGGAACAAATACAGGCTGCTGAAATAAGAGATCCACCACCCACCATGATGCCAGGAGCTTTTATGAATCCATTCGCTGCTGCAGCTTTTCATTTTGGTATGCCTGGCGGTCCAGGAATGCCACATATGGGTGGTCCTCACAACGGTACAATAGGCTCGGAATCATCCCAGGGTGATATGGAAGATCAAATGGATTGTGGAGAAGATTATGATGATGACATGTCTTCGGAACATATGTCCAACTCCAATGATATGGAGTCGGCAGATAGACCAAAGTCTACAGATGATTTCAAAACTTTGTTGTTTGAACAAAAGTTGAGGATTGATCCCGCGGGGTTGGCAAATGCTGGCTCTCGACCACAATCGGCCACATCCAATGGAAATTCGGTGAATTCGGCACCCAATAGTCCGGTGGCTTTGAATAAACCTGTAAATGTTAAACGCTCTAATTCGCCCGATCGCTCGGCATCGGAAACTTCTCATGGTGCCTTGGATTTGACACCAAGGGCTGCCCCAAACTCCGCTAGCAGCTCTGCGGTGAATACGGCACGTTCACCCCAACCTTTGTCGGTATCTTCGATAAAACGATCACCATCTCCTTTGAGTAAATCGCCAAAAATGTCACAAATTAGCCCCGGCGTACCACCTACAGGCGCTAGCCCCGTAGACTGTTTGCCACCAGGTTTACATCATCACTTGCAGCAACAACATCAGCATTTAATGCAACAACAAGCTGCCCTAGCTGCAGCCCAACATCATCAACAAATGCAACACAATGCCGTTGTGGCAATGCATCAGGAACAATTGCGTCGTGAGGTGGCGGCACAAGCGCAACATCATCATCAGCAGCAGCAGCAACAACAGCACCAGCAGCAACAACAACAACAATCAGCCTTATCGCCCAATACATCGGCCGCCTCCTCCTCTTCGGCGCCCTCGCCGCATGGTCAAATGGCACAGGGCCCACCACCGCCACCAAATCCTTTGGTTGGACCCCGACCACCATTTGGCATGTTTCCAAATCTCCCGCTGTTTCCACCGGCTTCCACGCAAAATATGTGCACAGCAATGAATACGATAGCACAGTCAGTGATGCCGGCGGCACCATTCAATCCTTTAGCTCTATCGGGTGAGTTGTGAGTGAAACAATTTTTATTCCAATATAAATTTTAAGTTTTTTCAAATTCCTTTTGTTGAGAATCACAAAAAAATAATAAAAAGCTCCAGTTGTTATCCCTCCAGCTTGCTAACATTGCATCGGTGCTGGCTGCATGGCTTACTTATTATGCTTTAAAAAACGCTTTCTAGTTTTAAAATGGTTTGGAGTTTTTAACTAATTTTTTGTTATATTTTTCTTGTTTTGTTTTTCTAGGAGTCAGAGGCAGCACTACCTGCGGCATTTGTTTCAAAACATTCCCCTGCCATTCGGCTTTGGAGATTCACTATAGAAGTCATACAAAAGAGAGACCATTCAAATGTACAATATGCGATCGTGGTTTTACAACAAAGGTAAGTGTCACCGAAACAAAAATGCGAAACAAACATTTCCTTAGAATCTTTTCAAAGATACATTGCTTATTTTTTTTGACAAAATCACTAATTCTGTGTTTCCTTTTTGTTTTTATCTTTCCAGGGTAATCTTAAGCAACACATGTTAACCCATAAAATTCGTGATATGGAACAAGAAACCTTCCGGAACCGAGCAGTCAAGTATGTAAGTGTTCCAAAACAACAATAATAATTATACTGATTTTCATTTCATTTTTATTTCATTATTTTCTCCACTTTCTATTGGGAGGGAGTTTGTACGAAGGGAGAATTTCTAATCATTATAAAGTCATTATTCTTGTCACGAATGAACATGAATGAGATAGACACGTTCGTTCAATGTTAAAAAGAGCAGTAGTTTTTGTGTAGTTGTCAAACTAAGCTTATTTTAAATATTTTTCTATTTGATTTTCAATTGTGGGAAGCGTGTGGAGAAGGTGAAATGAAATAGAGACAATTTTGAATTGCTAGAGAAGCTGGCGGGTAAAGGCGAGATTTTAGATATAGTCTATTGCACACATTTCATGTAAGGAAGTAAAAAGAAGAGGATCTTCTGAGGAACACGTTTTCCAAAGACCCAAACTACCTATGTAGCTTGCCTCTCCTGAAGACGTCTGTCTAACTCATATCTTGGACTCTTCAGTCATAAAACTCTTTTTAGTACCACAAACGTAAAAACTATACCTTTTTAGTATAAAACTTTATCATAGCGTAGTTAAGTTGAAGAGGACAATCTAAGGAACAATTCTCCCAAAGGCCTTTCTGTCTAGCTCATCTACTTGCTGACGAAAAACAGCGCTTCTTTGTGATAAAATATCACATGTATTTGCTCTTTCTCTCTGGAATATTTAAAAAGCTTTTTGGATCTTGAAGTTCTAGCATTCCATCTACTCCTTTGCATTTCATTATCTCCCCCTATCTTCACTATCCTCATTATGTCTCTCCTTTAAACGAATTTTGTAACTAATTTTCTCTTTACCTTTTTTGTTTCTTTTTAGATGAGTGGCGCCAAAGAAGACTGAGGTCCATACTAAGTCATCACACTCAATGCATTTGTGGCTCCCCGTTTCTGGCGTTTATCACATAGGCCAGAATCAGAGTATATCACACAATAATATCCCGGATTTCAGGGTTAGATAAGTTGTAGAGCTATTTTATCCAAACAAAAAAGTAAAACTTTTAACAAAATCGACGTGGTTTTCAAAACGAAATCCCAAAGATATGACAACAAAAACAATGCAAACTTTTTGTTATAAATTTAAGTTGGAAAAACTGTCAGGAAAAGAGAGAAGGATCGGCATGGGGAGTATGGGTTTCTTATTGAACTCCATGCTCTGCTACAAATCAGAGAAGCTCTTCATTCCTCTTTCGTGACAAGTCTCATAACATTTAAATCACAAAACTCGCATAGCAATGATCTCACTCATACATAGACACAAAAACAAACGAAACCCATTGAGGCAACACACACAGTACCATACTGGTGACACATATACAGGCATTGGCAAAAAGGGGAGCTTCAGGCCCCCAACCAAAAACACCCATGAGTATGATAGCTTGTTGTTGTTGATGTTGCTTCAGTGGGTTGAATGAATTGGTTGGCGGCTTGACTTTTTGTTTTTGTTGTTTCACACAAAACAGAGCGCTATACGCTTTTAATTTAAGCATATGGATGGAGTGATGAACCATAAAAAGACGTCAAAATGATGAAATAGCAATTGAAACTAATATTAAATCCCCAGAAATTAAAGCGCAATTATTTGTGGTGAAACAAACACAGGGCCGAAGGTAGGCACAAGGGTAATTTGTAATAAACAAACATCTTTCGGGCCTGGGCAAAAAAAACAAAAATAATTAATTTATTTATGGCTATAAACAATTACCAAAAAGACATAAAAACCAACTAATTTTCTTTTTAATATTGAAACAAATCCAAAGAATTGTTATTTAGATACAAAAAACTACAACAATAAATAATAATATTGTTTTTAGGAAGATCAATAAGTTTTAATATTATTTCCATTAATTTATTTTTTCGTTTAACTTCAAAGAGAAAGAAGAATATTTAATGGAAAAATGCTATTAAAACTAAAGCAAACAAACATAAAGAAAACAACAAAAAAAGAGACTGATTTCGTTTCATAAAAAAATCTACTAAGAAATTTTACAAAAACAATTCCAGCTAAGTAGGAAAAAAGACCAGCAACAACAAAAAATAACACAATAAAGTAAAATCAAAAATTCGAATTTAAAACCAAACCTAATAACAATGTAAAATATTTAACACTTACAACAATAGTTATTGTGCAATACAAAAACAAAAAATGCAAAGAAAAAAATTGAAAAATATCAAAAGAAAAAAACACAAAAACAAAAATTAAAAAATAATTTCCTTTCCTTTTATTTTTGTAAATAAATTATTGCAATTATTTTTCTTTTAAAATTTCAAAAAAATCATTAATTAATTAATAAAAAAATTATAAAAAAAAAATTGTGATACTATTTCATACTTTTTATTGTTTTTGAAAACATTTTTTCCTAAAAAACAAATGAACTAAAATTAATGGCATTTTGTACATAAAAAACATTTAATGACAAATTGAAATTTTTATTTTTTTAATTTCATTTTTTGTTGTTCATGTAATAAATACTATATCATTTAGTTTAAGTATAAAACACCCACTTCCCTTACTTAATTGTAATTAGTCACCAATATAAATAACATTAATTATAATTCTAAACAATATTAAAACAAACATATTATTATATAAAATAACAAAACAAACAGTTTACGTTTAGATTATTTTTTAAACAACTAAGTGTACAATTTAATGTATTAAGTTATAAACTAAAATATCAATAACAAATTAAATAATAATTTATATATTAAAAAAATGAAGAAAAAACTTATTAAAATGTATAAACTATTAAGAACAAACAAAATTATTATAATTATATATTTAGTAAGAAAACAAACAAACATCTCATGAAAGAGTAAAACAAAACAAATAAAAAAGAAATATACAAAAAATACATTATGAAATTTGTGAAAAAAAATTAAATGAGTGCGTTTTATTGTATTAAACCAAAGGGGTATTAAACCAAGGTGGGCGTTGGGTTTGGCTTAACTTTTGACAACTATTAAGAAATTCAATTCAACCTAGTTTTTAACATATCGTTGAAACTCTCGCTCTTGATGAATATACGTATGTACATCAAAATGTAAGTGAAGTGAAAAACGCCTTCACACTTGTCTTCTAATAAAATTAGCCATAAAAAATGTGGACATAGATCTACATTTTGGAATAACGGCTATTTACTGATATCGACCGGTTTCAGTTGTTTTGGAGTTTTTTTCTTGTGATACATTTTCTGACCAAATTATCTATAATTTGCATCTAGGGTTCCTAGTGGTCAAAAAACTGTCCCCCAAATTCCACGTTGGACTATTCCTCATATAACGGTACCGTCCGGTTTCAGGTATTTTAAAGTTCGTAGCTATATTTTCGTTATAAATTGGATGTAATTTGGCATTTGGGGTTCCAATTGGTCAAAAAACTTCTCTACAAAAATTGCTGGATGTTTTTCTCGTTAATATCTACGGCTTGATATGTGGGTGGTACAGTTTTGAACCGATTTTCCTGATAATTTGCAATTTGAACTTCGAGTAATCAGTGAACTTCTCTACCAAATACTGTCGTCCACGTTTGGATACAGCCCCCATACAAGGGTACCCCAAATTCAAGGTATTTTGAAGCTTTTTTTCACGTTTTTAAGCCGATTCTGCTGAAATTTTACATTTTGACATATCAGGTGGTAGAAACCCTTCGTACCAAAAATTATCAACAGCGCAAAAATTTTCAGTTTAGACCACATACAATGGGATCGCCATGTTCAATGTATTTTGACGGCGTTTTTTAAATTTTGGCTGAAAATAATTCCGAATCAATATTTTGTGGCAATTATTATAAATAATAATAAATTTCAATACAAAAATTACATAGAAATAGTTTTAGCTAGGAAAATGGGTCTTTTCCAAGTGTTGGGTTATTGCGGACTTCTGTTTGTGCACGGGACATGCAAAAGTAAGTTTACAATTGTTGGATATGAAACATCATCATTCTTTAGCAGTTTAACTAGCAGCCCATCACCTACTTCTACTTTATAATTCTTAAGGTGGTATACATTCAATACAATAGTTTGGAATAGGTTATTTTTCGATATGATGGGATTGCAAAAGTGCTACTTCCAGATTCTTAGTATACTATCTGCATCACGTACCGAACTTCGTTTAATTTTTACAAAAAACTTGACATTTTTATCACAGCTATTTACCATTCTTTACTAATTATGTTCGTTTTCGTAGTGTGAAAATAATTACTTGACAAACTGTATGTACTTTCTAAGGGGTTACATCAAAATGTAGACCCATACCGACAATTCCTGACAGGAATGCTGTATATCTCCAACGAAGACTATATACCGAATTTTACCCATTTCAGTAGCATAATGCGACTAAAATCTTGAAAATAGGGCAAATAGGGAGGTACCTATTATAAGGGCTATTTCAAAACGTGGACCTTTACTGATAATTCTTTGCAGGAATGCTGTATATCCTCGACGAAGACAACATACCGAATTTTACATAATCCTGCAGTATAATGTAGCTAAAACCTTCAAAATACCGAATATCGGGAGCTACCGTTCTGTGGAGGCTATTTCAAAACGTGGACCTATACTGACAATTTCCTGGGGAAAGTTTGTTTCCCCCAAAGAAGACTATACCTTCACATCTTGTATTTTATGAGAAGTCATTGTGGTTTATATTAAGAACCCCAAAGGATCCCATAACTGAAGTTTCTGACTTATAATGATTTTTTATTGAGAAAATAACTTTATATCCTTGGTTGGCTTTGTTTTTTCATTACTTGAGATGACATGTTTTCAGTGAAATATAATGAGGAATCTTTTTGTAGAATATTGTGTCCTTCTAGCTCACCTCCTTCCATGTTTGTTTTGATATTTATCTGAAAAATTAAAGCAAGATCAGATTTTCTACATGAAAAAATTCTACCAAAAGTTCCTCCGAAAAATTAATGCAGGTTCCCCACTTCCAAGAAATCGATATTGCAACGTTTTCATTGCCCTTTATAAGTTTTACCCGTCCCTTTCTCAAAAAAAGTGAAGTTGCTAGAGTTTAGGTAGTGACAAAGAAATTCTCGATCAGAGTTTTTCTTTGCGCACGTATCTATTTGAGCTAGCAATTGACACTTGGGTATAAAAAGTTTCTTGTTGAAAAACAAGAAATAAGGGAACTGATGAAGATCTGTGGCGAGATCTGAAACTATAGTATTCCCTGCCTTACCCCTTGGTAAACATCGCCAATTTTTTCCCACTAATAAATTAAAGTTGTTTTAATAAAATATTAAAACAACGACTATGGGATTAAGCCTGACTATTTTGAAAAACAAAATAGAAGTCGTCATCCCAAACAAAAAACGCCAACCCTCCTAATTAAAACAGAATGGCAAAATTATTATGGTGGAAGGTATAAAAAGGAGTAACTTTAATTCAAATTCTGGCCATCTTAATATTTTTATTTTTTTCCATATCTACATTGAGTTTAGTGATGGACTGGGATTGAGTTTAGCGATGGACCTTTTCGAATACAACCTCCGCTAATGTTCAAAATTTTTTCACTTAAATTCATAAGGCTATTTCTTGGGTTTTGTTTCCAATTGGCAGTCCTTGAGCTACTGATTACAACGGTATAATTATTTTTTGGATATGCCCATTAGGGTTATGACTTTTTTACAACCTCATATCCCTGTATCATAGCGTGATGAGTTTTGACATATGATTACATAAAATCATAATTATAAGGTGATTCGGTGAAAAAACCTCACGCACAAAATGGTTTTAAAATTTGAATTTATCAAAACTATGGACAATTTTTTGAAGTCACTGTGAGCAGATATACAATTGAAATTAAACTTTAGAGTCACATGAAATAATTTAACTGACATAACATTTATTTCTCGCTAATTTTCTTCAATTCTGAGAATCGTAAAAATGTCGTAAACGCTTTTATTTAAAGATATAATTTTTTAACAAAAAACAAAAAATTTTAAATTTTTTCAAAGTGGTTTGTGCATGACCTTTTTTCAATATTTGAATGAAATGAGCATTATTATAATTATTAGTAGGCTTATATTTATTCATTCGTGCAACAAAAAATAATTTTTGAAAAAAATTTTTTTTTTCATTTCATAAATTTTTTCAAAAATTTATATTTCTAAAATCGATTTGTGCGTGAACTTTTTTATATTTCAATGGAATAAACGATAGCGTAGTGATTATTATGCAAAAGTTCATTCATCCCCGCTACAGGAAATCATTTTTGAGAAAAAATGTCAAAAAGTCATAACCCTAATGCCCATACTTCCCAATATAAGGGTCACGAAAGTTCTGACATTTTAGGCCTCCTATAAAGGTTTAAGATGTTTGTGATCAAATTCGTTTTTAATGTTAATAATCTGGTTGTTTTGAAATTTTTAGAGTTGGTAGTCTGTGAGATCTGCTCCTAATTCCGATTTCGTAGGCTGAGTATAACTGAGAATTGCGAAGTGATAATAGTCTAGTAGGAATCAAACAGACAGAGAGTGTTGTTAAACCCTCCACCATAATATGGAGGGTATAATTAAATTTGTCATTCCGTTTGTAACACATCGAAATATTCATCGGATACCCTATAAAGTATAAATTTGGTATTTGGTCTTCGTTGGTGGTATTCAACTTTTCCCCCTAAATCTGTCTGTATAGGTCCCATAAAACGGTATCTCCCCGAGCCTCCGAGTATATATATTCTTGATCAGGGTAAAATTCGAAGTCGATATAACCATGCCCGTCTGTCTGTCTGTTGAAATCAAGATACATCTCGCAATTTTTAAGATAGAGCTTTGTAATTTGATACAGAAGTTTATGTTACTCCTGGGATGTTTGGTATTGCAAATGGGCTATATCGGTCCACGTTTTGATATAACCCACATAGAACGGTACCACCCGATTTTCGATATTTTGAAGGTTTTAGCTTTATTATCACACCGAAATGGCTGAAATTTGGTATTTAGTCTTTGTTGGGGGTATAAAACTTTCCCCCAGAAATTTGTCGGTATAGGTCCACGCCTTCATAAAGCCCCCATAGAACGGTACCTCCAAATTTTCGGTGTTTGAAGGCCACAATAAGCCACCGAAATGGCTGAAATTTGGCATTTTGTCTTCATTGGGGGCATAAAACTTTCCATATGAAATTTGTCCGTATAGTTCCACGCCTTCATATAGCCCTCATAGAACGGTACCTGCCGATTTTCGGTATTTTGAAGGTTGTTGCCACAATAATCCACCGAAATGGCTGAAATTTGGTATTTGGTCTTCGTTGGTGGTATTCAACTTTCCCCCTAAATCTGTCTGTATAGGTCCCATAGAACGGTATGTCCCCGAGCCTCCCCCTGGCTACGTCGGTGGTTGGAGGTAAAAACTTTTCCGTCTTCCTATATCCCCTATAGAAGCGTTCATCTTGATTTTCGGTATTTTGAAGGTTTTATTATCTTACCGAAATATCGGAAATTTGGTATTTAGTATTCTATGAGTCTAAAAACTTTTCGCCAGAAGTTTGTAGGTATTGATCGAAGTTAGAACGGTACCACCCGAATTTTGGTATTTTTAAGGTTATCCACATTGTTTTACCGAAATTGCTGAAATTTGGTATTTAGTCTTTTTCATAAAAAAAGAAACTAATTGTTCCATTTTACTTCAATACAACTCGTGGAACGTCGTTCTTACTTGTTTTTTAAATAAATTTTTAAAAATTGATCATGGTGGAGTGTAAGCTGCAGGCAGAAATATGATTGAAATTGTCTTGTCCTTGCTTTTTTCAATGAATCACAGGTATTAAAACATTAAGGTGTAAAATTTGGTGTTACTTTTGTGGCCTAGTTTTTTTTAACATTGCAAATTGCATATCCCGCCTCTACATAATGCTCTGGATCTTCTAAAAAACACAAAACTTCTAAATAAGCAATAACCTTGAATAAATTTATTTATTTCCGGTCAATAAATCATAATTATCTAAAAGTGAAGGTTATGACCTCATTTTTTCAAAAAATTGTAACATTTGTTGTTATTGGTGTCTCAGCAAGAACTGAATTTTCTACTCTAAAAAAACATTAAATATTATCAACATTTTTTATTCAGAAACACCTTGAAATCTGCTATAGCGTGATACACTTGTTACCATTTTTTGTTGTTCGCCAACAACGTTGTGGGTTCTAGTGTGACATTGTTGAAGTAACGTTGGCTAAGGTTCTGTTTTTGTTGGTGGTGTTGTGAGTTTCAATTTCATTGCCTTTGTGTGTTGCACTCAATTATTGTTACCCATGCTGGCGGCTTTCGCCAGGCACAGCTGGATACCAGTTTGAGGCATTTAATAAACGATGATTATGACGACGATGGTCACTAAGTCACCCAAAAATATTTTTTTTTCGTTTTTTGTTGTTGTTTTTTGTATAAGGTGCCAGTTGTTCAGACAAAGATAGAGCGTGATCATGATGATGATCTTTTGAGTAAAAAAGAAATTATGATTTGTTATTGTGCTGACAAATATTTTGATTTACAACTTCAAAAACACACAACCTTACAAAATGTAAATAAACAACAATAAAAAATATCAAATCAACAGAGAAACGTCACAACATCTAGCAAAGACTCACGAACGGGCACACGAAAAACGAAACATAAAAAATTGTTATGTTGTTTTCATTCTAGAGCCGTAAAATTTATCTTTATTTCACATTGAATGTTTCATTGACTCAATTTCTCCAGAATCTGTGTCCAATGTTTATGTTAACTATGAAGATAGGAATGAAAACGAAAATTAAGAAATGTATGGACATCCAAACCTTATACTTCTTTGGCTTGTATTAAACATTTTGTATCTTCAATCTAAGATCTCTAAGAAATTTCTTGAACGAGTTATGCTGCGATTAATATCTTTTTTTACCTTTTATTAATAGAGAAATATGGTTTCATTATTGATTTCAGAGAAATCTGTAATGGTGTTATGAAGTGATATGAGCTGAAAACTCTTTTGGTCGGGTGATAAGTTTATCGATTTTATGGTGGAAGTTTATTTTGAAAATACTATTTTATTACATTTAAAAAAAAATAAAATTTTGAAATTCTTAGATGATAACCTTAATGTGCGTTGGATGTATTAAATATCGATTAAAGGGAATTTTGATTTCATTAGAAGAGCGA
Source organism: Musca autumnalis (assembly GCF_047663935.1). Classification (NCBI taxonomy): domain Eukaryota; kingdom Metazoa; phylum Arthropoda; class Insecta; order Diptera; family Muscidae; genus Musca; species Musca autumnalis. The sequence continues at coordinate 136,660,113 of NW_027411755.1, read as the reverse complement.
AGTAATATGAATTATTTCAAGAAATTAGGTATACGTTTTTAAATATTCTTTACAAGATTGAAGAAGACACAGTATGGTCTTAATGTATGATAGATGCTGAAGTTCTGCCAAAAGCTGAAATTCATCAAAATCAATACATTAGTTGATGTTTTTTAAGTTTTCATGGCTTCGGTTTTCTGCCGAGAAAGACATCAAAATTATAAATTAATTAATGTTGTTTGCAATAGCCGTGATATTTTCTAAATTTCGATAAATTTTCGACGAAGATTTCAATCTACTGTTTAGATCATTGAAACTGTGAAATGTCCAATTGTAGCTACGTTTAATGGCTTCGGTATAGACCTATGTCAGCAATTGTTCGGAGAAGTTTTCTGACCACCGAATATAAAATCAAAAATATCTGATCAGAAATATCTGATACCTTTAAATCCACACTGGCCCCGCATAGCTTACCACAGAACAATCGAACGCGTTCAATGTGGTCAACAAGGTATCCTTATCGGCACCCGAAATGTTCAATTATGACCACCAAATATAAAATCTAAAATATCCGATCGATCGCTTTCTATGTTGTCAAAAAGGTTTCCTTATCTGCACAAATACTGACGGCTAGGGACTTAAGGACTTTAATCCTACATCTCACCTTGTCGCAGATAGCTGTGGCATGCACTGACGATGTGAACATGATGTCGAATGTGGCCCCTAGAATATTGGCGAAGTTGGTGGTCGAAATTCTTCTACCATCAACCATGACATTCAACTCAGTGCTCACCTATGTAAACCATCTGGCAAACAGGGCGGCTGTAGATTTGGTGGCTGATATTTACATATTCCTCACATGGAAAAAGTTGGTAAGTTCAGTCAAATACGAATTCAGTATTTCAGATATAATATCAGGTATGGTACCTGACGTCAAGTTCGTACAATCATCCGCATAGCTTTCGAGAGGTAGAGGTTATACAGTTTCGCAAATATCACACCATCTTGGGGAACTCCCAGTTTCAGTCAACAGGGCTTGGGCTTCTTGTTCCTAAATTCCACGTACGAATATCGTCCACACATATATAGTTGATTATCCAACATTTCAAACTTGACCGGACTGTAGTCTGCTCAATTTCCTCAAACAGCGTGGTTGTGGTGGGAACCACCAAACGTGACTGAGGTCCTACCTTCCTTTTTGCACGGTTCTAGAGAGACTTAACCAGTGCGCACAATTCACTTATTCCGGCAACACTTCAGATGATTTAGGCATTTGTTTCGCTTATGCCCATTATCGAGCCAGCTGTCAGCTCCCTGACTTTGGGCTTGGCTCGACGAAACTCATCATGATCATTTGCAAATCCCGCCGCCTCTTCTGGCAAATTTGTTCTCACTTCGGGTATACGACCTGCAGGCTTATAGTGGGCGGCTGCAGCAGTGATGACGTCTCGGAACGTCCTTTCTGCTACCCGAACATCAGAAGGGTTGGGCAGATGTCTGCAGGCCGCCTCTTCTGGGAAATTTGTTCTCACTTCGGGTATACGACCTGCAGGCTTATAGTGAGCGGCTGCAGCAGTGATGGCGTCTCGGAACGTCCTTTTTGCTACCCGAACATCAGAAGGGTTGGGCGGATGTCTGCAGGGGTGATTTCTGAAACCATGCAAATTAGTTTTCCCATGATTGATGGAAGTGCGACGTTCAGAGGTGCTGAAATCGGGCGGTCTGCTGATGGAGACAATAATGGGGAGATGGTCTGACCCAAGAGAAACTACGGGTAGCTGGTGACGTCATTTGTCAGACCAGTTCACACAATGATTATGTCTGCCGAACTGTGACACTCTCCGCTAATTCTAGTAGGGGCGTCCTCATTGACCGTGCAAAACGTAGAGCTATCAAACAGCTCAGCCAGCGCTATACCCCCTGGTCATTGTCGAGGACCGAATGCCGAAACACATGATGAAACTAAAGTCCTCTTAGACCAATCGATAATGACCTTCCAAAAGAGGCCTAATATTGGCCATATAACCAGGAGTACATATATTCCTTGTACGGTTCATTACAGCCAGTCTTAAGGTCTGTATCGAACAGACTGGAAAGGTAATCCTCCGTCCCTGCATTGGGGATTGTCTTGACGTCTGCGACCTCTGGCGTAGGGCACGGTTGTCTTCATTAGAATATACAGCGTACACGTGTACTAACTTTATTCAGCGAGAACCACTAACTGTTCTCGATCGATGTCTGCTGGTATGACATCTTGAAATTCGTGTCGGTAACAAGGGATGTCCTTTCGGATGTACCTACGGGCGGTTGTAGACTGATAGTATTATCTATGGCATTGTTGAAGCCATACCATTTCCCTTTAGTGACAGCTTCTCTACGTGGTCTTGGACGTCTAAACTGTAACGACATTTTCAGCAAAAGTTCTAAAATCGGGCGGTAAAGTTTTGGTACCTGGGCAACTTTTATGAGAAGGGTATGATGGGGTGGGTTTAAATATTTGCCAATTTCGATATTTCCTGAGTATCATAGCCATGTAAAACTTTTCTACAAGTGGTGTCTTAGGACTCGCAATTCGGACTCGGCGATAAACAATAGGTTCCATATCATTTAACTAACATGAATCGGAGTGCACTCAGTGATATGAGAGAATTCTCCCTTGTCCTTTCTGGGATGTTTGTGGAACAATTATTATTATTATTATTATTATTATTATTATTATTATTATTATTATTATTATTATTATTATTATTATTATTATTATTATTATTATTATTATTATTATTATTATTATTATTATTATTATTATTATTATTATTATTATTATTATTATTATTATTATTATTATTATTATTATTATTATTATTATTATTATTATTATTATTATTATTATTATTATTATTATTATTATTATTATTATTATTATTATTATTATTATTATTATTATTATTATTATTATTATTATTATTATTATTATTATTATTATTATTATTATTATTATTATTATTATTATTATTATTATTATTATTATTATTATTATTATTATTATTATTATTATTATTATTATTATTATTATTATTATTATTATTATTATTATTATTATTATTATTATTATTATTATTATTATTATTATTATTATTATTATTATTATTATTATTATTATTATTATTATTATTATTATTATTATTATTATTATTATTATTATTATTATTATTATTATTATTATTATTATTATTATTATTATTATTATTATTATTATTATTATTATTATTATTATTATTATTATTATTATTATTATTATTATTATTATTATTATTATTATTATTATTATTATTATTATTATTATTATTATTATTATTATTATTATTATTATTATTATTATTATTATTATTATTATTATTATTATTATTATTATTATTATTATTATTATTATTATTATTATTATTATTATTATTATTATTATTATTATTATTATTATTATTATTATTATTATTATTATTATTATTATTATTATTATTATTATTATTATTATTATTATTATTATTATTATTATTATTATTATTATTATTATTATTATTATTATTATTATTATTATTATTATTATTATTATTATTATTATTATTATTATTATTATTATTATTATTATTATTATTATTATTATTATTATTATTATTATTATTATTATTATTATTATTATTATTATTATTATTATTATTATTATTATTATTATTATTATTATTATTATTATTATTATTATTATTATTATTATTATTATTATTATTATTATTATTATTATTATTATTATCATTATATTGGCTTGCAATAGAAAAAAATTGCGGTCGTGATTGGCGTGATCACAAAGTTTTAACTGGAATATATGTTCCGATACTATCCATTTTGGGACATTTTCACCATTAGATTTTATAGCTTTCGGACTATTAAGTCCGGAAGTATGGACTTGCTCACGAAAACGAAAACTTATCTTCGGTAAAAATTTCAGAATGATTCTCGAACAGTCCATTAACTGCCATTTCGGTGCGAAAGCTTTAAAACTTTGTGGGGGAGATACTCGAAGGACTTGTTACTAATAGAAGCGAATACTCGATTCGTACGTTATAGTGCTCATAAGACATTTTAATTTGGTTTTATCGCTTTGAGATTTTCCTGAAGGAATGGGTCGACATTATCCATCTTGAAACTTGGTCTCAGTTTGAGAGTCATTCTTTTCGGTAGACATCGTGCCCATTCGCCGTTTTAGTTGGTCACCGTGTGATTTTTAAAACTTTCCGACTAGGAAGTACGGACTTAATGACCATGAACCACGGTAAAAATTCCAAAACTATTCTCGAGACGACCCTAAACTCTGCTTAATCAAAAAATGCGAACTTTTGTGGGGGAGGTACCCAAAAGAGTGAACCGTTATAGTCTAACGAAATATATGTATCTATTTGATTCATTTTGAGGACCGAATATTTTATATTCCCAATGCTAACTAATTTTCGAACTTAATATCAATCTAACTGCGAAATTCCTCAATTTGTTAGTGTTATTGTAGACACATGTCTTGGCAGGCCACAAAACAGTAGCATCTGCTTGTTTGTCTATCTATCATTGGCAAATAGGTATCTAAGGCAATTAATCATAATCTCTAATCAGAATGTTTTGACAGGAAGACAACAAACATTGCTCGAGCAAAGAACGCAAGAAAAATGCAGAGAAACAAAAAACACCGACACTAACGCCCCCAATATTGTTCTTTCACAATGTTGGAATAGCCAAGAAATAAACCAACATACGTTCGAGGCTTAATATTAACACGTGCCGTGTTAATATTTGGCCTAAACTCTCTCACTTGCCGCCTAGGCAAACAAATAAATATTAACCACAATTTTGTTTTTGTGACGTTATCCAAGATTACAACACACATACATACACACCGGCTATGCAAGGACGGACATGAAGTGTAATAACAATTATTTGTAACAATCCATGTATAATATATATTTGTATGTATGTTCAAAGTGTTGTGTGAAATAGCTTGTTTATATTGCTTTTGTATGCTAAACTACAACAACGGCACTAGCACTACAATCTTCATTCACATACAAACATATAATCTTATGTTTGGCTTAAACACAAGCTATCACACACAAAGTTAAATATGCTTTGTTATCGATACTGCTAATATCTTTACCCGCCTCTCTCTCGCTGGGCAACCATACAAACAACATCGTCGTAGTCACATCGCTTCCTTCACCACCACCCACCCATTCATTACCCGCCCGGTGGCTCAGTGTGGCGTAACGTCTGTCCATATCTAATCATAACTAATCCATGGCATATTGTCGTACAAATATGAGGCGTGTGCCTGATATAAGCCAAAAATATCTTATGCCCAATATTGCAAAAGCGAACGTTAAATAAAACGCCTTCAATTATTTTGATGTTGTCAAGTGAAGACGACGACTTTAATACCAAAATCTCTTTGCAATAGCCGTCTTGTGTTCTGATTTCGATTTGTGATATTATTTTGCTTATTATTTATTCTCTTCGCACCTCCTCCTTTTATAGGGGTATAAAGGAAAGTGTATTTGTTTACATTTAGTGGGGTATTATTTTGATTTCATTTCAATTCTGTTTTGGGTTATCAGCTAATAATACTCTCATATTTGCTAATATTTGGTGTCAGTTCGGTTAGTGGAATAATCATGTTAGCAAACAATTAAAAAAAAAAAACAACTAAGCCAAGAACGGGCCGACCCTGTGGGAATTTGCTATCCACAAATCAAAATTTCTTTATAAAACAAATAAACTTATTGTAAGAAATAACTTTGTGGATTCTGGCACCGTATCAGACCAAGCTTAAATAATAATATATTAATTGTTTCATAAACATCCCAGAAGGGACAAGGGAGACTTGAGTGAGTGTACCCCGATTCATATTCGCTCAATGATATGGGACCCACAGCTTATCTCGAGTCCGAACGGCGTGTACTAAGACACCACTTGTAGAGAAGCTTTACATGGCTGAAATAGAAAAGGTCAACGTTTTATTTGAAAGCCAATAGTTCTGTTTCAAAAGCAAAACCTGACAAGGAAAGTAGAAAATATCACCTTTACAACGATGTAAATTAGGTTGTCGTAGTCAAAATTAGGTGGTCAAACAACAGAGATATCGCGATAGTCGGTAATGCTTCCCAGAAGGGACAAGGGAGACTTCTCTCATATCAATGAGTGAATGTACCCCGATTCATATTCGCTCAATGATATGGGACCCACAGCAGACAGCACTTGTAGAGAAGCTTTACATGGCTGAAATACTCAGAAAATGTCGCCAACATTACTGAAGGGTATTTTGCCGCCGATGAAGATTTGATGGCTGGGGAATCGTTTTAAAATAAGGTGGCAAAGCAACCCATGCTGCAATGTATGTATAAAAATCCAATTGGAAAATTAATACGCTAGGGCGCCATGTAATTTGCAATAAAGCAAAAACTGGGAATGGGAAAATTTGGTTCTCTACACAAAACCAATTAAATATTAGGCAGTAGGCCCATTATTTAGCAGACACGTTATAGTAATTTACATCAGGGGAAAAGGTCAGTAGTTTTCTTTCCATATGTAGGCTACTTTACCGGTACATGCCCTCCAGGAAATAAAATATTGACAAATAATATTTTTTTTTATTTTTCATACAAAGGTAATGGTCCTAAATAATATCAGATCATCATCCAAAATTGTAGGCATCTTCTTCTACCTAAACTCTTACAACGTGCAAAATTTCGTGATTATTGAGCTAAAATTGCGACCTCTAGCGTGTTTATGATTACACTACAAACAAATAACTGGCTATATTAGGCTGTAACTCAGTTATCTTATCATAGTGATATAGTGATCTATTCTGGTCTGAACCCGACCTACATACAACATTTCATGACGATCGGTCCATAATTGCGGCCTGGAGTTTGATTACAATTTATAATGGACAGACGGACGGAGGGACACACATCTCAAAATCGCTTTATCTCGTCGAGATCAGTGATGCCAGATTTGCCGATTTGAACAGAAACGCCGATTTGACGATTTTTTATACCCTCCACCATTGTATGGAGGGTATATTAAGTTTGTCATTCCGTTTGTAACACATCGAACCAATCATTTGCGACCCTATAAAGTATATATATTCTTGATCAGGATAAAATTCTAAGACGATCTAGCCATGTCCGTCTGTCCGTCTGTTGTAATCACTCTAGCGTCCGCAATAATTGAGATAGAGTGCTGAAATTTTGCACCCGAGGGTCTTTTTTCCATAGGCAGGTCAAGTTCGAAGATGGGCTATATGGGTCCACTGTTTGGTATAGCCCCCATATAACGGTACATCTGGATTTGAGGTATTTTGACGTTTGCAGACCGAATTAGCTATAATTTGGCACTCAGGGTTCCTAGTGAACAACAAACTTATATCCCAAAGGATATGGGCATAGGTCCATGTTTTGGTATAGTGCCCATATAACGGTACCTCCCGATTTTCGGTATTTTGAGAATTTTAGCCACAATTTTTAACCGAACTACCTGCAATTTTACATTTGAGGTTCTCAGATGTCACGAAACATCTCCACGAAACATCGTCAACATAGGTCCATGTTTTTGTATAGTCCCCATATATCGGTATCTCCCGATTTTCGGTATTTTGAGAATTTTAGCTGCAATTTTTAACCGAACTAGCTGCAATTTGACATTTGAGGTTCTCAGTGGTCATGAAACATCTCCACGAAACATCGTCAACATAGGTCCATGTTTTGGTATAGCCCCAATATATCGGTACCTCCCGATTTTCTGTATTTAGAGAATTGTAGCTACAATTTTTAACCGAACAAGCTGCACTTTGACATTTGAGGTTCTCAGTGGTCATAAAACATCTCCACGAAACATCGTCAACAAAGGTCCATGTTTTGGTATAGCCCCATATATCGGTACCTCCCGATTTTCGGTATTTTGAGAATTTTAGCTACAATTTTTAACCGAACTAGCTGCAATTTGCCATTTGAGGTTCTCAGTGGTCATGAAACATCTCCACCAAACATCGTCAACATATGTCCATGTTTTGGTATAGCCCCCATATAACGGTACCTCCCGATTTTCGGTATTTTGAGAATTTTAGCTACAGTTTTTAACCGAAATAGCTGTAATTTGACATTTGAATTTCTCAGTGGTCATAAACATCTCCATCGAAACATCGTCAATATAGGTCCATGTTTTGGTATAGCCCCCATATAACGGTATCTCCCGATTTTCGGTATTTTGAGAATTTTAGCTGCAATTTTTAACCGAACTAGCTGTAATGATCGGTATTTTGAGAATTTTAGCTACAATTTTGTCTATTCAAAAATAATCGTCAATATAGGTCCATGTTTTGGTATATCCCCCCATATAACTGTACCTCCCGATTTTCGGGAATTTTCAGTGGTCACGAAATTTCTTCACTAAAATTCGTCAACATGGGTCCATTTTTGAGGGTCTACATTGTTTTGAAGAAACTACCCTCAATTTGACTCTTGAAGTTCCCTGCAGCTATAAAACTTTTCCGCCAAAAAATTTAAAGATAGGTTGACTCTTTGATATAGCCCCGTAGGTGGTACCTTTCACCTAGCTGAACACATTTTTTTAGATTAGATTAGATAACACTGTGCAACAAAATGGAGGTGAAAGTCTGGGGCAAGAAAGAAAGGTCTTGGTGAGTATATTATGAACCCCGAAGGACAGATGCGCCGTGAGTCGAACTTCCGCGTTATGGCGTGATGAAAACCACAGATTATCACATATTTCTATTCGCTTTTAAAGTATCTAATAATCTTGTCTTTAGACGAGGGAATTTGGAAAATATTACTTTTAAAAAAATTATCGACTTAAATTCAAACTTTGTTAAAAAAATTGGTTAGTTTTTTTTTTACCAAAAACGTTTAAAATTTAAAAAAATCTCTTCTTTAAATAAAAGATTTTTATGTACTTAATAATATATTATAGTTATTCCACAAACATCCCAGAAGCGGCAAGTGAGGTTTGGGGTGGTGGTGAACATCGTTTTTTAACAGTGTTTCGTAGGTAGTTATTTGTCAGAAAACTGCTTTGTTTTATGAATTGGTAATTGTTTTCTTAACTTATTGTATTTGCCGATTTTTGACGATTTGAAATACTATTTTACCGATTTGACGATTTTGGCTCCCTAAAATTTTCGATTTTCGACCAAACTTATCTGGCATCACTGGTCGAGATATGAAGATGACGAATATTTCGCGGTGTTACATGAATTTTACCAAAACAAACTTATAATACCCTTTCCACATTGCACAGTGGATGCGCCCAACGACAAAAATCAAAAAAATCATGACACCGTTTTAAAATTTTAAAAACGCAAATCGCTTCAAAACGTTCCAAATTTTTCGAAACTCTAATTATTTTTTCAATTTTTTTGAAGAAAAAATGTATTTAAAAATTTGAAAAAATGGGTATATTCTAAGCGAATTTATGAAACAAAGGACTACTATTAACGCCTTACCTTAAGTTGAATCATTTAGTAAATTGCCTTAACTTCATTTTTCTAGTTATGAAAAATCCCTAAATTGGAGGGGTTGTCATATACTATTTGGGTTATAATATCGGTCAAAATGAAAATATTTAATACAGATGTATGGATTTCCTTAAAGTTTAAGTTACTTTCCAAAAATTCGCAAGAATGGCCACTAGTACCAAATTGAAGCCTAGCGCCTGTAGATTTCAAAACTGTATAGACTTTTTGCGGAAACCTGCGGTTTTGGCAGTTATGACAAAAAGTTTAACTCCTTTTTTTAGTTGCTGAATTTATATTTTCTGGAATATTTTTAAGTAATTTTATTATTATATTAGGCAAGAAATTACATTTATTTTTAATATAATGTTTTTTTCTGCTATTAGCGATTTCTATGGTCACGGTAACATAGAAACAAAAAAACATTGTTCCACAACATCCCATACGGGAGACTTCTCTCATATCAATGAGTGCACCCCGATTCATATTAGCTCAATGATATGGGACCTACTGTTTATCGGCGAGTCCGAACGGCGTGCCTTAAGGCACCACTTGTAGAGAAGTTTTTCAAGGCTGATATACTCAGGAAATGTCGCCAACATTACTGAGGGGTATTTTGCCACCGTTGAAAAATGTTTGATGTTGTCTGGCCGGGGAATCGAACCACTGACCTTCTGCGTGCAAGGCGGGTGTGCATACCATTGCACCACGGTGGCACCCAACATAGAGCTGTAACAAAAACTCGCGAAAGAAAAAAGATTTAGGAGTTTTCACTTTAACAAATAACTTATTTTAATTTTGGGACAACCTAATGTTGGACCACGCTAAAAAGTGGAGATTTTTCCCGCACTGAGAAACAAAATACATTATTACAAGTAATTCTGCAGACAAATGTGGTTAAATCTTATAATGTACAAAGAAAAGGATGGTAACCCTATATGGAGGCTGTGGTCAAAAGTGGACCGATGTGACATTTCTTTGTAAGATAGTGTTCTGAAGACTGAGTTCATTATAAGACCATATTCGTTTAGAATATTTGGTCGATCAAAATTAAAATGTATGTAATATTTTGGATTTTATACTAGGCCGGGGCGATTTGTATGGAAGGAAAAAACCTTAATGGGCCCTTCGCGTTTCTTATTCCTAGGATTGAACTGAGCAAAAAAGTCTACTAGACCATAGGTCTATCGTGAAAATCGAGCCTCCCGATTTTGACTTTAAGTTTTTTATCCAAGTTTTTGGACATTTTGGCATATAACAGCCAAACCATTGAGATTTTCGATCGAACACAAGGACAACAATTGTAGTCAAGACAGTAGTTAAGAACTCTCTAATACATCGCAAAAGCATTGGAACGCTCCTTAAGGCAGTTTTGGCCTTGTTAACCGATTTAAAAAAAAAATAATAGCTTGTTCGAAAGATATTATTCACACCTTTAAAAGGAAGAAGGATCAATAGAAATCCGTTGTAAAAAAATAAGATATGCCCGTTTAAATTTGAAAATGCAAGAAACCCAGATTTTCACTACTTTTACCGTTATAAAAAATAAAACGAAGTTATACAAACGAACTAAAGGCATTGTCGTTGTCCATGGATCCCAACACGATATAATTTTGTGTCAGAACGCTTAAATATTTTTCTGGTCAACTTTTGTAGCACAGTGCCATTTATCGACATTTTTCGAAAAGTTTGCACCTTCTCAAGGCTAAAACTGCCTGAAGGAGCGTTCCAATGCTTTTGCGGTGTATTAGAGAGTTCTTAACTACTGCCTTGGCTACAATTGCTGTCCTTGTGTTCGATCGAAAATCTCAATGTTTTGGCTGTTATATGCCAAAATGTCCAAAAAACGTGAATAAAAAATTTAATGTCAAAATCGGGAGGCTCGATTTTCACTATAGAACTATGGCCTAGTAGACTTTTTTGCTCAGTTAAAGTCCAGGAAAAAGAAACGCAAAGGGCTCATTAAGGTTTTCAAATCCCTCAGCCTTTCTTTTATAGTAAAACAAGTTTGAGTCAAAATTCCAAATTCCAAAATAAATTAAGTTGTCTGTGGCGAGTTATTCGATACCGGATTGACCCGGAACAACACAACACCCGGGTTGCTGCTAGCGGCAGCCACCCCCCTGTGTACACATGCTTGCATTTTTGTCGTTTTTCTGCATATTCCAAAATGTCTGCTCCGGATTATTTTAGTCCGTACCGGTACGGAGAAAAATCTAGGAACAATAAAGATGTGCTCGGTTTGTCACATCTGCATCCACCAAACTCAATATACGGTGAGATGTAATACATGCCGGTAGTGGGTGCATCATGTGAGGGACTACGACAGGGACTATATTGCTGCATGCTGCGTCAACACAGTTCCCAGTTATTCATCATCGTCTTCAGACTCCCCCGGAGTCCCCTAAGCAGCAGCAGCACACACAACATTTAACACCAGCCGTTGCGGTTTCAATCCCTTTTTGTAATTTCATTGCAATTAACTCCGATGTAAGATTGAGAAATTAGTGGATTTCAAGAGCTCCACAACAATTGGACCGGGTGGCCTGGCAACGAAGATGCTGAAGCACATTGGCCAACACGGTGCAAATTATCTTGCATGCACCTTCAACCTTTGTCTCAGCACCTTCGAGGTCTCCAACATGTGGAAGGTCAGAATGATAGTCCCGTTCCAAAACCGGACAAACCGGTTGCGGTGTTTAATATATTACCTGTGCATCGGCACAACAGGATGTTGTCTTTCCTTTTTTAGGTATTTAAGTTTATAAAAGTCACAATATTAGTGTCAGATTGCAGATCTTGAGATCATAGAAAGCTTTTAAGTTGTCCTTGTCCTTCCTGGGATATCCCAGGAAGTTAATAGATTCCACGGAATTCTTGGCTCAAATTACAAACAGAAGGCCCTGAATTGCCTTGTAATATGGTAATATGGTGTGTAGACGAAGAAACCTTGTTGACCACATATAACGCGATAGATCGGTCTATGTGTGGTAAGCTATGAGGCGACAGTGTGGTCCGCGAATATAACTGCAACGCGATGAAAAAATATTCAAACTTGTCAGAATCCAGCCCTGAGAACTGCAACAGGTTGCCTCCTCAATGGACAATATACACGAGGAACCAAAGTACACTAACACAATAACATGCTTTCGTTGCTGTACTTGCTGGTGTTTTAACTTGAGAACCATCATAATCAACATATGGTGCATAGGACCTCCAATCGAGAAATGTTAGGAGGGACCTCCATGATCTAGAAAAAGAGGTCCAACGTTACAAGAGAGAACCCCTATATCAAGGAGTTTATCAAGCAGCATTCACACAAATGCAGTCGCAGATACCAATAAAAACTATCGTGTGAATGCTGTCCTTGGAGAACATCCCCTTCCATTGCAGATGAGGAGTGTCAGCTGCCAACACAACCATAGTAGTTTTGGCACAATTACTCGGGATGGTGCAGCCGTTTAAATTCCTATAGGGCAAGGATCGATGACACCGTGCAAAACCCAGCATGCAAATTTGTGAAAATAGAATCCGATTTTGATATCCTCAGGAATGCATCAGTGTGCTTTCTAATGATTTCTGTGAACCATTTACTTGAAAGGTGAACATTTTTCCACCTAGCAGCTTAAGTGTTTATGTGGGAGTCAAAAATGGTTGATAGGCTTCGGGAGCCTGAGGAGTTCGCGACTACGTTGTTAAGGGAAACAGAAGTTTGCTCCATTCAACCCGTTATTTACGTTCCTCAAATACTGACAAAATGTCAAAATATTTAATTTAACTTCCGAAAAACTAACCTAGGCCTACAATCAATATATTTCTACGTTCAATCTATTTTAAAATGTCCCATTCCCCTCAAATAAAAGTTATTACCAAGTTTGTCATAAATTTCTTTGAGTCGACCCAAATCAATCAACATGATTTGTTGAATGTTCAGTGGCAACAAAACATGACGATGATGACGGGGGCAGAACAGAAGGCATAACTTTATAATTATGCATGCAATTACAACAAATAATATTAACAAACAAACAAACGAACTGAACAACAATTACATGCCATAAACAATGTTACATACATGTGTATATTCTCATCCATATGTGGAGAGGTATGTAGCTGCCGCTTTGCTCCTACGTATGGTATTGTTGCATACATACAAGATCCAGCGATATCGGACGGGAGGGGAGTGCATCATCATCATGTGGCATGCAGTTTGTACAACTGACTGCTTGCCTGACTGACTGAATAACTAACTGGCTTTGTAGCATATTCAAGTGTTGACTCTTGAATATGTTGTAAATAAATGTTGCACGTACGCACACACACACACTCTTATACATACTACATACTTACAAATTAACTCTATGAATGTTGAACAAAAATGTAAACAATTTCCAAGTGACGATGATGATGATGATACAACAAGGATGGTGACTGCCGCCACAACAGCAACAACTAGGATGACTTGTGTTCAATTGTTGTTGTTATTGTTGCCATTAATGCCACTATTACTCCTTTTGCCTTAGCCAACATATCAAAACAACAACACATCATATTCCACTGTACCCATATTTCAACAAATAGTATATTTATGTGCCCCCGTTTCGTATTGCAATACAAGCGCCAAGCAACATGATCTTCGATCTTTTAATGAAAAACTACCCCTTTTCTTTAGTTGTTGTTGCTGTCGTTCTTTGGACTCGTAAAAAAGAAATAAAACAAATATTTTCGAATTTTCAAACAAATAAATAAAAAATATATTTACATAAAAATTTATGTGGAGCGCCACGAAAGGTGAATATCGAATTCGGAACAGAAACATTAACAAATTTATGACAAACAACCATAGGCTAATGTGTGAATATAGTTTTAGTATATTTTAGACTTGGCACAGTGTTTTAGAACAAAAACTTACATCTTACATACAGTTAGACAACAAATGTATTGCAAAGATCAAAATTGTAAAAAAAATCATAATAATTGTTCATTTATGGCTACAAATTATGTAAACACTATACGGGTTTTTGTGCAAATCTCTTGCTATTGGTTCTCAAAACAATATTCCGTCAAAGTATACAACATTTATTTGCTATTTATAACAAATACGGACTAAAATAAGAATTGCCTACTATTTTTAGGTGACAATAAATGTATTGCAAAGGGAAAGGCTGTACTATAAAACTAATCATTTTTATAAATTTTTGCAGTCATTTTGCATTTTCATGACAGTATTGAAGGTGATAAAAAAGCCGTCATGGAGGGCTTGAGACCACATTAACAATAAACAATGAAGAATCGGCCATAGACAAGTATTCAAAGAATGAATATTTGACACATAGTATTGTCGAATAATGGATCAATGTAAAATAGTCCGATTTTGGCATTGAAAACATCAAAATACCTCTGGAATGTATAGGGCAAACAAAGCTCTATTTCCTCTTTCAATAGTTTTGAAATGTATTAATTTTTACTAAATGTATCGGTATTACTGTCTGCTATCAAAATAAATCTCAAAAAGTGCGCCAAATCCAATAAAACCCATCAAATATGGAAATTAAACCCCTTCTGGAAAAGCTTGAATACCGAATTTTTGGGTAGTATATTCATTACCAAACAAAAAGTATGCAAAATCAGGTTCACGGACATAATAATCATTGAGAACACATCCCCACAGACATAATTAGGAAATATTTGAAAGTCATTGTTCTGAAAGTCAGTAAAACGGGTCCAGAAAGCTCAAACAAGTTCAACTACACGCAGAAAAAAAATATTTTTCGCTTTTGTTGGAACAACAATATCTATTTTTGTTTCAACAATTCATTTGTTTTTTATTGAAAAGAGTGGGCGTTGTCATCAGTTTTCAAGATATAACACATTTAAAAAAGTGGGCGTGGTCCGGTATTTTGGCTCCAAATATGTACACAAAACCCCATAGCCTCCCAAAATGTATTCTGAAACCGATATAATCATAAGTTTGGCTTATACCTATAGCGTTTAAAAGAAAGGCGTTGTGAAGGTACCCCACCTCCTCCGAAATTCACAAAATATACATAACAACGGCAGTCGTATTGGAGATATAACATTTAAAATAACAGGCGTGTTCGGGTCTCTAGGCCCCAAAAAAGTACCTAGAATTAATTCGAAAATTTTTAAACCAAATATAGCGTTTTTTAAAAATATCGCATACGGAAGATACCCCGCCCTCCGGAATTTAATAAAATATGTATCCTGGCGGGAGCCATCCCTGTACATTCCCTGAAAAAAATTTAAATTGGAATGAAAACTGAAAAAAGTGGGCAAAATGTTCTTTCCATTATGACGGCATTTGATATTTATTCATAAATATATGGGGTTTTTTAACTATGGCAAAGGGAAGTTCCCCGCCTCTTAGAAATTCAAGAAAATGTGCATCCTATTTCCACCGGAGGCCATCCTTGTACATTCCATGAAAATTTCAGGAAAATAGGTTTAGTAGTTTGGTAGATGTAACTTACTTACTTACTTAGTTGGCCCATTACAGAACATTTGTTCCATAGACCGAACTAAGAAAAGATCTCCATTCCTCTCAGTTTTTCGCTTGACTTTTTGGAATACCGCGCCTTTCCATTTCTTCATCCACTTGTTTGCTCCATCGAAGCTTAGGCCTGCCGATTCTGCGTGCACCGCCATGGGGCATGTATTCATACGCCTTTTTAGCGGGTTCATCATCGCTCATTCTCATGATATGGCCTAGCCAACGCAATCGTTGCATCTCGATACGTTTAACTATATTCATGTCTTTGTATAGCTTATATAGCTCGTGGTTCATACGACGTCGACATTCACCGTCAACGCAAATCGGCCCGTAGATCTTTCGAAGAATTTTCCTCTCAAACACACCAAGCACTACCTTATCTGCTTGCGCAAGTACCCATGCTTCGGAGCCATACATTAACACGGGTAGTATCAGCGTTTTGTATAGTGTTATTTTTGTTTGACGAGATGTGGCTTTGTTTTTAAATTGCTTACTTAGACCATAGTAGCATCTGTTGGCCAATACAATTCTTCTTCTTATTTCACAACTGATGTTGTTTGTTGTGTTTATGGCAGTGCCGAGGTAGACGAAGTCTTTAACTACCTCAAAATTGTAGGTACCAACTTCCAACAGTTGGTCCGAGCTCTATGGACGCTTTGCGCGTCGACACCACCAATTTGGTCTTTTCGCCGTTTACCGCCAGACCCACTTTCGCAGATTCTGCTTCGACCTTCCTAAAGGTATCAGTTACTTCCTTTACTGATCGTCCCATGATGTCCATGTCATCAGCATAGGCAAGTAACATGTGGCTATTGGTGTAAATTGTGCCATTTCTTTTGACATTTGCATCTCGTATTACCTTTTCCAGCAAAATATTGAATAGGTCACACGAAAGGCTGTCTCCTTGTCTGAAACCTCTTTTGGTCCAACATTCTTCGGAGAGGTTCTTTCCAATTTTAACTGAGGTCCTAGTATCAGTTAAAGTCATCTTACAAAGCCGGATGAACTTTGCGGGGATACCAAATTCAGACATTGCGTGGAATACCTTTGATCGGAGGGGACTGTCGAATGCTGCTTTATAATCGACAAAAAGGTGAAATATATGTAATATGTGGTGTGTAATATGTATCTCTTGGGTCTTCTCTAGGATTTGCCGCAGGGTAAATATCTGGTCAATGGTGGACTTACCAGGTCTAAAGCCACATTAGTATGGTCCAATTATTTCGTTGACCATTGGCTTTAGTCGTTCGCACAATATCCCTGACACTATCTTATAGGCAATAGGGAGAAGACTTATGCCCCTATAGTTGGAGCATACAGTCTTATCTCCTTTCTTGTGGACGGGACATAGGATGCTCAGGTTCCAATCGTCGGGTACGCGTTCTTCCTGCCAGATGGTGCTAACTAGCTGATGCATACACCTTATCAGCGCGTCGCCTCCAGTTTTAAACAGCTCGGCTGGTAAGCCATCGGCTCCTGCTGCTTTATTATTCTTCAGCCGCTTGATTGCTGTTTTTACCTCATCTTGGCCGGGCGGTATACATTCTATACCATCTTCTGGGATTGGATCTGTGGTATCATCGTCTTCGCTACTATTGGATACCAGCAGATTGGAGAAATGTTCCTTCCATATCCTGAGCACGCTATCTGTATCTGTTACCAGATTACCTTGCTGGTCTCTACAGGAGGATGTGCCTGTACCAAAGCCATCTGTTTGATGTTTCACTCTTTGGTAGAATTTTCGGACTTCATTCTGGCTCCTGTACATCTCGATTTTTTCACACTCCCGCTTTTCCATTTCTCTCTTTTTCTTGCGGAAAAGACGTTTCTCTTCTCTCCTTTTCTCCCGATATCTCTCTCGCGCGCTACGCGTTGCTACTGATTGCAAAGTAGCTCTATATGCCGCATTTTTCTCTTCGGTAGCAGCACGACACTCCTGGTCATACCATGAATTCCTTTGTGGATGTCTCTGGAATCTAAGTATGGATTTTGCGGCTGTTTGCATGGAGTGGGCAATATGTTGCCATTGTGTTGTTATGTTATCGGGAGGAGTGCTCGCGTTAAGCAATTGGGCTAGTTGAGTGGAATATGCTGTGGCTATCTGTTGTGTTTGCAGCCTATCGATGTCCAACTTCCGCGTTGAGTCTGTTCGTGCTTTGTTTGCAACGTTTAGACGGGTGCAACGGCTGCAACAAGGTAGTGGTCCGAATCAATGTTTGCGCCTCGGAACGATCGTACATCCAACACGCTGGATGAATGTCTTCCATCTATTACAACATTATCAATTTGATTACTTGTTCTTTGATCTGGAGATAGCCAGGTGCCCTTATGAAAATCGAGATGATTAAATCTGGTACTGCTAACTACCATGTTTTTTGCAGCTGCAAAGTCTATCAGCCTCATACCATTGTCAGATGTTTCACTGTGGAGACTGAATTTCCCGACTGTTGGGCCAAAGATATTCTCCTTTCCAATTTTGGCATTAAAATCACCTAAAATGATTTTAATGTCATGGGCAGGGCAACGGTCATATGTTTCTTCTAAGCGCTCGTAAAATATATCTTTGGTCTGTTCGTCCTTTTCTTCAGTGGGAGCATGAGTACAAATAAAGCTGATGTTGAAGAATTTAGCTTTTATTCGATTTGCAGCAAGTCTTTCATTCACTGGGGTGAAGCTGGATACCAGATGTTTTAGTCTCCGACTAACTACGAATCCGCAACCAAACTCATGCTTTACGTCATGGCAGCTATAATACAGTGCGTCACCTTTAGGTGTTGTTGTGACGCCTTTCCCAATCCATCGTATTTCCTGTATGGCAGTAATATCGGCCTTGTATTTTCAAGTACGTCTGCCAATGCGAAGACTGCACCTTCTCTATAAAGAGTGCGAACATTTCAGGTGCAGATTCGCAGATCATGGTCCTTAAAACGTTTGCGGGTTTCGTCAACTTTAGAGGGGTTTGTTTTTCTTTTCTTTCGTTTTTTTATAGTAGGATTTTTTTTTCTAGGGGAGGGTTACTAACCCGACGCCCAAACCCAAGTTTTTAACGTTCTTATGGGTGAACGCGCGGCACATGTTAGCTCACTACCTTTAACAGGTGTTAAAGGCAGTTCCCAGGTGACACCACGGGGAGGTCAGTGTCCACTTGAGATGAAAGAGGGACCAAGATAAATCCTGGACTTTGCCATGTTAAAGCCGGTCAAGAACGTTGCTTGGTATCATTCATCCCCTACGTAGATGTAACACATTTTTAAAAAAGGCCGTGGTCAAGTCTTTGGGTCCTAAAAAAGTAGGTAAGGTCGGAGACACTACCTTAATTGTCTCGCAAATTAATTTCGAAACCGATACATTCGTAATTATTTTAAAAAGAGCATTTTTAAACAAGTAAGAACGGCGTTAAGTTCGGCCGGGCCGAACTTGTTATACCCTCCACCACAAGTTGTATTGAAGTAAAATGGAATAATTAGTTTCCTTTCGTGTATGAAGAAGACTTAATACTAAATTTCAGCAATTTCGGTAAAACAATGTGAGGCACCATTCTAAGGGGACTATTTCAAAACGTCGATCTATACCGACAAATTTCTGACGGAAAGTTTTTAGGCTCAAAGAAGACAAAATACCAAATTTCCTATATTTCGGTAAGAGAATGTGACTAAAACTAAAAAAATACCGAAAATCAAGAAGTAAGCTTCTATGGGGATATAGGAAGACGTGGACCTATACTGATAATACCTTCTGGAATATTTTATAACTCTTGGAAGACTAAATAACGAATTTCAGCTATTTCGGTGGGATATTGATGTCACAAACTTCAGTATTACGAAAATCGGGAGGTACCGTTCTATGGGGGCTATATGAAAGCATGGACCGATACGGACAAAGTTCTGGGGGAAAGTTTTATACCACCAACGTAGACTAAGTACCAAATTTCAGGCATTTCGGTGTGATAATGAAGCTAAAACCTTCAAAATAACGAAAATCGGGAGGTACCGTTCTATGGGGGCTATATGAAGGTGTGGACCGATACCGACAAAATTCTGGGGGAAAGTTTTGTAGCCCTAAAGAAGACTACATACGAAATTTCAGCCACTTTAGTAGGGTAATGAAGTTAAAACCTTTAAAATACCGAAAATCGGGAGGTACCGTTCTATGGGGGCAATATGAAGGTGTGGACCGATACCGACAAAATTCTGGGGGAAAGTTTTATACCCCTAAAGAAGACTACGTACCAAATTTCAGCCATTTTAGTAGGATAATGAAGCTAAAACCTTAAAAATACCGAAAATCGGGAGGTACCGTTCTATGGGGGCTATATCAAAACGTGGACCGATATATCCCATTTTCAATACCAACCATCCTGCAAGTAATAAAAACTTCTGTACCAAATTTTGACTCTCTATCTTTAAAATTGCGAGCTGTATCTTGATTTCAACAGACAGACAGACGGACGGACGGACGGACGGACGGACGGACAGACGGACATGGTCAAATCGACATAGAATTTTATGCTGATCAATAATATATATACTTTATAGGGTTTCCGATGAATATTTCGATGTGTTACAAACGGAATGACAAATTTAATTATACCCTCCATATGGTGGAGGGTATAAAAATGGGGTGTAGGGGAATTTTTTATGAAATTTGGAATATATGACGGAATTAGGTCTATAGATAAATGTGCTAAATTATATCAAAATCGGTTCAGTTTTGGATATAGCTCCCATATATATTTTCGGTCGATTTGAGATATTTGATGCACCTAACACGCTATATCTGTCCCAATTTGATGCATTTTGGAACGTGTGACGGAATTTGTTCTATAAATAAATTTGCCAAATTATATCGAAATCGCTTCAGATTTGATAAGAGTCCCCATGTATTTCTTACACATTCACAGTAGAGGGTATCATATAGTCGGCCACGCCCGACTTTGATTCTTTCCTTACTGGTTCTTTTTTGTCTTTGTTTTTATACCCTGTCATTAAGTTTGCAACACATCGAAATCGCCGGAGACCCTATAAAATGATCAGCATAAAATTCAGCCCATCCGTCGGTCCACCTGTTGCAATCAAGATACACTTTGCAATATCTTAAAGAGCTTTTGTAATTCGGTACAAAAGTTTATATTACTTCTAGCATGTTTGGTATTGAAAATGGGATATATCGACCCACGTTTTGATATAGGCTCGATGGGGCGGTACCTCTCGATTTTCGGTATTTTAAAGGTTTTAGCCACATTATCTCACCGAAATGGCTAAAATTAGGTATTTAGTATTCTTTTGGGCTACAAAACTTTCCTCCAGAAATTTATCAGTATACATAGGTCCACGCTGTCATATAGCCCCCCATAGAACGGTCAACGTCAAGGCTTTAGCAGCATTATCATAGAGCAATGACTAAAACTTAGTAATTAGTCTTCGTTGGTGGTATGAAACTTTTGTTGCCGAGAATTGTCAATATACATAGGTTCACTTTTTGATATAGTTCCCGTAGAAGGTACTTCCTGATTTTCGGTAGTTTCAAAGTTTTACCCATATTATCCTACAGAAATGGTATAGTTCGGTATATAATCTTCACGCAGAGAATTCTCATTATACGTCCACGTTTTGATATAGCCCCATCAGAAGTGCCTCCCGATTTTCGGTTATAGCCCCATTATCTAACCGATATGGCTGAAATTTGGCATTTTGTCTTCGCTGGGGGTACAAAACATTCCCCCTGAAAAAGTTTTCACATATCCTCCCCAAAGAAGGTACCTCCCGATTTTCGGCATTTCGAAGATTTTAGCCACATAATCTAACCGTATTGACTGAAATTTGGTATTTAGTCCTGGTTGGGGTGTTTAAAAATATTCACCCTGAGAATGGTCGGTACTGATCCACGTTTTTATGTAGCCCTCATAGAACGGTACCACCCGGCTTTCGGTATTTCAAGGTTTTAGCCGCATTATCTTAAAGAAATTTGTAAAATTCGGTATATAGTCCTCGTAAGAGATATACAGCATTCCTAAATAAATTTCGTTATAGCCACCATATCACTGTACCTCTCGATTTTAGCTACCTTGTGGTCCGCAGATTGGAAGGTACAACGATACAAGAACCGCATCTAATATCGAGGAGTTTTATAGAATTTTAGCACTGTTCTTGCCAGTAACCACTGTTCAAGCAGCTGCAGCACCCTTTTTTACATCCATACAAACATACATGGCTAATGATGTTTATGTCAAATTATGGCAAAAGGGTGTTAAAAATTTATTTTTGTTCAATGTACAACCTTTCATCACATCACGAAGAAATATGAGAAAAACAGGCACACTTGAGATAGTTGTGTGTGTGTGAATGTGTAAATGATTAGCCTTCTTAACAAATGTGAGCTGTGCGCGCATGCGCATTTTCTTGTTCATAAAGAGCGTGTTTGTATATTTCTGAAAATAAAAAATATCTATCTCAAACATGTAGGCATTTGATGGTAGGTTGTTGCTGTTGACATGTATGCTTATGGTTATTACACGCTTTTATGATATGTTGCTACCGGATGATTCCAAGGAATGTGTAACATGTTTGTCAGCGTCCCCATTACCATCCGTCAACACAGTTGAAGGCATGCCGTACATAAATGACATGAAATGAGTTGAAAAATGCACCCCTATTCCCGTGGCTCACTTTAAATGGTAACAGTTGTTTTGCGTGTCACAAGCTAGGAGTTAAACGTTTTCTGTCGTCCACTATTTTTGCCGGGTTTTGAATTATGATGACAGTTTACAAAATTCTTCTGTTATACCTTAGTTGTGATAAAGCAATACAGCGAGCAATGACACAATTGAAAACTGCTGACGTCTGTTTTGGTTGCTGAGTCGTTCTTATCTTTGGCCATAGCTGGTGTATCAAAAAAATTTAAACTAATTAATGACTCGTGTCTTATGGTTGAGACAAGTGTCGCAGAATTTGCAACGTTTGACCAGAAAATGTTGGCTGGTTTTCTGCCACCGTTGTTGCTGGTGTAACCAATCACAAGTCACCAGCCACCTACCTACCTATATGTACGTGTATGGCAGGTTCTAGTTCTCAAGTCTTATTTATATTCATTAGAAATCTATTTTTCATTTTTAACCCACATGTCCTCCATTCTCTTTTTTCGTATTGTTGCTACTATTCCTTAGTCGTTGGTCGTTGTCCTTCCATAGCTTTCACTGGGAATAATTTTCAGTTGATATCCATTTTCTGTGATTGCAAAATTTAAATCATGCAACTCCCTCGTCTATATTTAATCTGTCACGGACATACCACTAGTTCCCCACACACACACACACACCGTTCCATGGATAATAAGTAAGCTATCACGTCCTTAGCAGTAGACAAACATAGTCGATAGAAAGAATAATTTTGGTTACACTAACAGAAGGCTATCAAAGACGACGAAGACGGCTATAATGCAAAGGAAAAGTAGAAGAAAAAGAAAAGCTAATCCAAGTTAATGTTCTTCGCTGTACTCTGTGTTTTATTTGCAACAATTTGTTGTCTGTTACTTTGTTGCTTTTTTCTAATAAAAGAAATCATGCATGACCAACATTTGTTATGTGAATGTTTTTTTAGCTTCGTTGTTTAAACCAATGAAGAAATAACTGTATGACGCCGGGAACGACATCTTGAGTTGTTGACTCAAAAGTGAAAAATCAAAGTGCATTGCTAGTTTTAGGATATATTGAGTTTTTAAACGTATTTATGACAGTGGGAAGAAAAACGATCGACTTTATTACTAACACAATGCAACCTATACATCCTTCAGTACTTGACAACTTCTAAGACGTCAATAGATAGCCGATATGAACTTCATGACAACTGTGAATCAACAGGCGTTATCTGAAGCCATAAACCGCTAGATATTATATATGTCCTAAGCGAACATTCTCCCTCAATTTCAGACAGTGACCGGAAACTTTCTTGGGAAATATGTTCGCTTCATGCCCATCTTCGGTCCGGGTATAGTAATCACTCAATTGCACTAGGAAATAGGTGATCTTCACACATCCGTAGCCCTCGTGATATAATTTATTCAGATGTCTATTCCACCGGACAAGTTTGGACTTATGAAGAAAACCAGTTGAGGTGGTGCACTTTTTACGATCGCTTATATCCAATCCTATCCACACAAATAACTTATATGTACATCTTCTATGTTCTTTTGTTAACCGTTTTACAAAATGTAAGACCATGATTTACATGTGCAACAGCGACTTTAAATATGTGCAAAATTGAATGTTTATATGTCGGTGGCTATATCAAAAAGGGGAAATGTACTGACAAATTGTGGGGAAAAGTTATTATAGCCCAAAGAAGACTAAATACTAAATTTAAGTTTTCGGTGGGATACTGACGTCACAACTTTCATAATTACGAAATCCGGGAGGTATCGCTCTATAGGGGCTATATCGAAACGTGGACCTATACCGACAAATGTTAGACATTTCGATGGGTTATTAGGGCCTTCAAAATATCGAACATCGGAAGGTACCGTTCTATGAGGGCTATATGAAGGCGTGGACATATACCGACGAATTTCAGTCGGATATGTTTTTAACTCCAACGTAGACTAAATGCCAAATTTCAGAGGGAAAGTTTTATACACCCAACGAAGACTAAATACCAAGTTTCAGCCATTTCGGTGGGTTATTGTGGCCGCAACCTTCAAAATACCGAAAATCGGGAGGTACCGTTCTATGGGGGTTAAAATAAGACGTGGACCTGCACTCACAAATTTTAGGGGCAAAGTTTTATACCACCAACGAATACTAATTACCAAGTTTCAGCCATTTCGGAGGAATATTGAGGCTACAACCTTCAAAATACCGCAAGTCGGAAGGTACCGTTCTATGGGGGATATATGAAGGCGTGAATCTATACCGACAAATTTCTGGGGGAAAGTTGTATTCCCCCAACGAAGATAAATACCAAATTGCAGCAATTTCGGGGAGATAATGATATTAAAACCTTCACAATACCGGAAATCGGGAGGTACCGTCCTATAGGGGCTATAAAAGGCGTGGACCTATAGGGACAAATTTCATATTGAATGCCAAATACTAAATTTCAGCCATTTCTGTGGATTTGTTATGGTTTCTTTTGGGTGCCCAATGAGGGTCATAACACGGTGGCTCCAACCGGCTACTCGTCGGAATTTGGGTAGATTCTTTCCACAGTTGAACACCCTGACCATACACATAAATATTTCGTGTCAAAAATATATAAATTGCGAATACTTGTCAGGTACATAAAATAACCAAAACCATAATGAACACACAAAAACTGTCCGTTTGTCTGCAATTTCCGTCCGTCTGTACAGATTGAGCCGCCCACCCCTTCTGTAACTTTATATGTATACAGCCAATGCGTTTCTTAATGGCTCCAAGTTTTCGAAGAAACGCCCATATTCTGTGTTAAAAGTCTGTACGTTTATTTCAGTTCAACTATCCACATGTCTATTCCTGTTCCTATCTCCCAACATATTCCAACTTACCTCAGTTGCAACACCCTACATCATTTCAGAGAATCTACTCTACCATCTCTTTATAGTAACACAAAAAAATAAAAAAAATATTTTGATATCCATTATCTTATTTTATTTCTTATTTTATAACTACATACTTACAATTTATTCTTATAAAAATATGTATATGGATAATTTATATAATTCATAAAATATATTTTTATTATAATTCATATGGTATTTGTATTTTTCTTATTTTTTTTTTTTCTTTCATTTATTTTTTTATTTGCTTTTTATTGCCATTAGTATTACATAATTTCTAAATTAGATATTTATTTATTTTGCAACTACATATATTTTTATACTTTTTGCGGTTCTAGCAAGGAATGATTTATATACATTTTTTTTTTTTTTGTTTTTATTTGTATTTTCTTTTTTTATTTGTTTCTTTTTCTTTGTTTCTTTCTATATATATTTTTTTTAGTTTTTCCTTGCTTTGTTTTGGTTCATTTTATTTTATTTCTATTTTCTCTTTTTATTTTGTTGTGACCAGCTTGTTCGTCTCATCTCCTTCTTGCTGTTAAGGTTTTGTTCTTTTCCTTCATTTTATGTATATTTTCTTCGTTTTATTTACTTCTTCACACTCTGTTTACTTATGTTATTGATACGCATTATATCTTCATTAGTTTTGTTTTGTTTGCAATTTTCGTGACGGTTTACGTATATTTTTTTCTGGTCTCGGTTTGACGGTCCCAACTGTTATTGTTGATTTCCTTTTAACTTCATTTTTTTTTTTCTTTTGTTGCATTGTTTGATCAATGTTATTTATGCTCCTTTTCGTACTCTTAGTTTTGAAGTAATAACTTAATATTCTCTTGGTGAGATTTCGTTTATGACTACAGATAATTTATATTATTGTTTTGTAGTTTGTCGTTTAGGAGATTTAAGCTGCAATTGCATCACGTGTTGAATATAAGCACTGCATTTTTCTTATTCTATGTTCAGTTATATTTCATACGTATTTTTTTTTTACTTTTCTTATTTGTTTTATTATTATACAATTTTTATATGCATAGACTTCTTATGTTGAATTATTAAGTTTATGAATAATATTCCAGCTTCACTATATATTATTACAATATATTATTACACAATAGCTCTTTTCTTTAAATTAAATCAGGATATCAAGATATTTCTTTTGTTCTTTTATTATTGATTGCGGAGCTCTTTAGTTTGTTTTCTTTTGTTTCACTAATGTGCTTTATATTAGGGCAATTTATTCATAGTCACGATTCATAGAGTACCAACCCGCTAGCGAACAACTTGACAAAATCAGAGTAAATTCTCCACACTGTTACGGAAATAGCTATCTCTCTTCTTTTTTCTATCGTCGTTCAGTTTTTCTACAATATCAGAGATCAAGTTCGAAATCCACCAGAGTTGCTGGCAGACTGTAGTGGATGATCTTTCGTGGATTTCGTTATAATTATACTTAGACGTAATGACCTTACGCAACAGATTATTGTGGTCATAACCTTCAAAATATCGAAAAGCGGCAGGAGCCGTTCTTTGGAGGCTATATGAAGGCGTGGACTATACCGACAAATTTCTGGGGATAAGTTTTATACCACCAACGCGAAGATATGACCATCCACAATAGACCCTCTATCATCATTGAGCCTGATTTCAGGATCAGACTTATCAATGATTGCAGGTAAGGGTGGCTCATGTGGCTTCTCACCAGAAGGGAAGTTTGAGCTCCCTCTTGCCACCTGACTGTGGATACTCAGAAGGATCCTCAGTCTCTTCACAAATACCTGTTTTAAGACACGGGATCCGGACAACTTGAGACCACCGGTATTGTCATCTTGATTGGTTTCGGTGTAGTCAACGCAGCCTTTGGGCCTCCGGGCTAGAGAGCGGAGGGTACTTCCTTTCAAACGACTTCACGAAGCAAAGCTTCTCCTGGGGATTTATCCAAAAAATTGGAGCAATAATTCACAGCTCTTCTATAGCCGTGCTTGTCCTTTATCTCCCGCTCCTTACTACTCTTGGTGGTTTTGGAATGTGAGAAAATAATCCTTAATCCACAGCTTCATACACAAAGGCATCCTGCCTGGGAAGAACAGGTATATCGGCACAGACCGATTAAGCTGAAATATTTCTGTTTCCAGAGGTTTCTTCACAGCGCTATTATTATGAAATAGGTTCTTGATTTTAAGACTTTTTAAAAAATATGTTCCGTTAGACATTACATTTATTGCCAAACAACAATTATTTTTGCCAATGCACAATGAAATTAAACCAAGCAGAAGACCGACAAAATTGGTTCAAAATCATGTATTACAAAAACGATTTTATTTCCCAAAATAGTAACATTTTGTATGTGAAATAATAAAAAACCTAACTGGTTCATGCATTGGTGGGGGTTCGTTCACTCATTCCACCATTATTTTATTCGTTCTGTCTGCTTAAAGTTTGATTTAGCATAAAGTCAAAAAATGAACGTTTGATTTATAACAATTCATACAGATGTTGTTGTTGGTGTTGTTGTTGCTGAGCTTCAAAACATTATCAAGAGGTGAAGAATGGTTAGTGGGACGAGATGTAGAGATAGACTAATGTTCCTGCCAATGACGGCAATGATATTGCTTGGCTGCTGTTGTTGCTGCTGCTTCTGATGATGATGACGGTGGTGGTCATGGCAACAACATAAATGACTAAACATTCACGTTGAATTTTCACATGTATATGGTTATATGGTACGTGAAAGAAAATAATCATCCGGCCATAAAGGATGAGCTTCAGTTTGGAGTTTGAGTGAGATGAATTTGAAATGTATGGGAAACAAAACCGAAATGAATTGAAGCAGACCCCGTTTTCATCATGAGAAATTGGATCAACTTAACAAACAGCAACAATTGCTGGCTAGCAGCAGCGGGAGCAGCAGCATCAAATCGTAATAAAACGTAAGAATTCTAGCAGCTATAAAATGATAACGAGACAGTGGTTTTGGTGAAATATTAAAACAAAACAATAGTTTGATTGATTCTAGTCCGATGTTTTTGATCAGAGAACCCCTGATCCCAAAACTAATAATAACGCCTTACAGAAGTTAAATGGAATTGAGAGAGACATTCTCACGTTTTTAGGTCTTTCCAAAGGGCCGGGTGATAGAGGACTGTCTACAAGATTGTGACAGCTTCGACGACATCGTGTTGTGCTGATGTCTCATAAATATGCTGCATTGGTGTCTTAGACGTTGCAGTCCTCAGGGCGGCGTTTTCGAAATTTCATCCATTGCGTATCGCTAGAGTTTGTATAGCAAACTGGTGCAGCATAGTTTACCAGAGGTCGGTCTATTATTTTGAAAGAGGTCAACTAAGTTTCTTTGACAGCACGCTAAGTGGTGCAACTTGAGGTCCTTGTTCCAACTACCGATCTTATAACTGAGGTGGCTTGTGCGGGCGTCTAAAATAATTGTCATCGTTACACCCAATAGACTCACCCGAAATTAGTTTTTTGGGTATTGGGTACTACAACTATTTTAGACGCCCGCACGGCGCACAGTGGTGCCGGTTCCTTTTAAACGTGGACAAAAATAGAAGGAGTTGACCTAGGATGATGAATTTTTGTACAAGTACTTATGAGGGCATAGGTATGAAAAATACCAACTTTTGTCTATATCTGTTCATATTTGGATATAGCCCCCATATATATCGTTCCCCGATTTTGCTATTAATCGGTCAATTAATCAATCAATCAATAGCCTTCAAATTAAATATCTGATATTTTTTAGGCCCCTAATCAGTTTTACCGATTTTGATAAAAATCGCTTCAGATTTGGATATAACCCTCATATATATCTTTTACCGATTTTGCAAAATATCAGTCAATTTTAATTGAATATCCTTCAGATTGAATATGCGATGTTTTCATAGGCCGTTGATCAGCTTTATCGATTTTGACAAAAATTGGTTCAGATTTTGATAAAGTCCCTATATATCATTCTCCGAGTTTGCTATAACTCACTCAATTTTAATTTAATAGCCATCAAATTTAATAATATGCGATTTTTTTCCTTAAATTTTGCCGATTTAAACATTCAACATTCATTCAGATTTGGATGAAGTCCCTGCATATAATGGTACTTTTGTTTTTAATATTCCATATTTTACAACCTTTCTGGAGTTTCCACATAGTTGGTTTTAATTTGAAATAAAATTAATTGAAACTATAGTCATGTTTATACTAACCAAACTTGCATTTTTCGTACACACTGTTTAAGAAAATGTGGTTGTGTCTCAAAGAATCGGGTTTTGTCGGATGTAATTTTTGCATAATTTTATTGGAAAGGGGTGTGTGATTCATGTACCAAATGCCAGAAGCTGCAATTTTTACATACACTCAATGAAAGTAGCGAAATTCGTGAGTAATGTTATATATTGCTTCAATCAACATAACAGTACTTTATGTATAAACATTATATGTAAACTTTTTTGTTCACAAAAGGGAAGGCTATTGACCACTCTTTGACTCCCAATTGAAAAGTTTTAATATTTCTAATAACTTGTTTAAATACAGTTCCATGAACATGTGGTACTTTTTTGTATAAATTTCAATATAAGCTAACTACGAAAAATATTCTATGATTGAGGAGCTATAACTTTATAGTTACACCATATATCGACAAAATTCTTTCACGATTGTCCTATTTGAAGTGTTTCTCTATAAAATAAAACCATAAAAAACAAGTAAGAAAAGTATATAGTCGGACGGAGCCGACCATGTGATACCCTATACCACTATCCCTGGACAATCGCTCTCCATGGAACTTCTTTTCAATGATTGTGTAAATTTAATTATCAAATATCGGAGATGTAATGTATAATACTTATGACCAAAACCAAAAAGTTATCTAGCATGTCAAAGACATTTTTGTAGCAGAAAAGGAAAATTTAGTTCACACAAACTAAAATGTAATGAAACCCACTTATGTAGTACTACTACTTCCGTTGTTTAACCGCCAAGTTATTGACATGTTTACCAATTTCACACAAAAGTTTCAGTCCATTTAACCCGCTAAGTATTATCTGATCTTCACGTTGGTTTGTACGCTTCTTCTTCATCATAAACTCAAACTTTGTTTAAAATTTTGCGGGTTATTATTTTGACTTACAGAGCCGCTACAAAATTGGTTAAAATTTTGTTTTTGGTCTATTTCATCCCCTGAACATTTCACGATCATCACCAAAAACTAATAATTTCTATTCTGGCCCGAACCCAACCTCCTTAAAAAAATCGTTACAATAGGTCCATAATTGCGGCATTAAGCTTGTTTACAATTTTTAATGGACGGACACACATCGCTAAATCGCTTTATCTCGTCGAGATATGAATTTTGGCATACCAAATAGGGGGTCTAGGACGAATATTTCGTGGTGTTACATAAACTTTTGGAGAGACAATATGTAGCATGGTATAAAAATGTGGTTCTCTACACAGAACCCATTATATCGACACCTCCAAATAATAGTATGCTAAGTCTAAAAAGTGAGTTTTGCAGGAGAAGCACTCAAAGTTTGAAAATTTTTTTGAACTTCAGTACTATGCTAAGTCAATATTTGTTTATAACTTCTGTTCGGATTGACCGATCATTACCAAAATTAGACAGAATTTATGTTAAAGGACGTTCGACACTTCCAAATAATAGTTTGCTAATTCTGAAAAGCGAGTTTTGCAGGACAAGCTCTAAAATTTTGGAAATTTATTTGACCTTCAGTACTATGCTAAGTAAATATTTGTTTATAACTTCTATTCGGATTGTCCGATCATTACCAAAATTTGACAGAATTTAAGTTAAAGGACGTTAAATATAAAAATGTAAAGAACTTCAAAACACGCTAAGTCGACTTAGCATACTATTGTTTGGAGGCGTCGATATATTAGGCAGTAGGTCCGTTATCTAGCAAACACTTTATTGCAATTTACATCAGAGCAGAGGCCAGTATTTTTTTTCCATATGTAGGCTACTTTGCGAAATATATATGTATGTCCTCAAGGAATTAAAATATCGACCAAAAATAAAATTTTTATATTTTTCATACAAAAGTAATGGTCCATTTCACCCGCTAAAGAATATCAGATCAGCATTCAAAATTGTAGGCATCTTTTTCGACTTATACTCTTACCCGGTGCAAAATTTCGTGACTATTGATGTATAATTGCGACTTCTAGCGAGTTTATTTTTACACTACAAACAAATAACGGGATATATTAGGCTGTAACTCTGTTATCTGATCAGGCACACCAACATAATTAGCATCAATTGAAAGGTCAAGCGTTCCACTTTCAAGTATATCTCACTTGCCCGGAATATCACTTCCAGGAATTAAGATATAAGCTGTATATTAAAATTTTTCACAATTTTCACACAAAAGTTTTGGTCCATTTAACCCTCTAAATATTATCCGATCGCCATCTCAAATTGCAAGCTTCTCCTTTGTGATATACTCTTACCTTATTTAAAATTACGCGTTGATCGGACTATTATTGAGACCTACAGAGCCGCTACAAAATTGGATAAATATTATGTTTTTGGTCCGTTTCACCCGCTAAATATTTCACGATCATCACCAATAAGAATAGGGATCTATTCTGATCTGAACCCCTCCATACAAAATTTCGTGACGATCTGTCCATAATTGCTGCCTGGAGCGTGTTTACAATTTATAGAGGACAGACGGACGGACGGACTGACGGACGGACACACATCTCAAAATCGCTTTATCTCGTCGAGATATGAAGAATAGTATACCACATTGGGGGTCTCCGACGAATATTTCGAGGTGTTACATGAATTTTACCAAAACAAACTTATAATACCCTTTTCCACATTGTGGTATAGGGTATAATAAAAAAATGTCGACAACACATTTTTCGATTTTTGTACACTGAGGCACCATTTTCCGGTGCACAGTGCGAAATATGGGAACTTTACTCAAATATTAAAGTACATAAAACTAATGAGATTCTTGTTGGATTACATTGCTAAATATCCCATGACTAATGCCTTATATTCAGTTTTGCGATTTATCCTGAGAAACAACTAGGAATGCACTTAAAATTTATGTTTTACAATATTTATTTTCTGAACAAATTGCTTCTAGCTTTGTAAAGTACCTAAAAGAAATAATAGTTACACCAGATGCTTTTAGGTGATAGTCTCATTTGTAGAACTTTTCATATACTAGAAACTGGAAACACTCAATTTGTAAAATGTATGTTGTATCAATGACTCTATACTAAAAATAACAAATTTCAAAAAAATTTTTTTTCTTCTTTAAACTTTTTTATTAGAACATTTTCTATTCAACGAATAGAAATTTTTAAGTAAACTAAACACCGTGGCAATAATTACCTAACATCTTCAAAATATCTCAAACGGGGAACCCCTCATATTGGAGCTATAGCCAAACGAGAACCAACGTTGCTAATATTTCGCAAAGCTGTTTTCTACCTACGATGAACAAAATATACCAAAACATAAACAAATAGGTTGGTAAATTTGCTTGGAACCTTTAAATTATGTCATATCGGCTGGTACCGCTCTATGGGATATTGACAATATTTTGTACAGACCCTATCCATCCACTGAAACACCAATATACCAATTTGTAGCAATATCAGCGGAAAAATTAACCAAATATCTAAAAATGGTCGCCACCGATACGTGGGGGCTATAGGAAACCGCTGGTCTATGTGGCCCATATTTATCCACATACCGCCCACAAATATAATAATATAATTGTTCCACAAACATCCCATACGGGACAAGGGAGACTTCTCTCATATCAATGAGTGCACCCCGATTCATATTAGCTCAATGATAAGGGACCTACTGTTTATTGCCGAGTCCGAACGGCGTGTGCTGAGACACCACTTGTAGAGAAGTTTTACATGGCTGAAATACTCAGGAAATGTCGCCAACATTACTGAGGGATATTTTAACACCGTTGAAATTTTTTATGTTGCCCAGCCTGGGAATCGAACCCACGACCTTTAGTGTGAAAGGAGGGGGGGGGGGGGGGGGGGGGGTGTGCGTACCATTGCACCACGTTTGCACCCACCTCCCACAAATATAAGAAACATTTTTAAGGTCCCGGGCCACATTTTTGAACGAAATTGGCTAAAAATTGACATCTTGGGTCCCTGCAAAAAAGTTTCAATATAGGTCCACATTTTGATATAGCCACCACCGACGTAGCCGGGGGGGGGGCCCGGGCCCCCCCCGAAATGATTTTCGTTCCCATAGGATATTAGCTTATGTTACACATTTTTTTAATTTTTGACTAAAATTTTAAACTGTTTTAAATTGTTCAAGAAATATGTAAAGTAGTTGGAAGCATTACAGAGAATTATTTAACTACATTGGTATACTTATTGTCCAACATATTTTAAAATCTAAAAATAATGAACAAGTTAGGCTTTTTGAACAATTTTATGCAAAGTTCTTGTTAAGTTTTAAGGTGTTCTTTAAACGTTCAATCAGAATTTTAGGCTGATTGTAAGTGTTACTGAGTTAAGAACAACAAGTTTATATGTATTTATTGAACGTTTGTAACATATTACGTCCAATACTTTCGCTTATTAACAACATCCAGAAAAAACATTTTTGCGATATTTTGTTTTTGAAATTTTTTATAAGAGCAATTCAATAATAAAAGTAAAACCGTTGCTAAATCTTTGTGGTTTTAAGTGTTTATATATTTTCGCTAACACGTTTTTATAATGAACTATTTTGAAATTCATAACAATTAAAAATTCTTTATTATGTTTGAAATTTGCAATAAAAAAACTATTATATATTATTTTTTATGATATAATTTCTGTTCCACCACAGTGTCGTAAATGTCTATTGGACAAAAGGATTTTTCTGTAGAATTTTTATGTTTGTTCGACCTTTCGAATGTTAATAAAATCAAGATTGAGCTTTAGGTCAATGTTTATATTTTACTAGCTGAACCCGGTGCCCTCTCCTACCCCGAATAAGGTAAAATATAATTTGACAAATTTATTTGTAGGCCAATGTCACTCATTCCAACTTTCATTAAAATCGGGTACATAAAGCGTGTTTGATGCATCAAATACATGAAATCGGACGAAAATATATATAGGAGCTATATCCAAATCTGAACCGATTTCAATATAATTTGGCAAATGTATTTCTAGACCAAATTCCTGCTCACATCCAAAATTTGGAGACATTATCTGTTACCATTCTATAGATATTTGCATAAAAAATCTGAATTTTTTGGAGGTACCTCCGATTCTGATGCTATATCTCCGGATGAACGCGCAAATTCAGAAATTTTTATAGCCTATGTTATTTTCAGGCCATGTAGTGATATACTCTGAAAATTTCAGGAAGATCAGTTCAGCGGTTTTGAGTCCATAAACTTCAAATAAACAAACAAACGTACAAATATTTTTCTAATTTATATATATTGATTTATTGCATATTATTTCCAATATTTCAAAATTATAATGAATTTCAACTTCAGGGATTTTATTGATTGATTTTATTTGAGTAAAACCAGAAAAAAAACGTCATAGCAATTGTATTTTGGATGTACATTTCTGGAAATGTAAATTTTTCCTCCTTCGGTAAAGGATTTTGTGACGACAAACGAAATCTAAAAACTGATCGGAAACAGGTTCTTCTTCAAAATCTTAACAAGTACCACTCGATTTTGTGGACAGGAATATACCCTGAGCCTGTGTGAATTAAAACTTTCATCTATAGACAGATCGAATAGTGGCTACACAGCGAAAATCCAAGTCTGTTGCTCCGTTCAAGAAAACTTTAGCTAAAATTCCTGAAATTTGGGGGGAAAATAGCATAAGAAATATACCGAAAAGCACCGTCTTCGAACTTTGTATATATAAGGCTCACTGAAATATTGCGATAAACAAAGTTTGGAACAATGCAGTATCCGGTTCGAAAGTTGCCACTACACATGAATGCTTAGGTGTTCTTTACAGCTTTCGGGCCATTTTCTCTAACAAAACTTGTTGCAAAAAAGCAAAGCGTTTCCAGAGAGTTCTTTTTATTTATTAATTTATTTATTTCATATGTTTACTTTTAACTAAATTATTAGTATAAAGTGAAACCATGACCATTGAGGTCTTAAACTTACACAGCTTTTCCAGGGAGGTCTTAAACTGCACTTCGCTGAAAAATTTTGAAATGCTCTGCGGACGTTTGCCGAAAGGTTAGATTGATATGGCCCATCTTCGAAGTTGATCAAAATATCACGAAGGCCAAATTTTGGACCGAATCGGTTGATCTGTTTGAGAATTATCGTGCTCTCCAGGCAGCTACCCAGGCAAACGGACATAGCTAAGTCGACTCCAAGTTTTCTAAAACAGATTTCTTCCAAACACACTTTGGCCCTAAAGCCATTATTTCGAAGATGCACATTTTGGCTAAAGGTTGAGAGTATAAAAAATGTAGATTGGAAAAAATTGTGTTTACGCATTTTTGCTAAAAGAATGTATACAGATATAGACCTTGGATTGGGCGAAATAATTTCATTTTAAAATAATTTAAGACTAGAAGATCCAGGATAGGATTGGACGATTGGACGCCAAAATTAGTCTATTGACAGATGCACGATTTGGCGACAGAATTTGTCATTTACATAACCGCGATTAGGTGCTAGAATTTCTTGATGGATAGTCTAACTATTGGGAAGCATTAGTTCTCGGCCTTAAGAAATTCTTTGTGATAAGTAAACATAGGATTTTTGCATATATTTGAAAATTATAATGTTAAGATATTTGAAAATTAAATGTTATGATATTTCAAAGGGTTTCCGATTGTATTCGCTTTCTTTTGGTCTTACCGAAGTGATATCACTGAATTTCATAGCATTCACTGTAGTTGTGAATTATTTGATAAATGATACGCCCAAAAATATATGGGATTATTAATATATTCCTTGTTTTGACCATATATTAACTGTGACATATTGTCAAAAAAGGTCTAAAAACAAGATACAATTTGCCAAGAAATCTTACACCATTTATTTAATAAATAGTAATGAAAATTATTTCCTCAGTAAAATAATTCTAAAATAAGGTTTACGTCTTTGCTAAATAAGACATTTTCGCTAACATGAATTTTCAAAATTTTGGTCAGGTGGGCCCCCCCCGAAATGAAATCCTGGCTACGTCCCTGATAGCCACCATATAACGGTACTGCCGCTTTTAGGTTATAAATTTATAAATATATGATTTTTTTGTAACTATGTGAAATAAAAGTATAAACATCTACTCCAAATTTCATAGCTCCACCTACATCTGTTTAGAGTCATTGACCGTTTTAGTTACTGATCGGAATTCTGCTATTATCGATCAGGACATTAATCTCTGTGCACATCTTTGCAGTACGTGTGATGAACAGAGTGGCCGTATACTTAGTGTAGGATATGTCAAACAGACCGCATTTATTGTCCAATCGATGAAAACAGTTTACCAGTTCTTTGTAGTGGCTAAACAAGTAATCCTACAAGAAAATTTGAAAATCGGGTCAGATTTTAATCATCCCGTGTTGATCGGTACAAGATATATCCGAAAAATACGATCGCGGTGCTTCAAAAGACATTTATAAGATGGATCCAGATGACGAATCATGGAACTATGCGTATGAACCCGAAAAATAGCAGCAATCCCTAGAAGATGCTGTAAAAACGTTCAAAAACAATGTTTCGGAGGTGTCTCAACCAAGCCACTGCGCTATAGGTAATTTGGCCTATTTTTAAGGCAATCATACATTTTTAATGATTTATATACAAAAAATGGACTAAAACAAAGAACAATACGGTTGAATTAGGTTATAGCGAACATGGGTTATAAGAAACTGCGTTTATAGTGAAAAAAGTGTTTTGTTCCCCTAGAATTTTCCTTAAGATTTGCACACACATCCAACTTCTCAAAACGACCACGATAATAACGAACAAAATATTTCTTACAATTTGTTAGTATTTATAGGCCTGCTTCTGAGCACAGGCCAATATCGAAGAATTTGATCACAGTTTAAAATATTTTAATATAATATTTAAAAGTAAGCTGAAATAAGCATTTTACAGACGAACACGCTTATAGCGAAAGCCGGATACAAAGAACAAATTTTGTTGTTCCTACCGGCTATTCTTATTTTACCTATTTTTTTACATAATTCCAAACCAAATAAACGTGGTTAGAACTAAAACACCGTTACAACGAACAAAAAATGTTGATCCGCCAAAGGATTATTATAAACAATGATATATTAAAATTTTTGACTCCCGAAGAGATCTTTATAAACATTATAAAGCGTGTTAACCTGATCCCTTTTAGAACGTATTACAGTTAAAATTAACAAAAATTTTGACAACGGCAGGTCTGTTCATTTTTACAACACATGGTAAATATGATTGCTTAAGTCTGGAGTATTCCCCCATTGGCAATCATATGATTGAATCTTAAACAACAACAAAATAAGCATGGTAAATATTTAAAATAATTGTTCCACAAACATCCCATAAGGGACAAGGGAGACTTCTCTCATATCAATGAGTGCACCCCGATTCATATTAGCTCAACGATATGGGACCTACAGTTTATCGCCGAGTCCGAACGGCGTGTCTAAGACACCACTTTTGTAGAGAAGTTTTACATGGCTGAAATACTCAGGAAATGTCGCCAACATTACTGAGGGGTATTTTGCCACCGTTGAAAAGTGTTTCGATGTTGCCTGGCCGGGGAATCGAACCCACGACCTTATGTGTGCAAGGCGGGTGTGCATACCATTGCACCACGGTGGTAAGTATTTATTTAAAGAAATGTCTTTTTAGTTCAAAGCGGATGCTTTTATACCCTCCACCATATGGAGACCCTATAAAGTATATATATTATTAATCAGCATAAAATTCTATGTCGATTTAACCATGCCCGGCTGTCCGTCCGTCTGTCTGTCTGTTGAAATCAAGATACAGCTCGCAATTTTAAAGATAGAGAGTCAATATTTGGTACAGAAGTTTTATTACTTGCAGGATGGTTTGTATTGAAAATGGGATATATCGGTCCACGGTTTGAGATAGCCCCCATAGAACGGTACCTCCCGATTTTCGCTATTTTTAACGATTTAGCTTCATTATCCTACCAAAAAGGCTGAAATTTGATATTTAGTTATCGTTGGGTGCATAAAACTTTCCAGGTGAAATTTGTTGGTATAAGTCCACGGTACCTCTCGATATTCGGTATTTTGAAGGTTTTAGCTTCTGTATCCCACCAAAATGGTTGAAATTTGGTAATTCGTCTTCGCTGAGGATATAAAAAATTGTTCCACCTGAAATTTGTTGGTATAGGTCCACGCCTTCGTATAGCCCCCATAGAACGGTACCTCCCAATATTCTGTATTTTGAAGGTTTTAGCTTCATTATCCCACCAAAATGGTTGAAATTTGTTAATTAGGCGGAGCTAAGTACTTTCGTAGATGAAAGGAAACTAATTATTTCATTCTCTTTCAATTTAATATTGGTGGAGGGTATAAAAAGTTCGGTCCGGCCGAACTTAACGTTTTCTTACTTGTTTGTTTTTAATATTTCCTACACCAAACCAAAAATAAAACAAGTAAGAAAGACGTTAAGTTCGACCAGGCCGAACTTGTTATACCCTCCACCACGGGTTGTATTTTTAGGATTTTTTAGGTTTTCACGATTTTACTTGGAAAGCGTAAGCCTTACCGTA
This sequence comes from Musca autumnalis, assembly GCF_047663935.1. Classification (NCBI taxonomy): domain Eukaryota; kingdom Metazoa; phylum Arthropoda; class Insecta; order Diptera; family Muscidae; genus Musca; species Musca autumnalis. Next base: position 136,620,781 of record NW_027411755.1, on the reverse strand, counting down.
AAGAAAATGTTATTGCAGTGAAAATTCTCTACAAGAGTGGCCTCTATGACTTTTTCCTGGGTTTTACCATTTTTGAGATACAGAAGTTCAAATTGGGACAATACACTGACTGTATCGCCTTCTTACAAAACAATGTCATGTACGGTGCGCTTAACTAACTTTAAATGAAAGGCGCTTACAACTGGGAAGTAAAACAGCAATGTTCATAGGGAGGGATATTTAATAAATCACGGTCAAAGTTCACATTTTTGGATTTATTTTAGGTCTTCAGGATTTTCCTTGGAAGCGGCAAGTCCTATCGAAATGGAGCTTACGAAAATATTATAGAGAATTTTTGCTGGTACATTTTTTTTTTTAGTCCGACCTAGTTTCACTCCGTACTCGAATTCGAGTGTGCATTTCGGACCACTTTGAATAAAAAAAAAAATCACAAATCACTAAAGAAGCATTTAGGTGGACGAAATTTACTCCATCATTTTCGTGCACCTTTTCAGTTGTTGACATTCAAGGTCCAGATTACTTTTCTCATTCTTTTAAATCACTGTCCCGTGTATTTAAATCGTCATTGTCATTATCATCATCCTCATCAACGTGAGCGAGTACTACTATTTGTGTTACCAACAAATCACTAATGTTGCACTGGGTTTTGTTTCATTTTTTCCTCTTTTTTCTTCGTGGTCCTTTTTTCCTCGTTTAGTCTTTATTTTTGCCGTTTTGTTTCATTTGCTCGAATTGTTGGCTGCTGCCACTGCTGTTGCTGTTTCTATTCTGGTAGAAGGAACAATTTAAAATTGCATTCTGGGGAGTTTTATTTGGAACGCAATTCAGTCGTTTGTCCATTCGACTCGACTGGTGGTAGTGTGGAGTATATGAATGGGTAATTTTCTGGCGATTTGTGTTCACTCCCCAAACCAAGAGGTTATTGGTAGTTGCTAGCTAGTGAGAGCACTCTGGGAGGGTATGATTTAAAATTACGCTGACTTGACATTCAAAACATTTTACGAAACAAATCATCAAGTTTGATTTGCATGTACATGTAAATGCAACACATGTGTATGAGTATGTTGGTTGTAAGACCATTGTGCACAGGGGGAGTATGTGTAATAAAGTGTACTTGTCAGTGGGTAGTTACGTTAGATGGAATACTTGACTTTTTTCTCGTATTGTTCGAAATTTCCTCAAAATTACAAATGTTCGTTTTGGGGGCTTAGAATGTTGCAAATTCTAAACATGACCAATTCATACTTAGAGCAATCATCATTATCGTCAACGCCATCCCATCCATCCATCTATCTATCCGTCGTCCACCGCCATTCTCATCAACAGCAGGCTGCAGCGACAGGAGGAGTAACGGCAAAGGCATTCCAGTCTCTTGGCTTCAATGGCCATGGCCTCGAATCGTCATCGTCATCATCGTAGCCATCAGTTCGGTCTGTTGTTTGACTTGGGGGCAAAGACAGAAACCAATTCTAATGGCAAATGTTACAACTCCTACTCTGATTTGTTATGGTTTCGTTGTTATTTTGAGTTGGAAGATTTGCAATTTCTTCAAATTGTTGGAGGTCTTTTGTTGCTGTAATTTTCTCTTTTTTTGGTTATATGCGTTTCGGCCAATTTTACAATGCACGTGTGTGGTATCAACATTTATGCTGTCTTTACAGTCATTTTGGTAATTTTTATATCATTTCAACATTTTTGCATTTCTTTTCAACCTAAGGATGTAAAATGTCGGTGCATTTGTAAATATGTAATAGCTGTAGGTTTATGATGGACAATGACAGAACAATGTTATTTTTTATACACCTAGCCTAAAGGCTGAGGTGCATCATCGAAATAATTGTTAAAACCTAACAGACAAATTAAGGTCCATTTGTCTGTTATCTGTATTGCCCAATATTTTTTCCAAGATCAACATCAAAGTTGGGCTTATCAGTCCACTCGTAAGTTACTGCCCACACAATAGTTCAACCATTTTCGAATATAACAGCCCAAGGACTTTTCCTGGATTGTTGTTATATTAGCACCGCAAATAGTTCTTGTGGTCTTGATTTCAAAAGGCTTCCTCAGCTCATTTTTCTTCAAAAGAAATAAAAACTGATGGTGCTGAATATTGCCCAAAAGTGGGCACAAATACCCTAAATGTAAATGATATTCTACAATTTTTGTAGCAAAGAGCCAAATTGTTTTTAAATAAAAATAATAATGGGTCCTCTCCAACAAACAGTCGTCTTAGCATTCTAAGCTACTGCCAATCTATGAATCTTCCGAACTGTAAGGGATTACAATTGATGAAAGAAAAAGCCTTCAATTATGTATGTGTATGTATAGAAAAATGATTCTCAGAAGACCAGGGACACTAGTTTGACTTTATGGAAAACAGGCTGCAAAAATACATCACAAATTATAACGAGTGGTTTTAACTAGGGCTGAGGTAGGCTCAGTCGCTGCCAGGGTCGGCCTAAGGACCCACAAAACTTAAGTAAAACACAAGTAAGAAAAGTCTATAGTCGGACGGAGCCGACCATGGGATACCCTATACCACTATCCCTGGACAATCGCTCTCCACGGAACTTATTTTCAATGATTGTGAAAATTTAATAATCAAATACCAGAGATGTAATGTATAATACTTATGACCAAAACCAAAAAGTTATCTAGCATGACAAAGACATTTTTGTAGCAGGAAAGGAAAATTTAGTTTACACAAACTAAAATGTAATGAAACCCACTTATGCAGTACTACTTCCGTTGTTTAACCGCTACGTTATTGAAATTTTTACCAATTTCACACAAAAGTTTCAGTTCATTTAACCCGCTAAGTATTATCTGATCTTCACGTTGGTTTGTATGCTTCTTCTTCATCATAAACTCAAACAAAATTGGTTAAAATTTTGTTTTTGGTCCATTTCATCCCCTGAACATTTCACGATCATCACCAAAAACTAATCATTTCTATTCAGGCCCGAACCCAACCTCTTTAAAAAAATTCGTTACAATCGGTCCACAATTGCGGCCTTAAGCTTGTTTACAATTATAAATGGACGGACACATATCGCTAAATCGCTTTATCTCGTCGAGATATGAATTTTGGCATACCAAATAAGGGGTCTAGGACGAATATTTCGTGGTGTTACATAAACTTTTGGAGAGACAATATGTAGCATGGGATAAAAATGTGGTTCTCTACACAGAAGCCATTATATATTAGGCAGTAGGCCCGTTATCTAGCAAACACTTTATTGCAATTTACATCAGAGGAAAGGTCAGTAGTTTTTTCCATATGTAGGATACTTTGCGAAATATATATGTCCTCAAGGAATTAAAATATCGACCAAAAATAAAATTTTTATATTTTTCATACAAAAGTAATAGTCCATTTCACCCGCTAAAGAATATCAGATCATTCAAAATTGTAGGCATCTTTTTCGACTTATTTAACCCTCTAAATATTATCCGATCGCCATCTCAAATTGCAAGCTTCTCCTTTGTGATATACTCTTACCTTATTTAAAATTACGCGTTGATCGGACTATTATTTATTGAGACCTACAGAGCCGCTAGAAAATTGGATAAATATTATGTTTTTGGTCCATTTCACCCGCTATATATTTCACGATAATCACCAATAAGAATAGGGATCTATTCTGATCTGAACCCGACCTCCATACAACATTTCGTTACGATCGGTCCATAATTGCGGCCTGGAGCGTGTTTACAATTTATAATGGACAGACGGACGGACGGACAAACACACCTCTCAAAATCGCTTTATCTCGTCGAGATATGAAGATTGGTATACCACATTGGGGGCCTCCGACGAATATTTCGCGGTATTACATGAATTTTTACCAAAACAAACTTATAATACCCTTTTCCACATTGTGGTATAGGGTATAATAAAAATACCAAACGTATTTAGAAATAGCTTTTGGTAACTTTATCCGATTCGATCAATGAAAGAGATCAATATTTCAAGGAATTACATTACTTCTAATCAAAGGTACACGCAGAAAAATTTATGTTAGAAATATGTTTGGATCCAAACAAATATATGTTTGGGACCGGTTGCAAACAAATATATGTTTGGATCCAAACATAATATGTTTGGGTCCAAACAAATATATGTTTGCAACATTCTGTAACTATCTCAATTTGATATGTTTGGGTAAAACATATTTTTTATGTTAGAACATTTTTTTCATGGGTGGAGAGAGGATTTTTGTCAACGAGAGTAATAACAGTGCTCTCGCGGCTGTGGAATGCTGTTTTATAATAAAGAGTTGTGTGTAGTGTATAATAGAAGACGTAGAAGCGAAGAAGGGGGCTTTGGTGGCATGTATGCGTCAAACTCGCGTGTTTCTTGTTTTGTTGTTGTTAACCAGCTTAGCAGACGAAGAAGAAAAGAAGAAATGATATGAATTATATTTTTTTTTTTCTTCAGTGTTTTAGTTGCCTTTGTAGAGTCAAGACGGTAAAGTGAGTGAATAAATCAGTGTTTTGTGTTTTCTTAAAGAAATTGTGCTTTTTAGTAAATTAAATGCCCAATACATTTTATAATTGAATCGAAAAGTTGAATGGAATTATTTTATTGGACAAGAAAGAAATCGCATTTAATATTGGTAATTACATACATACATATGTATGTATATTTGAGATATGGCATATCCATATTTATTTATTACATTACATAATCATTTGACTCTAGATGCCAATTCCCCGCTGATGATTTCAACTATGAGGACAATTTGTTTTATTTCACAACTAAGGAGAAGCGTTCAACTACGTTTCTATATATTTTTCCTTTTTAAAAGTGTGACTATTTACAAATTATTTTTCTTTTATTAAAGTGTGTTATGTATTTCTTTGGAATTTTGTATGTACCTATGTGTTTGTTGTTCTTTTGCCTTTCAATAAAAACCTCAACATTTGTGTGTATAATATAGAGATAGCCAGTGAGTTCTTACTGAGAGCAAGTGAGCACACATTTCAAAGTGTTTTACATTTAATTTTACGCTCCCTTGCTCTCAGTAAGCGCCCACTGGTGCATGTGTTTGTTCTTTTGTGCCTTTTATGTTTGTATTTTTTTGCACAAAAACATATAAAATCTTTGCACCCAAACATATAAAATGTTTGCACCCAAACATAAAATTGTTTCCACCCAAACGTATATTTGTTTGCAGACCCAAACATATATTATGTTTGGGACTGTTGCAAACATATATATGTTTGCTGCAAAATATGTTTGGGACATATGTTAGAGAGGCCGTTTTTTTTTGCGTGTAGCATAAAGACTTCAAACCCCCGTCAAGCATTGTATATTGCATCAATTAAAATAAAATTCTTCTATAATGACTTCAACACCTTCCTATCATGATTGCAAAATTTTGTAACATGGAAAGTAAACAAACCAAAACTAAAAGGAAAACCCATATTTCACGGTGCACCTGAACTTTAAATGGAAGGTGTTTACACCTAGGAAGTTTTTGCGGATTTTGAAACTACAAAGGTGAGAAAAATTAAAACAAAAAACAAAACAAAAAACAAGTAAAAAGTCGTTAAGTTTGGCCGGGCCGAACTTTTTATACCCTCCACCATAAAATAATCTTAATTAAAATGGAATAATTAGGGTCCTTTCACAATTTTAGGTGGAAAAACTTTTCGACAATGGATAGACTCGTACTGCCTCCCGCTATTCCTTAAATTACACTGTGAACACACATGTTGGGGTAGAGATAATTCCTTTTGGAGATGAAAGCCCTTGGTGGGTGTATGTTAAAAACCCCGAAGGACAGATGTGCCGTGAGTCGAACTTCCGCGTTATGGCGTGATGAAGTTTTTGCAGGAGACCCTGTAAGCCATCATGAATTAGCATTATATCTTTGTTTGTTGTTTTTGTAGAGCACTTAAGGAACAGTGAACAAAGATACAACGCTAATTCCTGATGGCCCACAGGGTCTCTAACAAAAATTTCATCACGCCGTAACGCGGAAGTTCGATTCACGGCGGATCTGTCCTTCAGGGTTCATAATGTACTCACCAAGGTCTTTCTTCCCCAAGAGGAATTTTCCGTGCCCCAGACTTTCACCTCCATTTTGTTGCACAGTGTTATCTAATCTAATCTGAAAAAATGTGTTCAGCTACGTGAAAGGTACCACCTACGGGGCTATATCAAAGAGTCAACTTATCTTTAAATGTTTATGCGGAAAAGTTTTATAGCTGCAGGGAACTTCAAGAGTCAAATTGAGGGTAGTTTCATCAAAACAACGTAGACCCTCAAAAATGGACCCATGTTGACGAATTTTAGTGAAGAAATTTCGTGACCACTGAAAATTCCCGAAAATCGGGGGGATATACCAAGACATGGACCTATATTGACGATGTTTCGTTGGAGATGTTTTATTACCACTGAGAACTTTAAATGTCAAATTACAGCTATTTCGGTTAAAAACTGTAGCTAAAATTCTCAAATTACCGAAAATTGGGAGGTACCGTTATATGGGGGCTATACCAAAACATGGACCTATGTATGTTGACGATGTTTGGTGGAGATGTTTCATGACCACTGAGAACCTCAAATGGCAAATTACAGCTAGTTCGGTTAAATATTGCAACTAAAATGTTCAAAATACCCAAAATCGGGAGGTACGGTTATAAGGGGGCCATACCAAAACATGGACCTATTTTGACGATGTTTGGTGGAGATGTTTCATTACCACTGAGAACCTCAAATGTCAAATTGCAGATAGTTCTTTTACAAATTGTTAAAGTTCGGTTAAAAATTGCAGCTAAAATTCTGAAAATACCGAAAATCGGGAGATACCGTTATATGGGGGCTATACCAAAACATGGACCTATGTTGACGATGTTTCCTTGGAGATGTTTTATGACCACTGAGAACTTCAAATGTCAAATTACAGCTATTTCGTTTAAAAACTGTAGCTAAAATTCTCAAAATACCGAAAATCGGGAGATACCGTTATATGGGGGCTATACCAAAACATGGACCTACATATGTTGACTATGTTTAGTGGAGATGGGAATGGGGATGAGATGGGAAAAATGACCCTCGGGTGCAAAATTTCAGCACTCTATCTCAATTATTGCGGACGCTAGAGTGATTACAACAGACGGACATGGCTAGATCGTCTTAGAATTTTATCCTGATCAAGAATATATACTTTATAGGGTCGCAAATGATTACTTCGATGTGTTACAAACGGAATGACAAACTTAATATACCCTCCATACTATGGTGGAGGGTATAAAAAAAAAAAACAAAAAATAGCCGGAGCGCGATCAATGTTTATATGTATAGGGGGTTTTTAGGTTTAAACGATGAAAACCGCAAGCCCTATGGAAATGGGATTGGAGCATATGTTGTAGCTGTGAAAATTCTCTACAAAATTATCCTTTATGACTTTTTCATATGTTTTACCATATTTGAGTTATAGAGACAAATCAGGGTTTCCTGAAAACATAAAAACCCTAAAAACGTGAACTTTGATCGCGATTTATTTAAAAATACCTTTGTCGATTTTTTTTTGGTATTTTGTTTTTTCTCATCTATGAACATTGTAGATTCAGAATCTGCCAAAACTTCCCAGGTGTAAGCACCTTCCATATAAAATTGGTTCAGGCGCACCGTGATGTTAGACAGTAATTCCTTTATCTACATGCTACATTGATATAATTTACATCAAGTGAGAGGTCAAGAGTTGCTTTTCAAGTTTAGTTTTGTTTGTCCGAATATGTCCCCAGAATTTAAATTACTGATTAAAAATTAAATTTGGATATTTTCCCATAAAATTTTAGGTCAATTTTATACGCTAACTACTATCCGGTCGTTATCAACAATTATTGGCACTATACTTGACCAAAACTATTACCTCGTACAAACATTTGTCAGTATTGAACTATAACTGCGACATCTAGCTTCATTAAGGTTACACTACCCACAATTAAAACTGAGGGATCCCTGATATAATAGGTAGAGATGGATAGTGGGTAAATACCCAATGGGTAAATACCCGGTAATTTGGGTAAATACCGGGTAAATACCCATTTGTGGGTATTTATATGGGTATTTACTATATTGAATCGCCAATACAGCATCTATTTCTATTTCTGGGTTTAGGTTGTAAAATCGTTTCAAAATGGATAGTTTTACTTTAAACAAGTGGGTAAATACTTGGGTAAATACCCGAGTATTTACCCAAATGTTGGGTAAAAACTCTCTAACTGCCGAACCACTTGACTTAGGCTGACGAAATTTGGCTCAAATCTTACTTATATCAAGAGAACATCTGGTAAAATGGGGTCTATGGGTCCATGTTTTGACATAGCACTCTATAACCTACCTCCCGATTTAAGGTATTTTGGTCAAAAACACATAGTTTTGAGCATGATTTCTATCGCCTAGATTTTCTTCAACCAAAAAGAAAAAAAATCATGCAAAGATAAGGGGTTCAAGAAGTTATGGATCTGAATGACGAATAAGCTGTGTGTCTTGTATCACGGGCCGGGATTTAAATTCTATTGCCTGGATGGAACACTTACTGCACACTCATAGGAATTTCATATGGACAATAATATTAATATTAACAAGTAAAACCGGGTCAAATTCGGCTGGGAAGACCTCTTTATACCATTCGCAATAAATTATATTGAAAACAGATTTCAGCAACTTCGGTGGCATGTACCGTTCTAGTGCGTATCAAACCATGGACTTTTACCGACCATTTTTTCTGTTAGATAATATGGCTAAACACATAATAATTTTCGAAATCGAGGGTACCGTTCTGTGGGGCTAAGCCAAAACGTAGACCTAAAAAAAAATTTACAATATATGCAAAAAATATGCAAACCACTTTTGACCGAAAGTCGTCATAAAAAGCGTAAAATTGTCAATTATTCGATTTTATGAGCTTTTTTAATATTCTTAGCAATTTCCAGCCAGATGGGCTATATTTAGGTACACATCTGGAATACAGGTAGTTTGAATTTTTTTGAATCACATTCGAATTATATGAGTTGTGGAAAATGTAAGAGTACAGCTTTCTGTCAGTTAGTCAGTTATGACCGAAAGACATGGACGGTCACAAAGTCAATCTGGCGATATTTGAGCAAATCTGCCATAGGGGAAACTCTCATCTGTTGAAAGCTTTTTTATGGCGGTATTTAAGTGAGATTAAGTTAGTATTACTGCTGTGGGATGTATATCCTATGTAGTCAGTTTCATTGTTATAACTATAAGCAAATAATTGCCATAAAGCGTAACCAAACCTAGTTTTGGACTATGTTCACGATTTTTGACGATTTTCCGATTGACGATCGATCGATCGTCGATCGATTTTCGATTTGACGATTTTTTGGCGAATTCCGATCAAAAACTATCGGCAACGCTGCTTTCAGTCCAAATTGCTCAGCAACCAACCACTGCAGTATTTTGATCTAATTTTAATGACAAAGATATTTAAATATGTACACACATGTAGGGTGCCACCGTGGTGCAATGGTATGCACACCCGCCTTGCACACATAAGGTCGTGGGTTCGATTCCCCGGCCAGGCAACATCAAAACACTTTTCAACGGTGGCAAAATACCCCTCAGTAATGTTGGCGACATTTCCTGAGTATTTCAGCCATGTAAAACTTCTCCACAAAAGTGGTGTCGTTGACACGCCGTTCGGACTCGGCAATAAACTGTAGGTCCCATATCATTGAGCTAATATGAATCGGGGTGCACTCATTGATATGAGAGAAGTCTCCCTTGTCCCTATGGGATGTTGTGGAACAAATATATATATATATATATATACACGCAGAAAAATTTATGTTAGAAATATGTTTGGATCCAAACAAATATATGTTTGGGACCGGTTGCAAACAAATATATGTTTGGATCCAAACATAATATGTTTGGGTCCAAACAAATATATGTTTGCAACATTTTGTAACATATCTCAATTTGATATGTTTGGGTAAAACATATTTTTTTTGTTAGAACATTTTTTTCATGGGTGGAGAGAGGATGTTTGTCAACGAGAGTAATAACAGTGCTCTCGCGGCTGTGGAATGCTGTTTTATAATAAAGAGTTGTGTGTAGTGTATAATAGAAGACGTAGAAGCGAAGGGGGCTTTGGTGGCGTGTATGCGTCAAACTCGTGTGTTTCTTGTTTTGTTGTTGTTAACCAACGTGTTGTTAACCAACGCAGGCGAAGAAGAAAAGAAAAAATGTTATGAATTATATTTTTTTTCTTTCTTCAGTGTTTTATTTGCCTTTGTAGAGTCAAGACGGTAAAGTGAGTGAATAAATCAGTGTTTTGTGTTTTCTTAAAAAAATTGTGCTTTTTAGTAAATTAAATGCTCAATACATTTTATAATTGAATCGGAAAGTTGAATGGAATTATTTTATTGGACAAGGAAGAAATCGCATTTAATATTGGTAATTACATACATACTTATGTATATTTGAAATATGGCATATCCATATTTATTTATTACATTACATAATCATTTGATTCTAGATGCTGATTCCCCGCTGATGATTTCAACTATGAGGACAATTTGTTTTATTTCACAACTAAGGAGAAGCGTTCAACTACGTTTCTATATATTTTTCCTTTTAAAAGTGTGACTATTTACAAATTATTTCAATCAGTTTTTCATTTATTAAAGTGTGTTATGTATTTCTTTGGAATTTTGTATGTACCTTTGTGTTTTTTGTTCTTTTGCCTTTTAATAAAAAAACACAACATTTGTGTGTATATTATAGAGACAGCCAGTGAGTTCTTACTAAGAGCAAGTGAGCACACACTTCAAAGTGTTTTACATTGAATTTTACGCTCCCTTGCTCTCAGTAAGCGCCCACTGTTTGTTTGTTTGTTTTTTTGTGTCTTTTGGGTTTGTATTTTTTTGCACCCAAATATATAAAATGTTTGCACCCAAACATAAAATTGTTTGCACCCAAACATATATAATTTTGCACCCAAACATATATATCTTTGCACCCAAGCATAAATATCTTTGCACCCAAACATATATATGTTTGCACCCAAACATATATTTGTTTCCACCCAAACATATATTATGTTTGGGACTGTTGCAAACATATATATGTTTGCTGCAAAATATGTTTGGGACATATGTTAGAGAGGCCGTTTTTTTTTGTGTGTATGTATATCTTTCTGTTAAAAATTAACAAAATTTTCTGATTTTCAATTATTATGCTATGGTTCAGAATTTTCAAAATTGAACTTGTGACCTTTTTTATTATTTTGCATCAAAATATGAGTGTTTTGGGGTTTTAATGGTCTGTTCCTTTATTTCTTGAAATGGTAAATGTGGCAAAAATTGTAAAAGTGGTGATTTTCATTCACATACATTGTACGCTATTTGAAGTAAGGGAATAGTTTTCGGGTAGAAAATGGAGAAAACTGGAAATCCCAGGTACGTAAAGGAACATAGCTTATATAGTTCTATTAAAAAGGGCTTTTTCACCACGGCATCTAATACCGAGAATAAAAGAGAGAATAAATTCTCGAAGAAAAGAGAATAGTATTGTCAAGTTGACAAAAACTATTTTTGGATTTGACAAAAACAATTGAAATTGACAAATGCGATTGTTGGCGTACCATACTACATACTGAATCTAACAATATCTTTACAATATATATTTTGCTCTTCGAATATTGTTCGATCAATATCGCTGCCTGTAGTTGGATTAAATATCGGGCATATGCTCGTATTCATATTCAATTCTCGTTTGGAAAATGACTCAAAATATATTCTTTAAAATAATTCGTAATAATAGCTGAAATAACAAAAATAATAGTCCCTTTGGAATGTTTTTAAATTCATTGCAACATTGTCTTCAAAAACATTTATAAGTTAATAATTCAAAACAAATGAATACAAAATTTTATTTTAATTGGTTTTAAATGCCATTGACTGTGGTGGGCAATCATAAATTTTATGCAAATCGAATAATTTTTTATTTATTGCAAAATCGATTGCATTGACGTTGTTGGAGATAAAAATAACACACTGTTGAAATATTGGCTAATTAAAATGTATAATAAAACAATAATATTTACAAAGTGTGCCTATGTACAAATACACACACTCTGGCTAGCTCTAGCCAACCACATAGTCATTGACATGCGAACAATATTTCTAATATTTTGCAGGAAAAAATCTATAAAATATTAAATTGTTTACGGAATGGCTAGGCTAGCGTTGCTTGGTTTTTTCTCTATTGCACAAATATTTACACACACTCATAATTTTCAGTATTAAATAGTAATGAAGAAAATTACACCGAAACTATACGTAGCTAAGGAAGCAAACGTTCCCAGACTGAAATTGAAACAAAAATCGAAATATATTAGTTTTCACACCATTTGCAATAAATCTTAATTTATTGGCTAGTGGCTGAAGGGTGGCAAATGTTAGATGTTTGTATTCTCTAGAGTAATAATAACAAATTATCAAAGATAATTAGCCTACTGCAATATTAACTAATTTAATGCGAGTGAAAAATTAAAGTAAATTAGGAAATTTATAGCACAAATTTGGAATATAACAATTGATCCGAATTACAATATGCATATTGGTAAATACGTCAATTTTGATACTTTTTACTCATCATGATGATCTTATTGCTATTTTGAAAAGAAAGATCTTTGGGTCATGATAACGGGAACAGTTCAGTTCCCAGTAAGTACAATGGTAAGTACAAAATTAATTTGCAGAACATTTTCAACATCCATCTATCTATGTGTTGAAAATTCAATGGGATAATGATATTGGGTGAGTAGAGCAAATCACGAAAATGGTTTTAGGTCATGAGACCAATTTTTTGTTAGGTTCCTTTATATATTCTTTAACCAAGTAGTACTGACTCGGTTGCAGATTTTGAATGGAACTGTGCACTCATAATTTATAGGAATGGTGTCACTGATCGGCCACGTCTAATTTTGTAATTTCCATTCTCATAAGTATGTTTCGACTCACTTGCATTCTTCTTATATTCATTGTTTTGCAACAATGTATTACAAAAGGTTATTGAAATATTGTCGTTATTAGATTTGCCACTAACAAAACTATAAATCTAATTACGTGCTTAAAGCCAAAACAACTTTAATGTAAACCTAACTGCTAAATTGAATGCAATTCAGATATGTACATATGGACTCCACTCAACAAAGCTAATACAACAAAATAGAAAAAATGTTGTTAACATAAATTTCCTTTTAAAATGTTTCAAATTATGACACTTGTTGGTTGTTATTTTGTTGTTGTTGCCATTTTGATATCGCAATGGCCACAAGAACCAACTGTCAACTGTGCAGTTTTTTTTCACAAACACTCAGTTTAAACAAATAATTTCAGATGGAAATTGCAATAATTCCAATACTGACTACGAGTTTAACAAACTCTGCAAACGGGATGGATGGCTTGGTAGTTGTGTTGCAGGCAAGCAGCATGGCTGCAGACGACATTAAAAATGTGGTCAACACACATACCGGCCGGTCGTAATTAACAATTTTGATATGTGAAATTAAACTCAATATGGAAATTTTAATTCAAATCAAGTCGTTTGTTTGGAACAGTATGTAGTACCCGGCATGCCACAGTTTGTAAATTTTAATTTAATTAATAATGTCCATAATGTTGTTTAATATCTAAACAAATAATTTAGAGTTTGGAAAATCTGCAATTTTTTCCATAAAATATATGTAAAAAGGAAAACAAATTAATCTAACTGGAGAATTATTATCTTCAACGTATCTTGAATTTCTTTAAAGTTATTTTTATATAACCACAAATTCCACTAGACACTTCAGTATAATTGTTAATTTTTATAAGTGTTAATTTTGTTAAAAGTTTAAATATATTATATTATACATTTGAATATTATTTTAAACTATACAAATTCGAGGAAACATAACACAAAATATACATACATATACCCTGTAATTAAAACAAAATTGTATGAACCGTTCAATAGATGACAAACATTTACGTCGTAATTGCAATGTGTGCAGATGTTGGGAAACTACATTTGATCTGGGGGCCAGTGCTAAAGCTAAACAACGAATTTTGTAATTGCGCCCTTAATAAAGTAACAGGAATAATTGGATCAAATAACCTATGAAAGCATAAGAAAACATGCGCATAAAGCTAACATCACAGCAATTCCCTGGGCAATTCGAAAGAGTGATTTTGTCAACTATTCGATAAAAAATCCACTTTTATTTTCTGTAAATGTTTTCCACAGGAATGTTGAGCTGAATCACTACTCGAAAGAGGACATAAATCGTGAAAAGTCAAGTATACAATGTATAAACACTGAGTTCAGAGTTTTGTTCGGTGGTAAGATATTTCAAGTATCATATCCACATTTCCAACGAAGGCCATAAGTATTTGGTCAGTGGATAACCCTCTCAATATTAAGAAGTAACAAGTGAAAAAAGCGTTAGGTTCGGGCGGGCCCAAGTTTTTATACACTCCACCATTAAATATTCTAAACTAAAATGGAATAATTAGTTTCCTTTCCTATCCACATTTTGTGGAGACATTTATCGACCGCGGTGAAGAAGTTTCATTACTGCAGGGAACCAGAATCAAATGTCAAATAAGAAGCAGTTCGGCCAGCAAATAAAAATGCTGAATATCAGGAGATACCCCTCTATGGTGGCTATACCAAAACCTATGTTCACAATTTTCGAGGAGAAGTGTTGTGACCGCTATGCGTTATAAGGAAGCACCGCCAAGAGAAAAATTGGCACAATAGGTGGCCAAACTGACCACATCCGTTGTCAATAGTGTGTGGTCGAAATGGGAACGCCGTTGTCAATTTGATAATGAGATGTCAAAATTTTCGAGAGTTGACGACGTACCGTTGTCAAAATAAGCACGTTTGTGGTAAAAATACATATTAAAAATTGTGCACGCAGTTCCTCATATCGACACCATTAGTGGCCAGATTCAAAAAAATTACAACAGCCGAGGTCAAAAAGAAATGAACACGCCTGTGCTCATGTTGACACCACACGGCACAGTGGTCCCACTTGTATGGAAAAGAGTGCCAAAAATAGTTCTAATCGAGCTACCGCCTCCAAATTTTAAACGTAGGTTTATAACAAGCAAAAATGATCGAAAACCATTTTAAGTGGATGTGGGTTCATATTTGGGTATAGCTCCCATAGAAAGGTACCGCCCGATTTATGGTATTTTGACGATTTTGGCCAAATTAACCAACCGATTTGGATGTTATTTTGCATTTTGAGTTCTGAGTGAATAAACTACCTCCTTGCAAAAAATATTCAATATACATAAGTCCACGTTTAGGTATAGCCGCCATATAAATGTACCCTCAGATTTTCGGTATTTTGACAATTTTAGCGAAATTTTCCAACTGATTTGGCTGTATTTTGGCATTTTGAGTTCTGACTGAACCAAATACCAAATATAGCCCCAATATAAATGTTCTTCCCGATTTTCGAAATTTTGACGATTTTACACCAACCGATTTGGCTGTAATTTTGCATTTTGACTTCTGAGTGAGCAAAATACCTCCTTGCAAAAAATGTTCAGTATAGGTCCAATTTTAGGTATAGCTCCCATATAAACGTACCTCCCGATTTTCGGAATTTTGACGATTTTACAGGCGTGGTATTAGAGGAATAACTTAGCTGGTGGCAGATGGGGCATCTGGACTTTTTTTAATAGTAAATAAGAGACATTACCCTGCATTCTAAAAAAAATTCGAGACTCACAAATGCTCACAACATTAGTGAAACTCAACATAAACTAATAGTAATTATATTAAAAGCCAGTAGGAAAAGACCAAAGTCGGGCGGGGCCGACTATGTAATACCCTACACCAGTCGAAATATGTAAAAATGGAATAATTAGTATACATCCCAATACGCAAATTGGAGCCATATTTGGGGAAAATCGTTAAAATACCTAAAATCTGGAGGTACCGTTATATGGGGGCTACAAAAAAACATGGACCTATATTAACAATTTTAAGTGGCGAAATTTCGTGGCCACTGGGAACCACATATGTAAAATTTCAGCTAGTTTAAGCAAAAAATGTGGCTAAGATCCCTAAAATACCTTAAATCGGGAGGTATCGTTATATGGGGACTATACCGAACCGTGGACCTATCTTGACAATTTTTAGTGGAGCAATTTCACGGCCATTGAGAACCTCAAATGTAAAATTTCAGCTAGTTTGGGCAAAAAATGTGGCTAAGATCCATAAAATACCTTAAATCGGGAGGTATCGTTATATGAGGACTATACCGAAACGTGGACCTATCTTAACAATTTTTAGTGGAGCAATTTTGCGGCCATTGGGAACCTCAAATGTAAAATTTCAGCTGGTTTGGGCAACAAATGCGGCTAAGATCCTTAAAATACCTTAAATCGGGAGGTACCGTTATATGGGGGCTATACCAAAACGGGAACCGATATAGCCCATCTTCGAACTTGATCTTCCGACGGCTAAATGGTATTCTCCAATTTTCAGCGAAATCGGTCAACAAATGCGACCTGTATGTTGCGAACGGACGGACGGACATGCATAAATCGACTCAGAAAGTGATTCTATGTATATCCCTAGAAGGAACTATGGGTCTATCTCGCTTCCTTTTGTATGTTACATACAAATGCACTAACACATAATACCCCTTACCACATAGTGGTATAGGGTGTAAATAGCAGAAAAAGTCATATATAACGAATTTATTTTTAATGAAGTTAGAAAACGAATTATGAATTTGTTTTTTTTTTTCGTAAAACATTCATTTTGAAAATTGCACAGTTACCTTTTCAATTTTTATAATTTTACTCAAAACCTACAAATGCCTTGCGGATGTATTTTTCGTTTTTAAGGCCTGACATACAAATCACAATTTCTTCGACTTAACTTGGAGTATAACCGCTGTAAATTTACAAAAATAAGGCTGGATGTAAAAAATTTGATATGTTTAGAGAATATTTTTTTCAATCGCAATAAAATTTGACGCCATCAATTTTTCGATGTTTGTCCACGGGCGGAACCACTGTGCACGGTGTTGATTTTCAATGGACTTTTCTCCCTCTGTAAATACCTAAACATGAAACATTGTTTATAAAGAAGCTGTGTGACCACTGGAAACCTCAAGTGTCAAAATACAAGTTGTTTGGTTAAAAATGTAGCTAAATTCCTCAAAATACCTGAAATGTGGCTGTACCGTTATATGAGGGACTACACAAAAACGTGGGCCGTTATAGCCCAATTTCAAACCTTGGCCTATTGAAAAAAACACACTTTTGCAAAAATTTAGCGTTCGATCTCAATTATTGTGGAAGCTAGAGTGATTACAATATACGGACAGAGAAAATTTTATGCTGATCAGGAATATATATACTTTATGGGGTCAGCGGCGAATATTTCGATGTTTGTAACACATCGAAATGACAAATATAATGACAATGACCCCGGAATGACAAATATTATTATACCCTCCATATTATGGTGGAGGGTATGAAAATTGTGGACACAAGTCCATATTTTGGTGTAGCCCCCATGTAGAGGTACCACCCGATTTCAGTTATTTTGAAGATCTACATTATCTGTCTGAATTTGCTATAATTGGGAATTTAGGGTTCAAAGCGGTCAAAAAAACTTTTCCACCAAAAATTTTAGACGAAGATCCACGTTTTGATATAGCCCCATAGAACGGTACCTCCCTATTCTCGGTATTTTAGCTCAATATCGCAACAAAATGACTGAAAATTGGTATTTAGGCTTGGGGCTACAAAACTTGTCCTCTAAATTTTGTCAGTACATAACCAAGTTTTGATATAGCCTCCGTAATTTGAAGGTTCTTGCCTCATTGCCATGCCAAAATGGATGAAATTCAATATTTGGTCTCCTTTGGGGCTACAAAACCTCACCACAGAAATTTGTCAGTACATTTCTACACCCTAAAGAATGGTACCTCCCAATTTTTTTAGTCAAATTTTCTAACTGTATTAGCTTTAATCACACATTTAAGTTCCCAATGGTCAGAAAACAATTATTGACATAGACCCAGATAACGTTACATCCCGAGGAATTTAGTTTTTTATCATACAAAAAGGAGGGATTCGATTTTAAATGTTCCAAGAGGTCAGAAAATTTCTTAAAAATTTGGACCCATATGTCTACATTTTGGGCACTTTAACTACATCTTCCGACCAAAATAGGTATTTCCCGTTTATGGTTTATTGTAGTGAAAAAAAAAAATAATCCACAAAAATTATAGGCATACATAGCTCTATATTATTCTATAATCCGCTTCTTTCCGATCTATGTTGGTGTTATTTCGTATAGCGGATTCTCAGATTGGAAGGTAAACGAAAACGCCCGATGTGAAGTCTTTTGTAGTATTTTTCTACTAAAGACGCTGTAACTTGGTATTTCGGATTCTTAATGGGTAGAAACCCTCCACGCATCAATACATCACATAGGCCCATATTTTGAAATACACCTTATGAAGATACCTCCCGATTTTAACTGTTGTACCCACATCGTTCAAATGGAATTACCGTAACATGGTATTTCGGTTTCTGAATGTGTAGAAAACACCGGTGTTTCAAACGTATTAAATCGTATCCTAGGAAAAAGCTTTGACATGGCGGGAAAGATTAGTATTTTCGTGTAAAGGGTATTATAAGGTTAGTCAGGAATTTGCAATGGTATCTACAACAACGCTGGCCGGGTTCTCCTTCATGGGAAGCACGCTTTATGTGGAGAAGTGGAGCATGCACTTTGACGACAAACACCTTGAGAGCTTTTAGTATCATCAAGAATGAGTCCATTGAAATTAAATTGGCTGTGCTCAAATTGAAAAATGGGAAAGCTCAAACAATGGCTGAAGGACTCTTGAATATGTAATATTAGTACACGGAGGAATAAAAGGTCTTTCTAATATATGTCCCAAACATATTTCGCAGCAATCATATATTTGTTTGCAATCAGTCCCAAATATAACACATTTTTGAGTCCTGCAAACAAATTTATGTTTGGGAGCAAGCAAGTATTTGTGTAGATATAATATAAATACAAACCCAAAAGCAACAAAACAAAACAAAAATCACATGCACCAGTGAGCGCCTACTGATAGCAAGGGAGCGTAAATTTCAATGTAACATAACATATGCACACATTTATAAATGGTGGTGGTTTATTGAAATGCATAGAAATACCAAACACAAAAGCAACAATAGACACATAGGAACATAAAAAATTCCAAAGAAATACATAACAGACTTTAATAACACAATTTTTATACCCTCCATCATATGGAGGGTATAATTAAATTTGTCATTCCGTTTGTAACACATCAAAATATTCGTCGGAGACCCTATTAAGTATATATTATTGATCATCATAAAATTCTATGTCGATTTAACCATGTCCGTCTGTCCGTCCGTCTGTCTGTTGAAATCAAGATACAGCTCTTAATTTTAAAGATAGGGATTAAATATTTGGAACAGAAGTTTTTATTACTTGTTGGATGATTGGTATTGAAAATGGTATATATCGGTCCACGTTTTTATATAGCCCCCATAGAATGGTACTTTCCGATTTTCGGTATTTTTAAGGTTTTAGCTTCATTATCCCACCAAAATGGCTGAAATTAGGTACGTAGTCTTCTTTAGAAAACTTTCCCGCAGAATTTTGTCGGTATCGGTCCACATATAGCCCCAATAGAACGGTACCTCCCGATTTTCGGTATTTTGAAGGTTGTGACCTCACTATTCCACCGAAATGGCTAAAATTTAGTATTTAGTCTTCTTTTTGGGTATAAAACTTTCACCCAGAAATTTGTCCGTACAGGTTCACGCCTTAATATAGCCCCCGTAGAACGGTACCTCCCGATTTTCGGTATTTTGAAGGTTGTTGCCTCAATATTCCACCGAACTGGCTGAAATTTGGTGTTTTGTCTTCATTTGGAGTATAAAACTTTCCATATAAATTTGTAGGTATGGGTCCACGCCTTTATATAGCCCCATTCTAAAGGTTGTGACGTTAATAACTCACCGAAATGACTGAAATTTGTAATTTAATCCTCCATTATAAAATATTCCAGAAAAGAATTATAAGTACATATATATCCACGTCTTCCTGTATCCCCCATAGAAGCATATCTCTTGACTTTTGGTATTTTTTTGGTTTTAGCCACATTATCTTACCGAAATATCGGAAATTTGGTATTTAGTCTTCTTTGAGTCTAAAAACTTTCTGGAGGAATTTGTCGGTATATATCGACGAAATTGCTGAAATTTGGTATTTAGTCTTCTTAATAAACGAAAGGAAACTAATTGTTCCATTTTACTTCAATACAACTCGTGGTGGAGGGTATAACAAGTTTTGTTTTATTAACCGTATTCTAACACCGCATTGTGATAGAAGACCAAAAAAGAGAAGACACGTGTCTTGCTGATTGTGCAAACATATAATTTTTGGAACGCAAACAAAAATTTGCTTGGATCCAAAGATAATTCTAACATATATTTTTCTGAGTGTAGGGCTATGACTTTTTTATAACCTTGTATTTTGATGAGTTTTTACATAAGATTAGATAAAATCTTAATTATAAGGTGATTCGATAAAAAAAGCTTACGCACAAAATAATTTGACTATTTTTCAATGTGAGCTTTTTGAAAAATTTTTAAAGTCGCTATAAGCAGATATATAAAAGAAACTAAGATTTGGAGCCATACGACATAACCCAACATGGCAAATCTTTTTGTTTCTCACTAAATTTACCATCATAAAATTTTATATCATGTAGAATTTGATTTCATATATCATATCAATTAAAATTAGTTTGTGTGGGACCTTTTTGAATATTTAAATGGAATAAAAGTCATTATAGTCAATAATATGAAAAGGTCATTCATTCCTGTAACAGGATTTTTTTTTTAATTTTATTGAAAAATATCTCCATGGCTCGACTAAATCACCAAACATAGAACACTTCTTTGTGCAGGTTTGGATGACCAATTTGGCTCAATTGAAATCAGCCTTGGCAATGGTAACAAGTAAAAAAGTATCAGTTGGCTTTGCCGATAGAGATATACTCTTACCTTGTGTAAGTTGAAACTTTCATAAGGGAGAGATCGAAAAGCGGCCACACAACCAAGGTCCCTTTTCCCTAAAAATTATGTATTTATAGCGTTTTCTGAATTTTGTGGCCTTCTTGGACGTATGAACTTGCCGAAAAAAAAATGGATTTGAATTAAAGCTCAAATGTGTTACGTAGAAGGTACCTGAATTAATGAATCGGCGTAGTCCATTTTGGAAGTGGATCTTATTTTTGGGAGTCCTTTCTTTTCGATACATATCGCGCCCAACAGTATTTCAGTTGTCACCGTATAATTTAGAGCTTTTGGACCACTACCTCAGGATGCATGGACTTGCCCACGAAAAACATAATATCGCTGTAAACAGCTACAGGATACGGTATACATTTCCAAAGGATCTTCAAACAGATCCCAAACTGCACTTAAACAAAAATGGAAAATTTACTCTAAGGAAAATACCGATATTGACCATTTTCGAAGTTAAACTAAATTTAGACAAAATATTACGAAGGCCAAATTCTGGGCCGTATCGGCTGATCCGTTAGAGAAATATCGTGCGCTCCAGCCACTGCACTTAAGTTTTTTTGCAGCTTTCGGGTCATTTTAATGGACATTGACTTGCCTCTAAAAAACTTGCACCGAATAAAAGTTGTTACAAAAAAATTAAAGGGATTCTAGAGCAGGTCTTAAACTCGGGCCCCCGATGTGATTTGGTCCGCTACTTGTACATATTATTAAGTTTTTTCTCTAAAATAATTTATTTTTTGAAAATTGCAAATGAAAACTTATATTGTTCTGAAGGTTCTGTACTGAAGGTTCTGTACTTTATTAACAAGTTGTCTAAGAAATTTTTAAAATATTTTTGTTTGAATACTCTTTTTAAGAGAAACTTCTGAATTACTTCTTTATCCCATATCAGTGTTTTGGAATTCTGTAATGAATATAAAGGTCTTGAGGCTTTAAACTCATTCTGTATTCAAAAAGACTACAAGTTTAGTATTCAGACCAACAGTTTTGGTCCAAATTTTGGATCTCGCAATATTTTGTTCAAAATTTAAGTCATATCAGTCCACTCCTTTGTGCACTTCACCCACAAGACTTCATATTGTTTCCCTAAAATCATGCGCACAATTATTAACGAAAGTCCAAATCGTCTTTTTCGAGACATAGTATGAATTATATCGATTCACTCCTTCAGGTACTTCCAAGACAAAATTTCAATTATCCGATTTGACCGAAGCTTTGAATATCCTAAAATTACTTCCAGACGTACATATGTATATCAAATACCAAGAGGGTCTATGTGGGACAACATCTTCGGATATGTCCCTCACAAAAGTTCAATATAAGTGTAGTTTAAGGGTTGTTCGAGGAACCATTGCACATTTTGACTAGGGTGTCCAAAACCGAAACCGGTTAACCGGTTTTGAGTTACAAAACCGAAACCGGTTTTCGCCAAAAACGTCATTTTCGGTTAACCGAAAAAACCGGTTATTTGTGTCGGTTAACCGGTTTTAAAAAAGTAGTAATATTTTTAAAATTTCATTACAATTGTATTCTTGAAAGTAAACTAAACATAACTAACAAAAGGTACGGCTAAATTATAAATGTCAGATACCTTTAAACTTGAAAATATTTAGTGTAAAATGGCACAACTCCAATATAGTTCAATTGAACGATCTATGAAAAAACTGCGTATACGTAATATCACACGGTTGTTTGAATTACGTTATTCATACGTTTTTGAATTATTACGAATTTAAGGTTGTAAAGGGTAACGATAAAGTACATTTTGATTCCGACACGATAATTTGAGGTTCTCACTGCAAGAAGGAGAATCCAGACTTAATAAAATGTAAATTTAATTCCTTTGTTACACAATCGTATATTTGTAAGGGCTTTTACTATTCTTAGAGCACAATTTCTGACTTATGTTTGCTGTCTCCACTTTAAGGTTGAATGTAAAATAACATGGATATTATCAGATAATTATATAATAAAGAATTAGTTATACTTAATTTACCCCTGGCCGCACATTTTTAATCAAATAGTTATCAATTATGAGCAATTTTGTACCTATTTTACAAAACCGGTTAACCGGTTTTGAAAATTTTTGAAAACCGAAAACCGGTTTTTGAAAAAAACTGAAAATTTCGGTTAACCGAAAACCGTTTTGTTTGGAAAAACCGGTTTTTTGGACACCCTAATTTTGACCAATGGTACTCCTTGCGGTCTTGTTTACAGCGATATTGTATTTTTCGTGGGTAAGTCCATGGTTATGTCAGGAATCGTCCAATAGTTCTTAATCTTGCGGTGAGCAACTATAATAACTCGCTTCTTTCTGGTATCTTCTGTACAAAAACTTTTGCGCTTTTATCGAAGTCACATTTATAAGCACAACATAAGCATTTATTCGCAACGCCCACAATCGTGAAGTTGTATAACCTAAATGTTTCGATATTTTGGTCGGAAACTTTATACGTCCAAAAAGGTCCACGAAGTTCTGAAACTCCCTGACTACACCATTTTTAGGAAAAAGATTTTGGTAATGTGTCTCGTATTCGATCTCTCTACAGACTCACACAGTATGTCGACAAACACGAAAGAGTGGTCATCAGTTTTCAAGATATAGCATATTAAAAATAGTGGGCGTGGTCCGGTATTTCGGCTCCAAATATGTACATAGGGTACTTCATTGCCTTCCAAACTGTATGCTGAAACCGATATAATCATAAGTTTGGCTTATACACATAGCGCTTAAAAAAGGCATGGGGAAGGTATCCCACCTCTTCCGAAATTCATAAAATATACATAACAACGGCAAACGTTGACCTTTTGCTGCAATTCTTATGGAAATCCTTTCAGTAGTATTGGAGTTATGACATATTTAGGCCCTAAAGAAGTACCTAGATTGTAAATGAATCCGTAAATTTTTAAACCGTTACATGCATAATTTTTGCAAATATAACGTTTTTTTAAAAATATCGCAAAGAGAAGATACCCCGCCCCCTCTAGAATTCAATAAAATATGTAGCCAGTTTTCGGGGGCCATCCCTGTACATTCCCTGACAATTTCAATTGCTTTGCAGACAAGATTTAAATTGAAAATTGGAAAAAGTGGGCGTGGTAAACTTTTCTTTCCATAAAAAACCTATTATGGGTTATGACAGCATTTGATTTTTATTCATAAAAATAAGGCGTCCCTTCAAAATTCAAGAAAATATGCATACTATTTTCACCGGGGGTCATCCCTGTACATTCCCTGAAATTTTCAGGAACATCGGTTCAGAAGTTGTGTAGATGTAACATATTTTAAAAAGTGGGTGTGGAGGCACAAGTGTGTCGGAGGCACAACCACAATTGTCTCGCAAATTAACTTCCAAATATATACATTCGTAATTATTGTAAATATAACATATTTAAAAAATATGGTATAGGGGAAGTACCCCGCCCCTTCCGAAATTCAAGTGAATTTGTAGCCTGTAGATTTCCTGGCAATTTCAGGAAAATTGGTTCAGTAGTTTTTGTAGAAATTATAAAATATTGAACATTTAAAAATGTGGGCCTGGTCAAATTTTCTTTGCATAAAAACCCAAGTCGGGTTATGGCGCACATTTTACAGAAAAAATTATCGAAATCGGTAAAGCCGTTCTCAAATGATGCCATTACCAACGAACGACATTTGATTTTGATTTATAAAGATATTTGCGAATGCAATCCCTGTATTCAGACCGAGATCTATTTTCGCCAATTTTTGTATGGGGGTTTTCCCACCAAAAAATTTCTCGAATCCATATTACAGACGATATTTTTAAAAATTATTCTAGTTACAGAAAATCTTTCGGGACTTAAAACACAAAATGCCAAATAAGAGCTAATGTGGTTGAAAATTCTAGGCTATATCGAACGTTCAGTTCATTTTCAATTCTATACATTATAATCCCTTTACGTAACGCTACACTACATTTCTTACTTTCATGACTTTTGGTCAAGTTGATTTTGGTCATGAACTCTCGTTCCATTCCAGGTCTTCTGCGTTTATTCAGTTGCCTGAAACCCGGTTTCGCAAAATCTTTGCATTAATTTTTTATTCGTGAACTGCTATGTTGAGTAGTCAATGTTTCCGCGCTGATTTAGAACAATTTTTCCGCGCTGGTGCCGTGACATAGCTCCAACAGGCCAGGCCGAACTTAACAGTTTCTTACTTGTTAATGGTTGAAAATCTAAAAAAATATAGATTATCTCTGGCTATAATGGACATTTTTCGTAGAGAAATTTTCTACCCCCTGGAAATTGTAATAGGACCTTCGAAATATATATAATATATATATAATGACGATGTACATTTATATGAGGCCTTCTCCAAAACACGGACCGATATTGAAAATTCGTTGCACACCAGCATAAAAACGAATGTTGGCGTAGAATCTACACCTGGAGCGTAAAAGGAATCACAGCAGTATGTTAATGTGGCAGCGGTGGCAGTATGTTATTATAGCTCTCATGACCTAAGAGCAAAACATATATATTAAGATCATACTGAAATAACATCATATGCCTTAAATGCTCTATGAACCTTTGCCAAAATTGGAAAGGAAAATATATTTGGTGTTACTATTGGAATTTTATCCAGAAGGGAATGAGGCGAATAGATTGTGTTGCGTAAAAAATATGGTAGTTAGCAGTACTATATTAAAAATTTCAACATACGTTACGGTCCCATGATTATAGACACATCAATTCACTGAATGACACGTTTTCCTCAGTTAAAATAGAAAATAACCTTTTCGGATTCCTATGATATTTTAACATGCTGCTGGAAAAAGTTTTACAGGATCTGCATAACAATAAATCAATGTACTCAAAAATTCTGATGATGAATCTGATATCATTGGGTTGTAACTTTGTAGAAGTAACAGATACCTTTAACAGGAGTCGGCAACCAACTGGACCATCCCCCTCCTGGTTACACCCCCCCAAAAAACAAAATTCAAAACATTTTTCCGAAATTGTAGTGTTATCAACTCCCCAATAATTTACACCATAAAAATAATTTTGTATATCTGCCCATCTCTGGCATTGCATGGCACAAAATCACTGTCCGCATGTGTGTGTATGTGTTTATATGTGCCAACAATTGATATGAATTGGTAATGAATGTGGTCTAATGCCAAATTGTAAATATATGGAAGTATAATTTATGTACAAATAATGTTGGCAACAACTCGACTGACTGCCCAAGTGCGACAACTCCAAATACGACGACAACAATTACAACAACTCGACAAACACAAACAAACAACGGCTGGATAATGAATGGGGGTGCAATGCTGCTGGAGCTAGGCATAGGCAGACACCGTATAGACCACATCCACAGCTAATGACTCCAAATGAATCTAAATCGCAGAAAAAATATGTGATTTTTGTCTCACCGGAGTATGTATGTATGTCGGCGGGAAGTATGGTCACAATGAAGGAAACAAAAACAAGAACCGAAATTCAAATTCATCATGACAATTTTGTTGTTGTTTCAATTCTGATCCATTTTTTCTATGAGCATACCTTTACGTTGTATCTGTTTTAGTGTCTATTTATCTACTCTTCCGAACTATGTTACAAATATTCATAGCCTAGCCACTCACTGACTGGCATTGCCCAGGATGGTTTTCTACTGCATTTGGGATTTGCTTAGCTTCCTTTATTTATTGATCTCTATGCAAAATTGTTGTTGTTGGTGTTTTTTTTTTTTCATTTTTCGTCTTCTTCGTCTAGGGTTAACTACGACAATGTCTTGTTTTCGGTTGCTCTTTGGCTGAGCATTTTTTGATTTATTTCCTTCGTCGGGTACAGGGTCTGAATTCGCTAAAGCGGGGGTAAGGGGATCTACACCGGCTTATTTGTCGCGTTTCCTTTTGCACCAAAGAAATATTTGTTTGTATGGACGTGCTACGTACATACATACATATGCATGGATGGATAGATGGATGGATATTTTTGTGAATTCAGTTTCATTTGCAAATGCGAACGAACTGCTGCTGCTACTAGAGAACCAATGAAACAATACATCCACCAACTGACGCCACCACATGCGATAACAAATCTTTGATACATAATTAAATTACAGCGTTTTAATTTCTGTAATTAGTCACGATTTTTTAGTTCGTTTTCCATTTTGTTGTTGGATTTTCCTCCAGATTTTGTTTTGTGTGTGTGTGTGGGGAGGTCTATTTTTCGACCATAGTATAAAAACTGACCATAGACATCCGCCATCACCCCAAAAAACACATAGCCCTTAAAGCCGAAATATCTATTTGTGGCCATTGAAATTCGCACACGAAAAATTTGAATAAAAAATGGGCGTTGTTAGATTGACAAGAATTGCTGATGTCATGAGAAAGGTTTGTAGTGCGAAAACTATTTAAAAAACATTTTGTTTTGTAAAGGGTTGAAGGTCGACTACAAAACAACACTGCAAATACTTATTGCAATCTTCGAGTCTTTAGAGTCACCTAAATAATATGCCCCTGTGGGGAACGTTTGGCTAGCTCAAGATTCATGTAACACTAGGAAATATTCGTCCTTTTTGTATATTAATCTTCATGTCTCCACAAGATAAAGCGATCAAGACTTGTCGTTCCGTGCATTATAAATTGTAATCAAACATATCTTCGAAACCGGATTGAACCGGAACCACACTACGTCAGCGTCTCGGCCAGGGGCCTGCCACCTCAGTGTACACATGTTTGTATTTGTATCGTTTTTCTGTGTTGGGGGCAGCATATCCCGGAATGCCTACTCCGTATTCGTATGGTCCGTGCCGGGACGGAACTCATGACCAATATGTATGTGTTCAGTTTGTCACATACGCATCCACAACACTCAAGCTTTGGTGAGATGCAATACATGCCGGGATTGAGTACATCTCAGGGTTGCTCTGGACTCGTCCATGTGAAGGACTATGTTGCTGCATACTGCGTGAATATAGCCGCTAGTGAGTCATCGTCATCAGAATACGCGCCTCCTCCACAGTCCCTATACAACATCCGCAGCACTTAACACAAACCGTTGTTGTTCTAATCACTGACATGTAAAAAGTCGTTAAGTCGTTAACTAAAAAGGAATAATTAGTTTCCTTTCCTGTCCACAATTTTAGGGGCAAACATTTTTCGACATTGGATACCCCAAATTATCTAATGCAAAAAAATGTGTTCACTTTGGTGGAAAAGTTTTGTAACGTCAGGGAACCTCAAATGTAAAATTAGGGTAGTTCCGTCAAACAATGTAGGTAAGACCCTCAAATCGGGAGGTACCGTTATATGGGAGCTATACCGAAACATGGATGGACCTATGTTGACGATTTTTAGTGAAGAAGTTTCCTGACCACTGAGAACCTCAAATGTCAAACTACAGCCAGTTCGTGTAAAATTTTAGCTAAAATCCTCAAAATACCTAAAATCTGGAGGTACCGTTATCAGGAGGCTATACCAAAATCTGGACCTATGTTGCCAATTTTTAGTGAAGAATTTGTGTGATCATTTAGAACCTTAAATGTCAAATTGCAGCTTGTTGGATTAGAAATTGTAGCTAAAATCCTCAAAATACCAAAAATCGGGAGGTATGGGGGCTATATCAAAACGTTGCCCTATATCCATAATTTTTGTAATAAACGTTTTTTGGCCGCTAGGAATCCTAAATTCCAAATTATGTGTCTAAAAGCGTCACAATACCTGAAAATTGGCGGTAGTGTTATATGGGCGCCATACCAAAACGTGGACCGATATAAGCCATGTCTGCAAACAAGAGATACATCTTCACAAAATTTCACCATGTTTATGAATGCTAGAGTGATTACAACAGACTGACGGAAGGACGGACATGCATAAATCGACTTGGAATATTACCCTGATCAACAATATATGGGGATTTCTGAGTGAAATCGGACACTTTTTCAAGATGATGTTTGTGATTTCCTTTATTTTTTTGCTGTGGTGATGCTGCTCATCAGCAAAACATTTTAGTATATTTTCAGATTTTTTTGACTAACGGTTCCAGAAATATTTGCGATTTAATGGCAATACACTCCGAGGTAAGATCGAGGAAATGGTTGATTTCATTAACCGAATTAATATCACAACCTTAGTTGTCCAGCAAAACAAGCTCAACAACAACAAAAAAATGGTTATAACAATCTGAGAAAGGGTCGCACCAGAACAGGAGATGGATTGTTAGCTTTTCTATTGCACCAGTCTGTTCAATACAGACCTATCTCGCTTGAGCATGGCTCTAATGACCAGTGCATGAAATGTATGGGGGTAGCAGCTAGGGAACTGCAGATGTAGAGTTGCTTAACGTATACGTTTTGCACGGTCAATGAGGACGGCCCAACCAGAATCAGCGGAGTGTGTCACAGATATAACCTGGTCTGAGAAATAACGTCATCTGTCAACCTGTCGTTTCTCTTGGGTCAGAGCATCTCCCCATAAGTGTCTCCAATCGCACATTTCCCGATTTCATCACCTTTGAACTCCACACTTTTACCGATCAGGGAAAAGCTAGTTGGCGTAGTGTCAGTATAGTGTTCACTAATCACCGCTTCAGAGATCTGCTCAACCCTTCTGATATTCGGAAAGCAAAAAGAACGCTCCGAGACATCATTACTGCGAGAGACAGCGGTAGCACGCTCGCCCTATACCTGCTGGTCGAATACGCCAAGTGACAAAAGAAATTTCCAAGCAGAGGTAAGGCGATTAGAAAATGAGCGTGATGAGCTTCATCGTGCCAACCCCAGTGATCCCAGAGTCGGGGAGCTGACACTGGAAGTTAACAATTTGGTTGGTGAGCATAAGCGGAACAAGTGGCTAAATGATCTGAAAAGTTGCAACATTGGAGCCGGAATAAGTGAATTGGTGGCAACGGTTAAGTCACTCTCGAACCCAAGAAAGGAAGATGTCACGTTTGGCGACGTTACGCTGACTGATCCGAGTGGGAGTGACATTGCTATGATATGAGTACAACGTAGCATTAGATCTCTTTCTACAGAGAAAGAGCTTCCGCAATTCACAATGGATGATGTTGCGAATATCATCAGGAATGCTAAATCATCCAAGTCGTTAGGCCCTGGAATCTCCATAGTAATGCTGATAGAGCTGGATGAGCCGGATGTCCGGTATCCCAAAAGTTCCCAACCTGTTGCTAGCCACCCACATCGTTCCCGAAGACTGAAAATGGGCACGGTGGTCCCGCTACTGAAGCCAGACAAAGTTAAGTCAGATGTCGCTTTTTTCCGCCTGTAGCAAAAGTTCTTGGGGTTTTACTCCTCCCCAGCCTCAGAAATATTTATTTAGTTGCCAATCATCAGCATGGGCTCAACACATATTTGTCGAGGACTAATCTGAGCAAGCCGTTTGATAGAACAGTGATGTTGATACTGCACTCCACGCTGTTTGAGGACATTATATGTGTAGATGCCTGTCGTACGTGGAATTTTGAAACAAGAAGGCCAAGCTCCGTAGACTGAAACAGGGAGTTCCCAAGGAGCCAAGGTGATATTTCCGGAACTGTTTTACATCTACCTCTCCTGTATTCCACCCGTTCCAGACGGCATTTATTGGTATTAGGTACGTTCCCTGATGTCGTTTGTGAAAGGCTGAACGCATATTTGATTGATCTTATCACATTTTTCCAAACGCGAGGAATATGCAAATATCCGCCACTAAATCTGCGGCCACTCTGTTCACCACATCGACTGCAGAAGTGAGTACTGAGTTGAATGTCATGGTCAACGGTAGCAGAATTCTGACCACTAACTACCCTAAGACTTTAGGGGTCACATTCGACAGCATGTTCTCGTCGTCTGTGAATGCCACAACTATCTG
Organism: Musca autumnalis; assembly: GCF_047663935.1. Taxonomy (NCBI): domain Eukaryota; kingdom Metazoa; phylum Arthropoda; class Insecta; order Diptera; family Muscidae; genus Musca; species Musca autumnalis. The sequence goes on along the minus strand of NW_027411755.1, from coordinate 136,589,774 downwards.
TGACAGGCAGAGATTTAGAAACAAAGTCCTCAAGTCAAAAAGTATTCAAGCCTGTTAAAATGCCTCCCTTAGAACTGGACGCTTCTGGCCCTGGCGCAGACTACTTAAACATGCTATTGAACGTAACACCCAATATATTGAGGTAGTTAGTGGTCGGAATCAGGACTCCATTGACCAATATCTTCAGTGGGAGCCTCATTTCAGTCGTCCACGTGATGAACAGTGTGGTAGTGGATTTAGCGACATGTTTTTTCGTATTGCTCAGATGGAAGAATTTTACAAAATCAGCTTTGTAGATATTTAACCAATCACATATGTCATCGACAATGGAACCGGACACCAAGTTCTACAATCATCCGCCTACATTGCGATATCTTTGCCGTCTGTAGGGCGTTGAATTTCAGTAAGATTGAGGTTAAATAGTATCGGAGATACCACTTGACCCTACGGGTCTTCGACATGTAGATGGTCCACCGAAGACATGAGTTTCCATTAGGATCTTTGCTTCTGGTCACAGGAGGGAAATCAGCCTGTACGATTCGATTTGCTTGGCTTTAATAGCGATTTAATTACGACACTTTTCTAATACCTTACGTCTTCAGTGGATCATCATGAGCAGACAAAGACAGACAGATACTGAATGTACAGCAACACAATATCATGCTCTCGTTGCAGTACATGCTCGGGTGTTACCCTGGTAGCCACCCTGGTAGGACCTCCCCCATGTCAGGGAGGGTCTTCGTGATCTAGAATGAGAGGTCCAGCGTTACAAGAGAGATCCCGTATATCAGCAAGCCTATTAAACAGGTTTGAATAGCATTTACACAGACGTTGATAAACAACTATTGCGTGGATGCGGTCCTCGAAAAATATTCTATCACAGCTGAGGAGCGTCAGCTGTAACGACAAACCAGAGTAGTTTTGACTCAACTACGCTCGAGATGATGCAACCGTGTAAATGCCTATAGAGCAAGGATTGATGACACCGTGCAAAACATCTGCCCAGCATGCGACTCAGGCCCGTACGACGCATTTCAACTGTCCTTCCAATCCCATCGTAGCATCAATATTCCTAGAACTGGAGATAGACCCAGAGCCAGAGAGGCCAGGCTCCGCCCAGGAATGAGGCCATTGCCCTCTTAAGAGGAAAGAGGCGGAAAATTACAAGCAACATATATAGATGAAGGGAAGGGAATGGGGGGAGAGTAAGATTTTCGCATTAACAATGTTCGGCACTTATAAGAATTCATTTTCTATAAAATATTTATAATTATTCCTAGCCATACATAAATGTATATGTATGTACGTATGCTGCATGTATTTGAATTACTCAATTGAATAATTTAAATACGAAATAAACAATTCATGAATTTTTGTTCACAATAAAATTCACATGATATTTTATAGTGTTTATGCAAATGTGGCAACATTTTTGTTGTTGGTGTTCAGAAGAAAACAAAAAAAAAAACGCCAAAACATCGATCGAAAAAATGAACTCATTTCGTATACGTGAATCCGTTCACATATCAAAAATGATCTATTTCATTTTGAACGAATACCCATAAATATTAAATGACTCCAGGTGAAAAACCGCAGAAAGCAGCAACAATGCCGCACACACGCAAACCACAAACGTAAAAAGAAACAGCAACAACAACAACATTGAGAGTAATCAAACCAAATCAACGCATATTTATTAAGTTTTTAACATTAATTTTTTATTTCGTTTAGCTTTTGATATTTCTTTTTTTTAATTTTCAATAAACGATTTCATTTTATGAATTTGTTTTCTTTTGTGCCATTTGTGTGTGTCCGACTATTTGGTGTATCCATTGCTCCTACTTGTGCCTTTTTAGTGTTATTTATGTGTATGCGTGTGATTTTGTTTATAAATTAATACATTTATGTGCTATACTTTTGATCGTGATACAGTAAAGTAGTTGGTCAGAGGAATTTATAATACGCTAAAGTATGCATTGATTTCCCCAAACGACACCTTTATTGTCTCCACATTGGATCATTATGAGCATGCAAGGCATTCTGCAATGAAGTAGAGTTTTGTATTTATCATTAAAGAATGAAGGCAATGTTACCATTTCGCCTGAAAATAGTCAGCACCAGTTAGTCTTCATTCCTTGAAACTCCAGAGAGCATCACTTATTAGTCAATAGAGAAGAGTTCTAACTTTCAGTAAATGTTTGTAAAGAAATCGGAAGCCGGTGGTAATCTACCTCCAAGGATGGAGAAAAATAAAATTTCACATAATGCTTCAAAAGCACTATCTTCGGATACAAATTACACAATTTTTGCATAATTTTTTGGTCGATTTCCAATGAGAATATATAATCTATTTTGAAAGAAGTTTTCTGATTCGACAACACTGGTGACCGAAATCGAAAGAGTTATATTCATCAATTTTGTTTTTTATTTCACTCTCGACAATATTTGCGTGTGATTTTTTGTGTGTTTTTGTTTTTGGTGATCTCTGTATTGTTGTCGTTTTCATTTCGTTTCTTGTCGATACGATTATAAAAATTTTCAGTCTCATATAAATTAAGTTGACATTATTAAATACATACATCACCACACAAACATTTAAACTGTTTCGAAAACTATTTATGGTAGCTAATTTAAATAAAATCAGTAGGCATGAATATAACAGCTTCGCAACGCATAGGACATCGAAATACCCTACAGCAATTCTTTTGAAGTAATGATTGAGACTTTTGGCTATGAGGAAAATAATGTTACGCGATATGTATACACCAGCTGAAATTTATATCCTTAAAATTATTAAGAAGAAATGTATAATGTATATTACTTATTTGGGGCCTAAAGACCCGACCACGCCCATTTTTTAAATATGTTATATGTACGAAACTATTGAATATTTATAGAAAATATGTAGTGGGGTACATCGCCTGTGAACTATTTTTTAAAACGCTATATATGTAAACATTTTGGACGTATACGATTGAAAATTAATTTAAGAAACAAGTGAGCGAGGCTATAATCGGGACGGGGCCGAACATGTGATACCCTACACCACTACCCCTGTGCATAAGCTTTTCACTGGTAAACTTTTCTTTTAGGGAATATAATCCGGCTACCACCAAACATAATATGCCTCTTTCTCTCTCCCCCATAAGCAACCAAAATTTCGTGACCATCCGATCAAAATTACGACCTGTAGCGTGATTGCATAAAATGGAAAAATTGGATACATTACCGACTACCTACCTACTTTACACCAATGTAAAGGTAATATTTTCTTCTTGCATTGACAGGCTTTGCCGTTGGAATACCCCTACTAGAAGCCGATATATTCACAAGGAATAAAACTTTGAATTTGTCTCCACATGAGTTTTGCCCCATTCCGACCCGTAAATATTATCCGACTATCACCAAAATCAATAGGCTTTTTCCCCAAAGTTTCGTTACTATCCGATCAAAATTCCAACCTGTAGCGTGATTACGAAAAATAGAAAAATTGGATACATTACTGACTTTTGCGATATCTCTGTTGTTTAACCACCTACAACAACCTACTTTACATCGTTGTAAAGATGATATTTTCTACTTTCCTTGCCAGGTGTTGCTTTTGATATACCTCTTAAAGAAACAGAGACATTGGGTTTGAAATCAAACGTCAACCTTTTCTCCAAATAAGTTTTTGCCCGTTCCGACCCCTGAATATCATCCGACCGTCATCAGAATCAGTAGGCTTCTTCCTCTTTGGGTCCCCCATTAACAGCCAAAATTTCGTGGCGATCCGATCAAAAGTGCGACCAGTTGCGCGATTTCGAAAAAAAAGTAAAAATGGGATATATTACCGACTATTGCTATATCTCCGTTATTTGGCCACCTACGCCAACCTACTTTGCATCATTGTAAAGGTGAGATATTCTACTTTCATAGTCAGGCTTTGCTTTTGGAAGCTCCTCCACCAAAGCTGTGATATTCGTCATTATAATTTAAATTGCAAAAATGAAAAGTTGGTTTGTGTTAGCGACTATTGCGATATCTTCGTTGTTTGACCACCTACGACCACCGTTGTAAAGGCGATATTTTCTACTTTCACTAACAGGGTTTGGTTCTGATATACCTCTTAAAGAAACAGAGATATTGGCTTTGAAATAAAACGTTGACTTTTTCGCCAAATAAGTTTTTGACCCATTCCGACCACTGAATATTATCCGACCATCACCAAAATCAATAGGTTTCTTCCCCTCCGCACATAGTGGTGTAGGGTATAATTAACAATCGGTGAAATCCAAAAATTGAGGTTTTGCCCAGGAAAATCGATTCCTGAACCACTGTGCGTTACTTGGTATTTGCACTTGTTTAAGGCTGATATATGTTTTGGAAATGTGTACCACAAACGTTTAAAGGTACTAAAAGTTTGATTCTATGTCACTGCTGGGTTCGAAAATACCCACTTTGAGTGATCATACGAAATATACAAATTTGGTATTGGGTGAGGAATCGAGCTGAAATTTTCTTACGTAAATTTTTATAATTTTAGGGATATGTAAAAAAATATATATACGGAATAATAACATACCGTTCAAGTTATCGCATAGTATTCGTATTGAAGTTATTTACACCGACGTAGCCATCGAAATTATTTTCGATCCCATAGGAAATTAGCTTATCTTACACATTTTTGAATTTTTGAGTAAAGTATTTGGAGGAAGTATTACAGGGAATTATTTAACTGCATTGGTATACTTATTGTCCAACATATTGGAAAGTATGAAAATAATGAACACGTTAGGCTTTTTGAGCAATTTTCCGCATAGTTGTTGTTAAGTTTTAGGGTGTTGTTTAAGCGTTTAATCGTAATTGTAGGCTGACTGTAAGTGTTACTGAGTTCAGAACAAGACGTTGATTTGCATTTATTGAACGTTTGTAGCATATTACGTCCAAAAATTTGGCTTATAAACAACATCTAGAAAAAAAGTTCTTGCGATATTTTGTTTTTGAAATTGTTTATTAGAGCAATTCAACAATAAAAGATAAAATCGTTGCTTAATCTTTGTGGTTTTAAATTTTCGTATATAGTCTCTAACACGTTCTTGTAATGAACTATTTTGAACATCATAACAATTACAAATTCTTTAATATGTTTGAAAGTTGCAAAAAAAAAACTATATCAACTATTTTTTGTGATATAATTTCTGTTCCACCGCAGTATCGTCCGTTGAGATTATTTGAAACTGGTCTCTTGCTACAAATTAGTAAATGTCTATTGTACAAAAAAAGATTTTTCTTTCGTAGTTTTATGTTTTGTTCGACTTTTCGAATGTTAATAAAATCAAGATTATTGATATTGAGGTCAATGTTTATATTTTATTTATTGCATATTATTTCCAATATTTCGAAATTACATAGAATTTCATCTTTAGGGATTTTTCTGTCGGTTATTCTTTGAATTGTGTTTTGGGAAGTACTTTCAATGGATGCACATTTCTAAAAATGTTCATTTTTATTTCTTCGGCAAAGGACTTTGTGTCGACAAACGAAATAGAAAAAACTGAACGGAAACAGATTCTTCTACGTCAAAATCTCAACAAGTATCAGTTGACTTTGCGGACAGGAATATACCCTGAGTCTGTGTGAACTGAAACTTTCATCTATGGACAGATTGAAAAACGGCTACACAAAATCCTTTAACTCAAAGCTATGTGTTAGGTGATTTTCAGAATTGTGTAGCCATTTTCGGACGTATGAACTTGCCAACAAAATATGGATTTTATCATTGATCACAAGGGTTGCGGAGGAGGTAACTGAAGAAATGGACCGGACCGACATAGTTCATTTTGGAAGTAGATCTTATTTTGGGAGTCATTCCTTTTAAAAGATATAGCGCCCATCAGGCATTTCAGTTCTTCACAGTACAATTCTCAGCTTTTTTCAAGAAATATAGACTTTCCCACGAAAAACATAAAACCGCTCTAAACGCAAGGAATGCCTTCAGTAAAAATTTCAAAGGATCCTCGAACAGGCCTTAAACTGAATTAAACAACTATTTTGAAGATTTGTAAGGGATCCAGAGAGGTCTTAAACTGCATTTCTCTGAAAATTTTTGAATTACTCTGTGGAATGTTACCGAAAGAGTGGACCGATATGGTACATCTTCGAAGTTGATCAACATTTAGACAAAATATCACGAAGGCCAAATGTTGGACCGAATCGGTTGATCTGTTCGAGAATTATCGTGTTCTCCAGGCAGCCACCCAGACGGACGAACATAGAAAAGTCGACTACAAGTTTTCTGAAACTGATTTCTTCCAAACACAGTTTGGCCCTTTAACAATTATTTCGATGACTAAAGCTGAGAGTATAAACAAGTAAAAAAGCGTTAAGTTCGGCCGGGCCGAACTTTTCATACCCTCCACCATAAAATATTCTGAACTAAAATAGAATAATTAGTTTTCATTCCTGTCCCCAACTTTATATGGGTACGTTAAAATGTCAGATAATGTACATAAAATGCTTCATTCGGGAGGCCCTTTTTTATGGTGCCTATATCTAACTATGTGAGAAATTGGGAGGTACCGTTATATAGGGGTTATAATAAAACATGGACCTATGTTGACAGTTTTTGATGGGAGCCTTTAATGTCAAATAACTTCTAATTCGGTTAAAAATTGTAGCTAGAATCCTCAAAATGCCGAAAATCGGTACATAACGTGGGAACTTCAAATGTCATTAACAGCTAGTTCGGAGGTATGTGGGCTATACGAAAATATGAACTTAAATGAAAAATTTTTGTTGCAGAATTTTTGTTGGCTTTTAAATTTCAAATTACAGAAAATTCGTCTAAAAAATAAAGCTAAGGTACGGAAAATCGGAAGGTTTGTTTTGGGGCTATACCAAAACATAGGTCCATGTTGTTAAACATTTTAAGTAAAATCCTCTAAGTACCGAAATTCGGGAAGTATCGTTATATTGGGGCTATGTTGAAAATTATTGATGCAGATGTGTGGTGACCACTACAACCTTCAAATGTCAAATTACAGTTAGTTCGGTTAAAATTTGTAGCTAAAATTGCCAATTACTGAAAATTGGGAGGTACCGTTATATGGGAGCTATATCCGAGCATGGACCTATGTTGACAATTTTTTATGGAGAGGTGTTGTGACCACTTAGAACTTCAAATGCCAAATTACTGCTAGTTCGGTTTAATATTGTAGCTAAAATCATCAAATTACTGAAAATCGGGAGGTACTTTTTAGAGCTGGCAAACCATCGATGGAAATATCGATATTATCGATATTTTATTTTTTACGCCAATATCGATGAATAGTTTTTTATATCGATATTATCGACAATTTTGACATCAGTAAAAAACGGCCGTAGAAATAAGCCAGAAATTTGTTAAACAACAAATTGCAGAAACAGGTGCGATTGACTCTATATACATACATATAAGATTTTTGTGTAAACGAATAACAATATTCCATAAAGTTTTATACAAGCTTAAAGAAAATGCCGTGGATGGTATTGGAACGTATGGAATAGGAGCGAGATGGGCCGCCACCACCAACATCAGCCCAAACACCGAGGAGGTTAATGAAGAAGTTACCTTGAAATTCAACGGCCAACTTTTGTGCAAGATAATGGGAATGTTTGAGGTGTACAACAATTTGATAGGATAGCTGCTGTATTGAACGCAATAACGGGCGGATTTGATAGACAAATCAACACGGAAACATTGGAAGTAGATTGCAACGACTAAGACGAGAACGGTGGCCAACGAGTTCATAAAGTTTGGCAAGTTTTGACAAGTGGAACAAGGCAAAACGGCCTTTTCCTTGGAATTCAGTACCACATCCATTTGTAACGATGGGGGAGGGGGAGAGAGGGCCTTCCATGCAAAGGTTTCGCAAATGTTGGTGGAGGGGAGCTTATGATACCGAATAGAAGGATTTAACAGCATACCAAGAATATGAAGAGCGTTATGGCGGTCCATATCACTTTCTCTCGGAATTGGATCTTGCGTTCGGGTTTGACAGTTTCTGGAAGTGTACTGAAGAATTAAGAATTATTAAAACTGTTTCTTTAATTTTTAACTATTCTCCGCAATCACAAATTTGTACTAAAGACGTTTTAAAATTGATTTACAACTATATTTGTAGGCCATTTCGAAATCTAAATAAATAGGAGTGGCAAATCCACGATAGTATCGATTTTATCGATATTTTGAAAAGAAAATATCGAAAAAATCGAATGAGGCCGATATCGATAGTTTGCCAGCTCTAGTACTTTTTATGGGAGCTTTATCAATACATCGACCTTTCTTGACAATTTTTGGTGGAGAAGTGTGGTGACCACTAAGAATTTCAAATGTCAAATGTTCAAATTACAGATAATTCGGTTAAAACTTGTAGATAAAATTCTCAAAATACCGAAAATCCGTTATATGGGGATACCGAAATCCGTTATACCGAGGTACCGTTATATGGGGTTATACCAAAACATGGACCTATGTCCACAAGTTTTGATATATAAGTTTATTGACATTTAAGAACCTTAAATGTAGAATTATAGCTACATCGGTCTGAAAATGTAGCTAAAAACTTCAAAATACCGTAAATCGGGGGTACCGTTATATGGGGGCTATACCAAAACGTGGACCGATATAGCCCATCATCGAACTTGACCTGCCTGCAAACAAAAGACGCATTTTCCCAAAATTTCAGACAATTTTGGTGGAGAGGTGTGGTGACCACTAAGAACTTCAAATGTCAAATGTTCAAATTACAGCTAATTCGGTTAAAACTTGTAGGTAAAAATCCCAAAATACCGAAAATCAGGAGGTACCGTTATATGGGGCTATACCAAAACATGTACCTATGTTCATAATTTTTTCGAATATAAGTTTTTTGGTCACTAAGAACCCTAAATATCAAATTATAGCTAATTCGGTCTAGAAATGCGACTTAAATCGTCAAAATACATGAAATCGGGCGGTAACGTTATATGGGGGCTATTCCAAAACATTGATCTACGTCCACTAGTTTTGTTATATAAGTTTATTGACACTTAAGAACCCTAATTATCAATTTATAGCTAAATCGGTCTGAAAATGTAGCTAAAACGTCAAAATACCGTAAATCGGGGGGTACCGTTATATGGGGGCTATACCAAAACGTGGACCTATGTCCACAACTTTTTTTATAAGTTTATTGACAATTAAGAACCCTAAATGTCAAATTATAGCTAAATCGGTCTGAAAATGTAGCTAAAAACGGTAAAATACCGTAAATCGGGGGTACCGTTATATGGGGGCTACACCAAAACGTGGACCTATGTCCACAACTTTTGTTATATAAGTTTATTGACACTTAAGAACCCTAAATGTCAAATTATAGTTAAATCGGTCTGAAAATTTAGCTTAAAACGTCAAAATACCGTAAATCGGGCGGGTGCCGTTATATGGGGGCTATACCAACACGTGGACCTATGTCCACAACTTTTGTTATATAAGTTTATTGACAGTTAGGAACCCTAAATGTAAATTTATAGCTAAATCAGTCTGAAAAGGTAGCTAAAAACGGCAAAATACCGAAAATCGGGAGGTACCGTTATATGGGGGCTATACCAAAACGTAGACCTATGTCCACAACTTTTGTTATATAAATTTATTGACACTTAAGAACCCTAAGTATCAAATTATAGCTAAATCGGTCTGAAAATGTAGCTAAAAACGGCAAAATACCGTAAATCGGGGGTACCGTTATATGGGGGCTATACCAAAACGTGGACCGATATAGCCCATCATCGAACTTGACCTGCCTGCAAACAAAAGACGCATTTTCCCAAAATTTCAGCGTTCTATCTCCATTTTTGTGGATGCTAGAGTGATTACCACAGACGGACGGACGGACGTGCACAGATCGACTCAGAATTTTACACTGATCAAGAATATATATACTTTATAGGGTCGGAAATGAGTATTTCAATGCGTTACAAACGGAAAAACAAACTTAATATACCCTCCATACTATGGTGGAGGGTATAAAAATGTAGATTGGGAAAAATGTGTTTATACATTTTTGCTAAAAGAATGTATACATGTATAGACCTTGGATTGGCCGGCAGAATTTCATTTTAAAACTGTTCGCCAGAGTTTGTTAGTTCCTGATCAATGTATGAGAAGATTCACGATAGGCAACCAGCATTTTTATAAGAGAAGCGACGATTGGACGCCAAAATTAGTCTATTGATAGATGCAAGATTGGGCGACAGAATTTTTCATTTACTTACCCGCGTTAGGTGCTTGAATTTCATTATGGATAGACTCACTATAGCTCAGCATTAGTTCTCTATCAAGAAAACCACTATTGGACTCCAAAATATATTTAGGGAAATAACTACAATTGGTTTCTTTATGACAACAACATTGATTGGCCACCTGACTTTTCGAAAATTATTTCTATAACTCCTAAATTCTACCTGTAAATATAAACAAGTAAAAAAGCGTTAAGTTCGGCCGGGCCGAACTTTACATACCCTCCACCATAAAATATTCTGAACTAAAATGAAATAATTAGTTTTCATACCTGTCCCCAACTTTAAGTGGGTACGTTAAAACTGTCAGATAATACACATAAAATGTTTCATTCGGTAGGCCCTTTTTATGGTGTCTATATATAGCTATGTATGTTGACATTTTTTGGTGGGCTAGAAATTGGGATGTACCGTTATATAGGGGTTACAATAAAACATGGACCTATGTTGACAGTTTTTGATGGGAGCCTTTAATGTCAAATAACTCTTAAATCGGTTAAAAATTGTAGCTAGAATCCTCAAAATACCGAAAATCGGTACATAACGTGAGAACTTCGAATGTCATTAACAGCTAGTTCGAAAGTATGTGGGCTATACGAAAATATGAACTTAAATGAACAATTTTTGTTGGCTTTTAAATTTCAAATTACAGAAAGTTCGTCCTAAAAATAATGCTAAGGTGCGGACAATCGGGAGGTTTGTTCTGTGGCTATACCAAGTTTTGTCACATAAGTTTATTGACATTTAAGAACTTCAAATGTCAAATTATAGCCTCATCGGTCTGAAAATGTAGCTAAAAACGTCAAAATACCGTAAATCGGGGGGTACCGTTATATGGGGGCTATACCAAAACGTGGACCTATGTCCACAACTTTTGTTATATAAGTTTATTGATACTTAAGAACCCTAAATGTCAAATTATAGCTAAATCGGTCTGAAAATGTAGCTAAAACCGTCAAAATACCGTAAATCGGGGGGTACTGTTATATGGGGGCTATACCAAAACGTGGACCTATGTCCACAAGTTTTGTTAAATAAGTTTAATGACACTTAAGAACCCTAAATGTCAAAATATAGCTAAGTCGGTCTGAAAATGTAGCTAAAAACGTCAAAATACCGTAAATCGGGGGGTACCGTTATATGGGGGCTATAGCAAAACGTGGACCTATGTCCACAACTTTTGTTATATAAGTTTATTGATACTTAAGAACCCTAAATGTCAAATTATAGCTAAATCGGTCTGAAAATGTAGCTAAAACCGTCAAAATACCGTAAATCGGGGGGTACTGTTATATGGGGGCTATACCAAAACGTGGACCTATGTCCACAAGTTTTGTTAAATAAGTTTAATGACACTTAAGAACCCTAAATGTCAAAATATAGCTAAGTCGGTCTGAAAATGTAGCTAAAAACGTCAAAATACCGTAAATCGGGGGGTACCGTTATATGGGGGCTATACCAAAACGTGGACCTATGCCCACAAGTTTTGTCACATAAGTTTATTGACATTTAAGAACTTCAAATGTCAAATTATAGCCTCATCGGTCTGAAAATGTAGCTAAAAACGTCAAAATACCGTAAATCGGGGGTACCGTTATATGGGGGTTATACCAAAACGTGGACCTATGTCCACAACTTTTGTTATATAAGTTTATTGACATTTAAGAACCCTAAATGTCAAATTATAGCTACGTCGGTCTGAAAATGTAGCTAAAAACGTCAAAATACCGCAAATCGGGGGTACCGTTATATGGGGGCTATACCAAAACGTGGACCTATGTCCACAACTTCTAATATATAAGTTTATTAACACTTAAGAACCCTAAATGTCAAATTTTAGTTACATCGGTCTGATAATGTAGCTAAAAACGTCAAAATACCGTATATCGGGGGGTACCGTTATATGGGTGCTATACCAAAACGTTGACCTATGTCCACAACTTTTGTTTTATAAGCTTATTGATACCTAAGAACCCCAAATGTCAAATTATAGCTAAATCGGTCTTAAAATGTAGCTAAAAACGTCAAAATACCGCAAATCGGGGGGTACCGTTATATGGGGTCTATACCAAAACGTGGACCTATGTCCACAAGTTTTGTTATATATGTTTACTGACACTTAAGAACCCTAAATGTCAAATTATAGCCAAATCGGTCTGAAAATGTAGCTAAAAACGTCAAGATACCGTAAATCGGGGGGTACCGTTATATGGGGGCTATACCAAAACGTGAACCGATATAGCCCATCATCGAACTTGACCTGCCTGCAAACAAAAGACGCATTTTCCCAAAATTTCAGCGTCCTATCTCCATTTTTGTGGATGCTAGAGTGATTACCACAGACGGACGGACGGACGGACGTGCTCAGATCGACTTAGAATTTTACCCTGATCAAGAATATATATACTTTATAGGGTCGCAAATGAGGATTTCAATGCGTTACAAACGGAAAAACAAACTTAATATACCCTCCATACTATGGTGGAGGGTATAAAAATACAAGTGTATAACGCCATGATATCCAATTCTCTACTAATCCCATTTTCCTTCTATAAATTACTCAATAAAATTGGAGAGGAAAATTGAAGCCGTGATTTTGAACTTTTGTGAAGTAAGAAACAAAAGAAAGGTCCTCAACATTCCATGTAAACAAAAAAGTACACGTTAAGAATTTTCTATGGTTTTCCGATTGTATATTCTTTCTTTAGGTCTTACCGAAGTGATATCATTGAATTACATAACATTCACTGTAGTTGTGAATTATTCGATAAATGATACACCCAAAAATATATGCGATTTTTTAATATATCCATTGTTTTGAACATATATTAATTCTGATATATTGTCAAAAAAGTTCTGAAACAAGGAAAATTGGCCAAGAATTCTTACGTCAATTTAATTAAAAACTAGTAAAAAAGTATCAGTCGTCTTTGTCGACAGAGATATACCCTCAGCCTGTGTGAATTGAAACTTCCATCTATTGACAATATCGAATCTACGGATTACGGATTTTGTAGCCCTTTTCGAAGTTTGCCGACAAAAAATATATTTGGTTTGAAGCTCAAATGTGTTGCGGAGGATGTACTTGAAGGAATGGGCCGACATAGTCCATTTTGGAAGTGGATCTTATTTTGGGGATTCATTCCTTTTGATAGATTTTGTGCCCACCAGTCATTTCAGTTGGTCACCGTATAACTTAGAGCTTTTGGGCCACGATATCAGGAAACATGGACTTGCCCACGAAACACATAAAATCGCTTAAACAGGACCACAAAAAAGCATCGGTACAGTTTTCCAAAGGTTCGTCGTCAGATCCTAAATTGCGCTTTAACAAAAATGTTGAACTTTTGTGGGGGTACCATAAGGAGAAGTAAAACTACATTTGGACAAAATATAAGGAGACGGTTGTCCCATCAGCAGATTTTAGTGACATTTTTTAACTTTTAGGGGTAGGGGTAGGTACCGGACTGCGCGCACCAATCTTCAAACAAAAACTTAGTTTGGACTAAATATTACGAAGGTCAAATTTTGGACCGAATCGGCTGATCCGTTCGAGAGTTATCGTACGCATAGTGCCATAGGGATTTTTACAGCTTTCGGGCTATTATCTCTGAAAGTATGGACTTGCCATTAAAAAAAACTTGCACTGTCGAAATGGGGGCAGCGATTACAAGTTATTACAACAAAGATAAAATCGATTCGAAAGGTGGCTTTAAACTGCATTGTTCCGAAATTTTGTGTGGGAGGTACTTGAAGGAGTTGAGAAATATAGCCCATATTCAAGCCTGATCTATGCCTCGTAAAAATATTACGATGTGCAAAGTATGGACCAAATTGGCGACTCCCTTCAAGAGTTATCGTACGCACAAATTTTCCGAACATTTTCGAACTTTTGTGGGGGAGGTACCTGAAGGAGTGGACCTATACCATCTTCGAACTTAAACTAAGTGTGAACAAAATATTACGAATGCCAAATTGTGGAAAAAATGGCTCAGCCGTTCGAGAGTTATCGTGCGCACCAGTAGGACAGGCAGACGGACCGACATTGCTAAATCGAATCCAAATTGTCTGAAACACATTTCGTCCAAACATACTTGGGGTCTAAAACCATTATTTCGATGAGGCACATTTTGCCCGTATGAAAGTGTATATACCATCGTTGGCATAAATGCTGAGGGTATAAATAGTAATGAAAATTATTTCATCAGTAATATAGGTCTAAAAAAAGGTTTACATCATTGCTAAATAAGAAATTTTCGCTAACATGAGCTTCCAAAATTTGGGGCAGGTGCCCCCCCATATGAAATCCTGGCTACGTCCCTGGTTTTTTATGCAGGGTGTCATATGGTCAAGCTAGGGTTAATAAATATATAACATAACCTACTATCAATTTTTATGGAATATTTCACCTTATAGTTTATGTATGAACTCTTGAAGAAGTTTTCAGTTTGCTAAAAAGATCGTTAAATGTTTTAAATTAATGCCCAAACAGACATATTTTAAATGTTTTATTAAAACTTAATGGCGAACATTATGTTTAAGTTATTAGTGTTGGTCTAAATTTAAACTCAGTCTGGTCCCCCATTGCGTACTGAATATTTTGTTTTATAAATTTTACGACAATCGTGTGTCTGAAGAGTCATAAAATAAATAGCTTAATTAGTTGTTAATAAACTATGAAAAACTTATTTAAAGAAGAACCACATACAAGCCAAATCTGAAAACATCAAAGATCGTTTACATATTACAAAATAAAAAATATCAAACTTGATTACAAACCAAAAATGGTAACCAACGACATGTCTTTCTTTATTTTTGTTGTTATTTTGACAACAATAACTTTTGCATAAAAATGTTGTAATCCATTTGTTATTCACACTTTCAAGTGTGACTCTGTGACCAACAACAGCAAAAAAAGCAGCAATATTTAAATACTAAAACTATCCATGATTTCCCTCATTTGTTTGTTTAATGATTTCCAGAAAACATTAGGAAAAACTTTAGTAGAAAACTAAGCTGCACCTGTGTTGCTAAGGCCGTCTTACCGTTTTGAAGTTAACGATTTGTTGGCTTTTCCTTTTGTTTTGCTTTTGGAAAAATATATTTTGATTTGTTTGCTGGCTATGTTTTGAAAGTATTTGGAAAACATTGTTGATGTACTAACATGCACCGTGGTCTAGGTTTTCTCATATTACAGAAAATAAAATCTTTGTTGCTGGTTTTTCTTACTTCGAAGATAACAGACCGAAGAGTATTATCGTATTGAAAACCTTAGATACACTTAAGGCTTAGGTACATAATCTGCCTTGCCTGCTTACCTTGCTTGCTTCTGATAAAAGAATAAAAAAGAAGAGGGCCACCCAGTTCGAAATTTTCTCGGCCTTCTTTATTCTTTTATTTTTATTATGTCAGAAATGAAGCAGGAAAGCAAGGAAAGCAAGGCAAGCAGGCGAGGTTGATTATGTACCCAGGCCTTTAGATTGTTTCTTGAAGCTTATTAGATATAAATTGGGTCCAGGGCAGGTATCGCGGGTTGTACTGCAAGTGAGCCACTTTTTTCAGGAATTTACCCCATGGTGCCCTGTATGACATAGCCAAAAAAACTATTACCAATTTAATTATAGCGTATGCATTTGTATGTATAATGATTTTTGTTTATTAAATTGTTTTGCAGTTTGTAATGTTTTATTGTATCGTTGTAGTTGCTGTTTTAACAACATTTTCTATTTACCATATATAAACGTGGCAAACACACCTCTAACTATTTATCGCTTGAGAGTCAATTAAGTTGTGATTTTTTCCATTGAATTTACTTGCGATAGCGAATGACAAGATCGTGTTCAACATAAAACACCCCCAAAAATAAAACAGCTAGTAATGTTTAAGCTTTCAAAGTTGTCAATGATTAACTTAGCTGAATGAAGTTTATAAACAAAATAATTACTTATTAAATTGCTAATAATTATAGAATTAAATATTTTTGAAAAATGCTTTTTATGTGTGCAAATACGAAGAAATGGTAGAATTTGATGATTCATGTATTTACGTATATGAATAACGAAAGTCATGCGGAAAAATGAATAATGGACCCTGTAGTGGATTTCTGTACCTCTTTTTTTTTGGGTACAAATAACAATCGGTAAAACTAAGTACTTATATTTTCGCGAGTTTACGAACATTTTCAAAATAAAATACCGATAGCAACAATATTGTCAATTATACACAATTTACCCCAGTAAAAAATAGACATTGAAATAGCAAAAATTCCCACAAAGCTGAATTTTGGTGGAGAGCTAGGGTCCGCCATTAGAAGCAATATCCTAAAAGTCCCCATCGATCCCATATGTGGGAAAAAAGTTATTCGGGGTCAAAAGTCAAATTTTAAGGATTTATTACGTTTTCATGTTTTTTTTTTTTGTGAAAACGATTGATCTAATCAAAAAGTGACTGGTCCACGGTTGTGTGGATTCTGATGTTTTTCTGCTTACAATACAATACAATCAAACCCGAACTGTAGAGGATGAACAACCGATAGCAAAATTAACAAGCTTATCAAGACTTCAATGGACGATTCGAAGCTTTCATCCTTGCAAAGCACAGGATAGTATAATACCGGAAATGCCCAAGAGTTTTATAGCTTGCCTGCGTTTCTCGCACATACCAGGTCTACGGAAAGAGGTAAAGGTGACCTACATCCACAAAGCGGGAAAGCTGAAGACTAAAGTTCAATTAGTCTCTCTTTCCTTCTATTAAAGACGATGGAAATTTTACTGGATCTGGAAGTTAGGGCACAATTAGATTCCAAACAGATCAGTAGATCTCAGCACACTTACATCAAGGGCAAGTCAGTGAAAACCGCCTTGCATGAGGTGGCTGGGTACGCTGAGAAAAGTACGGATAACATTATGCATCATCAGGCCTCTATCTCAGAAACGAATAGAAATTTGGCCTTGCTGTCTTTAGCAATATTGTAGCCCTAAACCAGTAGAACTTATCTTTTGGAAAAACCACATAAGAAAAACTCCATCTACACGCAGAAAAATTTATGTTAGAAATATGTTTGGATCCAAACAAATATATGTTTGGGACCGGTTGCAAACAAATATATGTTTGGATCCAAACATAATATGTTTGGGTCCAAACAAATATATGTTTGCAACATTTTGTAACATATCTCAATTTGATATGTTTGGGTAAAACATATTTTTTATGTTAGAACATTTTTTTCATGGGTGGAGAGAGGATGTTTTTCAACGAGAGTAATAACAGTGCTCTCGCGGCTGTGGAATGCTGCTTTATAATAAAGAGTTGTGTGTATTGTATAATAGAAGACGTAGAAGCGAAGAAGGGGGCTTTGGTGGCATGTATGCGTCAAACTCGTGTGTTTCTTGTTTTGTTGTTGCTAACCAACGAAGAAGAAAAGAAGAAATGATATGAATTATATTTTTTTCTTTCTTCAGTGTTTTAGTTGCCTTTGTAGAGTCAAGACGGTAAAGTGAGTGAATAAATCAGTGTTTTGTGTTTTCTTAAAGAAATTGTGTTTTTAGTAAATTAAATACCCAATACATTTCATAATTGAATCGGAAAGTTGAATGTAATTATTTTATTGGACAAGGAAGAAATCGCATTTAATATTGGTAATTACATACATACTTATGTATATTTGAAATATGGCATATCCATATTTATTTATTACATTACATAATCATTTGATTCTAGATGCCGATTCCCCGCTGATGATTTCAACTAAGAGGACAATTTGTTTTATTTCACAACTAAGGAGAAGCGTTCAACTACGTTTCTATATATTTTTCCTTTTTAAAAGTGTGACTACAAATTATTTCAATCAGTTTTCCTTTTATTAAAGTGTCTTATGTATTTCTTTGGAATTTTGTATGTACCTATGTGTTTGTTGTTCTTTTGCCTTTTAATAAAAAACCACAACATTTGTGTGTATACTATAGAGATAGCCAGTGAGCTCTTACTGAGAGCAAGTGAGCACACATTTTAAAGTGTTTTACATTGAATTTTACGCTCCCTTGCTTTCAGTAAGCGCCCACTGGTGCATGTGTTTGTTTTTTTTGTGCCTTTTGGGTTTGTATTTTTTTGCACCCAAACATATAAAATGTTTGCACCCAAACATAAAATTGTTTCCACCCAAACATATCTTTGTTTGCACCCAAACATATATATCTTTGCACCCAAACATAAATATCTTTGCACCCAAACATATATATGTTTGCACCCAAACATATATATGTTTCCACCCAAACATATATTTGTTTGCAGACCCAAACATATATTATGTTTGGGACTGTTGCAAACATATATATGTTTGCTGCAAAATATGTTTGGGACATATGTTAGAGAGGCCGATTTTTTTTTGCGTGTAGGGAATCAAAATCTATAAAATATAGAAAATTTTACATAATTGCTGAAATTCTGGTCAGTATCGGCTTAACTATTGGGAGTTGAACCAAGTAACCTTTTGCAAAAATCTTCCAAATCAAGTTCTCAACAATTCTTTAGAACATTTTGAAACTCTAAAATGCTTACTTCATGTTGTTTCAGCCGTATTTTGCATCATATCTTTTACAGCACGTATTTCAAACACAGTTCACACCAACATTTTATTCTCGCATTTCGGATTTCACTACATTATTGACATTTTTATTAAATCGTCGTTGAAAATTTACTTAAAACAATGGCATTTTACAACAATGACATATTCTGAAGAGTTGTGTACATTCCAGGGAATATTTTTCCAAAAAAAGATATTCAGAAAAAATTAACGGTTTTGGAGATACGGTGCAAAATGTATAAAAATTGTGGAATTTTTGCATATATTTTGAAATTTGAGGCAATGAATGTAATTTTTCGAGTTCATTATTTCTCCAAATATTTTATTCTTGTCCTTATCTACAAATTTGCTTCAGAGGTCAGAAGAAGATTCGCATTGGTTTCAGAGATATAGCCCCGAATTTCTTTAAAAACTCAATATTTAACCATGTTTAGATGGAGCCATAAAATCCGAGCTGGAACTGACACAACAAAACCCAACTAGGGTTTCTTGTCGTTTGGGTCTGTACTTTTAAAAAATGCTCAGTTCGAATTGTTTGCAAAAGATCACCTTAAAAATGTTGCACAGTGTAATTCAAACTTCACCTTGACGGCCTTTCTCGATGTAGAGACAGCTTTCAATAATGTGAAGCTTTAATCTATCAACATATTGCTCATAGCAACACAGGAATTTCCTCTATCCTAGTGGAATTTTTTCCAGTGTTGTCTAACATTATGCTAAGTGCTCTGGTACAACTGGCAACTTGAGTTAACCTAAAGAAGACGGAACTTGTACTATTCATAGGGAAATGCAAAATTCCCGATTTCCTGCCTTAAGTTTTGGACGGAGTTGCATTGGAACTTTCTTCGGAAGCAAAATACTTCGGTACAATCCTGGACCACCGTGTGACATGGTTTAAATATACTCGTAGAGGAGCGGACGAAGAAAGGACTTATTGTACTCTGCGCCTGCAAGAACTGTATTGAGAAAAGTTGGTACTGAGACCACAAGTCATACATTGGCTGTACGTCATACATTGGCTGTACGTCGCCGTTGCCCTGCTCATTTGAACCTTGTTTGGAAATAAAGCGTTACTGTCCAAACTGTCAAGTATCCAAAGGACTGCGTTAATACTGAATACCTGCTCAATCAAAAGTTCCCCTCAGACCGCCTTGAACACGATCCTGGATCTCCTACCTCTGGATTCCCGAATTCTGTATTAGGCTGCGAGGATGTCTTTTAGACTCCTAGAGTTAGGATCTGGGCGGACTTCCCACTTCAGACATGTGAAAGTCATTCATTTTATTAATATTCAACTCGAATAAAATGGCTGGTGTTGCGTAAGCAATTATTTGCCCACATTCTTCAGGTTTCCCTCATTATCCGGGCTGGGTCGAAAATGAAGCAAAGCACAAGGATGGCATTTACATAAAATACCGTAGACTATGTGAAAAAACAGAAGAGATAGAGACGGTCGAATATCTATTTAGATATGATATAGATACTCCCACCTTCATGTCAAGCATAGATCCCATTATCCCTTTTAACTTTGCCAAGCACCTATTATGGCTTGGAAAAGGTTCTTAACTACTATATTGTCCTTCTATCTATATCCAGCACAACCATCGATCAACAACACGACAATACTCTGGAAATCTTCTCTTCTTCATCGTTAATCCAATAGCAATATCCACAAAACTCATTACCGTCATCTTCAACTTATCCCGGATGAACGCAAGGTACCAAGGTTCTGCGGGTGAAGGGCAATCCGGGTTTTTTTCACTGTCATGCACACGCAGAAAAATATATGTTAGAAATAGGTTTCGATCCAAACAAATTTATGTTTGGGACTGGTTACAAACAAAGATGTTTTTGCTGCAAAATATGTTTGGAACATATGTTAGAGAAGCATTTTTTCCTCCGTGCAGCTGTCGGCAAAATAGCAAGTCCTATTTACAGTATATGGAAGCCACTGTGGTGTAGTGTTAAGCACGTCCGCCTTGTACTCAGGAAGTCGCCGTTCAATAATCCTTAGCCAGAACATCAAAATTTTCGGCGGTCGTAAATGCCCTCAGCGCATAGTTGGCTTTCATTTCCTTTGTATTTTAGCCTTGAAAAACTGCTCTATAAATCGTGTCGTAATACACGCTTATTGAGTCAATATGAATCGGTGTGCACTCATTGATATCAGATTGATCCCTTCGGGTATGTTGTGAGTACATATATATTTATGTATATGTACGAGTACTTATGCAGTATTCGGCCTCAAAAAATGAATCGAAGTTCCTATCCTTGGGTATGGCGATAGTTTTTTGCACAATTTTTATATGTTTCCCATTCCTTCTTATTTTTTGTTCAAACCAATGATTGGTCAGTTATCAGAAGATTGATCCTACAGGCTTCAGCGTTCAAAACAGATTCCTTCTGAATCAGATTTTAAATCCATAAATTTTTTTTAGTTGCAAAATTCATAATCCTATTTTAATAGTAGTAATCTGCGTTCTTTACATATCCATGCAAATATATGTACATTCATACTTTAATTTAATCATCTGAGCAGAGTTCAGCCATTGAATGGAATGAGAAGAAATGAAACAAAAATTTACCAACTGAAATAAAATGCTCAAACAAATAGCAAATGGCAAACATAAATTTATGTAAAAAGATCTGTGATTTATTTGTATGTACTTACCACTGAGCTGTGTTACCTACTCATACATACACAGATACCCAACAATTTCCATTCACCTATACCACCCTAGTATATACAATAAACGAAATCCAGCCAAAAAAGTTTTATTTCGTTTCGCACGGTATTTTAATTTATGGAATTTAAGTTTAACGTCATTCTCTTAGCTATGAGTCGTATTGTTGTAGTTGTTCTTGTAGTTACTTACTTTCTGCTTTTAGTCATTCTGCTTTATTTTTTTCTTAAGTTTTTATTTTCTGCATTTGAGCCATGGCATAAAAAAGAACCATTTACCATTCAAACTTTTCAGTTTTCATACTCATACATTTCTTCCGATTTTTTGCTTTTGTTTTACGCTCCCTTCCGATATGCTTTACTTGTGACTTCTGCTTGATTTCATTGGAGGGTGTTGGGAGATAAATACATACAGACATACATAGGTGCTCTAGTAGATGGCTGGCTAGTCAGCAATGAATATGAAATTTTAAGAAGAATACCATAAGGTGAAAATAATTCAGAGATGACCAATCAAATGTGTTTATTTTTTGGGAAGAGTTGAAACATTTCATCATTGAAATTACTTTGATTCTGATCAATATTTATTTTTTGTTAAGCAAATTTAGAATACTGCTGACGTCGTATACAAAAACCGGAAAGGTCCAGCTTGGAACCTACAGGTCCCCATCAGCATGCGATCGGAACTAACCGAGTGATTTGATTTCACGAAAGAGTCATATCAGAAATAGAGATAATATAAAAAGATTTTCACGGAAAGAAGAAAGAATTATAAAATGCGGAGATGTCCTGCAGGGACGAAACAGAAAATCCTATAGCTAATACATATATAATAATACACAAGTAGGCAGTTGAGATAAAAATATGTATGTTTGTGGGATTATTTAAAAAAAAAAATAATGAAAGGAGTGATGGTACCTCTATATGGAGCAAGAATACCACTTGGACCATTAAAGTGCTCTAGCAAAAACCATAAATACTACCAAAAATTCTATCAGTGCTGTAGATCGCAAGGGCTATCCGCTATTAAAATTTCAACACGAACCGAGAGACGCCTTAAACTGGATTAAAACGTAAAAGTATTGAACTTTTGCGCAGGAACTACCTGAAGACATGGACCGACATTCATCATGTAATTTGTTCTAAGTTTGGGAGTCATTCCTTACGATAGTTATTCCACGAAAAGTATTATATCATTGTGATCAGAGCCACATGAAATACCTTCGATGCGAATTTCCTCGGATCCTCGAACAGCACCTAAGCTGCACTTCTTTATCGTTAATATATATGTTTTTGTTGTAACAACATATGATATTATTGTATATTCGAGAACCGCATTCACACGATATGGCACCTGCCACTGCATCTGTGTGTATGTCGTCCACACCTCCTTGATAGGCTTGCTGGTATAGGGATTTTTTTCTTATATCGCTGGACCTCTCTCTAGATCATGGATATCCCCTGGGTGGGTGAGTCCTTTCAACCATAGGATTATTGCGATGACTCTCATGGCAGCACCCGAGCAAGTAGTGCAACGAGAGTATGCCATTGTGTTGTCGCAATGAAAGAAGCATTTTCGTCTTATCATGTAGGTGCTTCATTAATGAATGGAGAGGCAGCCTGTTGTTGTTTTCAGAGGCAGATCAATCTATCTGTTATATATGCTCAACGAGGTTTCTTCGTCCACACCCCAAGTGCTGCCAACTAGGGTATAGATTATCTAGTTTCTACATCTGTGTTGTTCCACATCGGCGGGAAGAGATAAAATGCGACGTGGTGATTTTCTCTTTGCCCTGTCACTTCCGAGTGCTCGAAAATGGTCGATTAAAATAACTTGCGAACGTCTTCGGATCAGTCAGCTTAACGTCACCAAACGTGACTGAGGTTCTCATTTCGAGTACTCGATCAGTAGGTTTATAGCGAGTGGCTGCAGCTGTGATGATGTCCCAGAACGTCCTTTCTGTTAGCCGAACATCAGGAGGGTTGAGCAGTTTTCTGAAGCGGTGATTGATGAACTGTCTGTCACTGTGAATATATAAAATATATGAGAGCTAAATCCAAATCTGAACAGATTTCGATATAATTTGGCACATTTATTTCTACACCAAATTCCGTCACATATCATTATGGGCCCAATGAAAGGTTTTTGAGGCAACAAGTAACTGGAATCTGCTGGACCTTTCAAATTTAGCCCCGATGTTGGTAATGAGCATAAAAATACATCTGCAAAATTTGGAAGGAATCGGTTCAGATATAGGTATAGCTTTCATACATATGTTTCAACCGCTTTTATCCGATTTAATTTATTTAAGGCGCACTAAGGTCACAATTTGCATCCGATGACTTTAACATTTGATACGGTAAATCCTGTTCAATTTAGAATCACGTCCGGAAGTTTTGGTTCTGATCGGTTCAGGTATATATATATATAGATAGATATATATAGAAAATTATTCAGGTCTGTCATGATGTACGAAATATAAATCCTCTAAAATGGCTGGACCGAATTTGGTAAAACTTTGACTGTAGATTCTTTAGGTCTTAGAATTGATCGTAACGTAGTTTTTATACAGAAAAATGGAGTGGGCGGGGGACCTCCCCCACAACGGATTTTAGCCAAACGCGAAATCTCAGAGATTAGCTCTGTTCCAGAACTAAACAGTTTTTACAATTTTTACCACTTTTACACATTTTGCGTTCCCGTACACAAAATTTATATGAAAATCGTTTACGGCTTTTACCACTTTATAAAGTACGGGAACGGGCCAACTATTAGTCGCATTGGTATACAATACAACAGTAATTGTTACCTCCATCATTAATTGATGATTTGGAAGTAGAATACCCGATCACGTCCGATTTTTGAATACTTAATAATTACAGGTTAAGATTTTTAAATTTAGTAGGTGTTTGTAGTTCCAGTTACTAATATAGGAGATCTTGAACATAAAAGGTTTCAATGCTTTGTATAACTCGATAAAGATAACTATCAAATTTGGTGATTTGTGTCATATTGACTAGTCCCACTCCCAGCAAAGCCCAATACTTAAAAAATATCCAAATTTTTTAATGTCACGCTATCTGTAAGTATTTTTCTATAAGTTTACGGATCCATGCGGGGATAAAATTTTCTACACATATAGTACTCACTATTACCTTCTACCACATATATATAGTTTGACGAATACGTCGCAATACCGAGAGTTCTTTTCCAAAAACCATATAAACTACAATATAAACTACACAAAAAATACACCACAAGTCTACATCAAATATTCCTTACCAAATCTAACTTTTTTTAATTCTTAATCAGAATATTATGTTCTATGCCTTTACACGTGTTATCCATTAAAAAACTGATTATTATGTTAGCGGTTTTTAATTGTCGAGCGAAACAAATTTGTTTTTTATAAAATTTTACAAAGTAGGATGCAATATCTTTGACAGCCCGGTATGTGGACATGAAGCGTTGCCAGGTTGAAATGATTTTGTTTCTAATTGGCTCAAAGTGTTAAGAATCTAATCCCGTTACTATTTTATCCAAATATATGACTTCAAGAATAGACTTTTTGCCGCAGAAATCTGCCATTGGGCCTATAGTGCATATTCCAAATTTCATCAGAATTAGACATACATACAGTGCTGCTCAAAACATTTGCAACTCAGATGCCTATATCACATTTAAACTATTTTTAGGGACATTTTGTGTTTTGAAATATATTTATTTTTGTATATTGATTCATAATTGACCTTGCTCACAAGATTTAAAAAATATTATTAAGTTTTTAACACTTATGTTACAAAAATGTGTGAAATATCGCCTGCTCAAAACATTTGCAACTCCGTGGTTCGAATAACAAAAGTTATGGCTCTAAATTCGTATCAAAGATTTGCAAAAATGTTTATTTCTAAAAAAATTATGGATCCATCGCATCCCAAAAATAAACATATGAACAGTATAATGTTTAAAATTGAGCTGGATACCGCGTAAAAAATACTAAAATCGCCATAAGATGGGAAGAAGCTGAATGGACAACAATATCTACTGCAGGGGATAATAAAATAATGATGCAAATTATTATGCAGATCTCTCATAGGTTATCAACAGGTGTTAATTAAAGGCTTTACATCGATAAATCTACATTAAACCTTCTAATACATACCAAAGATACCGGTCTACCAATATAGGCAAATTTTAGGAATATAGTAATTTCCAGGAAAAATTAAATTTTTCATATAAATTTTGCAAAATAATTTTTGGAATTATTTTTGGAGCTGTAACATCGAGTTCTTTTCGCCGGCATAAATCAATATTTGATTTATGTGATGTGAAACACTGTACTTGATCTCCAGGTCGAATGATAATCGAATTTATCCCCCAATACAAAAAAGTTAACCCAAAACGTAGAAGGTGTTTTATATTGATCTGTGGGTATGTTTCTTTGTTTGTTTTTTTTATCGCACCCGATCAGCTTAAGTGATCTAAATTCATATAGGAGGGTCCGCGGCCCTAAAATGGACACTTAGTATTTAACAATTATCCTTAGAGAAAGGATTCCAAAGGATATACTAATTTATTTAGTTAACTGGGTACCTTTATGATGTGTCCAGATAAAACAAAAACAAAAAACTTTCCTCAGCTTTTGAATCAAAATTTTATACCCTCCACCATATGGAGGGTATAATTAAATTTGTCATTCCGTTTGTAACACATCAAAATATTGGAGACCATATAAAGTATATATATTATTGATTCGCATAAAATGCTATGTCGATTTAACCATGTCCGTCTGTCCATCCGTCCGTCTGTTGAAATCAAGATACAGCTCGCAATTTTAAAGATAGAGAGTCAATATTTGGTACAGAAGTTTTTATTACTTGCAGGATGGTTGGTATTGAAAATGGGATATATCGGTTCACGTTTTGATATTTGTTGGTATAAGTCCACGCATTCAAATAGCCCCCATAGAACGGCACCTCCCGATATTCGGTATTTTGAAGGTTTTAGCTTCATTATCCTTTCAAAATGGTTGAAATTTGGTAATTAGTCTTCGTTGAGGATATAAAACGTTCCACCTAAAAGTTGTTGGTATAGGTCCCACGCCTTAATATAGCCTCATTTCCGACTGAAATTCGTCGGTATACATAGGTGCACATTTCGATATAGCCTCCTAGAACAATACCTCCTAATTTTCGTAATTCTGAAGGTTGTGATATCAATAACTCACAGAAATAATAAACGAAAGGAAATTGTTCCATTCTACTTCAATACAACTCGTGGTGGAGGGTATAACAAGTTCGGCCAGGCCGAACTTAACGCCGTTCTTACTTGTCTCAGTTGCAAATGTTTTGAGCAGAACGAAAAGTGATTCCGAGCTTTGTTTTGTACATTTTTGTAAAATAATTGCAAGTGTTGCAAATTATTTTTTAAATCATTAAAAGGGTTCAATAAGCAATCAAAATATCTGCATTTCAAATCCATAAATTCCCACAGAACTATATTAAAAGTGAAACCAGGATGGACCCATCATAAGAATGTGTTCTTACTTGTCTCAGTTGCAAATGTTTTGAGCAGAACGAAAAGTGATTCCGAGCTTTGTTTTGTACATTTTTGTAAAATAATTGCAAGTGTTGCAAATTATTTTTTAAATCATTAAAAGGGTTCAATAAGCAATCAAAATATCTGCATTTCAAATCCATAAATTCCCACAGAACTATATTAAAAGTGAAACCAGGATGGACCCATCATAAGAATGTGCACAAATCCTTTGTCAGATTTGAAAAACTTTTACAAAAAAATACTTATAATTTAAAATAAAGGCCGTGAGTGTCCATTGCCAACAAAAATTGGGCAAAAAATATATCAAGGTCTTGGAATATGATGAAAATCGATGCTTAGAGCTCCAAAAAATATTCTTATGAAGAAATCGATAGAAACAATTTACAAAGTCACAATTGTATACTGAATTGGGTTCAATAATTTCAAGGATACAACAAAAGTACAAAGAATCACTTTTGATAGCTTTTTAAGTCCGAAACAGAAGAAATGTGGTAAAGATAACTAAAATTTCGGCCTTTTTAATTCAATGATTGATATTTTATCTGAGGAAAATGAATGGAAATCGATGTGTTCCACTAAGTTTCGTTAGCTGTGGACATCTACAGCTTCGAAAAATTGCAATAAGAAATCCCGTTACGATTTTGGTATGCTAAAGAGGATGTGTCTCTCAAAAGAGTCTTCAAGCAGGATAATGGCCCTAAGCACACGGCAACATAATAAAGGGGTTCCAGGAGAATTAAGTTAAGTTGTTAGAATGACCCGCACAATCCCTTGATTTGAACCCGATTGAAAATTTGTGGAATGAAGTTAAAAGATAAGCTGGGGAAAGTGTCCATCAAATGATGACGACCTTTGGCAAATTATACAGGTTGCGTGCGACGCAATACTAGTGCAGGAGTGCCATGCCTAGACGATGCGCAGCAGTTTTAGAAAACAAAGGATCGTATACAAAGTACTAATGAACCTGAAACTCTTTAGTAAAAACCTGCATAAATTTCTTTCAAAGTTGGTCCTTATTAAAAGATGTTACGAAGGGTCAACTCGTATGAAATATAAAAAATTAATAAAATATGTTTACAAACAATCAAAATATTTTTGTAAACCTTTTCATCACATTTTAAGAAAACAATAAATTTTATAATCTAAAGTCATTTTCACTCTTTTAGTCAGTTTTCAATGTAATCTTGGTTATGGATTGAAGTGTGCCTATTATTTTTCACACTACTGTATATCCAAATATGAACTGATTTCGATATAATTTGGTGCACTTATTTCTAGACTGAATTCCGTCACACGTTCCATTGAAATCCGACATACATATATAAGGTGTTTCGTGCATCAAATACCTAATGTCATCGGTACTCCCTAGTGTTAGAAAGCCTGGGTTTTATATAAGTTATTAATTCGAAATGGCCGAAATGCCACTTAATCTTTCCTGGAGGTAGGTTACCTTCAGAAAATTGTCGATTAATGTTGATGTTGTCCTCATAAATCGGTACCGTCCAATATTCGGTATTTTTATGGTTCTAACCGTAATAATCAATCAAAATGGCTGAATTTTACAAATTTTACATTGAGGACCACATTTTGGTTCAAAATCAATGAAACATTTTTTCTTTCAGAGTTAGGTTTTCCCAAAAACAGCCACAACAAAATATTTGCATGCTGTCAGAACATTTCAACTAAGACCTCATCGAGTTCTATAAGTTGAAAAATATCAACACAGTTACCTGGGAGTGAGTTGTTGGAATTTATTTCAAATGACCCTGCGCATGCCATCCGCTGTTTTTATTTGTGTTGTTATAGTTGAAGATTCAATGATATGATATTGGTAGCGAGCAATGAAGATTGCAAGGCTGTCAGTGCGTTTTGGAAACATTACTCTCTGTAATAGAGAGAAATGATGATGTTTAGCTAATGGGGAAAAAAATTATTTTTTATTTTTAATTTTTCAGTGTTTTGTATTCTTGTAGTTTATTCGTTGCGCGTTGATCTTTTTCAATAGATGGGAACATATAGAAAGCACAAAAACACTCATATTTTGACCAGAAAAAACGATTCTGAACTACTGTGCACCATGAGATTGTTGTTGTTGAACTTTTGTGATGGAGGTACTAGAAAGTGTTGTAGAATATAGACCTTCATGAAACTTGATATACGTTTGGAAGAACATTTTAAGATATGCAAAATTTCGACCAAATTAGATAGCAAATGAATGTTGTTGTTGTAGCAACGTAAATAGTTAGTTAGTTAGGAGACAGGTGAGTGGGGTTAGCTGGGCAACTAAACAAATGAAGTGTATCGTGTGGTCCCACTCCACATGCTGGACATGCGTTGGGCATCGTGGCGTCAATTCGGACCCAATATGAATTGAGTCGGATGCATCGTCCGTATCTTCACTGGGCTAAAACCACTCGTGTTTGCCTTGGCAGCTGGTGTTCTTCTGCTGCGATGGATGGGGGCTGGTCTCCAAGTACGGCTAAGCTCGTTCTAATAGGTTCTCTTTTATACCGTTGGACCTCTCTCTCTCTAGATCATGAAGATCTCTCCCTACGTGGGAGGAAGCCAGTCCATTAAATCGTGACAGGGATGCTCACTGCGATAATACCCAAGCAGGTACTGCATCGACAACGTCTTATTGTGTTGACGCACCGGTAAAATCTTCGTCTCCTCATGAAGATGGTCCACTGGTGTCATGAGGAGGCACCCTGTTGCAGTCCTCAGGGCAGCATTCTGGTAGGTTTGAATCTTCTTCCACTGCGTAGTGCATACCACACTTATCGCAAATAGATGTGGCGTGCGCGGATGACTTAAACATGCTATCGAATGTAACACCCAGTATTTTGGGGTAAATAGTGGTGGGAATCAGTGCGCCATCGACCAATATGTTCAGTGGGAGCCTCATTTCAGCCGTCCATGTGGTGAACAGTGTTGCAGTGGATTTATCGGCGGCTATTTCCATATTCCTCAGATGGAAGAACTGCACTTGGTCACCTATGTAGACATTTTACTTATCACATATGTCATCGACGATAGGACCCGACGCCAAGATAGTACAATCATCCGCATACATCACGATCTCTTTGCCGTCTGGAGGGTGTGGAATTTCAGAAAGGTAGAGGTTAAACAGTTCCGGAGATATCACCCCTCCTTTGGGAACTCCCTGTTTCACTCTACGGGTTTTGGACTTATTGTTTGTGAATTCCACAAACGACTGGCGTCCGCACATATAGTTGATTACCCAACGTTTCAAACATGACTGGAGATTAGTTTTCTCTATATCCTCGAACAGCTTGACATGGTTGACGGTATCGAAAGCCTTCGATAGGTCAAGAGCCACCATGACTGTTCGGTCGCACGACCTTTTCTGGTTCAGTCCTCTACTGATATGTGTGGATATGGCGTCTAATGCTGTTGTAGTACTATGCATTTTTCGAAATCCATGTTAATGTTGGGCAACTAGAAAACATCTCATCGTGGGGAGGAGTAGTGCCTCTAGGATCTTTGCTACGGGCGACAGGAGTGAAATCGGCCTGTAAGATTCACCTCTGCTGGAATCCTTGCCAGGCTTCAGTAGCGAGACCACCCTGCCAACTTTCCAGTCTTCTGGTATAATATGGGTGGCTAACGATAGGTTGAGGGTATTTGTTAAATACTCAACTCCAGGTTCATCCAATTGCTTAAGCATTACCATCGATATTCGGTGTGGGCCCAACGCATTGGATGATTTCGCGTTTCGGATGGCATCTGCAACATCATGAATAATTTATGAATAAGTTATCGTGCTCATCAGTCATCTTAGTAGGTGCTGGCAGAGGTTTTAGATCTTTTGAGCTATTACAGACTTGCCCCCTATAAAATTGTATATCGTAATAGGACCCGCAAGGAAAACCTAAAAAATGTTCCGAGACAATTCCTTAAACTGCTTTTTGAGTTTTGAAATTTTGTGTGCGAGGTCGCGAACCTGATATATGTCTTGAGGAAGTATTACGAGGTCCAAAGTTTGGACCAAATCGGTTGATCCAAATCGGTTGATGGGATATGTGAAGTAATAGTAATAGTATTTTATGCCCTGTATCTCTGGGAGTGACCAACACTCGAATCTGTCATAATAGACATGCAGCATGTCAGACCCATTTCTGAGACTATACGCTCCTTATTTCATATTCTGTTAACAAATTTCCGTATAGCACAGCTCAGTTCATGCAAAATGAACAAACACCTTGGTTGAGTTGCTGATAATAATAAATCAAATGCTGCATTTCTTCTTTCAATTTTTCTTTAACCTTCTTAACACTCGAATCTATGTAACGCCGACACACTCTTTCACTCATACTGAAGTTTTTTTTTTCTTTTAACTGACAATGAACAATTTTTGCTTTTCATTTTGCTTGGTACTTTTTTTGCCTTGAAAATGATGCGCTCAGGTATAACTTGCACCACACAGACATACATAAGTATATGGATTTTGAAACTTTTATATAAAAATGTATATACATACATTTATATATAACTACGGGTGTATGAAATTCTTATTATTGGTTGGCCTGCAAAAATGAAGAAAAGAATAAGCTAGGCTGCTACTTGGCTAGGGTTAATATCTTCGGTTTTGTTCAAAATTTTGCAAAATGTTAAATTTTCTCAGAAAAAAATTAAAAAATATAATATACAACATAAATATGCAATGATTAGTATGGTCGTCTTGAACATAGAGGAATAGAATGGGTCATATGTCAAGGAGCTTTGAAAAAGTGGGGCAGAACTCTTTAATAGAGAGGCGTTTTCCTTTCTGGGGTTTTTAATATGTACACCTGCAGTATCAAAGAACATAAAACAGATTTATAAAATAATCCTACTTTATAATATTGGTGAACATTTCAGCATCCTTTTTTAGAGACCACATTTTTTGTGGTAAAAGATTATTATATAGTTCTTATAAGAACGTCCTTGTAAAGTATTATGTGGCTCACCTTGCCAATTGTAGCCATCTTTTACTTATTTTTTAATATATTTGTTATATTCGTTGTTGTTGCCGTTACTGCTGGAATTTTGAAGGTTTGTGGGTGTTAACTTTTCAAAGTTTTTATTTTTCTTCACCTCCATCTTGGGTTTTTCTTTTTGCAGATTGGAGAAATTTTTTTCCTTGAAGCCCCAGAGCTAACAATTCTTTTGTTTGTGGCATATGAAAAAAAAGACAAAGGCAAAAAAACACAAACAAAAAACTGAAAACTCAAGTTAAACAAAACTTTTTGAAGGAAGCCGAATTACAAAAATAAGTAAAGAAAATGAAAATAAAGTTTGGTGGTGTTACGTTTTCTTACCGTTTGTTCGTTTTTTTCCTTCATTTTACTTACAAAAATTTTCTTCAAAATTTATGGTCTTTCAGATAATGATTAGAAGGGCAAGTGAACTTCATACTCATTGTACTGCTGGTTTTTATTTTTCTCGATGGAGTGGTGGTATTTTTACAGGTTAAAATAAATGGGAATCAAAAATAAATGCAATATTTTTATACCACAGTAATTCACTTCAACTTGAAGATATATGAGTTTCGTCGATTTTGTAATCGATCATTTATATCTTTAAAAATGATTTCAAGTTTTACCCAATATATTTTACATGGCAAAGGTTTGTGAGTTTAAAGGATTTTTTTTTGCATTTTTTATCCGCCAAAAAATTAAAACTCATATTTCACATGCAGCTGCAATTTCCCCAGACAACAACGTGCTGTGAATCAATGCTGCTGCATTTTGCCAATGCCAATTCACCATCATAACATGCATATTTTCCATTTTTTCCCGGAGAATTGATGACATCAATTTAAATGTTGCCACGTTGAAATATCTGTCAATGCATCAAAAGTGCATTCATTGGTGCAGCAATCCATACATTTTTCTTCGATGGAGGACAGAATTTCAATTGCAGAGTAAAGATAAATTTGTTGCAGTTAAGGCTTTTATTCGTCATATTTATGATTCTTGTTGTAGTGTTACAAACGCCTTCTTCGGTGTCCTTTATTGTTAAGCATTGGCTGCAAAGGTAAATATCCTAAAAGTCGTTTTTTTCGAAGATGGTAAAAAGTTGAAAATATATCGAATTATATTTAAGACCTCCAATGCAATATTTTAGATTGAAATACGATAAATATTAAAAGCATTCTCTACTCATTGAGATTGTGTTTTCAAATTCCATTGTTTTTATTTTCGGGTTATATTTCTTTTTACACAGGACGACTCTAAAACTGACAACCCCGCAATCGTTTTAGATTAGGTTAGGTGCAGCACAGTGTTGCCGCTTTCATACAAAAGTGGACAAAAATAGAAGGCATTGACCTAGGTTGATGAATTTTTGCACAAGTACTTACAAGATGACAGAAATGGAAAATATCAACTTTGGTCCATATTGGTTCAGATTTGGATATAGCCCCATATATATATTTTCCCGATTTTGCTACAACTCGTTTACACTGAAAGAAAAATGCTTCTTTGTATCAATGATCAGGTTTCATTGATTATTTTTCATTGATGCTATGAAATGTTACATTAACACAATGAAATGCTTCGTTCCTGCTACGAAACCTTACGTTGCCTAAAATTTGACGAATTTTGGTTTCATTGTATAAACGAAACGGATTTCATTGATGAAATGAAACTTTTTATTTCTTTAAATTTAGGAAAAATATTTGAGTATTGAAATCATGTTAAATAGTATGTGCCGGAGAAGTTTAGTACGCCAACATCTTTTAAGAAATGGCGAACAATTTTATATATTTGATATTTTTGATCGGCACCAAAAATTGATGAAATAGTGTCATTAAATAAATGAAACGGTTTCATTAAATAATTGAAAAAGTTTCATTAAATAAATGAAACAGTTTCATTAAATAAATGAAACAGTTTCATTAAATAAATGAAACAGTTTCATTAAATAAATGAAACATTTTTGAAAAACCTAGTACTATTTTGCGGAATGAAAATAAGGACGTCGTTACAGTCCTATCTATATTATCACCCTCATATTATCAATTTACTTCTAATTATTTTTTCTTTATTAAACAAATGTTTTAAATTTTCCACAATCATAAATTGGCCACATGCATATTTATGGGTGTATGGAATCACGAACATACATACACTGCCGCTCACTTGAATAGAACCCCCCTGCAAAAATTTTTTCAGCCTCCATTTTTCCCGAATTATACAAGATATGAAGTTTTTAAGTTTTACTATATTTTGCTTCATGTGTTTGGAGTAAACTTAGTCATTCATTTGCATTCAAATCCAATTTGTATAAGAATTATGCAAGGAAAACAAAGTAAAGTCAAAAATTTAAGTAAAAAATTTGGCTCATTTGAATAGAACCCCCTTTTAAAACTTGGGAATACAGAAAGATTGTATTAGAATGTCGATGTATATTCACTCTATATTGAAAACGAAGTACTTTCAGTAATAATCAGTACAAGTATATCCCTCCTGATTAAGGATACACCCGTATATCCTGCTATGGTATGGATTCTTTAAATAATCAGGTGTAATGCCCAACAAAGCTTGCTTTTTCCATTCAACAAGTTTATTTTTGGAAGCGTGCTGTCTCCTTTAGTCATATATTTTACGCATAAGTCATTCCCATATATTTTAGAGAATATTTACCACTGTAGAATATAACGGCCCCTCCAGGATATCCGCATTTCTTTTCAAAAAATTATGTTTTGATGACTCGAAGTGTACAAAAGTTTATAAAATCGTGATGAAATTGCCACTCGGGAAATCCGAAAATGCTTCTCACTACTGGAAATGCCTGTCTTAGAACTCCTTTGTAAATTGTCGTGCACATTTAGGGTGAAAGAAATTGACGCCCAAGTCCTTCATAATTAGTAATGCGTTCCAGCACCATAAACACACATTCATCGCTACAGAAACAATTTAGAAGATGGTCTTCCATTAAATAGACGCGAAAAAAATAGTTATATAGCTATGCAATTGTTTACCTAATGAGGAGAGTCCTTACTAATTATGAAGGACTTGAGCGTCAATTTCTTTCACCCTATATGCGCACGACGATTTACAAAGGAGTTCTAAAACAGGCATTTCCAATAGTGAGAAGCATTGTCGGATATCCCGAGTGGAAATATCATCACGATTTTATAAACTTTTGTACACTTCGAGTCATCAAAACTTAAATTTTTGAAAAGAAATGCGGATATCCTGGAGAAGCCGCCATATTCTACAGGGGTAAATATTATCTAAAATTTATGGGAAATGACTTATGCGTAAAATATACGACTAAAGGAGACACTACGCTTTCAAAAATAAACTTGTTGATAGAAAAATGCGAGTATTGTTGGGCATTACACCTGATTATTTAAAGAATCCTTGCCAAAGCAGGATATACGGGTGTATCCTTAATCAGGAGGGATATACTTGTACTGAATATTACTGAAAGTACTTCGTTTTCAATATAGAGTGAATATGCATCGATATTCTAATGCCATCTTTCTGTATTTCTAAGTTTTAAAGGGGGGTTCTATTCAAATGAGCCAAATTTTTTACTTAAATTTTTGACTTTATTTTCTTTTCCTTGCATAATGCTTATACAAATTGGATTTGAATGCAAATGAATGACTAAGTTTACTCCAAACACATAAAGCAAAATATAGTAAAACTTAAAAACTTCATATCTTGTATAATTCGAAAAAAATAGAGGTTGAAAAAATTTTGAAGGGGGGTTCTATTCAAGTGAGCGGCAGTGTATTCATTGTTATACATACATATTCATTCTCATTAAAATATATCTGCCTGTGGAGGAATGTTATTCTCAAATGTTCTTTGTTATCTTAACAATGCAGTAAGTTGCTATGTATTGAATTCCAGCTGTGTGGTGAGAATGTGGGTGTGTGTGTTTCACAAGCAGAAAACACGATTGGGCAAACTTACCCTTCTCTTTGTCACAACAATAAGCGTTTTCTTAAGTTCATCAGCAAAATTTCAAGAACATGCCTTTAGTTATCATCAGAACATCACCGAGTGTGGATGAGCAAAGAAGTGTTTTTACGTCTGATGTTTTAAACTTTGGAAAGAGAGAAGCTATGCAGAGTATAATCCTTATATATAAAACTCAATTGTCGTTTGTTGGTAATTGAATCAGTTGAAAACGGCTAGAGCGATTTGGATAATTTTTTGTGGAAATGTTAGTCATGGTGCAGTTTAGGTTTTTATGCAAAGAAAAATTGGCCACGCCCACTTTTCCGCCCACTTTTATAAATATGTTATATCTACGGAACTACTCAATAGATTTTCCTGAAATTTGCAGGGAACGTAGAGTGATGGCCCCCGTTGAAATAGGCTACATATTTGGTTGAATTTCGGATCGGGCGGGGTACCTCCCCTATGCCCTATTTTTGTAAAAATGCAATATTTGCAACAATTACAAATGTATCGCTTTGAAAATTAATTTCCGAGTCAATGGCGATTGTGTATCCGACCTTACGTACTTATTTTGTGACTCAAGATCCGACCACGCTTACTTTCTAATTAGGTTATATCTACAGGGGATTTTCAAGAAAATCGCGATTTGTCTAAACTTTTAAATCTTTATAAATAAAAATCAAATATCGTTCGTTGGTAATGGCATCAGTTGAGAACGGCTGGACCGATTTTCGACTTGGGTTTTTATGCAAAGAAAATTTGACCATGCCCACTTTTACGCCCACTTTTTTCAATTTTCTTTTTTTATCATTTCTACAAAAACTACTGAACCGATTTTCCTGAAATTGCCAGGGAATGTACAGAGATGGTCCCCGCTTAAAATAGGCTACAAATTCAGTTGAATTTCGGAAAGGGCGGGGAACTTCCCCTATACCCTACTTTTTGAAAAATGTTATATTTACAATAATTACGAATGTATCTATTTGGAAGTTAATTTGCGAGACAATTGTGGTTGTTTCTCCGACCTTCCCTACTTTTTTAGGAACCACAGACTTGACCATACCCACTTTTTAAAATATGTTACATCTACAAAACTACTGAACCGATATTCGTGAAAATGTCAGGGAACCACAGACTTGACCATACCCACTTTTTAAAATATGTTACATCTACAAAACTACTGAACCGATATTCGTGAAAATGTCAGGGAATGTACAGGCATATTTTCTTGAATTTTAAGAGGACATATTTAAAAAAACGCCTTACCTTTATGAATAAAAATCAAATGCTGTCATAACCCAACTTAGGTTTTTTGGAAAGAAAAGTTTACCACGCCCCCGAAAACAGGTTACATATTTTATTGAATTCCAGAGGGGGCGGGGTACCTCCCCTATGCCATATTTTTTAAAAAAACGTTATATTTGCAAAAATTATGTATGTATCGGAATAAAAATTTACGGATTAATCTACAATCAAGGTACTTCTTTGGGGCCTATTTTCTTGAATTTTGAAGAGGCCATATTAAAAAAAACGCCTTACCTTTATGAATAAAAATCAAATGCTGTCATAACCCAACTTAGGTTTTTTGGAAAGAAAAGTTTACCACGCCCCCGAAAACAGGTTACATATTTTATTGAATTCCAGAGAGGGCGGGGTACCTCCCCTATGCGATATTTTTTAAAAAAACGTTATATTTGCCAAAATTATGTATGTATCGGAATAAAAATTTACGGATTAATCTACAGTCTAGGTACTTCTTTGGGGCCTATAGGCCCGACCAAGCCTGTTTTTGTTTAGTATGTCATAACTCCAATACTACTGAAGGGATTTCCATAAAATATGCAGCAAAAGCTCAATGTTTGCCGTTGTTATGTGGGGTACCTTCCCCATGCCTTTCTGTTAAACGCTATATGTATAAGCCAAACTTATGATTATATCGGTTTCAGCATACATTTTGGTAGGCAATGAAGTTGTGTGCACCCTAGGACCGGACCAGGCCCACTTTTTTTAATATGTTATATCTTGAAAACTGATGACCACGCCCACTCTTTTCAAAACGTTATTTTTCCAAAACTACTGAACCTAATTTTCAGAAAATATTCAGGAATGTCCCGTCGTCCAAAATGCTGTATATTTGTAGACCAATTTCGGGGCCTATTATTTTATAATCGGTGTATTTGTTAAACTTAAGAGTGCATCAGGTTGCAAATTAGTTTTCGAGGCAACCGTGGTTGTCCCTTGATCAAGAAAAACTATATATTTACAAATGTACTTAAATGGTGAGGTTCAACGGTCCATCAGCCATGAAAAGCTAAAACATATAGGTCTAAATAAGCGGGAGAATTCGATCGCTTTAGGATAAAGACAGTGACATGGACGAGAATAAATCCTAAAAGGCACAAATTGGCGAAAAAAAAAACGACAAAGTCCGTAAGAGAAAAGAAAGGTTACAGACAAAATCTGTTGATAAATTTAAAAGCCTTCTCGGTTTGACAATGGACCGAAGAAGTGAGGTAGAAAATACCTACTTTTGAATTAAAACTCATTACGACGGGCCAGCAACCCGGACCGGGGTCTGCTAGTGTGAAAATAAAATGTAAATATTGGGAAAATATTTCTTGTAATTTTTATGTGTTCAATTGTTCTTTTAAGTGAATTTTCATTTATATTGTTTTATCTTTGTAGTGGAGGCAAGCAATAGAAAATCTAAATATAAGTGGGATGACGGAGACTGTCCATGGTAAATGAAGCACTACTCTTTTAAGAAACAACATGTTGTATCCCAACATCATGGAAATCCACAGGGGATGACTCAGCGGCAAAAGTTGAAGGCAAGTTATTGTGTAGAAAACCAGTCAATATGTTAACAATTTATTAATTCTTTCAATTTTACTTGCAGATGGCAACGCACAATGGTATCATTAATGTCGATAATACCTGAGGTATTAAAAATTACGTGTTGTATCCTTGGCCAAAAATAATTACAATAAAATAAATTAAACACATTTAGCATTGACTTTATTTTGGTTCATTACGTGAGTATGAAATGGATTCATAACATAAATGAAATCTTACGTTATATCAATGAAATGTGTCATTGATTTTGCACCAACGCACATTGGGGCAAGATTCCAAAAAACGGAGATTAATTCAGGGAAGCATTTGAGTGAACTAATGTTAATATTTTTCGAAAGTGTATACTTCAATCAATATAACGGAACACAGTTTTGGTGCAAATTGAGGGACTTGAGAGGTATATTCGAAGCCCTCATAAATGGGTACCATAAAAACTGTGAAGTGTTTTTACGGTTTTGCCTACATTTCTTATTTGATGAATCTAAAATCTTCTAATATGATAAATTATTGGTTAAGCTAATATTTGGCAAACAATTATTAAGTTAGGACAATATTTTAGTGTAGCTCCCATACAAGGGTATCTCCCGATTTTATGTATTTCGAGGGTCTTGATCACATTTTTTAGTACATTTATTTTTTTTTTTTTTTTGAAGGGATTACAAATATTTTTTTATCAAACATCATCTCTATATATTCTCGTTTTGGAATAACCTCCATATAAAATATTCCGCTACTTTTTTAACTCTAAATTCTTTTCAAAAATAGGGATAAATGAATACATTTTAAATTATTTTTTAATATGCCTCTAAACTTCTTTTGCCATAAATATATTTTTCTAAGACTCAGATTTCTAACTGAAGTTGACGATTCCATTCTAAAAAGGGCACTTTTAATGCGTAAAAATATATTACTCTTTATACACCAAAAAAATATAATTTTTTATGGTGCTCTATAAATAAATATAATCCCCCACCCCCCCCCCCCCCCCCCCGCCGGGGATTTTATATTACATTTTCAAAGGCTAACCTTTGGAAATAGAATATAAGTTCTAAGGGGAAGCACAGCTGAATGCTATGGGGCGCATCCACGGGTTGCGGATAGTGGGATAATGGCGGACAATCAGAGAATTCAGAGCCTAGGGTCTCAATAAGATACTTCTGGCAGAGTATCCCAACGAAATATTGAGTGCCGTTTGAAGCTCGAATTGACATGGCGAGTCATTGGCGCCATTAAATAACCAATTGCCATAACTGTAGCGTCTGTTCCCACATTGGGCGGCTGCAAACAGCGTCTGTTCTCCTGTGGAGCGGCTGAAATCTAGAAGGAAAACTACAAACCCTTCAGAAGGCAACGGGAAACCACTGAAGTAATTTCCCTTGAAAATCATGCAATATGAACAACACAAATCAAAACACACGGCCCTCAGTCTCCGGCCAAACGAGGGTGCTAAGAATCCCCGGAGGTAAAAATAACCAAAAACTAAAAATTGGGACCTGGAATGTCCGAAGCCTATATGAAGTTGGCAAATTGAATAACACCATCAATGAAATGAATCGACTCAAAATTGATATACTAGGTGTCAGT
Source organism: Musca autumnalis (assembly GCF_047663935.1). Taxonomy (NCBI): domain Eukaryota; kingdom Metazoa; phylum Arthropoda; class Insecta; order Diptera; family Muscidae; genus Musca; species Musca autumnalis. Next base: position 136,549,287 of record NW_027411755.1, on the reverse strand, counting down.
GAAACTTGGTGGACAGAAAGCGGCAATTTTGAATCCAAAAACACCTTGGTATACCATTCTGGAAATATGGAGGGAATACACAGAAGAGGGGTTGGCATTATTGTCAATAAAAACATTGCAGATTGTGTAGTTGGATATGTTCCGATGTCAGAGAGAACTATGATGATTAAAATCTCAGCAAAACCCATAAATTTAAACATTATACAGGTATATGCCCCTACATGTGATGGAAAAAACGACGAGATTGGAATTTTTTATGAAGAAATTAGTGAACTACTAAAAATGACGAAATCACATGAAATAACAATAATTCAAGGAGATTTCAACGCCAAAGTGGGAAACGAAGAAATAAATGGAGTAACGGGAGGATATGGACTTGGTGAAAGAAATGAAAGAGGAGACAGGTTAATCCAATTCTGCCAAGAATTTAAAATGACAATAACCAACACAATATTCCGGCTACATCCTAGACGACTATACACATGGAAGTCACCATTAGATAACGAAAGAAATGTCGTACGAAATCAAATAGACAATATAATGATCAACAACAGATTTAGGACCTGTGTAACCAAATGTTCGACATATCCAGGAGCTGATGTGCCGTCAGATCATAATCTTTTGATGTGCAATATTCGAATTAAACTAGCTCGGATTCAAAAAAGAAAGAAGAAATCCCATAAAATAAATATTGAAATACTTCAAAATACAACAGCCAGAAATGAAATAAAAGAACAAATAAACAACAAACTTGAAGATATCGATGCAAACGATGCAGATAATATATGGAACAAGGTGAAGGATGCGATATGTAAAGTAACAAAAAGCTACATAGGAACCCACACAAGAGAACCCAAGAGGAATGGATGACCAACGAGATTATGGAACTAAGAGAGGAACGAAGAAAATATAAAAATGTTAATTACGAACGCTATTGGGAGATCAATAAAGAGATTCGCACAGCAACCAGAGCTGCCAAAAATTCCCTGCTCAATCAAAAATGTCAAGAGATCGAACATTTGCAACATATACATGACGATTTTAATTTACATAAAAAGTTAAAAGAAGCCGCTGGGATATATAGGAGAACATCGCCAACACTACTGATGGATAATAACAATCAACCAATTTTTGAGACAGTACATATAAAGAATACATGGAAAAACTATATTGAACAACTATTTACCGACGATAGACGCTCAATATACCAACACAACGGAAATGCTAATCTATCTGGAAACCCAATCACTAAATCAGAAGTGGAATATGCCATTCTATCATTGAAAGATAAGAGATCAACTGGACCTGGCGAAATTCCATCTGAAATTTTAAAACTTATAGATTGAAACAATGTGTTATTGATTGTCCGCCTGTTTAACTATATATATGACACAGGTCAATACCCAAACGATTGGCTAATATCAACTTTTATACCGATACCAAAAAAGTCGAATGCAAAAAAATGCTGTGAATACAGATTAATTAGTCTCATGTGTCATATTTTAAAAATCTTTCTTCGAATAATACACACGAGAATATACTCTAAATGTAAAATTGCTATGGGAGAATCCCAATTCGGATTCAAAGAAGGTATGGGTACCCGGGAAGCTCTATTATCTCTACAAGTACTTGTTCAAAAATGTAGAGACGTTCATAAGGATGTGTTCATATGCTTCATAGACTACGAAAAGGCATTCGACACTATCCAACATGATAAAATGATAGACATACTGAGAGATATTGGAATTGAAGAAAATGAAATTAGATGCATACGCAGTTTATATTGGAACCAGACGGCGAGACTTGAAATAAACGGCGAATTGACAGACGAAGTTCTCATATCCAAAGGTGTTAGACAAGGATGCATATTATCACCCCTCCTCTTCAATATATACTCCCAACGAATATTTCGTGAATCAATTGAAAAAGAACGCATGGGCATAAAAATGTACGGCAAAATGATAAATAATATACGATACGCCGATGATACCACCATACTTGCTAGCAGTATATCTGATTTACAAAAACTCCTACAAAAACTGACACACACAAGCGAAATATATGGTCTCAGGATAAATATAAAAAAGACAAATTATATGGTTGTCAGTAGAAACGATTTGATTCTTGATACAACACTACAAATAAAGAACGAGACTGTCGAACGTGTAAAGAACTTCAAATACCTTGGTGTTCTAATAAACGACAAATGGAATACATCAAACGAAATCAAACGTCGAGTGGAGATGGCCAGAGACACATTTTTCAAATATAAGAACGTACTAACAAATCACGAGATAAGTCTAGCAACAAAGATACGATTCACGAAATGTTACATTTGGTCTGTGTTATTATATGGAGCTGAAACGTGGACAATTAAAAGTGCAGATGAAAAGAAAATCCAAGCGTTCGAAATATGGTTATATCGACGAATTTTGAAGATACCATACACTGCTCACATAACAAACCAGGAAGTACTGAGAAGAATGAACCAGGAAAGACAACTCCTACATACTGTCAAATCCCGAAAAATCTCATACTTCACCTTATGAGAAATACAAAATACAAATTTCTACAACATATTATAAAAAGGAAAATAGAAGGAAGCCGAAGCAGAGGCAGGAGAGAGATATATTGGTTAAAAAACATTCAAGACTGGACGGGATACAGAGATGAAACCAACTTACTAAATGCCGCTAAAAATCGAGAACTTACCTACAACTAGATAATATCTATATTTGAAATTCATTTTAAAATATGTAAACAATAATATTGTATGATCGCTTTACATCCGAATATCGGATTCGCAAATAAAGAAGAAGAAGATAAATTATTAAAAATTCTTTAGCTTTATCACAGTGTAACTGTAGAAGTAAACAATATATGACCTTGAAAATGTCAAGTTAAAGACTTAGAATTTTGTACCATATTACCATATAACGAGAGTTATACCAAAAACCGAATTTAATTTTTTAATTAATCTCCATTTTTTGCGATTTCACTCCTTGTGCATCGTCATCATTTCATATAAATCATTATATAGTAACTATAACATAATGGTGGACCTGCACACATTGTCCACAGACATTAAACCAAAAACACCACATACTGCACAACAATAACAAGGAAAATGAAGACAAAAACCCCAAAATGCAAAAATTTGACCCACAGCTATTTCCACCATTTTTGACATAACTCAAAATGCGCAAGCAAGACGCAAGTTTTGTTTGCGCAATATCATAGACAACAATCAAGAGAAAAATACAAAAAAAAATCTTACGACCTTCTCGATACTCTTTTTTGTTATACTCCGATACATTTCAAAATTATGCAAAATCTGGACACATTTCGGCGAATTTTTTATACACATTTCTACAAGACTTTTTCAGCGAAAAGTAAACAACATACGACTTTGCTATTTTGGCTAGTGAGGTAGAATTTTGTACTCGTTAAACCTGTCAAGACAGATTATCAAAAATTTGTGTTTCAATTTTTCAATTAAGACCCGTTTTTTTTCAATCTTGCCTCAACGTGCAACGTAAGGCTTCATTGCATTAATGAAAGTATTTAGTTACATTAATGAAAGTATTTAATTACATTAATGAAAGTATTTCATTGCATTAATGAAAGTATTTCATTGCAAGAAGTTTCATAGCATTAATGAACAAATTCATTAATTTTACTTCAATGAAACTCAATGAAACTATTTTCGTTTATTCAATGAAGCTCTACGTTGGTTCAAAATCAATGACAGGTTTCATGGATGGAACGTAAGATTTCCAGGGCAATCGTGAATATTTCTCTCGGAATTTTTCGCAAGGAAAATAATTTTAAAAAGTGAAATTCTTTTAAAATCAATATTTGTTAAAAGTTGAAAACTACTAGATTCGCTTCATTATGGAGTATTCTAGTCGAATCGACAAAAATATTCCCTTTTTGGGCATAAATATGGAAAAAAAATTGCGAATTTGGGGAAAGGGAACAAATTCCGCACGGAATTTTTATTCATGATTGCACTGTTCTCGTTTATGTTATGAAGCTTTTTCTTTCAGTGTAATTGTGATCGAAGAGCCTTTAAATTTAATATGTGTTATTTCGTAGGCCCCACCGTGGTGCAATGGTATGCACACCCGCCTTGCACGCAAAAGGTCGTGGGTTCGATTCCCCGGCCAGGCAACATCAACATTTTCAACGGTGGCAAAATATCCCTCAGTAATGTTGGCGACATTTCCTGAGTATTTCGGCCATGTAAAACTTCTCTATAAAGTGGTGTCGTAAGACACGCCGTTCGGACTCGGCGATAAATTTTCGAGTATAGGGTTATCTACAAACTTTCTAGTATCAAAAATAGTTCGACTGCTCCAATCGTTGTATTCAAATATAGAGAGCAGAATATGGGATGGAAACAACCCTTTTGAGTCTTTCCGTACTGAGTCTGGTGTAAGACAAGGATGCATTCTCAGTCCATTACTCTTCTCATTGTTTTTAAATGATTTACCTGACATTCTGCCTTACGGCTTCAAAGTGGCAAATACTAATATCAAATTACTGTTATACGCCGACGACATTGTTCTATTGTCAAATTCCCCACGCGAACTGCAGAAGATGATCGATGTACTTCGTAACTATTGGGAGTTGTGGAGTTTCAAAGTCAACCTTACTAAGTCAAAAGTTATGATCTTCCGTAAAAGTTCTAGATTCTCTAGTGATCTTAGTTGGCATTATGGTAATGATGTGATTGAAATAGTAAATACAGTCGAAATCGCTTATAACGTCGGTCAAGGAACCGGCGGAATTTGTCGCTATAACCGATATCTTGTTATAAGCGATAGGGCTATAAAGGGCCCCAGAGATTTGGGACTTTTGGATATCGTCGTTATAACCGATATGACGTTATAAACGACGACGTTATAAACGACGACGTTATAAGCGATTTCGACTGTACCTATAAATATCATGGTGTTGGCATATCTTTTAATTTATCGTTCAAAAAGAACATACAAAATAAACTTTCAGCCTCAAAGATGCTTGCTTAAAATCTATCATGTTGTACGCCGCTCAAGTTTGGGGTAGCCAACGATTTGATGACGCTGAGAAACTATTCCGTTTTTTCATTAAGAACATTTTATTTTTACCAGAAAATACTCCAAACTATGTTCTTTATAAAAAAACAAAATATGTTTTTTATATCGAAACAGGTTGGAACACGTTATTTGTTTCCACATTAAAACTTCATTATACCCTACACCACTATGTGGCATCGCATCGTAGACCCAAACTTATATATACCAAAATGAATGTCTCGACGAGCTGAGTCGATCTGGCTAAGTGGTCAAACAAAAGAGATAACGCAATAATCGGTAATGCATCCCATTTTCCAATTTTTTTGTAATCACGCAATTTTTACGGATCGTCTTGAATTTTTTGGAAGTTGATGCGGGTCCCTCAGAGGAAGAAGCCTATTAAGTTTGGTGATAGTCGGACAATATTCAGGAGTCGGAATAAGAAAGAATCTTATGTGGAGAAAAGTCAACTTTTTTTCTTATGCGAATATTTCCCCTTCTGGTAGGAGTATTCCAAAAGGAAAGCCCGTCCTTTATATTTATGCAAATTATGTTGGCGTAAGTGGGCAAGCAACATAGATATCGCAAAAGTCAGTAATATATCCAATTTTTCCATTTTTTGTAATCACGCTACAGGTTTGAATTTTGAACGGATATTCACAGAGGAAGAAACCTATTGAGTTTGGTGATAGTCGGATAATATTTAGGGGTCGGAATGGGGAAAAACTCATGTGGAGACAAATTTAAAGTTTTATTCTTTGTGAATATATCGGCTTCTAGTAGAGATATTTCATCGGCAAAGCCTGTCAATCGAAGAAGAAAATATTACCTTTACATTGGTATAAAGTAGGTTGAAGAAGGTGGTCAAACAAGGGAGAAACCACAATAGTCGGTAATGCATCCAATTCTTCCATTTTTTGCAATCACGCTACAGGTCGTAATTTTGATCGGATGGTCACGAAATATTGGTGTCATATAGGGGTCCCAGGGTGACGTAGGGGATGAATGATACCAAGCAATGGTCTTGACTGGCTTTAACATGGCAAAGCCCAGGATCTATCTTGGTCCCTCTTTCATCTCAAGTGGACACTGACCTCCCCGTGGTGTCACCTGGGGAACTGCCTTTAACACCCGTTAAAGGTAGTGAGCTAACATGTGCCGCGCGTTCACCCATAAGAACGTTAAAAACTTGGGTTTGGGCGTCGGGTTAGTAACCCTCCCCTAGAAAAAACATCCTACTATGAAAAAACGAAAGAAAAGAAAAACAAACCCCTCTAAAGTTGACGAACCCCGCAAACGTTTTAAGGACCATGATCTGCGAATCTGCACCTGGAATGTTCGCACTCTTTATAGAGAAGGTGCAGTCTTCGCATTGGCAGACGTACTTGAAAAGTACAAGGCCGATATTACTGCCATACAGGAAATACGATGGATTGGGAAAGGCGTCACAACAACACCTAAAGGTGACGCACTGTATTATAGCTGCCATGACGTAAAGCATGAATTTGGTTGCGGATTCGTAGTTAGTCGGAGACTAAAACATCTGGTATCCAGCTTCACCCCAGTGAATGAAAGACTTGCTGCAATTCGAATAAAAGCTAAATTCTTCAACATCAGCTTTATTTGTGCTCATGCTCCCACTGAAGAAAAGGACGAGCAGACCAAAGATATATTTTACGAGCGCTTAGAGGAAACATATGACCGTTGCCCTGCCCATGACATTAAAATCATTCTAGGCGATTTTAATGCCAAAATTGGAAAGGAGAATATCTTTGGCCCAACAGTCGGGAAATTCAGTCTCCATAGTGAAACATCTGACAATGGTATGAGGCTGATAGACTTTGCAGCTGCAAAAAACATGGTAGTTAGCAGTACCAGATTTAATCATCTCGATATTCATAAGGGCACCTGGCTGTCTCCAGATCAAAGAACAAGTAATCAAATTGATCATGATGTAATAGATGGAAGACATTCATCCAGCGTGTTGGATGTACGATCGTTCCGAGGCGCAAACATTGATTCGGACCACTACCTTGTTGCAGCAAAGGTACGTACCCGTCTAAACGTTGCAAATAAAGCACGAACAGACTCAACGCGGAAGTTGGACATCGATAAGCTGCAAACACAACAGATAGCCACAGCATATTCCACTCAACTAGCCCAATTGCTTAACGCGAGCACTCCTTGTCCCGATAACATAACAACACAATGGCAGCATATTGCCCACTCCATGCAAACAGCCGCAAAATCCACACTTGGATTCCAGAGACCTCCACAAAGGAATTCATGGTATGACCAGGAGTGTCGTGCTGCTACCGAAGAGAAAAATGCGGCATATAGAGCTACTTTACAATCAGTAGCAACGCGTAGCGCACGAGAGAGATATCGGGAGAAAAGGAGAGAAGAGAAACGGCTTTTCCGCAAGAAACAGAGAGAAATGGATAAGCGGGAGTGTGAAAAAATCGAGATGTACAGGAGACAGAATGAAGTCCGAAAATTCTACCAAAGAGTGAAACATCAAACAGATGGCTTTGGTACAGGCACATCCTCCTGTAGAGACCAGCAAGGTAATCTGGTAACAGATACAGATAGCGTGCTCAGGATATGGAAGGAACATTTCTCCAATCTGCTGGTATCCAATAGTAGCGAAGACGATGATACCACAGATCCAATCCCAGAAGATGGTATAGAATGTATACCGTCCGGCCAAGATGAGGTAAAAACAGCAATCAACCGGCTGAAGAATAATAAAGCAGCAGGAGCCGATGGCTTACCAGCCGAGCTGTTTAAAACCGGAGGCGACGCGCTGATAAGGTGTATGCATCAGCTAGTTAGCACCATCTGGCAGGAAGAACGCGTACCCGATGATTGGAACCTGAGCATCCTATGTCCCGTCCACAAGAAAGGAGATAAGACTGTATGCTCAAACTATAGGGGCATAAGTCTTCTCCCTATTGCCTATAAGATAGTGTCAGGGATATTGTGCGAACGACTAAAGCCAATGGTCAACGAAATAATTGGACCATACCAATGTGGCTTTAGACCTGGCAAGTCCACCATTGACCAGATATTTACCCTGCGGCAAATCCTAGAGAAGACCCAAGAGATGCAGATCGACATATTTCACCTTTTTGTCGATTATAAAGCAGCATTCGACAGTCCCCTCCGATCAAAGGTATTTCACGCAATGTCTGAATTTGGTATCCCCGCAAAGCTCATCCGGCTTTGTAAGATGACTTTAACTGATACTAGGTCCTCAGTTAAAATTGGAAAGAACCTCTCCGAAGAATTTTGTACCAAAAGAGGTTTCAGAGAAGGAGACAGCCTTTCGTGTGACCTGTTCAACATTTTGCTGGAAAAGGTAATACGAGATGCAAATGTCAAAAGAAATGGCACAATTTACACCAATAGCCACATGTTACTTGCCTATGCTGATGACATAGACATCATGGGACGATCAGTAAAGGAAGTAACTGATACCTTTAGGAAGGTCGAAGCAGAATCTGCGAAAGTGGGTCTGGCGGTAAACGGCGAAAAGACCAAATTGATGGTGTCGACGCGCAAAGCGTCCATAGAGCTCGGACCAACCGTAGAAGTTGGTACCTACAATTTTGAGGTAGTTAAAGACTTCGTCTACCTCGGCACTGCCATAAACACAACAAACAACATCAGTTGTGAAATAAGAAGAAGAATTGTATTGGCCAACAGATGCTACTATGGATTAAGTAAGCAATTTAAAAACAAAGCCACATCTCGTCAAACAAAAATAACACTATACAAAACGCTGATACTACCCGTGCTAATGTATGGCTCCGAAGCATGGGTACTTGCGCAAGCAGATAAGGCAGTGCTTGGTGTGTTTGAGAGGAAAATTCTTCGAAAGATCTACGGGCCGATTTGCGTTGACGGTGAATATCGACGTCGTATGAACCACGAGCTATATAAGCTATACAAAGACATGCATATAGTTAAACGTATCGAGATGCAACGATTGCGTTGGCTAGGCCATATCATGAGAATGAGCGATGATGAACCCGCTAAAAAGGCGTATGAATACATGCCACATGGCGGTGCACGCAGAATCGGCAGGCCTAAGCTTCGATGGAGCAAACAAGTGGATGAAGAAATGGAAAGGCGCGGTATTCCAAAAAGTCAAGCGAAAAACAGAGAGGAATGGAGATCTTTTCTTAGTTCGGTCTATAGAACAAATGTTCTGTAATGGGCCAACTAAGTAAGTAAGTAATAGGGGTCCCAGAGAGAAAGAGGCATATTATGTTTGGTGGTAGTCGGATTATATTCCCTAAAAGAAATGTTTACCAGTGAAAAGCTTATGCACAGGGGTAGTGGTGTAGGGTATCACATGGTCGGCCCCGTCCCGACTATAGCCCTTGCTCACTTGTTTTAACTATATAAATAAAGTTGTTTGCCTTAACCAAGAAAGACTTCCAAGAATTTTAGCTGAGGAGGTTTTTCATCTTAAGACCAGTTGGGGAAGTGATTGGAATAACATTAGCTCTAGTCTGCAATTTTCCCCTCCGGTTAGCAATTAACCACTTTGTACATATTCTAAAGAAGCCAGCTTCAAGCCAGCTTCGAACTCTCAGCATCATGATTTATATCGATTATTGTTTTATAACCTGAAACCATTACATACAACCAGCTTGTCACCAAGAGCGATTAGCATGATCATAAAACGACGCCTCCAAACAATAGTATGCTAAGTCGACTTAGCATGTTTTCAAGTTCTTTACATTTTTATATTTAACGTCCTTTAACTTAAATTCTGTCAAATTTTGGTAATAATCGGACAATCCGAACAGAAGTTATAAACAAATATTTACTTAGCATAGTACTGAAGGTCAAAGAAATTTCCAAACTTTTGGAGCTTGTCCTGCAAAACTCACTGTTCAGAATTAGCAAACTATTATTTGGAGGTGTCGAGCGTCCTTTAATTTAAATTCTGTCAAATTTTGGTAATGATCGGTCAATCCGAACAGAAGTTATAAACAAATATTGACTTAGCATAGTACTGAAGTTCAAAAAAATGTCCACACTTTGAGAGCTTCTCCTGCAAAACTCACTTTTTAGACTTAGCATACTATTATTTGGAGGTGTCGAAAAGTAAGATGTGGCCTACTCAATCTAAATACAAGATGTTTTAGAAACGATAATGACGTGAATTGTTCGGTGTGCAATATGGATGAAATTGAAGACACTTTCCATTTTATTGGTACCTGTCCGATATATAGACATTCCAGGTCTTGTTATTTTGGAAAAATACTCTCACTTTAAGTGAAGTTTGTATGTAATTAAATGGCATAAATTGTCAGTCTTTACATAAATATTTAGAAGCTTGTATTAACTACAGATATCTTATTTTAAATGAATTCAACTTTTGAAAACTATGTTTGAAATGTATCAGCAAATGTTATTATTTTTATATGGCTTACAGCGTTACGCTAGCCAATTATAGATCATAAATCTGAATTGTTAAACATATACATATGTATTCTTGAAGCATAATCTATTAATAAATAATATAAATAATATAATTGTTCCACAAACATCCCATAAGGGGCAAGGGAGACTTCTCTCATATCAATGAGTGCACCCCGATTCATATTAGCTCAATGATATGGGACCTACAGTTTATCGCCGAGTCCGAACGGCGTGTCTAAGACACCACTTTTGTAGAGAAGTTGTACATGGCTGAAATACTCAGGAAATGTCGCGAGCATTACTGAGGGGTATTTTGCCACCGTTGAAAAGTGTTTTGGTGTTGCCTGACCGGGGAATCGAACCCACGACCTTATATGTGCAAGGCGGGTGTGAATGGTATGCACACCCGCCTTGCCACCACGGTGGCACCCAATATTAATAATATAAATAATAATAAAAAATCTCATGTGTCAAATTACATCTAGTTCGGTTACCTCTAAGAACCTCAAATGTGAAATTACTGTTATCTATGTTAAACATTTTAACTAAAACCCTGAAAATACCCCAAATCACGAGGTACCGTAACCCAGTGGTCACACTTGTATGGGAAGATGCGACAAACATATTTCTAATAGTCGGATCAATCTAATTTTTTCAGTAAATGCTTAAAATAAGTAAAAATACTTTAGTCAAGAAATCATCAATACGGGTCCAGTTTTCCCTATAGACCTCATATAGCGATACCACCCGATTTTAGGTATTTTGAACCTTTTGTCTACATTTTCGGCCCCAAATAATGTGTACACATTTTTATGTAAAAGTAATTAAAATAGTATTAACTAAAACTTCCATTTAAATTTTCAGTTATTATGCTATGTAAGAAGTACCATACTGAAGTTTAACGTAAATGTCTCAGTATGGAATAAATTTAAATTATGAGTCTAAAAGTTTAACAAATATTTTCTACCTATAATATCTAATTTTGTAACGTCATTTTCTTAACAAAGTGTTTTACTTAGATATCAAGTTTGTTCTGGGACTTACATTGAAAATTTGTGTAGAATATTTCTTCTCTTAACACCTTTCGTCTAAAACTAAATTTCATGTTACTTTCATGCATCAACTCGAAAAAAGAACAAAACAAATTTGTTCAAAAATATTTGGGTGTTTTGTTGGCAAATTTGATGTATGTATTTTCTTGATGTATGTTGTAAATACATATTTCATTTATTCGGCGGCTTGTACTGAAATTTGATGGAGAATATTTTTGTCTTTGACGTCTTTTATCTAGAATGAAGTTTTGTGGGACAAAACTTAATAAACTTAGATAAAGTACAACATTAAGCCTAAAATGTGATTTTACTTTTGGCACATTCCTGGCGTTCATGTACGACTTAGAGTTTTGGTGTATTCGGGGACCTATAGTAAAATTTTGTGACAAATAATTTTGTAGAATATTTCGATCTGATGCAATCACATTTCTCATTTCAAAAAAAAAAAATATATATATTTTTTTTCACCAAAATTAGTCATGTTTCTTATCCATATTCCCATCAAGAACCGCGAACAATGGCAAAAATAAGTTGAGTTTCGAAAATTTTTTTAATGTCTAGAAGCATTTTAAATTTTTGAAAATGGTGACATGATTTTTTTGATTTTTGTCGTTGGCCGTATCCACTGTGCGTTGGCACATACTAATTAAGTCAAGTCAATGTTCATCACTTGTTACAAGTAACCAATATAATTAAAGAATTCGACGTGAACTTCTTTGGGAGCACATATTTTCCTCAAAATAATTATAATAATACTCTTCATTCTATCCCAAAAAAAGCATACCGAAAAGATTTGAAAGGATTATCACTTAATTTGCGAATATATCAATAAACTTCGACACACTCGCTTCACTAATTTTCCACCTCAACGAAAAGATGACAAATCCTCTGCATGAACAGAAAAAAATAATGCGAAACCTGTCTATCACTGATGAGGGGTGTCAAAGAGTATAAAAGCAACAAGAAAATCTCAACATTTCACAAAATGTCGCATGGGTCGTCGGTCGCCGCCGCCACACATAACCAATCTACCAACCAACCAACCAGTTAGTCTCCGCCTGTCAATTTTCTGTAGCAGTACAAGTATGTTTGTGTCTATGTTCGCCCCAACAAAGTGACAAATCATCAAATGAGCTTAGATCTGTCGAAGCTTATAACAGAGTTGAAATGAAGAACAGCTCGCACACAAAACAAAGAAAGGGGTTTTAACCATTACCGGCAATGAATGCCAAAATACTAGACAGCAAAACTGTGGCAGATGATTAAGCACATTGTCGGTGTCGATGGGTTTATGGTATGGTACAGGCAGGCACTGGCAGAGTGACAAACTAACAACCCCATAAATGTATGAAATTGATAAACGTGAAAAATGGCATGAAGGAGAGCACAACAGGAACCAGCATCAGAAGCACATCACCATTAAATTGGAAATGCTTGTCATATCTTTCATTTATCTCTATCTTCTTCCTTGTTGAAGTAGATCCGTTATTTGTGTGTGCATATGTGAGTGTGTAGCAGGACGAACTTTTCGCGATACATGTCATTTTCATTTATGTTGTGAGAGTGTGTATGTGCAACATGTAGTAAAGCAGCAGTGTCCTGACAGTCGTGAGGACAATGAATAACCAACAATAAATGAGAAAAATGAATCAAACGTACAGAATGCATTGGCTGATGATTAATTTGAGGACAACATCTTCAGGTTAAATACAGTGGTGTCGATTAACAAAAATTAGAAGTTTTAGGATAACATTTTTCTCATTTTTTAAGTTTTCGTCCATGGTAGAACAAAGAAGGTAAAGTAAATACTACAACAAATACAACTCAACAACCTCGAAGGAATTTGTTGTTGTACAGAATTTGACACTAACATTGTAGCCCAGTTCAGTCAGCTGGGTATTGCTCTTACCTTATATTGTTCTACCATGGTTTCCATCATAAGCATTGAATATGGGTACATATCTAAGGAAGTCCTCTCATAGGAGGACAATTAATTTCAATATTTTACAGATCTTTTACAGGACCGATGAAGACTTAAGATTTAAATTATAATTGTTCCACAAACATCCCAGAAGGGGCAATGGAGACTTATCTCATATCAAGCTCAATGATATGGAACCTCGTTTTTTAGTCCGAACGGCGTGTCTTAAAACACCACTTGTAGAGAATTTTACATGGCCGAATTTATCGGGAAATAACATCAACATTACACTGATATGTATTTTGCCATAGTTGAAAATTTGATATTGCATGGCCTGGGAATCGAACCCGAGCATTTAGTGTGCAAGGTGGATATGCATTATTTTTCACATATAAGTCTTATCTTATTTGTCGTATAGTTATTTAATGTTGAAAATGTAGTCGAATAGCGATTATTCGTACCCGATAATTCGTAATTCCCGATCATTTGTAACAAACTTAGGGTCCATAGTAAAAATTGCGATAATTCGTGTAAAATACATACATTTTGGTCCTCTCAATAATAATTGTTCTTTTTCTGGAAGTCGAAGTCTGTATAAACTCACTTAAATCTGAACTTTTTGGAGCCATTTCCTTGTTGTTCTAGTCCATATTTTTATTAATGGCATTCTTGAAGTCTATTAATTTGCTAAGATATAAACTCTGTGATCGGTTTGAATCGTTGTTTTCTCCAAAATTAGTGTAGAAACTGTATAATGTGTAAGTGGCAAATCGTGTATATTAGGAATGGAGGACAGTAATAACTATAGTATGTATGTTTATATATCTATATCTTCGATGCCATCGTGGTACAATTGTGAAGCTTTGTACACCAAAGGTCAACCTTGTAAAAATACTTTATCAACGGATTTATTCTATGATCGACACGCCCTTCGAACCATAAAAAGAACGTCCCATATCATTGACCTAAAAATAGAGTCGCACAGCAATCTTTGATATGAAGGAAGCCTTTGCGAGTATTGTCGTGGAAAACAGCAATTTTGGTACTTTCCAGATTTTGGCGCATCGTCGTTAATATTGTTCCAAAGAGATAACTAATGATACAACTATAAGTATAAGGAGTATTTATTTCCTTTATGTGTGCTCTCTTTCACGTCTATGCCCCACGAACTCGTTTTTTCATAGTCCCGGGAATTCCCGGGTTCCCGAATTTCGGTATTTTGAAAGTTAGTTAGTTTTTTGAAATTGCTGGAATTTGTTATATAGTTTTCTTCAAAAACGAAAGAAAACCAATTGTTTGGTTCAGAATAGTTTTTTTCTGGTGAAATTCTGTAACTTTTGAACGGATAGAGATAATTTCATATTTCTTTTTTGTTAGACTGATAACACAATCAGCTTTCAGATGAATTACGAGCGGTCAAACTCGGTTTGTTAGTTGCAGAGAAATTCAAGGTCAAAATTAAACTTTTGAGTTTTTTTTTACTATTTTTCATCAAAATATCAGTGTTTTTCTGTTTTTTATATCTTCCTATATATTAAACAATTAAACTATCAAACGAAAACCAAAAAAAAAAACGAAACAAACCGATACCCTGATGACGACACTCGCATGCCCACGGATAATATTTTCTCATGGAACGTTAACTCGTTATATCAAACCGGAAAACTAGCCCAGCTATCAGCAGAATGCACCCGACTCAACATCGCAATTATAGGCATGATTTCACAAACTCTAAAGGCGACCGCATTTTATAATCTGGTCGGAATGAAGAAGTCCGCATACCGACGGAGTTGGAATATTTATAAACAGGAAATTCCGAAACTCCCTAATCTCCTAGTCAGCAATTTCCGAACGAATTATAAGAGCACAACTTAAAAGCAGCATAGGTAAAATCAAAATAGTATAGTGTTACGCGCCAACTAGAGATAGTTTTTACCGGGTATTTACCCGGTAAATACCCACACGGTGGGTAAATACCGGGTAAATACCCATTTGTGGGTATTTATTTGGGTATTTACTATATTGAATGGCAAATACAACATTTTACACCCTATTCCTGGGTTTAGGTTGTAAATTCGTTTCAAATGGATAGTTTTACAATACTTTAGACTAGTGGGTAAATACTTGGGTAAATACCCGAGTATTTACCCAAGTGTTGGGTAAAAACTCATTAACTGCCGAACCACTTGACGTAGGCTGACAAAATTTGGCTTACGTCTTTCTTATGTCAACAGAACTTCTGGTACTGAACATGGGGTCTCTGGGTCCATGTTTTGATATAGCCCCCATATAGCCGTACCTCCCGATTTAAGGTATTTTTCATCTATTAGCAACATTTTACAACCAAATTGGCTGTAATTTGGCACAGGTAGCCCCCAAGGAGCAGCAAATATCCTTGCAAAAAGTTGGCAATATAGGTCCACGTTTTCTAATAGCCCCCATATAAGGGTACCCCGATTTCGAGTATTTACCCAAATTTTGGGTAAAAACTCCTTAACTGCCGAACCACTTGACGTAGGCTGACGAAATTTAGCTTAAATCTTACTTATGTCAAGAGACTATCTAGCATTGAAAATGGGGTCTCTGGGTCCATGTTTTGATATAGCCCCCATATAACCGTACCTTCCGATTTAAGGTATTTTTTGTCTATTTGCCTCATTGTACAATCATAGTGGCTGAAATTTGGCATAGTGAGTTCTCAATATGTAGAAAATACCCTTGCAAAAACTTGTCAACATAGGTCCACGTTTTCTAATAGCCCCCATATAAGGGTACCCCGATTTCGAGTATTTACCCAAATTTTGGGTAAAAACTCTTTAACTGCCGAACCACTTGACGTAGGCTGACAAAACGTGGCATAAATCTTTCTTATGTCAAACGAATTTCTGGTACTGAACATGGGGTCTCTAGGTCCATGTTTTAATATAGGCCCCATATAGCCGTACCTCCCGATTTAAGGTTTTTTCATCTATTAGCCACATTTTACAACAAATTGACTGTAATTTGGCACAGTGAGTCCTCAAGGAGCAGAAAATATCCTTGCAAAAATTTGTTTAATATAGGTCCACGTTTTCTAATAGCCCCCATATAAGGGTACCCCGATTTCGAGTATTTACCCAAAATTGGGTAAAAACTCATTAACTGTCGAACCACTTGACGTACGCTGACGAAATTTGGCTCAAATCTTACTTATATCAAGAGAATATTTAGTATTGAAAATGGGGTCTCTAGGTCCATGTTTTAATATAGAACCCATATAGCCGTACCTCCCGATTTAAGGTATTTTTCATCTATTAGCCACATTTTACAACCAAATTGGCTGTAATTTGGCACAGTGAGTCCTCAAAGAGTATAATATATCCTTGCACATATTTGTCAACGTAGGTCCACGTTTTCCTGTAGTCCCCATATAAGGGTAACCCGATTTCGAGTATTTACCCAAAATTGCGTAAAAACTCATTAACTGTCGAACCAGTTGACGTTGGCTGAAACAATTTGGCTCAAAACTTTCTTATATCAATAGTAATAAGGGTATTGAAAATGGAGTCCCTGGGTCCATGTTTTGATATAGGCCCCATATAGCCGTACCACCCGATTTAAGGTATTTTTAACTATTAGCCACATTTTACAATCATACTGACTGTAATTTGGTACAGTGGGTTCCCAATATGTATAAAATATCCTTGCAAAAAATTGTCGACGTAGGTCCACGTTTTCTTGTGGCCCCAATATGGGTTTCTGAAATCGGGAGGTACGGCTATATCAAAAAGTGGACCCAGGGACTCCATTTTCAATACTTTTAATACTATTGATATAAGAAAGTTTCTAGCCAAATTTTATGAGCCTACGCCAATGGTTCGGCAGATAAAGAGTTCTTACCCAATATTTGGGTAAATACTTGAAATCGGGGTACCCATATATGGGGGCTATAAGAAAGCGTGGACCTACGTTGACAAATATTAGCAAGGATATTTAATGCTCATTGAGGACACACTGTGCCAAATTACAGCAAATTTGGTTGTAAAATGTGGCTAATAGATGAAAAATATCTTAAATCGGGAGGTACAGCTATATGGGGGCTATATCAAAACATGGACCCAGAGATCCCATGTTCAGTACCAGAAGTTCTTTTGACATAAGTAAGATTTGAGCCAAATTTTGTCAGCCTACGTCAAGTGGTTCGGCAGTTAATGAGTTTTTACCCAAAGTTTGGGTTAATACTCGAAATCGGGGTACCCTTATATGGGGGCTATTAGAAAACGTGGAACTATATTGACAAATTTTTGAAAGGATATTTTCTACTCCTTGAGGACTCACTGTGCTAATTTACAGCCAATTTGGTTGTAAAATGTGGCTAATAGATGAAAAATACCTTAAATCGGGAGGTACGGCTATATGGAGGCCATATTAAAACATGGACCTAGAGACCCCATGTTCAGTACCAGAAGTTCTTCTGACATAAGAAAGATTTATGCTAAGTTTTGTCAGCCTACGTCAAGTGGTTCGGCAGTTAATGAGTTTTTACCCAAAGTTTGGGTAAATACTCGAAATCGGGGTACCCTTATATGGGGGCTATTAGAAAACGTGGAACTATATTGACAAATTTTTGAAAGGATATTTTCTACTCCTTGAGGACTCACTGTGCTAATTTACAGCCAATTTGGTTGTAAAATGTGGCTAATAGATGAAAAATACCTTAAATCGGGAGGTACGGCTATATGGAGGCCATATTAAAACATGGACCTAGAGACCCCATGTTCAGTACCAGAAGTTCCTCTGGCATAAGAAAGATTTATGCTAAGTTTTGTCAACCTACGTCAAGTGGTTCGCCAGTTAAAGAGTTTTTACCCAAAATTTGGGTAAATACTCGAAATCGGGGTACACTTATATGGGGGCTATTAGAAAACGTGGACCTATGTTGACAAGTTTTTGCAAGGGTATTTGCTACATATTGAGAACTCACTATGCCAAATTTCAGCCACTATGATTGTACAATGAGGCAAATAGACAAAAAATACCTTAAATCGGGAGGTACGGTTATATGGGGGCTATATCAAAACATGGACCCAGAGACCCCATTTTCAATGCTAGATATTCTCTTGACATAAGTAAGATTTGAGCCAAATTTTGTCAGCCTACGTCAAGTGGTTCGGCAGTTAATGAGTTTTTACCCAACACTTGGGTAAATACTCGGGTATTTACCCAAGTATTTACCCACTTGTTTAAAGTATTGTAAAACTATCCATTTTGAATCGATTTCATAGCCTAAACCCCGAAATAGGGTCTAAGATGTAGTATTAGCGATTCAATATAGTAAATACCCAAAAAAATACCCACAAATGGGTATTTACCCGGTATTTACCCAATTTACCCAATTTACCGGGTATTTACCCATTGGGTATTTACCCACTGTCCATCTCTAGCGCCAACTGAGGTAACTGAGTTAGAAACTAAAGAAAAGTTCTACGACGAATTAAATCGCACCTTGACTAGTGTCGACAAAGACGACATCCTTATATTAATGGACATGAACGCACGCATTGGATGCGATAACACCGGGTTCGAAAAAGTCATGGGAAAGCAAAGCCCCGGAGAGAAAAACGAAAACGGAGAACTTTTCCTGGAAACGTGCTCAAATTACGAACTTATAGTCGGAGGATCATACTTCCCTCATAAAATTCACCATAAAATTACTTGGCAGTCACGTGATCCACGATTCTCTACCCAAAGCCAGATATATAATTTCTGTATCAACAAGAAGCAGTTTAAAGTGATTCAAGGTGTGCAAAGGAGCGCATACATCGCATCCGATCATTATCTTTTGATGGCCGAGCTCAAACTCACACTTAAAAAATATATAAGAAACGATGATAAGCCTAAACGCCACTTCTATAACCTACTCAAATAGAATCGGATGGAGTTAAAGAGCGTTTCATAAACAGCATTAACACTAAATATAACCCCCGACCAATACCTCTCCCCATAAATTCAGACGTGGACGAAGAATGGAACAAAATTAAAAACTCGTTCGAAGAGACAGCAAAAGCCATCATTGGCATTGCACAAAAGGAAAACAAGGAATGGCTATCTGCTGAATTTTGGACCTTGGTGGAAGAACGACGCAGAGCAAGGGAAGTTACGATGCAAGAACATAATCCTGTAGGAAAAGCTGAACTCCAAGCAACGCTCTCTCAGCTAATCAAGGATGTAACAAGTAAGCAAAGGCTATAGTCGGACGGGCCGACCATGTGATACCCTACACCACAACCTCTAGGAATTAGCTATGTGCAACCGCCTTGGACGCTGAAAGTCGGGGTTCGATTCCCAGGCTTGGTCACACCAAATTTTAAACAGTGGCAAAATACCCCTTTGTAATTTTGGCGATATTTCCTGAGTATTTCAGCCAAGAAAACCGTCTCTACAAGTGGGAACATAGGACACGCCGTTCGGAATCGGCGATAAAAACTAGGTCACATATCAATAACTTAATTTGTAGCATTGGAGGAAATTGTGGTTCTCTACAAAACCCATTATATATTAGGCAGCAGGCCCGTTACCTAGCAGACACATTATTGCAATTTGCATCAGGGGAAAGGTCAGTAGTTATTTTTCCATATGTAGGCTACTTTGCCGTCATATGCCCTCCAGGAATTAAAATATGGACCAAAAATAAAATTTGTATATTTTTCATACGAAAGTAATGGTCTATGTCACCCGCTAAATAATATCAGATCATCATGAAAAATTATAGACATTTTCTTTTACCTAAACTCTTACCTCGTGCAAAATTTCGTGACTATTTAGCTATAATTGCGACCTCTAGCTTCTTTATGATTACACTACAAGCAAAAAACTGGATATATTAGGCTGTAACTATGTTATCTGATCACGTACATCAACATAATTGACATCAATGGAAAGGTCAAGAGATCGGCTTCCAAATATAACTCACGAGGGAGGATTGTGTCTTTCAGAAACAAAGATATAAGCTGTATATTAAAAATTTTCACAATTTTCACAAAAAAGTTGTGGTCCATTTAATCCTCTAAATATTATCTGATCGCCATCTCAAATTGCAGGCATCTTCTTTGTCATACACTCTTACCTTACTTAAAATTTCGCGTTGATCGGACTATTATTGCGACCTACAGAGCCGCTACAAAATTGGATAAAAATTATGTTTTTGGTCCATTTCACCCGCTAAATATTTTGCGATCATCACCAATTAAAATAGCGATCTATTCTGATGTGAAGCCGACCTCCATACCAAATTTCGTGACGATCGGTCCATAATTGCGGCCTGGAGTTTGATTACAATTTATAATGGACAGACGGACACACGGACGGACGGACGGACACACATCTCAAAATCGCTTTATCTCGTCGAGATATGAAGATTGGTATACCACATTGGGGGTCTCCGACGAATATTTCGCGGTGTTACATGAATTTTTCCCAAAACAAACTTATAATACCCTTTCCACATAGTGGTGTAGGGTATAAAAAGAAGAGCAAGACATGACAAACGAAGCTTCATTAACACAATGGCTAGCGACGCCGAAACAGCAGCCCAGCGTGGTGACCTCAAAACTGTTTTCGATGTAATAAGAAAACTATCAGGAAAGAAGACAAATACGAGAATACCCATCAAAGATAAACCCGGAAATATTCTAACGAGCGACGAAGAGCAACTTAAAAGGTGGAAAGAACATTTTGAAGAATCAGTCATCTCATTCATACCAAAGCTCAAATTACACTACTCCAATCCCTGTGGGTACCGTAAACATAAATCCCCCTGATAGAAGTTTCAACTGGAATTACTCAACTGAAAAACAATGCAATAAATTCAATTCAACTTTGTACCTAACATTTGTCGATTTCGAAAAGGCCTTTGACGCAATTAACCGAGTCGTAATATGGAGAGCTCTAGAGAGAAAAGGTGTGCCAACAAAAATAATTAATCTTATTAAAGCACAATACACGGACGCAACATCTCACCTCGGTAAAAGTAGCGATCCCTTTATAACCCACAGCGGGGTAAAACAAGGATGTTTACTTTCACCACTACTTTTCATCTGTACCTTGGACGAAATACTAGCATACACCAACAATCAAAACAAAGGCATCCAGTGGAGAATTAACCAACAGCTCGAGGATCTAGAATACGCAGACGACATTGTTTTACTAGCCATGCAACATAAAATCAATGAAATTCCTAAGCGGGCTGCAGAATGCGGACTCCGAATCAACGCAGACGTCTTGTCAAATCTATGGTCATAAATGGGAATGTCAATCAAACCGCAGTCCATCTCAACAACCTCCCAATCCAAAATATCAGTGAGTTTAGCTACCTTGGCAGCATCATAACTAGCGACGAAGGCGCAAGAAACGACGAATTATCTCGCGTGGCTAAGGCTGGAGTAGCTTATTTCAACCTAAAGAATATATGGAAGTCCAGTGCTATATCACCAAAAACAAAGATACACATATACAATGCCTGCATCAAATCCGTATTACTTTAGGGGTCAGAAACATGGACTGTAAACGAAGAAATAAAACGCAAACTACAAACCTTCACAAATAGATGCCTGCGAAACATCCTCAGAATATGGTGGCCTAGAACCATATCGAATGAAAACCTATTAGAAATAGCGGAACAAGAGGACCTCAATCTGCAGATCAAAAGAAGAAAATACTGCTGGGGCATACTCTGAGAAGACCATACAACGAAATAGCACACGCAACTTTCGAATGGATCCCCAAGGATACAGAGGCCGCGGAAGGTCGAGGAAAACGTGGAGGAGTACAACTTTTACGGAAAACGGGAAAACTTTTAATGAATTAAGATATATCGCATCAGATAGACAGAGATGGAGATTCTATGTAAATGGCTTATGGTCCTGATGGAATATGCTAAATAAATAATATATATTAAAGATTTTCAAACTCCAATAAATCTATATATATAAAATTTAAATTTGTTTGTCAGTTTGTTTGTTTGTGCCTTATAGACTCGAAAACCGCTGAACAGATCTTACTGAAATGTTTAGGGTACATTGCTACATGGCCTGGAATGAAAATAGGCTATATCATTTTTTGAAATTTCGCGTTGATCTGGAGATATAGCATCAAAACCGGAGGTACCTCCAAAAAATTTAGATTTTGTATGCAAATATCTTTAGAACTGTTACAGATACAATCTCCAAATTTTGTATGCGTGACGGAATTTGATGTAGAAATAAATTTACTAAATTATATTCAAATCGGTTCAGATTTGGATATAGCTCCCACATACATATATTTTCGACCGATTTCCTTATTTTATGTACCAAACATGCTATTTATGTCCAATTTCTATGAAATCTGGAATGTATGACGGAATTTGGTCTGGAAATAAACGTGCCAAATTATATCAAAATCGGTTCGGATTTGGATATAGCTCCCATACACATATATTTTCGGCCGACTTCCTTATTTTATGCACCAAACACGCTATATATGTCCAATTTCGCTGAAATTTTGAATTTCTCACGGAATTTGTTCTAGAAATAAATGTGCCAGATTATATTGAGATTGGTTCAGA
Organism: Musca autumnalis; assembly: GCF_047663935.1. Lineage (NCBI taxonomy): Eukaryota > Metazoa > Arthropoda > Insecta > Diptera > Muscidae > Musca > Musca autumnalis. Next base: position 136,526,232 of record NW_027411755.1, on the reverse strand, counting down.
TTTGGATATAGCTCCCATACACATATATTTTCGGCCGATTTCCTTATTTTATGCACCAAACACGCTATATATGTCCAATTTCGCTGAAATTTGGAGGGTCTGAGGGGATTTGTTCTAGAAATAAACGTGCAAAATTATATAGAGATCGGTTCAGATTTGAATATAGCTCCCATATATATTTTCGCCGATTTCCTGTATTTTATGCACCAAGCACGCTATGTATGTCCAATTTCGCTGAAATTTGAAATGTATGACGGAATTTGGTCTAGACATAAATGTGCCGAATTATATCGAAATCGGTTCAGATTTGGATATAGCTCCCATATACATTTTCTGCCGATTTTCCGCATTTGATGCACCAAACACGCTATATACGTCCAATTTCGCTGAAATTTGGAATGTGTAACGGAATTTGGTCTAGGCAGAAAGGTGCCGAATTATATCGAAAACGGTTCAGATTTGGATATAGCTCCAATATATATTTTCGACCGATTTTCCACATTTTATGCACCAAACACGCTGTATATGTTCAATTTCGCTGAAATTTGGAGGGTCTGGCAGAATTTGTTCCAGGAATAAATGTGCTAACTTATATAGAGATCGGTTCAGATTTGAATATAGCTCCCATATATATTTTCAGCCGATTTCCTGTACTTTATGCGCCAAGCACGCTATATATGTCCAATTTCGCTGAAATTTGGAATGTGTTACAGAACTTGGTCTAGAAATAAATGTACCAAATTATATCGAAATCGGTTCAGATTTGGATATAGCTTCTGTATATATTTTCGGCCGATTTCCTGTATTTTATGAACCAAACTCGCTATTTATGTCCAATTTCGGTGAAATTTGGAATGCGTAACGGGATTTGGTCTAGACATAAATGTGCCAAATCATATCGAAATCGGTTCAGATTTGGATATTGCTCCTATCTATATTTTAGGCCGATTTTCTGTATTTGATGCTCTAAACACGCTACATGTGTCCAATGTCGCTGAAATTTGGGATGTCTGATGGAATTTGTTCCAAATATAAATGTGCCAAATTATATCGAGACCGGTTCAGATTTGGAAACACTACACATGTCCAATTTCACTGAAATTTGGAAAGCGTGACGCAATTCGTTCTAGAAATAAATGGGACAAATTATACCGAAATCGGTTCAGATTAGAATATAGCTCCCATATATATTTTCGGCTGGTTTTCTGTATTTTATGCACAAAATGTGAATGTGAGACGGGATTTGGTCTAAAAATAAATATGACAAATTATATCGAGAGCGGTTCATATAGGAATATAGCTACCCATACATATTTGCGGTCGATTTCATGTTTTTGTTACGTATGTTCAATTTCAATGAAATTTTGAAGACTTAGCAGTCAGTAAAATTCATAATTATTTACAGAAGTACTTATAGTCGGGAAGGAATTGACCAAGGCTACAGCTATTAAGTATCATGTCTTTGAGAGACTTCTTAAGATTTATGTTTTATTATGATATATCTAAATCATTAGGAATACTTATAGGCGGAAAGGTTTTCGGAGGAGTGATACCTCCTAAAACATACAAAAATACCATAGTAGCTCCATAACAACCCTGAATAGATATATAACGCCTTCATATCTCCTATATTTATTTGTTAAAATATTAAAAACGTTAAAATAATTCTGGCATTCCATTATATTTTATCGTAGTCGGGGCAGCAAAGCGCACCGGGTTCAGCTAGTAAACTATAAAAATACCAAAAAAAATATCGAAAAAATTTGTTCAAAAAATGTTCTCACAAATTTAAAAAAAAAATAAAAAAAATTGAATTTTTCCAAAAATTAAAAAAATGCCCCTTGGGTTTTCATAAAACTTATGTATATAACTCGTATAAAAACTCATATACTTAAAAAATCTCCGTTTGTGTAAAAAATCTGTAATTCATGTTGGAAAAGGTATGAAAAAACACACATTTTTACCCATGTAATTTCAATAAACTTAAAAAAGTGTACAAAAGTATATATATATATATATTGATGATCGGAAATTATTTGCAAGTGAAAAAGGATAAACTCTACGGTAATTTATTAAAACGATTTATAACAAAAAAAGCTCTGAACACAATATCTGTTATAGTTTGCGAGAAATAGCTACATCTTTCTCCCGAAATGTGTAAAAATTACGTATTTCCCAAAAATGGGAAAATGTTCGTCTTTAGGGCCCACACCTTCCATTATTTTGACCTAATTTTTGGTTTCCTTAGTTTCAATATCTGTGACAAAACAAAATATTTATTTATTTATTTCGTCTATGGAAGATATATGTTCCTTACAGACTAATGCTTAATAATATATATTTTCTAACAATTGTTTAAATTTCAGGTATTTATATGAGAAATCTAAATTAAATCGCATATTAATTCTGTTGAATTCTCTAAGGGCTTTTAATATTGGTTCATTCATAGCGTACATAGTTCTATGGAAAGGTATATAAAAGTACTCAGTATTCCTTAAAGAACGATTAGGCACATGAAGACATATTAGTTCTAAAAGATGTGGACAGTCTATGTGTGTATTTTTGGCCAGAAAAATCGTTTGTTGGACCATTGTACTTTGCGAGAATTTGGTGGTTATAGCTATTACATGCCCTTGTTAATAGAATGTGTTCCCAAATTACAAAACCCCCTATTAACCCATTTTTTGTTACTTTCTGGTCACTTATATAAATAGTTAAATAAGTATTTACTAGAAGTCGTGACTACGTATTCAAGTGGCCAAAAAATGACTACTTTTTAGCGCGGCATATATGTATGTTATTTACAAGGTAAGCAGCTGTTGATAGCCCAGGACTTATTATTTTTGCTTGGACTTATTATTTAATCTGTTTCGATGTGTTCTTTATATTGAATATAACTGATTTTCTCTTCGGAAGTTTCATCGTGATGAGAATTTCAAGAGATTTGACAAAGCTTTACGAATACTTTATGTAAAAGAGATTTGAGTGAAATTGTTCCATTATATTCAGTCTGGCTGTATCTCCAGGTGATATATAAGTCTCAATAATTACCGAAATAACAGTAACTTTTAGTTTACCGATTGTTGTCGGTACAGAATTGCACTACTGCTATAACGTAATGGAAAGTATTTTCTTTCAAGAAAGACTTTTAGCCCAGAGTTAAGTTGAAGTATCAATACCGAGCATATATCCTGAATGTGGATTGGGAACACGCGATAAGCTGCATTCATTTATTTCCCTGTAAAAATACATGTTTTGATCATCAATTGTGGTTTTGAAAATAGATGGACAATATCACTTAAAAAATCCTCATTAAAACCACTGTTATTCAACATAGATACACCTAACTCATACCTTTAAAAGATCTACAAGTTCACATCTTGTACTGGCTTTCATACGAGTAAGTTTGTATGTATGTGTGCAAGACACACACTCATACTTGTCAGTATTCATAAATTATTTGTCACAATTAATTGAATTGTACTTTACCACTCTTATGATTCACCCCAATGTTTCGTTGTTTGCTTGGTGGTAAATTCGCCAAATAGCAATAAGCGACAAATCCTATAAACGGGTTCAATAGAAAGCATCACGGCTGGTGCAGAGATTGAGTGTAAGGACATAAAGGAAAACAGTCACTGCATTCTGAAGGATGGACCGACCCTTCGTAAATGTAGAAATATTTTTTGAAAGCTTTTGACAGTTTATTGTACGGCTTGTGAAAAAGGGGGAGGGAGTGTAAAGGACACACATGAATAGATGATACTTCTTTATATTTGTCTATCTGTCTATGCTTGTCATTTTTCGTTTTATAAGCTGTACGTATTGTTGTTGCTATTTTTTTCTTATTGTCCTTCGTTATGGTATGATGACAAATAATATGATGAGATACGACATATGTGCAAACATTTTCGGCGGACACACACACGCACTCACTAACATACTCACACAATATTATACTTATGTTTTTATTTTTCTCCCACTCTTGACAATTTCAAATTGAAAATCATAAAAAGAAATGTTAATGTTAAAAGGATCAACCGAATATTTATTTCAATTGAAATTAAAAATTTCAAGAGGCCTCTTTTTTGTGGAATGATTGAAAATTAACTGCGGCCATAAAATATGTGAATCTCTTTGGGAAACATTGAAAAAAACACGTTGAAAACTTTGACAGTTCTTCAGCAAATAATGTTAAGATGTCCACGGATACATGTCTTTATAAAACCCTCTTTTCGAAAAAGAAAACAAAAAGATATTTTGTAAAACTATTTTAATAAAAATTATCTAACTGCTACCACCTAACTAAAATTAACAAGTAAAAAGCTGTTTTATACCCTCCACCATAAAATATTCTTATCTAAAAGGAAATAATGAGCTTCCTTTCTTGTTCACAATTTAGGTGCAAAAAATTTTCGACCTAAATTATATGGTCTAATCTAAACAAGTAAAAAAGGGGCAGTCGACTTTGCCGACAGAGATATACCCTCAGCCTGTGAGAATTGAAACACTTTGTTTCCAAAAAAATGTGTGTATTTTGGGCGTATGAACTTGTCGACAAAAATATGGGTTTGGATTAAAGCAGGGGAGGACCTAAAGGAATGGAAGTGGGTCTTACTTTGGGAGTTTTGATAGGTATAGCCCACCACCAATCATTTCAGTTGGTCACCATAAGGTCCACTTTTGAACATAAACTAGGTTTGGACAAAATATTTCGAGATTAAAAGTTTGGGCCAAATCGATTGCTCTGTTTAGCGAATATTTTCGGACTTTTGTGTGGTAGGTACCGGAAGCAGTGGACCTATTAGCACCACCTTCGAATTTTATTTAATATTCAAAGAAAGATTACGATATGCAAAGTGTGGACCAACACAGTATTCGGTTCGAGCGCGTGGCTGGTGGTGAAATTCGAAGGTGGTTCTTGCTGGCCGTAGGGGTTTTCGCAGCTTTCGAATCACTTTCTCAAAAAGTATGGACTTGCCACTCAAAAAACTTGTACCATCGTATTAGCGTACTTGAGTGCAACCTGTTGCAAGAAAAATCAAAACGGGGGAGGTCTTGAAGTGCACTCTTCCGAAAATTTGTGTGGGAGTGGACCGATATAGTTCATATTCAAACTTGATGTATGTCTGGTTGGTCCCTTCGAGAGAGTTTGTGGGGAAATAACCGGAGGGACTGAACCGATTATCTTCGAACCTAAATTATGTTTGGACAAAATATTACCAAAGCCAAATTTTGGACCAAATCGGATAGTCCGTTCGAGAGTTATCGTGCTCCAGCCAGCCAGACAGACGGACGGACATTGCTAAATCGACTCCAAATTATCTCAAACGGATTTCGTCTTGTGATCTAAAACCATTATTTCGATTAGGTACATTTTGCTGAGCTTATATGGGGACTATATCAAAGTGGACTTTGCTTAACAATTTTTGGCGGAAAAGTTTGTTACTGTAGGGAACCCCAAATGTTAAATTGCAGCTTACATCGTCAAAAACCCGAAAATAGGGAGGTACCTTTACATGGAGGCTATATCAAAACATGGACCTATGTTGACGATTTTTTGTCACTAGGAACCCCAAATGTCAAATTGTAGCAAGTTCGGTCCGAAAATGTGACTGAAAACTTCAAAAAACCTGAAGTCGGGCGGTGCCGTTATATGTGAGCCAGGGACGTAGCCAGGATTTCATTTCGGGGGGGGCCCACCCGACCAAAATTTTGAAAGTTCATGTTAGACTTATATTACTGATAACATAACTTTCATTGCTATTTTTGCGTTGAAATGTCATAAGACTTCTTGACCAATTTTCCCGTTTTTCAACAATAAATAGGAATTAATTTAAATATATTCAAAACAATGGGTCTATTAATAATTGCATTTATTTTTGGTGTCATGTATCAAATTGCAGATCCTCGTCAATATAATTCAGGAGTAGGCTTAAAATCAAAACTAGAGTATATAGGTATCATTCAATTCTGTGATATCACTTCGGTAAGACCAACGTAGTTAAATGACAAAATAAAGCGAATACAATCGGAAAACATTAGAAAATATTTAAAAAATATTGTTTTCTTTGTTTACAAATATATATTTATTTCAGCATAGAGAATATAGCCAAAGCGGTTGTAGCGCTGTGGATACTACAACTATAAAATTTCTTAGGAAATCCAATCTTCCCGAAATAATCTACTAAAACGCCACGGCGAAGATTTCGTTAAATAAATACATGTGTCCAGGGAATGTTTAAGACCTCGTCGCCTGACTTCCTTGTCGTGCTTTATTTCTGACATAATAAAAATAAAGGAATAAGGAAGGTCTAGCCAATTTCGAACTAGGTTGCCCTTTTCTTCTCTAGTCTTTATTTTTATTACGTCAGAAATAAAGCAAGGCAAGGAAGCCAGGCGACGAGGCTTCTTATGTATCCAGGTCTTTAGATCCTTTCCTTTGAACATAAGTTCAAAATTACAGCTTCAATTCTTCACTCTAATTTTTTGAGTAATTTATTAGATGTGATTAGATGAGAATCGATCCATGCAGAGGGAACGCTAGGACATCATGGCGTCATCCACTTGTATTTTTTTGTATGGAAATATAGAATACAGGAGTTGTGAAGTGATGGGAAAAACGCCGAGACGCATGTCCTCTTTGTTGGTCTTTAATCACGCTGCGGTATCAGAATATGGTAAATTTTCCATGACCCAAAAATTACATACAGTGTTATTATATTTTCCACACGACGCACACTGGTCGAAACCACTGATCAAGCGGAGCGAAAGCCAAAAAATCGAGCTATAAAATTGCGAAATATTTTCCATTGCATCAATTACAGACACTTTTCAGACAAAGATTTTGTTTTTTCATTTTTGTTGTTGTAAATATTCACTCAGTTATTCACTATCAAATACAAGAGTTTTTGTTGCATCAGATTTTAAAAAATTTTAGCAAAAAAATTGGCTTCATATTTGTTTAAATGTTAAATAAATTCGTAATGAAACTGGACTAGATTTATTTTCAATTAATAGCAGTGGGTGTGATATAAATTATAAAAATTAGTCTGGGATCTGGAGGTACTTATTTATATTGCAATAAATTTTCAAAAAATTTATTTTTTTAGTGTTTTTATGGATTGTACGCGCTTGTTCCATAGAGTGCATCTTGTAAACTTGGCCGAACTTGGGTTTAATTATTTTGTGGGGAATGAAATTGGACTCTCTGGATACGGAATAACCACATTAGGGCTGCAAATATTTGCAAATCTTTTGATGACTGCACTTTTAAATTAAGGGATTTTGCATGAAATTCATACAAATTTATCTGTGCATTTGTATGGGAGCTGAATCAAAATATGGACCTATCTTGAAAAATTTTTGCAAGGAGAAGTTCTACCCCCAGAGACTCTATAATACCTTATTATAGCTAAATATGTTATTAAATATGGGTAACAAGTAAAAATTTAACGAATCAGGGGTACCATAAAAGGGGCTACATCGACACATAAATCCGTATTGAAAATGTTTTGCAAGTAGATTTTATACGCAGTGAGAACACGGAATGCAAAATTACAGCCAAGTTGGTTTAAAAATGTGGTCATGATATTCAAAATACCTTAAATTGGGAGGTACGGTTACATGGCGGCTATATCAAAACGTGCACCTATGTCTATAATTTTTGTTGGAAATATGTTGTGACCACTAGGAACCCTAAGTACCAAATTACAGCTAATTTGCTACGAAATTGTGGCTTAAATCCCCAAAATACCGAAAATCGGAAGGTACCGTTATATGGAGGCTATACCAAAACATTAGCCGATATTGTTCATATTTGGCCCATTATTACCCACAGGTGCAAGCAGAGTTTGTGCAAAATTTCAGTGACGTACCTCAATTCGTTTGCATGTTATTAATTTCTCGATCATTGGTTTCGACAAGTGTGCGACGGTCTATTAAAATACAAATTCTAGCACCAAGACGTGGGTTTGTTAATTGATCAATCGTGGTATGTTGGTGGGCAACTTCTGACTCCTAATCACGGTTCTGTTTGTATTAATATTCCAATCGTTGTTGTTTTCATAAAGAAACCAATTATAGTTATTTCCCTAAATGCATCTGTCCGTATACAAATTTTGACGTCCAAATTCTAAATTCTGGTTTCCTATCGTGGATGTTTTCCTAACTTGTTTAGTAGCAAGCAAAACTCTGTCAACCAGTCTTGAATTCTTCTATCTAAACATGTACATATACAAAAACTCTTAAGCCGTGTAAAGAATTCTTCTTTTCAAAAAAAATCAATAAACACAATTTTCCCAATCTACATTTTTATTCCCTCAGCCTCAAGGCACACTTTCATACGACCAAAATGTGCCTCATCCAAATCAATTTCTTAGTCCCCAAGTTTGCTTTTAATCACATTCAGACAATTTGGAGTTTGTCCGGATCGGATCAACCGATTGGGTCCAAAATTTGGCCCTCATAATATTTTGTACAAAAGTAGATCAATTTCGGGTACCCCCCACATACAATTTTATTTTTTTTTTTTCGAAAAGTGCAGTTTAATCAAGAATTTGAAAATCAAAAAATTACAAGAAATATTTTTCTAGACGTTGTTCATAAGCTAAATTATTGGACGTCTTATGCCAAAAACGTTCAATAAACATTACATTGTTCTGTAGTCAGTAACAATATAGTCGGTTCAAATTACGATTAGACCCTTCAAAACGACTTTAAACTTGACATCAACTGTGCAGAAAATTAATCAAATATTTTGGACAATAAATATACAGATGTAGTTAAATTATACTCTGTAATACTTCCTCAAATACTTTTCATATTTCTCGACAAATTTAAAACAGTATAAAATATTAGGAAGAAATGAAAAAAGTGTGTAGCCATGGTACAATCATTACAAGGTAGGACACAGCAAACATATGATTACAATTTTTTCCTGAGGTCCTCCTATTGTGTCAAAACTGTTTTGACAAATGACAAAATAAATTGATTGAAAATAAAATAATAAAATCAAAATATGTATGTATAAATAAAAACAAAAGACAATAATACATTATTCGAAAACAAATTATCGAGGAATGCTTTTAAGCAATTGTTCAATTCAGTGGAATATGCTGTGGCTATCTGTGGGGATTGCAATTTACCACATCTTTATTAATGGTGCCCTTATGAAAGTGAAGACACTTTAATCTGGTCTGCTGTTACCGTGTATTTTGTAGATGCGAAGTCTAGCTTCCTCATCCTTAGTCAGATGTCATATGCAGGATGCCGATCATTTGTTTTTGTTTTGAGCACTCGTAGAATGTATCGCTGGTCTGTTCTTCAATGTATTCGGTGGGAGCTTTCAAACTTCAAATAAAATTGATTTTGGAAAACAGCATCTATCCAATTGCAGCAAGTCTTTATTCGGGGTGAAGCTGGATACCAGATGTTTTAACCTCCGACCAGCTACAAACGACGGAACTCATGCTCTGTGTCATTGCACATAATACAGTGCGTCTCATCGGGTGTTTTTGTAACGCCTTTCCCTATCCATTTTATTTCCTGTATGCAGTAATATTGGCATCGTTCTTTATGAACAGTATCTAAAGTCCACCTTCTCTATGAAGAGTCCAGAAATTCTGGTACAGATTCGCTAATCTTGCTCCCTAAAACGTTTCCGGGAGTAATAAACAGTTCATGTCGTTTGTTTTTTCATAGTATGATGTTTTTATAGGGGTGGTTTAGTAGCCCAACGGCCAACCCAAGTGTTTATAGATGTTATGAATGAGATTGCGGCGGATGGGGGTATCAGGGTCCACTTGAGATAGAAGAGGCAGCATGATATGTCATGGGCATTATCATGTTAAAGCCGGTCAGAACCGTAGCTTTTTTTCTTTTGCTCTACGTCACCCTCTCCATAAAGAAGTAAACTAACGTTAAATTCGTCCGGGCCGAACTTTTAATAAGCTCCCCCATGACGTTGTTCACTACAACACATTTGACCAACATTTCATCAGTCACTTCAATCCGTTCGGACACTAGATTGATCTCTACAGGCAGACGGACGGATATGGCTATATATGTTTGTCTTAAATGATTATTTCATATGGATGCGTTAATAAATGAAAAAAATAAATTGTATTTAAAATCAAATGTAAACAAAACAAACACTGACAATATTTCAAATAGAATACTTGTGGCTTTTGTTATTAGTAATTTTGAAGTTATAAGCAAACTGGCTTCAGAGATGCTTTTTAAAATTTCATGAACCTGACCAACCTTCTAATAATTGAACCATGGTGTGTAGCATAAGCTAATATCATATGTAAACCAAAATCATTTCGGGGGGGGCCCGGGCCCCCCGGGCCCCCCCCCCTGGCTACGTTGGTGATGTGAGCTATACCAAAACGTGGACCGATATAGCACATCAGAGAACATGGCCAACCTGCAAACAAAAGACGCATCTTTATTTTATTTTTGTGGATGCTATAGTGATTACAACAGACGGACGGATCGACGGACATACATACATAAATAGGTCGACTTAGAATTTTTCAATGCGTTACAAATGGAAAAACAAACCTAATATACCCTCCACACTATGGTGGAGGGTATAAAAAAGGTTAATATGTTACTTGGGCAATAAAGAAGTATTAAACCGTTCATATCCTCCCAAAAGTTATAGACTTTTAGGTTATTCAAAGACAAAAGTAGTTTTTATTATTCATCCCTTTAAAAGGAAGAAAAAAGAAGATATGTCCGTTTAAATTTGAAAATGTAAGAAACCCACATTTTCACTACTTTTACCGTTATAAAAAATTAAAACGAAGTGACACAAGCGAATTAAAGGCATTGTCGTTGTCCATGGATCCCAATACGATATAATTTTGCATCAGAACGCTTAAATATTTTTCTGGTCAACTTTTGTAGCACAGTGCCGTTTATCGACATTTTTCGAAAATTTTGCACTTTCTCAGGTCAAAACTGCCTGAAGGAGCGTTCCAAACAGGGTTTAAAATGCTAACGCCATATTAGCAAAAGAACCGAATATTTGCATATGAAATATGTTTAGCAACATGTAGCAACAAATTTCACAAAAATATTGCTAGCGATGCTGATGCTATTTGATATTGCCGCTTTAATAAAAAAAGCATCGGACGCGCATACTCATATTTTGCAGCACACATGATCAACACATATCAGAAAAGAGAATAAGCAATAATGTTTCCACGGCTTATACTACACTCCACGTCAGTAGAATGGAACACCTACATTTTTGTTAATGTTAGCGTATTTATCCCAAAACGAATGAATCTACGATTTTAATCTTGTAGGGATTTAAAGCCTATGATGTTCCGTATCAATCACAGAAAGAATTATGTTTCTAGCTTTTCGCGAAATGATTTTCTGATCATTTTTCCGATAGTACTATGAAAAAGAGGCATTTATTTTCGGTCATCAGGATAGAACAGTCATTTTATTTTCATGAATTGTGGAGATATTAACGCTGAATTTTCTTTCAGTCGATAAAGCGGGGCTTTCTAATCATATTTCACCAATTAAACCATATAAATAATTCCGCGGACACCGAAATAACAGCGTAAACGGGTTTAAATTGACAGATAATAGAAACATCTCGGAATATCTATAAGAGTCGCGCAGCTATGTCATATTTCTTCACAATAAGATAGAATATGACACAGACAACCTCGACGGATACAATCGAGTGCTTCGGATGCTGAAAAGATGGAACATTTTCAAAATAAGTATGAAAAACGTCAAAATTTCCTACAAAAACATTGATTTTTCTTCAATAAAATGATGTTTCCGCGGACAAGTCTGCCGTTTAAAAGTTTGGACATGTGCTCCACATTTAGAGGAAAATAATCTGATATGAAAACAACCGCTATTTTAATACACTGAGGGAAATTTTAGCACATTTTTCAAATTGAACATACCCTTTGGACTTTACATTTTATATGTGTTCTTATTTCGGCGTCCGCGACTGTTCTAAATAGTGTTATGTTCCAATAATAATGGACCAGGTTATGCTCTCCATACCAGATTTTACGAATTAGTCGTTTTTTAAACTGAACTCGCATATGTAAAAGCCCCGCTTTCGCGGAAAAACACAGTCATGGAAATTGAGGTTTTAGGTTGCGAAAGTTGCTTTTAAAAATTACTAAAATTTCGCTCAGTGTATTAAAATAGCGGTTGTTTTCATATCAGATTATCTTCCTCTAAATGTGGAGCATATTTCCAAACCTTTAAACGGCAGACTTGTCCGCGGAAACATCATTTTATTGAACAAAACATCAAGGTTTTTATAAGAAATTTTGACGTTTTTCATACTTATTTTAAAAATGTTGGAAGTTATCAGCATCCGCAGCACTCGAATGTATCCGTCGAGGTTGTCTGTGTCATATTCTATCTTATTGTGAAGAAATATGAAATAACTGCGTGACTCTTTTTGATATTCCGAGATGTTTCAATTATCTGTCAATTTAAACCCGTTTACGCTGTTATTTCGGCGTCCGCGGAATTATTTATATGGTTTAATTGGTCAAAAATTATTACAAAGCCCCGCTTTATCGATTGAAAGAAAATTCGGCGTTAATATCTCCACAATTTGCGAAAATAAATTGACTGTTCTATCCTGATGACCAAAAATAAATGCCCATTTTTCATAGTACTATCGGAAAAATGATCACAAAATCATTTCGCGAAAAGCTAGAAACATAATTTTTTCTGTGTTTGATACGGAACATCATAGGCTTTAAATCCCCACAAGATTAAAAAAGTTGATTCATTCGCTTCGGGATAAATAAGCTAACATTAGCAGAATTTTAGGTGTTCTATTCTACTGACGTGGAGTGTATGTTTACATTTACGAAATCCACTCGATTTCAACTGTCAATTTCTTTGTCTATACGTCAAATGAAAACTCATCTGAAATCGACTGGATTTCATTTGACGTTTGAGCAATGGAATTTACAGTTGAAATCGAGTGGATTTCGTAAATGTAAACATAGTGTTAGCCATGTTTTCAGCAAACAATTGTTTTTGAGATCAGCGTTACCAGTGTAATGCATTAAAAATCACGATATAATTAATTCCACTTTTTCGGTTCAAAGGACATGTGAATTTTTGGTGAAGCCGTTCAAAATATATTTTTTTATTTTTAAAGAATAATAATTAGTATTCTTTAGGTTCTACCATATGATGGGAGCATTTTGACATGAAATGACATCTTTTTTATTACTGCGTTAGCAACTCTAATGACAAAAACACCCTCTCTGGCCAATTCGCTGCGACGAATGGTCAGCCGACTGCTAAATATGTAGCGTGGTTGTCGATTATGCCTAACGAAAAAAAAAGATTAGGCGTAAACAAGTAAAAAAGCGTTAAGTTCAGCCGGGCCGAACTTTTCATACCCTCCACCATAAAATATTCTGAACTAAAATGGTTTAGTTTTCATTCCTGTCCCCAACTTTAAGTGGGTACGTTAAAATGTCAGATAATGTACATAAAATGCTTTATTCGGGAGGCCCTTTTTTATGGTGCATATATATACTATGTATGTTGACAATTTTTGGTGGTCTAGAAATTGGGAGGTAACGTTATTTAGGGGTTATAATAAGAAAACATGGACCTATGTTGACAGTTTTTGATGGGAGCCTTTAATGTCAAATAACTCCTAATTCGGTTAAAAATTGCAGCTACAATCCTCAAAATACCGAAAATCGGTACATAACGTGGGAACTTCAAATGTCATTAACAGCTAATTCGGAGGTTGTGGGCTATACGAAAATATGAACTTAAATTAAAAATTTTTGTTGCAGAATTTCTGTTGGCTTTTAAATTTCAAATTACAGAAAGTTCGCCCAAAAAATAAAGCTAAGGAACGGTACCTCCCGATTTTCGTAATTCTGAAGGTTGGGACGTCAATATCCCACCGAAAGACTGAAATTTGTTATTTAGACTGCCATGGGGTTGTAAAATATGCCAGAAGAGAATTATGAGTATAGGCCCGCGGGTTTCTATATCCCCCATAGAAGCGTACCTCTTGATTTTCGGTATTTTGAAGGTTTTACCTAAATATCTGAAATTTGTAATTTAGTCTTCTTCGAGTCTAAAAACTTTTCGCCAGAAATTTTTAACTATAGATCGACATTTTGATGTAGTCCCCATAGAACGGTACCTCCCGAATTTCGGTATTTTGAAGGTTAGCCACATTGTTTTACCGAACTTGTTGAAATTTGCTATTTATTCTTCTTCATAAACGAAAGGAAACAAATTCTTCCATTTCACTTCAATACAGCTCCTGGTGGAGGGTATAACAAGTTCGGCCTGGCCAAACTTAACGCCGTTCTTACTTGTTTTGTTTTCTCTAGGCAGGTTTGTGGAAGAAGGATTGCAATAAGAAGCAACAATTTTTGCCATACCCTAGCCCTAGACATTGTCATCCTAAAACTACTCAGAAAAATTGTCCAGAATCTATTATCACTCAATACAACCATATATAAAGCTCTGACATTTTAAAAATATCGCTCACATGAAAAAGTGCCACCCTTTGTTATACCGTCCTTAAAGGAAAAGGAAGACTTTGTCGCCTTTCTCGTTGTTTGAAGTATAATATTTTCTTGTCATATTGTTGTGTAATATTTTGCGGGACTATTTAAGGTTTACTTCCTGCTGCGCAATTATGCGGTGATTTTTTTATTATGTCCTCAAACAAATCAACACCACACAAAAGCAAGTGGTTGATGAGGGGAAACACATATACCCTTAGCTGGTGCGTTTTAATCTCTTTATGATTTATGAAGCTATGTAGCTAGCTAATGCTGCTGGTTGTTGGTCCTTTTTATTTTGAAACACCCACTTTTATTCTCAACTCCATATGACACCATTAGACAATTTGACTTTATTGCCCTGTGAAATAAACACCAGCATCCCATTATGCCACAAACTTTTACAACACAGACTGCCTCGGCCATGGAACAAGTGCAACCAAATGAATATTTTTGTTGTGTTTATGTATAAGGGGAGAGACAGCTAGAGTAAATTAATCAAAATTTTCTAAGAATCTATTAACAGTTTATAAATCCCATTTTGGGGTCATATTATCGCACGCACGCACAAGAATTTAATGTTTTTATTTTAGATTCAGTATAAAGATGATGTTAGTAAATAATGGAAGTTTATTAAAAAACAACAGCAAGAAGAAAATAATAAAATCTTAGCATTTCCAAGATAGATAGGTATGTTCGATGGCGTCTAAATAATCATAAAATTTTAACAAGTAAAAACAAAACACACGCACCCGATGTCCGTCGGAGCATAGTGTGAGAGAGTGTTGTAAATGTGTAATTGATAATCACTTTTATGGAGACCAATGACTCTGACCAGTAATGAGATGATGCTGTTTAGGTCATAACGTGGGTATCCTTTTTATGACATATGTTCAGCTCTGTGTGGGTTTATGGATATTTTAGGAACCATGACATACGTTTTTGTTTCGTTTTTTTTACTTTTATAAGATTTTTGTTTTATTATTTCTAATCACAATTTGTCTGCAGATAATATTACAGATGGATAAAACAAGTTACATTTTTATGTGCATTAATGTAACCACAATTTTATGGTTGCTACAATTCAGCGAAATGCATTTATCAAATATCTAAAAATTTATTTGTCAGTTCCAAGTGAAAATAACTAAAGATATGTTGGCTGCACACGACAATCCTTCACTGTAATAGTTTTATATTACTATAGTTTGATTTGGGGAAACTGAGCGTCGCGGACGCGTCTGCAGGTTGCGGAGTTATTGTCGGGTGCATATGATTTCTGAGTTGTGATGTTCTTTGCTTACTTATGTATATCCTTTCATCATTCGATTTTACGACATATTCCGGATAATGTAGTAATAGGTAAATATTGATCAATTTTCAAAAGAGCTGAATCATGAAAGTGGTACCTGTTCAACAAAAGGGTATAACTCAAAATTTTTAAAGTTTAAATTTTTATTAAAAAACGATTTATAATGATCAACTTCACCAACTGCAAAAATCTCTCAGAGAGACTCCATATGTATCAACCGCTTTTTTTTGTTTCTTCTGAAAAATAGACCATTTTGAGTTGAACTGCTGCGCTATGTAGGTTGGCTCCAAGATTAAAGTTTGGTTCGGAATATTGAAAAAAAACACAGTCTTCCCGGTTAATAATGACGCCATTATAGATGTATGGTTGCATGGAGAGGGGACACATTTGTTCCGGACGGAACGCCCAGCAGTTAGTTGTGAATTGAAAAAGTACGGACAATTAATCGAATATACCGTGAATGCCACAGAGTAAATGTCTGAGTGCTTATGATCGCAGGCTTGACGATACGAGTCTTTAGCTAACCTATCTCTTTATTTATGAAAAATATTTACCAGGTTATCAAAAGCGATAATCATATGAAAATTAGAGAGCTTTAAAATAACTATTTTCCAAAATTTTGTTGATAATATTAATAGTTTTGGATAAGGATTTGATAGGTGGGCTATAAATGAGGCGCTCAGTGCCAAAAGGGCCTAACTCACATGTTAAAAAAGTTAAAAGTAACTACAAGGATCCAACCGGAATCTTTTGAAATAAATACTTATAAACACCATATTGAATTTTTTAGAATTTATTTAAAAAAGTACCGGTTAGATCATTTTTGTCACTTTGATTTTTTGAACATGTGGGTTAGGCCGTTTTGGCGCTGAGCTCCTCAAATATAAAATGTTAGTACAATAAGTTGACATTAACTGGACATGGACAAAGTACTGTTATCAAGAATTAAAAAAATTAAATTTGATAAAAAATATAAATTCTTAATATTTAGTAGAGCAGATATTTTGATCACTGTGTCTCTTGGTTTCCGTCAATTTTGGATGAATAGCCTTCATGGGATATTTTCTTGGCTCCCTCTTCAGTCTTACTGTTTTTGACAAAAATCGGTTCTGGTTTGGATATTACGCCCAATGTCGCTCAATTACGAATAATTTTCCAAATTTCCTCAGTATTTCACATACATTGCGTGGTTAGCGTATCAAATACATAAAATGGGTCAAAGATATATATGGGGGATATATCCAAATCTGAACCGATATGAACCAAAGTTGAAAATTGTCATTCCTATACCATCGTAAGTATTTGGGCAAAATCATCAACCTAGGTTAACTCCATCTATTTTTGCCCACTTTTGTATGGAAACGGCAACATGGGAAAAAGTTTTGTATCCCCAAAGAAGACTAAATATCAAAATCGAGGGGTACCCATCTATAGAGGCTTTATCAAAATGTGGACTTGTACTAACAAATTTCTGGTGGTAAGTTTTGTAGCCGCAAAGAATACTAAATACCAAATTTAATCCATTTCCCTAAGATAATGTGGTAAAACCTTCAAAATTCCGAAAATCGGGATTTACCGTTCTATGGGAGCTATATCCAAACGTAGACCGATATATCCCATTTTCAGTAACGAACATCCTAGGAGTAATAAAATTATAATCGTCGGTCTTAAATATTGCTAAATCAGCAAAATATTGACATAGGTCCAATTTTTTGTATAAACCCAATAACGGTTTGTGCAGATTTTATGAATCATTGATGATAGAAAATATCTTACGAAAACCCGGGTAAACCCCGATTTAAGCTTTTAGTTACATTTTCTCTACCCCATTGGTCGGTCCAGGTCCAGGTTTTGGTATGGCCTCCTGTATAAGTTTGATATGTTCCAACTCTACGTCGCGAGTTCAGTCGATCACGGATACACAATGATATATTCGCGCATCTCCTCAACAAATTCCCTCTGCGGAGACCGTAGGGCGCAGATGCCAAAGGAGAGAAGGTTGTTGAATTTTCTTTCATTGGGATGTGCATATGTAGTGGTATAAAGCAACTAAAATCCTGTGCGATAGCTGCAATCCTCTGCGATTGCAAAGACCTTTGCGTTTACTTGCTTTTCACGTATTAATCCAAACTTCTGGAGTTAATACAAACCAGTCTCCTGAGCTATCGTTGAAGAAACCTATGGATTTTCCCTTCACGGCCCAAAACCCCCTTTGCGGGGTCTCTAAATTGTCGAACCGAAATTGCTGTAAGACTTACAGCACTGTAACCGTGTACATTGCGGCTTCTCAGTGGGTACAAAAGTTCAATTCAAATGTATGTCAGATTCTCAATAGGTTGAAAACCTCATTATCAATATAAGTCCATATTTTCTTATATATCCCATATGGTAACTTCCGCTTTAACGTAATAGGTACACGCAAGTTATACACGAATCGTCCAAATGGAATGACTGCACATGGTATTTTAGATTATTATTGGGTAGAAAATCGCATTAGTATTAACCCTTGTTTAAAAGAAATTAATACGAGTATTCATCACTTAACATATTCTACTCCATCTAGGATAAAATCCTTGACGTGGCGGATTAAACGGATCCTTTCTTTCATAAACGAAGGTAAACTTATAGGCAAATTTTGTGTATAAAAAATAAGGAAATTAACACCTTTCTTGTTTGATTTAACCGTGTCCGTCCCTCCGCCTGGCTGCTGCGCACGATTATTCACGAAAAATATTCTACCGGTTTCAGTTTTTGACATAATATGGAGGGTATAATTAAATTTGTCATTCCGTTTGTAAAACATAGAAATATTCATCGGAGACCCTATAAAGTATATATGGTAAATTTCAAATTTCTTTTGCAATTCCATTGGAAGAAATGTTAAAAAATTTTTTGCGAGCACATCCGCAATTTTTGAAACATAGATTAAGAAAAAAGTCATGGTTTCAAATCTGTTCGCGTTCACAAAATTGGATGCTGCGCTCCAAAGTTATCGGGGGTTTTATTCCCTTATAAAGAACAAATATTTAAAAATTCCATTTTTGCTGTAATAAGAAAATGTATATATAAAGCGTTAACAGCATTTAATATCTATCCGTAGATGCCTAAAAAGTTACTAAATGTATTTCTATTTTCGCGGAAAATCAAGAAATACTGAAAAAATTTTGGAGTAAATCAAATTTATTCTAATTTAGAGTCCAAATAAAACTCGAAAAAAATAAATTAAAAATACGTACAGATTCTAGACAACGCGTAGAAAAATATGAGACCACAATTTTAACGATACGGTTTATAACTGTCATATTACAGCAACAACAAAAGACGAAAACTTATTGTTGGAATATTATTTCAAAAAAATATTTTTTTGTTTAATACGAACATGAAAACAACCGCTATTTTAATGCACTGAGGGAAATTTTATCACTTGTTCAAATTGAACACAACTTTTGGACTTTGAATTTTTTATGTGTTCTTATTTCGGTGTCCGCGATTGTTCTCAACAGTGTTATGTTACAATATAAATGGACTAGGTTATGCTCTCCATACCAGATTTTACGATTTAGTACTTTTTTAACTGAATTCGCATATGTAAAAGCCCCGTTTTCGCGGGAAAACACAGTCATGGAAATTGAGGTTTTAGGTTTCGTATGTTGCTTTCAAAAAGTACTTAAATTTCTCTCAGTGTAATAAAATAGCGGTTGTTTTCATATCAGATTATCTTCTTCTAAATCTGGAGCATATTTCCAAACCTTTAAACGACGGACTTGTTCGCGGAAAAATCATTTTATTGAAGAAAACATCTAGATTTTTATAAGAAATTTTGAAGTTTTTCATAATTATCTTGAAAATATTCCATATTATCAGCATCCAATGCACTCGATTGTATCCGTGGAGGTTGTCTGTGTCATATTCTATCTTATTGTGCAGAAATATGACATTACTGCGCGACTCCTATTGATATTCCGAGATGTTTCAATTATCTGTCATTTTAAATCCTTTTACGCTGTTATTTCGGTGTTCGCGGAATTATTTATAGGTCTTCTTTGGTGAAAAATAATTAGAAAGCCTTGCTTTATTGACTGAAAGAAAATTCGGCGTTAATATCTCAAAAAATCGCAAAAATAAAATGACTGTTCTATCCTGATGACCAAAAATAAATGCCTATTTTTCATAGTAATATCGGAAAATTGATCAGAAAATCATTTCGTGAAGAGCTAGAAACATAATTTTTTCTGTGTTTGATACGGAACATCATAGGCTTTAAATCCCCACAAGATTAAAAACGCAGATTCATTTGTTTTGGGATAAATAGGCTAACATTAACAACAATTTAGGTGTTCTATTCTACTGACGTGGAGTGTATATATTCTTGGTCAGGGTAAAATTCTAAGTTTTTCCGTCCATCTGTTGAAATCAAGAAGTTTCTTTTACTCCTAGGATATTTGGTATTGCAAATGGGCTATATCGGTCCACGTTTTGGCATTTTGAAAGTTCTGGCCTCCATATTCCTCCGAAATGGAAGGTGCTTACACCTGGGAAGTTTTTGTGGATTCTGTAACTACAATATTTATAGATGAGAAAAATCAATAAACCAAAAAAATCTTTTTTAGAGGGATGTTAGGTTTTCAGATTTTGCTTGGAAACCGCAAGTCCTATCGAAATGGGATTAAAGAAAATATTGTAGCTGTGAAAATTCTCTACAAGATTGTCGTTTATGAGAATTTCGTAGTTTTTACTATTTTTGAGAAATAGAAGTACAAATTGGGACAATGCACTGACTGTATCGCCACCTTATAACACAGTGTCATGTACGGTGCGCCTTAACTAACATTAAATAAAAACCGCTTACAACTGGGAAGTTTTTGCGGATGCTGAAACAGCAATCTTCATAGATGAGAAAAATCCAAAAACAAGAAAAAATCGTTGGAGGGATTTTTAAATAAATCGCATCAAAGTACACATTTTTAGGTTTTCAGATTTTGCTTGGAAACCACAAGTCCTATCGAAATGGGGCTAAAGAAAATGTCGTAGCTATGATTAACCGTTATGAATTGTTCCTAGGTTTTACCATTTTTGAGATATAGAAGTTCAGGTCAAATTTTATGTTTTTTTTAGGTTTTCACGATTTGCTTGAAAACGATAAGTCTTATCGAAATGGGGCTAGAGAAAATCTTATAGCTGTAAAAATTCTCTATAAGATTCGATTTCGTTATTTTTTCCTAGGTTGTACCATTTTTGTGATATGTATATAAGTTTAAGTTGGGAAATTGCAGTCATGACTTGGCTTTATAAGGAGACAATACAGTCAGTAAATTGTCGAAACTTGAACTTCTATATCTCAAAAATGGTAAAAACTACGAAAACGGCAAGTCTTATCGAAATGGGACTATAGAAAAATCTTATAGCTTTGAAAATTCTCTATAGTTTCTTTTTTGTAATTTTTTTCCTAGATTGTACCATTTTTGAGTTATATATAAATTTAAGATGGGTAATTGCAGTCATGACCTTGCTTTATAAAGAGACAATACAGTCGGTAAATTGTCGAAATTTGAACTTCTATATCCCAAAAATGGTAAAACCTACGAAAACATAGTGAAGGACAATCTTTTAGAGAATTTTCATTGCTATAACATTTTTTTTAGCTCGATTTTGGTAGGGATTGCGGTTTCCCAGCAATATCTTGAAAAAGAGAAAGAAACCTAGAAATGTGTACTTTGACCGAGATTTATGTACAGTTGAACCTCGATTATCCGTGAATCGATTATCCGGGAACCTCCATTATCCGTGGTAGAAAAGAAGTGTTGGACTTTGTTCTATTTTTCGTTATAAACTTCATTGCCCGGGAGAAGGTAAACAAACGAAAACTGGAAATTCTCCCGTATTACACAATTTGTGTATTTATGGTATCACTAAAACCAAGGGACAAAGTCCATTCAGATGAATCTGATGATGATATTATGTATCCTTCTAGAATTTGGTGGATTACCGTAACGAATTTAATAAAAATTGCAAATTTTCATTATTGTACAATATTATGTTATTTTTACTTAAAAAATATGTTCAAAAACTGCGTAAAAGCATTGCCTCCATTATCCGGGAAAATCGATTATCCGTAATGGCTCCGGTCCCGACCATCACGGATAATCGAGGTCCGACTGTATTTAAAAAGCGCTCTGGGAATTTTTTGGTTTTTTGATTTTTCTCATCTATGAACATTGTAGTTTCAGAATCCGCAAAAACTTCCAAGGTGGAAGCATCTTCCGTTTAAAGGTGGTTCAAGAGCACCGTAAAAAGTTTATGGCTTCAATATTACACCGAAGTAGCTGAAACATTGTATTTAGTCTTCGTTGGTAGTAAAAAAATTTCCCTCCGAATACAATACAACTCGTGGTTTTGTTTTTATCATAACATACCCTCTCTTCATCTCCCTACTATTATCCATCATAATAATAAAAAATTCTTCAAGATATATATCTACCATGCCAGTGACCAATTTTTCTATCTATACCATCAGATTTAATGGATCATTCAAGCATATTATATGAGTACAGTTCAATATTTTAACTTTGTCTTATCATATTTCGTAAATCTTCGGAAACACATTTATAAAATAAAAACACACAAGAATTCCCTTGCAAAAAGAAAAAAAATATGAACATATTACAAGTCCTTTATGTTCTGGTTCAATTCCTTTATTTTGTGTTCATATTTTCAATGGCAAAACAAATTGAAAATTGGCTTATGGTTTGGTCGTACATTTATTCACAGACCACACATACAAAGTGTACGAATATTAGTGATGCGGAATAAAGTGTCTTTGGGCCCTTCATGAAATATATTTATGTGGTTTTTCCATAATTTTCCCCTCCCTCCCATGCGTACTTCTTTTTCGTTCTCTAAAAGCATAACTACGGGTTAAGACGAGTCTGTTGTTTGTTATGCCAGCCGAGAAAAGTGCTTAAATGGATTTATGTTGTGATTTGTATACTTCATATATGTTTCTGTGTTTTTGTGTGGGTGGTTATAGATAAATGTCTGTGTGCTTGGTTGTCAGTGCAGTGGCAAGGATATGCCGAATATGTGATTGAATATTAAGGTTTTTCTCGTATTGTTTGGCCTAAGCTTATCATAAATCATGTATGTGTTTTTTCGTTTTATTGTCCTTTTTCCTTATTGTGGCTAGGATTTTCTTTTCATTTTTGTATTGATATTTGGTATTTTTATGTTTAATATTAAAGCATTCTTATAGAGATTTATAAGGAAATATATGTTTCATATTTCCGTATGTCAAGCGAGTGCGAGGGTGGGTGGTATTTTTCCATATTCATTGAGTGAAATTATTTTTCACCTTTAAGGCTAATTTTCATTTTGTTGCCTGTTTTATATTAAAGAGCATGTGATTTTCTGATACGCTGAATAGAGTTACCGTGTTAGTTTGAATATTACAACAAACATTTTCTTTGAAAATAGACCAACAAATCAATATTGATGAAAATGTTTTTAATAGGGGTTTTCCAAAGGGAAGGATCGGCACGGTGCTCTTGAAGCAACTTTAAATGGAATGTTTTTGCGGATTCGGAAACTAAAATGTTCAGAGATGAGAAAAATCAAAAGAACAAAAAATCGCCGGAGCGTTTTTTAAATAAATCGCGATTCAAGTTGCCACTTTTAGGGTTTTCACGCAAGCTTTATCGAAATAAGACTAAAGAAAATGTTGTAGCTATGAAAATTCTCTACAAGATCGACCCTTTGATAATTTCATACGTTTTACCGTTTTTGAGATATAGAATTTCAAATTGGGACTGTGTATCATTGACTCTATCGCTACCTTATAAAACAATGTCATACATGGTGCGCCTTAACTAACTTTAAGTGAAAACCGCTTGCACCTGGAAAGTTTTTGCGTATTTTGAAACAGCAAAGTTCGTAGGTGAGAAAAATTCAAAAACAAGAAAAAATCGCCGAAGGCATTTTTAAATAAATCGCGGTCAAAGTTCACATTTTTAGGTTTTCGCAATTTTGCTTGGAAACCGCAAGTCCTATCGGAATGGGGCTAAAGAAAATAGGGAAACGATTTAGATTGCAGCTCCCAGTAGGGTGTCCCAAAAGTTATAGTTGTTATTAAAATACATAACCTCCAAAATATTTCCATTTGATTCTAAAACCATGAATGTGAAATATTAAGGGGATTGGTTAACAACACCTGCGAAGTGACCCACCTTTAATTCCGTATTAATTTGTATGGGGTCAATAATAATTTTTACGAAATCGCAGTGCAGGTCGATTTAATTTTGGGTATGTTGTGGCATAAATAGAAATTTTAATTAGAACTAAAATTTTTCAGTATATTGCCTGTAGTGCGATTCTCTAACTCATTTTTTGAGCTTCCGGAAACAATCGCAAAAATCGGAGAAATCGGCAGAACCTTGGGCTTGGGATTAGTAAAAATATTAAGAAATCCTCCCAAGCGTTTTAAGGACCATAGTATGTGAATCTGGACCTGAGAAGTTCAGACTCTTTATGGAGAACTGTAGTTTACGAACTGGCAGATGTACTTGCGACGAAATATAAGGCCGATATTACTTCTATAGAGGAAGAGCGATAAATAAGGAAATGCGCCGTCACAACATCTTAAGTTAACGCACAGTATTATAGCTGCCATAATATAAAACACGAGTTTTTTGCGGATTTGTAGTTAGCCGGATATAAAAACATCTGGTATCCGGTTTTAACCCTGTAGATGAAAGAGTTGGTACAATTCTGATGGAAGCTAAATTTATTTTCTGCCATCAAACATCTGAAAAATGGGCTGATAGATTCCGAATTTTCGACCAGGGACCTCGGCCTTAACTATTATGTGTTTGTGTTCGTAAATTTTTATACCCTCCACCATAATATGGAGGGTATAATATATTATTGATCAGTGTAAAATTCTAAGTCGATATAAATATGTTCGTCTGTCTGTCCGTATGTTGAAATCAAGATACAGCTCGCAATTTTTAAGATAGAGCTTTGTAGTTTGGTATAGATGTTCCTATAACTCCGAGGATGTTTGGAATTACAAATTGGCTATATCGGTCCACGTTTTGATATAGCCCCCATAGAACGGTACCTCCCGATTTTCGGTATTTTGAAGGTTGTGGCCACAATAATCCACCGAAATGGCTGAAATTTGGCATTTGGTCTTCATTTGCGGTATTTCAACATGGAATTTGTCGGCATAGGTCCACGCTTTCATATAGCTCCCATAGAACGTACCTCGGTATTTTGAAAGTTTTAGCCTCATTATCACACCGAAATGGTTAAATTTGGTACTTAAACTGGGTATTAAACTTTCTCCCTGAAATTTGCCGGTATAGGTCCACGCCTTCATATAGCCCCCATAGAAGGGTACCTCTCGATATTCGGTATTTTGAAGGTTGTGTCCACAGCAACCCAGTGAAATGGCTAAAATTTGGTATTTAGTCTTTGTTGGAGGTAAAAGCATTTCCAAGTGAAAATCGTCGGTATAGGCCCTCATAGAACGGTTCGGTATTCTTCACCGAAAGTCTGAAATTTGTTATTTAGTCCTTCATGGGGTTATAAAATATTCCAAAAGAGAATTATCAGTATAGTTCCGCGGGTTCCTATATCCTCTATAAAAGCGTACCTCTTGATTTTCGGTATTTTGAAATATTTACCAAAATATCGGAATTTTGGTATTTAGTCTTCTTTGAGTCTAAAAACTTTCCACCAGAAATTTGTATGTACATATCGACGTTTTGATATAGCCCCATGGAACGGTACCCCCCGAATTTCGATATTTTGAAGGTTAGCCACATTGTTTTACCGAACTTGCTGAAATTTGGTATTTAGTCTTCTTCATAAACGAAAGGAAACTATTTGTTCCATTTTACTTCAATACAACTTGTGGTGGAGGTTATAATTATTTCGGCCTGGCCGAACTCAACGCCGTTCTTACTTGTTTTATCATTGGATCGCCAAATATATCCTGGAATGTCTCCTTAGGGTTCATTTGGTCCGTCCCGGCATGAAGAAGAACCCCGGGTCATGGATCTGCTCCGTTTGCCAGATCCGAATACGCAACATCGGTGATATGTAATGGATGTAAAGAAATGGTGCACTTCGGAGACTGCTCTGGCATTAGCCGCCTTCAGGGTCTCCTGTGTCTCCAACTTTGTCGTTATCGTCGGAATACGAGGCACCACCGCAGACTACCCGACCAGCAACAAAAGCACAACATCATAAATTATATATTTTTGTTCAGCTCTCCCGAAATTAATCGTTCCTGTAAATCAAATTCGGCAAAGTCATCAAAATTGTGGATTTGTGTAGCTTGCAGCGTTGCTGAGACTACAACGATTTGTGGAAGGTTTCTGCCAGAAGCAGAGGAGAACGACTTGCCATCCTTCTATCCATCCTGGTAGTGATTGCGCGTTAGCCAAATGAGGACTATTGACATTTGAAGTTGTTAAAGCGTCACCTTTGTCAGATTGTTTCTCTGGTCTGGGGTTTGGGTAGTGAGGTAGATGAGGAGCCAAGCAAACCCGTCCCGGTTCAGTTTTTGCCAATAGAATGTTACCACCCCATTTTC
Source organism: Musca autumnalis (assembly GCF_047663935.1). Taxonomy (NCBI): domain Eukaryota; kingdom Metazoa; phylum Arthropoda; class Insecta; order Diptera; family Muscidae; genus Musca; species Musca autumnalis. The sequence continues at coordinate 136,499,774 of NW_027411755.1, read as the reverse complement.
GGTATTTTGAAGTTTTTAGCCTCATTATACCACCTAAATGGTTGATATTTGGTACTAAGTCTTTGTTGGGGGCATAAAGTACTCTTGTAGAAAATTGCCACTTTAGGTTCACATTATAATATGGTGTTCGCATCCCTATTAACGTATCGACTGCAATAAGTAACTGCCCTTAGGTACGATTTTGGTCCATTGCTTTAGCTTTGGTATTTTTGTATGTCGGGGGCTTCCGCAATTCATCCGTCTTTTTGTTAGATGATTCCCCATTACCAATTTCTTCTCCAATGCTATCTGCTTAAGAAGTAAGACATGTCGGGTTTGGCCTGGGGTATAATGTATTCTTGCAGAGAATTTATAGCGGCATTCGTGTCCTTATTAACGTACCTACTGTAATATGTAACTGCTCTTCATTAAGATTTTTGTCCATTGATTCAGCTTTGATATTTTAGTAGGTCGGAGGTATCCGCAATTCATTCGCCTTTTTTCGGTGATTCTCCCCTACCAATTTCTACTGTTATGCTACCTGCCTATGAAGTAAGACATGTCGGGTTTGTCCTGCTCTGACAAGTCCCGTCAAATGGAACAGATCGGTTCAGCATTATTTGCAACGAATTGGGGTGCAGTAGATGGACTTAAAGTGGAGACATGAATCGCTCTTATGTCCATATCTTCCTCGTCTTTCGTCAAAGATAAATTATCCCAAATGTAGCCCGGGATGCTATCTTTCAGGACACTTTGGGGACGCCTGTCTGTCGTTGTCACTCTTGGGCTGCTGACGGCAGTAGTTAGTCCGTGTTTAGACACACGGGAAAGTAAATTCAGTTTTTAGGCAATAGGGGGTAGGAAAGAGTGTTGAGGAGCTCTTTCCTCTCCGCTCTCTCCCAAAAACTCAATTTACTTTCCCGAGAAATTTGTGTGTCTAAACACAGACATAGTGACTCGTTGCCATAGTTCGAATTTGTAACAGTCAGGGAGAGTGATGTTTATGTACTTGTGGAAGTGAAGACTCAGGTTGCCAAGGCTTTCACACCTACATCAGTACCCTATTGCAAACCTTGAAGAACACCGATAGGTACGTGGTAGGCTAAAACCCCGGTATTAAAAGATCACTATTGTGTTAGAAGATCACTACATCAAAAACCGGTGGTCGTTCACAATTTTCTTAATTCAAGACAATGATTTTTTTAAATAAAGAGAATTGTGACCTCAACCCTTCGCAACCCGGCAGGATTTTTACCCCTGGCGAGAGCCATCTTTACTTCCATAGTAATTAATACCGGGTCAATTCACGGAATCGTTATACATTTATTGTCCAATCGATTTGAATATTTTGTCAGTGTGGTTAAGAACGAATGTATTGTGCCCTATATAGATATGAATATAAAGTTTCAAGTAGTGCTAACACACTACAGTGCAGTTACATCTGCCTATTCATTACGACGAAGAACAGCTCAGGTATCCGAACTTCCAACTTCCGAGCTCACCAGCAACAGGAAGCCAAATAAAGACATACCTTACAGGTGACACCACCCAAGATATCAGCGTTTACATTTGTGTTCTAAACTCCATTTCAAATTTTATAGTTGTGATGTTGGTTCAAAAGTATTCTTAAGAACTCTGTATCTTCTGCTTTTATGCTGCATCAAAAATAATGCTAAACAAGTAAGAAAGTATCAGTCAGCTGTGCTGACGGAGATACATATACCCTCAGCCATTAACCATAAAAAAGTTTGGAAACAAATTTTGAAAAAGTTTTAAAGTTTTCATGCACAATAGCCATATGTGGCGACAGGGTTTTGCTGCTTTTGGCTCATTATCTCAGGAAGTATTGACTTACTCCGGAAAAAATTGTACCGTTGAAAATGAGGCCGCTAGAACAACCTACTGAAAAAAATCAAAACGATGCGAGAGGGGCTCTTAAATGTCACTTTGTCCTAATTTTGTGTGGGTGCTACCCGAAGGAGTGGAACGATATAGTCCATATTCTAACTTGATACATGACTGGACGAAATAATAGTCTGAGATTTTTTTTGCGGATTTGCCATTTTGTTTGGTGCCGTCAGGGTTTCAAGGAAATTTTAGGGTAATATCACAAGAAGTATGGACTTGCGCAAGAAAAATATTGCGAGAGGTACTCTTAATATTCATGTTATCCGAATTTTGTGTGGGAGGAAACCGAAGGAGTGGACCGATATAGTTCATATTCGAGTCCGATATATATCTGGAAGAAATAATACGATGTGCAAAGTTTTCACCAAATCAATTGCTCCCTTCAAGAGTTATAGTTCACACCATTTTACAGAAAAATTTTGAACTTCAAACATACTTGGGGTCTACAACCGTTATTCCGATGAGGCACATTTTTGGTCGTACCAAAGTGTATATACCCTTTCTAGCCTAAAGGGTGAGTGTATAAAAAAATAAACAAGTGAGCAAAGGCTATAGTCGGGACGGGCCGACAATGTGATACCCTACACCACTACCCCTACTAAAATGGAAGAATTGGATGCATTACCGATTATTGTGGTAAATCCTTTGTTTGACCACCTCCCCAACCTACTTTACGCCAATGAAAATGTAATTTTCTTCTTCCATTGAAAGGCTTTGCCTTTGGAATATCCGTACTAGAAGCCGACATATTCACAAAGAATAAAACTTTAAATTTGTTTCCACATGAGTGACTATCCGATCAACCTTCCAACCAGTAGCGTGATTACAAAAATTGGATATGTTACTGACTTTTGCGATATCTCGGTTGTTTGCCCACTTACGCCAACATACTTTGCATCAATATAAACGAAATCTTTTCTTCTTCCATTGATGGGCTTTCCTTTTGGAAAACTCCTACCAGAAGCGGAGATATTCGCATAAGAAAAAACCTTGACTTTTCTCCACATAAGCTTTTTCTTATTCAGACTCCTGAATATTATCCGACCATCATCAAAATCAATAGGCTTCTTCTTTCATACTTTCATAGTCAGGCTTTGCTTTTGGAATATCCCCAACCAAAGCTGTGATATTCGTCATTATAATTAAAATCGCAAAAATGAAAAGTTGGATTGTATTAGCGACTATTGCGATACCTTCGCTGCTTGACCACCTACGACAACCTACTATACATCCTTGTAAAGGTGATATTTTCTACCTTCATTAGCAGGTTTTGCTTTTGATATATCCCTTATAGATGCGGAGATATTTGCTTTGAAATGAAACGTTGACTTTTTCTACAAATAATTTTTTTGCCCATTCCGACCCCTGAATATGATCCGACCATCACCAAGATCAATAGACTTCTTTCCCTTCGGGACTCTCATCAACACCCAAAATTTGGTGACGATCCGATCAAAATTGCGACCTGTAGCGTGATTACAAGGTTTAGATGGACAGACGGACAGACGAACGGACGGAAACACATAGCCAGATCGACTCAGCTCGTCGAGACATTCATTTTGGTATATATAAGTATGGGTCTACGACCACTATTTCGATGCGTTACAAACTTTTTGGCCAAAACCAACTTATAATACCCTCCCCACATAGTGGTGTAGGGTATAAAAAGGTAAAAGTATTGTTACAAAGATCCAAGTATTTTGGTCATAAGAAAACCGAGACGATAACCCTGTTGTTTCCTGTTTGTTGTTGTTGTTGTTGTTCTAAAGGGAGGAAAGAAAGAGGTTTTTCTTGGTATAATGTTTCCTTGCCCGCCGTCTTAATGAGCATCCAACTCAATTAGCTTAAGTAGCTCTACGCAAAACGTACTAAGCTTTGCCTTACTTGGTTGGCTGTAACGAAGGATTCGTGAATGAATGTATGACTGAAATGCCTTCGTCTAAAAGTCTAATGGCAATTAGTAAAATTGGTTTATATGAGTATTTTTTGCTTTTTTGGTTGTTCTTTCTTCGGTGCGTTTATTATTGTTGTTCGGATTGTTTCCCCTTCTCCCAAACTCATTCATTGAGTTTTTGTTAATCTTAAATTCCACCTTTACGCCTTTTCCGTTGTCTGACGCCTGACTAAAGAAATTTATTTGTGGCACACTCTCATTATAAGTAGTCATATTATTTATGCGTAAGTAATATTATGAGCTATTTAAGGAACTTTACTAGTCATTTATGATATAGTAGAAGGTAATGATAATGATGTTGGCGGAAGGGGAGGTAGAAGGAGCTCTCAAGGTAATTTGAGCTGAGTTATTAATTGAATTCTTTTGAATGTTATTAATTTTTTCAGAGTAATTTATGCTGAGGGAGGGCTAAAAGGAGAATATAAATTTGTCTGTAATGATATGTGATGGGTAATTATGTGGGAAAGGGGGGATGTAAAGGGAATTATGTATTATTATAACCAATTTTTTTAAACTGCACAGTGGCTGAGGATTTTATGTAATTTTAGACCTCAACATCAGCAAGCCCCATATGCGGTCATTTTGCTTGAAAAGATAACCATTCCCCTGCATCCCTTAATAAAGACAATACCCTATATGATTTCATCTCTCACACATATATATATATTCGTCCTATTGTTAAGGTGAATATTTATTGACATATTTCGATATTTACCACTATTTATAATCTATCCTTGTATCTATTCATGGTCTACAAGTGTCTTTCGCCAGCAAACTCATCCCACGAATCCCAAGAGGGTGGTTCTGGTTAACAATGGTTATTGAACCATTGAAATCTGCAAAAAACGAAATCATGGCAAATTTTAAATTCCATTCTGTCAACAAGTTCAATTCAATTGTTATTTGCCACCACCACTTCAATTTTTGTACTACCCTTTGTCCCACTCTGTGTATTAACACTTAAAAGTTATTAAGAGGTTTTTTTAAAGCCAAATAAAATTCAGTACATTATGACTGAAGGGAGAAAATAAACCATAAATAAAGGACACCAATGTTTGACAATAAGGATTAAAAGGAAGAAAAAAATAAAAATGTATTTTGTGAACAAATTTGCCAAAGTACTTGAGTGTAATGGGAAGAAAGCTTGAAAACAGATAGTGCAAACAAAAAAAAGATGCGACAAATAAAGACAAGTGGTTGATCACCAATATTTATAATAAATTGTCTTATTTGGGTGTTATGAAGCCGTTTATGGTGACAGGTTGAAATCCATTTATCAAATATGTATGAATAGATGACACTTGTGTTTAGAGAGAGAGAAAGGGGAGCAAAGGACTTGAAAAATATTTGACCAGATGTAAGATACATTGTACTTATTGTGAATGAATGGATTTTTTATACATATAAATTAAGAGAAGAAAATTGTATCCGTTGCTGAAGATATGAATAATAAAAATAATTCTAGGAAGGCTTAACAAAGTCAGATCAAATGAAAACGATGGGCGAAATTTGTTATAATCCGCAGTCACGATACTGAGTTAGCCACGATTCGCTACTGTGTTTAGCATGTTCATAGTGTAAGCTCAATTAAACACGACTTTATGTTTTAACAATCCAGAATAGAATGAATATATCATTACATTTTCAATATTATTATAATTATTTCTAATAATAATACAAAACAAGTAAAAACGGCGTTAAGTTCGGCCTGGCCGAACTTGTTATACCCTCCACCACGAGTTATATTGAAGTAAAATGGAATAATTAGTTTCTTTCGTGTATGAAGAAGACTTAATACTAAATTTCAGCAATTTTTGTAAAACAGTGTGAGGCACCATTCTATAAAAGCTATTTCAGAACGTCGATCCATACCGACAAATTTCTGACCGAAAGTTTTTAGACCCAAAGAAGACTAAATAACGAAAATCGGGAGATATCGTTCTATGGGGGCTATATAAAGGCGTTGTCTAAATACCAAATTTCAGCAATTTCGCAGGAAAGTTGAGGCCACAACCTTCAAAATACCGAAAATCGGGAGGTACCGTTATATGAGGGCTATATGAATGCATGAACCGATACCGACAAAATTCTGGTGGAAAGTTTTATACCCCCAACGTAGAATAAGTACCAAATTCCAGCCATTTCGGTGTGATAATGAAGCTAAAACCTTCAAAACACCGAAAATCGGGAGGTACCGTTCTATGAGGGCTATATGAAGGCATGGACCGATACCGACAAAAATTTTGGGAGAAAGTTGTATACCCCCAACGTAGACTAAGTACCAAATATTAGAAGTTTCGGTGCGATAATGAAGCTAAAACATCCAAAATACCGAATACAGGAAGGTACCGTTCTATGGGGCTATATGAATGCGTCGACTTATACCAACAAATTTCTGGTTAAATGTTTTATACACCCAACGATAACTAAATACCAAATTTCAGCCAATTTGGTAGGGTAATGAAGCTAAAACCTTAAAAATACCGAACATCGGGAGGTACCGTTCTAGGGGGGCTATATCAAAACGTGGACCGATATATCCCATTTTCAATACCAACCACCCTGCAAGTAATAAAAACGTTTGTACCAAATATTGACTCTCTATCTTTATAATTGCGAGCTGTATCTTGATTTCAACAGACAGCTGGGCGGACGGACTGACGGACATGGTTAAATCGACATAGAATTTTATGCTGATCAATAGTATCTTTACTTTATAGGGTCTCCGACGTATATTTCGATGTGTTACAAACGGAATGACAAATTTAATTATACCCTCCATATGGTGGAGGGTATAACAACTTAGATCTTTACGCTGATCATAATATTTATGTTTGAAACGGAAAAACAAAGTTAATATACGAGGTCTGCACGAAAACTACATGGTCTGGACAACACCGCGTATTGCCAGGTGCCATTTGAAACTTTTTTTGGGTAGTTTGACAGTTTTTAGCCTACACTTACTCAGGACAGTTTGTCGTTCGACTATGCTATGTGTTGTTAACAGTGACATGAAAAAATCACTTTGCAAAAAAATGGAAATGAGATGAGGATGATAGGGTAGAGGTGATGAGATAATGGTGAGTGTAGGAGATGTTGAGTTGATGGTGCAGCACAGATAGGATGGAGATGTAGAGAGTATTGCCAATGTATAGATGAGCGTGTCCTGGAAGAGTGAAAAGAGTCTGATTACTATTGGTAGATGTTTGCCATGATAGATGTTTGGCAAAGTTGAGTAGGACGATGGGATCTATGTTAGACCGGAAGGTCAGAGTGTCTATCTCATATCTACCTAGTGTTCGGTATCTCCCTTTGCACCAAGGGGCACCTACAAAGCAGATGTTCGACAGTCTCTATCTCCTTCACATATTCACATAGTCTGCAGTAGTCAATGCCACTGTCGTCCCATTTTGAAGTTAGAGATCTTACTCTGCAGTGACCTATTATAAGTCCTACCGCGATTTTCATCCCTAACTTATCAAGTGAGAGGAGGGAAGCCGTTCTTCGACGAGAAACCACAGGCCAGATTGCCTTGGATACCCTACAACCAGGTTCCAATAGCCATCTCTGATGTGCTCTCTCATTGAAGATCTCCCGAAGTTTGCCGATGTAGTGGCACATAGGTAGCCGAACGGTTTCATTAACTGATAAGTCGATTGACCTGGAGGCACCTCGAGCCAGTTCATCTGCTACCTCGTTTACCATAATGTTGCTGTGACCCGGAATCCAACATAGCTTTACGATATGGTGTTTATCCTGCAGAGCTCTCCTACAATCAAGAATAGCTCTTGAATTTATGGTCAATGACTTGAGAGCCTTGAGGGCCGCTTGACTATCGACATATATAATCACCGGTCCTGTAAGGCTGCCTTCAAGCCCTTTCACCAATTCAGCTGCTTTCCTGATAGCAAGAATCTCTGCCTGAAAAACACTACAGCTATCGTTGAGCTTGTATGAGTTCTTAATTAGTGTATTCTCGCAGTAGACGCCAGCGCCACTACCTTCTTCCATCTTGGGCCCGTCTGTGTAAATTGCCAGACCGCCCAGAGGAGATATGCACTCAGCCCATGCGTCTCTGCTTGGGAAGATAACGGTTAAGGAGTCAAACTTGAATGAGGTAGGCATATAATCGCTTACGTAACCATTGTCACCTAACTCAAGTCGACTATCAATTAGTTTTAGGACGTTCGAGTGTCCAAAATGTGAACCACGCCAACACCCTGACTCCCGGAGTTTAAAAGCAGTTCTCGCCACCTGAAACTGGATAAGGATATCCAAAGGTTGGAGATCCAGAATGATGTTTAAAGCAGCTTGAGAAGTGCTTTTAATCGATCCGGTAATCAGCAGTGACGCGGTTCTTTGTACAATTTGGAGAGTAATGCTTTGTTTCCAAGAGCTTGCCACCAGACCAGTTCAACATAGGTAAGTATGGACAGGACCACGGTTACATACAGCCAGTGTATGATCTGTGGTCTCAATCCCCAGCTTTTCCCAATGGAGTTCCTACAGGATTAGAGTGCCATGAGTCCCTTCTTCGTTCGCTCCTCTACATTTCTTTTCCATGACAAGCGATGGTCTAGAATAGTGACGAGGTATTTAGCTTCCGTAGAAAGTTCCAGGGCCACCCCGTCCAGGACTGGAGTTTCGAAATTGGGAATTTTGCGTTTCTTAGGGAATAGTACAAGCTCTGTTTTTCCGGGTTTACTCCCAGACCGTTGTTCTGGACCCAGTTTGCAAGTTGTACTAAGGCTCTTTGCATAAGCTCAGACCGGGTTGGCAGGAATTTGCCACTTATCAGCACAACCACTTCATAAGCATAGGCAACCACCTTGGTCTTCAGCCGGTCGAAGCACACAAGTATTTCATTTATTACCAGAAGCCATAACAGGGGTGAGAGAACTCCTCACGGAACTCTCTCTTATGCATGAGTTGATGATTCTACTTTTCAGCATCTCATCAATCCATTCCACAAGGATGGATGAAATATCTGTGTTGCTTAGAGCATTGTGGATTGATTCAAGCTTCACGTTATTGAAGGTCCCCTCTATATCGAGGAAGGCCGCCAGTGTGAAGCCTGAATTTTCCATATGCTTCTCAACATGCCCGACCACCTCATGCAGGGCAGTCTCCACTGATTTGCCTTTAGTGTAGGCATGTTGTGATTTGCTGATGTTATTGAGGTTTAATTGTGTTCTAATTTCAAGATCCAGTAACCTTTATAACGTTTTTAAAAGAAAGGAAGAAAGACTAATTGGTCAGTAGTCCTTTGGTAGAGTGTGACTTGGCTTCCCCGCTTTGGGGATGTAGGTCACCTTTACCTCCATTCACAGACCAGGTATGTACGATAAAAATAAACAAGCCTTTAAAATGTCTACCAGGATTGATAGCGCCGGCTCAGCCACATTCTGTAGCATTGCCGGTATTATACAATCCGGTCCCGGTGATTTTTAAGGCTGGGAACTGTTGATCGCCCACCGAATTCTTGTGTGATTAGTTATTCTGTCAATCAGCTGTTCATCTTCGACAGTTTGGACTCGACTGTGACTTGCTGTTGGCAAGGCTCCGTCGAAGTCAACACAACCGGGAAAATGAACCCCTGACAGCAGATCCAAAGTCTCTAGACCGGAGTTAGTCCAGGAACCTTCGCTCCGTTTGATACTATCTACGGATTTTGGGTCCTTTGATATTGTATCTTACGGAACCTGACAGCTTCACTAACTCTTTCTATCGACTCACTGAAGCTAACCCAAGAATTTTGCTTAGCTTTCTTGATTTCACTCTTGTACTTATGGAAATTGACCTTGGTGGCATCCCAATCCGTACTGAGTTTCGTCTTACTGGATTTATTGTAGGATTGCCTTGCTGCTTTACGCAGCTTGGTTAATTGTTTGGTCCACCACACCGGTTGGGATTTCTTCCCCGGATAGGTGATTAGACAAGAGTCCTCATAGCTCGTCAGAAGGGTTTTGGTTAGGGAATCCACAGCTCTCTCGACCTCCTCGACAGTGTGGAGAGTGTTACTTCCACATAATTTTGAGGCCGTCAGAGCTTCGAATTTACCCCAATACGTTCTCCTGGGATTTCTATGAGGGTTCTGTGTTACCCCGAGTATAGAGATTTCAAATAGTATCATTTTGTGATCCGAAAAGGAGCAGTTTACCGATACTTTCCAATTCTCTACATCGGAGTCGTCCATGTTGGTCAGGGTTATGTCAATGACTTCCCCCCTTAATCTATTTTGAAACGTGAGAATTGAAAATGTACTCACCTCTGGCGTTTGTGTCACTGCTTCCCCAATGGAAGTGGTGGGCATTGGCATCACATCCAAGGACGACCCAACCTATGCTCCCTAGTTCTTCCCAGCTCTTGACGTAGGAATTTCACTGTCACGCACTTCCCTCTTTGTTACGTGAGGATATTCTCTTTCAAATCTCCTCACGAACTTGAGGTTAGAACGGATCATTTGAAATTCCCTTACGCTGATGGTGTTGGGGGGTTTATTGGCATACCGATTGCAACTGTTAGTTGCCCTTCGGTATGATTTTTTGTCTCTTGCTTCCTCGGCTTTGGCAGAATTGGAGGTCGGTGGATTCAGCGAATCATACATCTTATCGATAGGTTCTTCGCTCGCGCCACTCTCCTTCTCTACTGCCTTTTGCCTTAGAAGCAGAGGTTTGTCGAGATTATCCGACACCAAAACATCATCGGATGGGGGATCATTAGCTAGACTAGAGGTAGGGACATGGATCACAGTCGCGGCCATATCTTCCTCCTCCTCAGTCAGCGATAATTTTTCTCACATTTAATCCGGGATACTTTCTTCCTTGAGTGTCAAGGGGACGCTTTCGTCAATTAAATTGAGGAGTTTATATGGTCCAGTTTCGGAGTGTCGTCCCCGCCCATACTTTCAGTCCGCTTTGTAGCAGAGTTAGAGCTGCTGGCAGTAATATTTTGGGAATCGCTGTCAATGTCCATATTTGAGATTGTCAGGTTGCACTTGTGAGTGAAAAGACTGAGAGTGCCAAAGCATCTACACCTACATCAGTCGAAGGTTCATTTTGAGGGTTTTGGGTTTCTGTTTTTTTTTATTATTAGTTCGAATGTCCATGGGATATTGAGTTATGGAGGCATAGCCTCCTTAACACGGAAAGGGCATCATAATTACTCGTTGAGTCGCCCAGGTATCAACGAGGGCACGTGGTCGCTTAACACCCCGGTGTTAGGGGATCTCAACAATTTTTTTATTTGATTGGAGATCGCTACCAAATACAGGGTGTTTTTTTAAGCCCGATATAACTTGAAATTGTAAAAAATAACACAAAAAATTAAATTGTAATCAAAATTTTTTTTATTCAAAAGATCAATACCTGACATTAACACTTGAAAATGATTTCGGGCATATGGGCACCGCGGCTGTTCTTGACGAAGTGCATTCTGGCCATCCTGTTGAAACCACATCTCCTCCGGATCAATGTCATCCATATTTTCAAACAAAAAATCATTGATCATGGTGCGGTAACGATCTCCATTGTCCGTAACGCGAGCTCCGGCCTCATTTTTGAAGAAATAAGGTCCGATGATGCCACCAGCGTGAAAACCGCACAATACGGTGCATTTTTCTGGATGTAATGGAGTCTGTAGGGTCTCTTGTGGATTGGTCTCACTCCATATGCGGCAATTTTGCTTATTAACAAACCCGTTAAGCCAAAAATGCGCCTCATCGCTGAACACAATTTTGCTATATAACAACGTCTATAAGTTGCGCCAATCGACGAATGATTTTTAAAGTAAATTTGGATAATTTCGCGATGATTTGTCAGAGTATACTGAAACAAATAAAAAAAAAGTTTCATCAAAATTTAATTTTTTGTGTTACTTTTTACAATTTGAAGTTCTATCTAGCTTAAAAAAAACACCCGTCACACACTCCAGAGATACACTGTGGGTTTTCCGTGCACTGTATTGGTTTGTGACAGTAGAGATGGATAACCTTTGGTCGGTCACAACCCCCAATTCAACACTCTAAGAAACTGAGTGGAAGATTGTGGCGTCTAGTCCCCGCATAGCGCCAAGATCGTTATCCCCGGCGGGGGTAGGACTATGAAAAACTGGTTTATTGAATTCAACAGTGGTCGGCACACGCCAAAAAAACGAAGGTCGTGAGGGCTGCCTAAAATCGGTCGTTGTGCCAGAAAAAGAATATGCCGTGCATGAACGGATAATGCGAGATCGCCATGTTAAATACCGTGAAATAGAGGCATCCTTGGGCATTTCTTCCACCAACTAACATTTGATATTGCATAAACACCTGGCCGCACAAATGGATTTTTCTCGTTAGATCCAGGAAAAAAAGCAAAAAAGGTTCCTGTGAATTGGTTCAAAGAAATTGATTTTTGTTAACAGAATATGTTGTAAAAACGTTCAAAAATCATGTTTTGTAGGCGTCTCAATCGGAGTGGAAAAAGTGTTTCGCCAATAGGTTTGAGCGCACGAAAAAGTGTATAAATCATGCTGGAGACTACTTAAGAAAACAATAAAATCGTTTTTGATGGTAACTATTCGCGTTTTCATTGTTAGGCCAGATAGTTATCGTTCAGCCCTCGTATTAAAACAACGCAACATCGACAATCGAACGACGCATAGTGAAAATTGGTATTAAATATGTAACGACTGAATTTCGAAAATAAGGCAATGCGAAACTAGGCAAAGCGGGGTCTTGGTGTATCTACTTTTAATATCAATACAATTTTAATTATTTTTTAACTTTACTTCTTACTTCTTCTTTCCTAGTTAGAAATTTCTGAAGAGAACTTCAAAAATTTTAATGACATTTAAAACAGCCGTTTTAATATCCTCAAAGAGAAAAAACAAAAATAAGTTGAAACAAAAAACAAAAACATTTGCTAAACGGGTATTAATGAGTTAAGTTTTCTCATGTTTTGCTGTTTTACAATTTCTTTCATCCAAGCATTCATTCAAATATATTGAAGTGTTAAAAAGTATCTATTCATTTTACCTTTGGCATGTTAGACGACGACTGCCTCATTCTACTGAAAGATTTTCCATCGTTCGTCTGTGATTTACAACTATACAATTTTACAACCTAGCACCGCACTCATTAAAATCAAGTAAAATAAAGGGAAAACTAAAAAATTGAAATGTTGCAACAACACCAACATACAGAACCTAATGGTTATAGGCCGAGAAGAAGACATGGTTGTTGTAATGTCTTGAGGAAGAGAGTTAAAGTTGAAATAAAATTCTATAGTTTTCAATTAAAGAATACTTAATTATTTTTTGATTATTATCGAATTAATTACAAAAGACGACGGCGAAGAAAACGATGAAGAACTTATTTAAATTGTGTAGGAACGAAAAAAGTATAATTTTTTTGACTTAAACTTGCTAGCTTTGAAGAAACCAACCAGCACCTCAAACTGAAAGCCTTTCATGACTATTCAACTTTCTATTAATGATTTATGTGCTCCAATATAGAAAAATACAGAAACAAAATAAAATAAATATGTTCTGATTTGTTAAGGCCTCATCCTATCAAATAACGACTTTGTTTTGGTTCAATGAACCATTTACATTTTCCTCGTATTGTCTATTTTATATATTCTTAATTATGTTCGAAATGATTGTTTAAGACACGAAATCTACTTTTCGTTACAAACCACTACAGTAAAGATGTGAAATTAAACTTTGGAACGTTCAAGAAACAAAACAATGAACAAGTAACAGTACAGTTAAGTTCGAAACTTTTATACAATCCACCATAAATTATATGATACTATCATTACGATTGGATAATATGGCTAAATCTTAAAAAACGGAGAATCGGGTTGTACCGTTCTATGGAGGCTTACTTACTTAGCTGGAGCATTACAGAACATTTGTTCTATAAGCCGAACAAGAAAATATCTCCATTTCTCAATGTTTGTTTCTTCGCTTTCTGGGATACCGCGTTTTTGTTCTCTTTTTCCACTTGTTCGCTCCATCGAAACCTTGGCCTGTCAGTTCCGTCATTTGGCCCGTACTTATACGCCTTTTTAGCGGGTTCATCATCGCTCATTGTTCTGATATGGCCTAGCCAACGCAGTCTTTGTATCTCGATACGTTTATATATACTGGGGCATACTGGGGCCTAATTACGGTATTCGATTCGTTCGAATATTTGCTCGTGAAAGAAAAAATCGAACTATGAAAACCTATTCGCGCAACCAACTGTATATTTACTAAGGTAGATGCATTAGCAATCTGTTACAAAACTATCAAAAAGTTTTAAAGAAATAAATCGTTTCGTAAATACGAAAACGTGACAAAATCGATTAGTTGTCAATGAGAGTCGTACCTAAAATTTTCTGAGCGACATTTTTGCAGAACATTTCGAAACTGAAAAACGTCATCTTGTGGTACTTTTATAGCGGTTCATAAAATAAGAGTCGAAAAGAATATTGAAGGAAGCGAGTTAGAAGGTCGAAATACTCTACGAAAATAATCCTCATTCGATTTGACTTAAGATGTGTCATCTCATAAATAAGCTAAAACAACAGTTAACAAAAATATAAAGCTAATTTCAGATGCCTTACAGGGTCTTAAGCAGAAACTTCATCACGCCATAAAACGCCACAAAATCGATTAGTTGTCAATGAGAGTCGTACCTAAAATTTCCTGAGCGACATTTTTGCAGAACATTTCGAAGCCGAAAAACGTCATCTTATGGTACTTTTATAGCGGTTCTTTAAATAAGATGCGAAAAGTGTATTAAAAGAAGCGAGTTAGAAGGTCCAAATGCACTACGAAAATAATCATCACTCGATTTGGCTTAAGATGTGTCATCTCATAAATAAGCTAAAACAACAGTTAACAAAGATATAACGCTAATTTCAGATGCCTTACAGGGTCTTCAGCCGAAACTTCATCACGCCATAACTCGGAAGTTCGATTCACGGCGGATGTGTCCTTCGGGATTTTTAATATACTCACCAAAGGCTTTCATCCCCAAAAGGAATTATCTCTGCCCCAGATTTTCACCTCCATTTTGTGTGACAGTGTATTCACCGTCAACGCAGTTTGGTCCGTAGATCTTTCGAAGAAATTTTCTCTCAAGCACACCAAGCACTGCTTTGTCTGCTTGCGCAGGTACCCAGGCATCGGAACCATACAACAGCACGGGTAGTATCAGTGTTTTGTAAGGCGGTATTTTTGTTTGACGAGATGTGGCTTTGTTTTTAAACTGCTTACTTAAGCCAGTATAGCATCTGTTGGCCAATACAATTCTTCTTTTTATTTCATAACTGTTGTTGTTTGTTGTGCTTACGGCGGTGCCGAGGCAGATGAAATTATAGGAACCAACTTCAACCGTTTGATCGGAGCTCTACGGACGCATTGCGCGTCGTCACCATCAACTTTGTCTTCTCGCCGTTTAACGCCAGACCCACTTTAGCCGATTCCCTTTCGACTTTTGAAAATGTATCAGTTATTTCATTTACCGATCAACCCATGATGTCTATATCATCAGCATAAGTAGGTAAAATGTGTTCCAGCAGGATGTAGAAGAGATCACACGAGGTTTGCCTGAAACATCTGTTGGTACAAAACTCTTCGGAACGGTTCTTTCCTATTTTAACTGAGGATCCATTGAAAGTAGGGGGCTGTCGAAGGCTGTTTTATAATCGAAAAAAGGTGGAAGGTGTCGATTTGCATCTCTTGGTTCCTTTCCAGGATTTGCCGCGGGATCAATGGTGGGCTTCGCAGGTCTAAAGCCGCATTGGTACTAGAGATGGGCGCGTGCCTAAAAATTAGGTACGAACATGCACGAACACGAACCAAAATTTTTATGCTTATTCACGCACAAAACCCGGCGTTTTTCGAGAAGGCACGAACACGCACACTCACGCACGAAATTACAAAAAAGGGATAAATCGATATACACTCCACGTCACCTAAATTTTTGTAAATGTTAGCTTATTTATCCCAAAATGAATGAAACTACGTTTTTAATCTTGTAGATATTTAAAGTCTATGATGTTCCGTATCAAACACAGAAAAAGTTATGTTTCTCCTCTTCGCGAAATGATTTTCTGATCCATTTTCCGATAGTACTATGAAAAATAGACATTTATTTTTGGTCATCAGAATAGAACAGTCATTTTATTTTCGCGAATTTTTGAGATATAGCAATTAAATGAAACCTTTTTCAAATTGAATGAAACTTTTTCCAAGTTAAATGAACCCCTTTCCAAACTAAATGAAATCTTTTCCAAATTAAATGAAACCTTTTTCCAAATTACATGAACCCTTTTCCAAACTAAATGAAACCTTTTCCAAATTAAATGAAACCTTTTCCAATTCAAATGAAACTTTTTCCATTTCAAATTAAACCTTTTCCACATTGAATGAAATCTCTTATTTTTATACCCTCAGCAAAATGTGCCTAATCGAAATAATGGTTTTAGACCCCAAGTATGTTTGGACCAAATGTGTTTTAGATAATTTGGAGTCAATTGAGCAATGTCCGTCAGTCTGTCCGTCTGGCTGGCTGGAGCGTACGATAGCTCTCGAACAGATCAACCGATTCAGTCCAAAATTTGGCTTTCGCAATATTTCAACCAAACTTTTTTTAAGTTCGAAGATGGGTTATATCGGTCCACTTCTTCCGGTACCTCCCCCACAAAAGTTTGAAAATGTTCGGAAAATTTGTGCGCCCGATTACTCTTGAAGGGAGTAACCGATTTGGTCTATACTTTGCACATCGTGAAATTTCTACTAGACTTAGATGAAGTTTCAATATAGACTCAATCGGATCACTCCTTCGGGTACCTCCCACGCAAAATTTCGGAGAAGTTCAGTTTAGGACCTGTTCTTGAATCGCTTAGTTTTTTGTAGTAGAAACTTGTATTCACTTCCCCCAATACGAGGGTACAGGTTTCATCAGGGGGATCTACACTTCCTGAGAAAATAGTACAAAACACCCCTGTGACGCCATGTGTAGTTGTTGGAGCTCAAGATAACTCTCGAAAGGATCTGCCGATTCGGTCCATAATTTGGTCTTCGTAATATTTTGTGAAAATACAGTTTAAGTTCAAAGATAAGCCATATCGGTCCACTCCTTCTGGTACCTCCTCCACAAAAGTACAAAAATTCGGAAAAATTTTGCGCACTATAACTCTTGAAGGGAGTGATCGATTTGGTCCATATTTTTCACATCGTAATATATCTACCGGATATAGATCATGTCTGAATATGGACTGTATTTTTCCACTCCTTCGGGTACCTCCCACACAAAATTTCGGATAAGTTCTCTTTAATACCTGCTCTCGAATCAC
Source organism: Musca autumnalis (assembly GCF_047663935.1). Lineage (NCBI taxonomy): Eukaryota > Metazoa > Arthropoda > Insecta > Diptera > Muscidae > Musca > Musca autumnalis. The sequence continues at coordinate 136,482,602 of NW_027411755.1, read as the reverse complement.
TTTGATTTTTGTTGAAGGAACTTGCATTCGCTGTCTCCATTACGGCTGTAAAAACCTTTATCAGGGACAAGTCCATACTTCTTTAGAAAACAGCCCGAAAAGCGTAAAAAATCCCTATGGCATCAAATGTAGTGGCTGGAGCGCATGGCAACTCTAGAAGCTTTTATCCTAGTCCATATTTTTGTAGGAAAGTTCATACGATTTTTTCGATTTTTTTTTCGAGAAAAAAGTATTTTAATTAACACAGGCTGAGGGTATATCTCTGTTGTCAAAGCCGACTGATACTTTTTACCTGTTCTTTATAGAAATACTAGGGGACCCGGCGAACTTCGTCTCGCAATCTGTTAGGTACTGAACTTGCTGTATTTGGATCAAGCCAATAATACTATTGTTGCTATCACCTTGTAGAGTTCAATTGCAAATATTTCTTTGTTTTGAACTGTTTAGGATGATCTTTCAAGCAAGTGTATATTATACCAATATCAGTTTTTCGAAGAGAGAGGGTGCAGATAGGCAAAGTGTTCCTATTTCCTTGACTTTATCCATACTATAAACCAGCGTCGCCCAAGATTTTCCATCAATGTTTTAGTATGTGTGTATGTATGGGTGAAGAAAGCAACATCCACATGATGTTTTTTCGTTTGTTTTTATTCACGTACACTGTAAGGGAGTGAGAGAAGCAAATGCAAAAACAACTCAGTGGGCACCCTCACTATACTTCATTGCAAAGAAGCCCTTCTCTGATATAAACTGACAATTGCCGCGAGAAAATTAGGCAACCCAAATAGGGACTAAGAAAGTCTAGTACGTCTTGCGTTGAGAATATTTGCAGATGTGGAAAAAAATCTCTCGCTCCTTGCTGAGCTGACGGGTATAGCCAAACATTTCCTGGCTAACACCAAGTTTACATTTACAAAATCCACTCCATTTCAACTGCCAATTCCATTGCTCAAACGTCAAATGAAATCCAATCGATTTCAGATGAGTTTTCATTTGACGTATACACAAAGGAATTGGCAGTTGAAATCGAGTGGATTTCGTAAATGTAAACATAGTATAATTGTTTTTAATATTTTAGATTAGACTGTTTCCAAAGGTATAAATCATCAGTCTGACTAGATGCGGCACTCGATAATATGTATCAATTTCTGTATCAATTGGAAACTTTTTCATTTTTCGTCTTTTTGCCATTTTGATCTAAAAGCTCTGAAAATGTTTTTTTGGAACAAATGGTAAAAATGTGCATAAATGTCCAAGTTTAATGTTTCGGAACACTCTTTGAATATTTTATGAAAACTTGGTATATGGTAAATAACAAAAATGTTTTGCAATCGATGAATCCGAGTTTCACACTTTCAGAATTCGCGAACTGTTAACATATTCTATAAAATATGACTACAATTCTTTAAAATGAAGTGTTTTAGGAGGGATCCCATAATGTCGACCATTAAAATTAATTTTCGTGGAAGCTGTGTTGGCATCAATGTAGAAAAATGGGTAAAAATGGGTTGAAGCCAAAAGTTTTTTTATGTTCCAATGCGATTTCTGGCTTACCCTTATATTTTATAGACCTATTCCCAAAGAATGAATCACAGAATACTCCATGGGCAATAAGATAGCAGTGTATGATTTTTCGATATATCCACTGCATCCACCTAAAATTGATGCTGACATTTCGAAGCCGGAATTTCGGGGTTTTTATACCCTCAGCCTTTAGGCTAAGGAGGGTATATACACTTTGATACGATGAAAATGTGCCTCATCGAAATAATGGTTTTAGACCCCAAGTATGTTTGGACGAAATATGTTTCAGACAATTTGGAGTCGATCTAGCCATGTCCGTCCGTCTGTCTGTCTGTCTGTCCTGCTGGCTGGAGCGCACGATAACTCTCGAACGGATGAACCGATTCGGTTAAAATTTTGGCTTTCGTAATATTTTTCCCAAACTTAGTTTAAGTTCGAAGATGGATTATATCGGTCCACCCCTTCCGGTACCTCCCCCACAAAAGTTCGAAAATGTTCGGAAGGTTTGTGCGCACGATAACTCTTGAAGGGAGTGACTGATTTGGTCCATACTTTGTATAGTGTAAACTTTCTACCAGAGTAATATGAGGTTCCAATATGGTCTCAATAGGTCCACTCCTTCGGGTACCTACCACACAAAATTTCGGAAAAATTCAATTTAGGGCCATCTCTCGAATCGCTTTGATTTTTGTTTTAGCAACTTGTATTCATTGCCCTCCATACGACTGTACAAGTTTCATCAGGGGCAAGTCCATACTTCCTGAGAAAATAGCACGAAAGTTGCGAAAAATCCCTATGACACCGTGTAAGATGGTTGGAGCGCACTATAACTCTCGAACGGATCTGCCGATTCGGTCCAAAATATGCCCTTAGTAATATTTTGTCCAAACATAGTTTATGTTTGAAGATAAGCCATATCGGTCCACTCCTTCAGGTACCTCCCCCACAAAAGTTCAAAAATGTTCGGAAAAATTTTTCGTACGGTAACTCTTGAATGGAGTGGCCGAATTGGTCTATACTTTACACATCCTAATATATCTACCAGATATAGATCAGGTTCAAATATGGACTATATTTGTCCGCTCTATCCGGTACCTCCCACACAAAATTTTCGGATAAGTTCACTTTAAGACCTGATATCGTATCACTTTGAATTTTTTTGAAGCAACTTGCATTCGCTGCCTCATTTACGATGGTAAACGTTTTTTAGGGGCAAGTTCATACTTCTTGAGCAAACAGCCCGATGAGTGTAAAAACCCCCTATGGCACCATATGTTGTGGCTGGAGATCCACATCCATAACGGTCAATGTCGATCCATTCCTTTTAGTATCTCCTACGCAAAACTTTTGATCTTTAATCCTAATCAACATTTTTGTCTGTTCAAACCACCAAAAATTTTTAAAACCCCCTAAATACATACGTATTTTGGGAAAAAATTGTTTCAATATACACATGCTGAGGGTATATCTCTGTCGGCAAAGCCGACTGATACTTTTTTTACTTGTTTGATTTTTTTTTAATAATCCGGACGCGCAAGAAGATAATACTCCAAACTCATAACACGATTATAGAACTCATGATTTTACGTCGTTTGGTGCTTATCTCATGAGTGTGCTCCTTACAGCATCCTAGTAATTGGAGTCGAAAGGCCAAAATTTCATGCGTGAATTTTCTTACAAAACATGTTTTTTGCGTGTAAAATTTACAACTGTCATTCAATTTCCTTTGAAACCCGCGTAAATTTAGTTTTTTACGCGACGGTTCTAATGAAGCCTTCCGCGATCGAATTCATCTGCTAAAACCGCGGATGAAGATACCTTGAAAACCGGAAAATCAGTAAAAATATATTTTGACAAATCCGCGTACTAAACCGCGATTTTCTTTAAAATTTTTTACATAAATGGAATCCTTTACTCGCGAAAATATTTGCGAAAACACGTGTCATAAAAAACAGAGATACGCGAGTAATATTGTATTTCGCCAAAAATTGAATGTGGAGGCACATCCGCGGTTTTTAAAGAATCTATTTGAAATAGGTGTATATTGACGTATTTTTGATGAGCGCTAATGAAACCGGATGCGCATCAAAATCGTATGCACATTGCGCGACTTTTGCCCACTTTAAGGTTTTTTGCAGTGCATGATGCAACTGGCGGCACACAATGGCCGCTGAGTGAAACATCGAAATATGCATAAATATTGAAAGAGATTGATTCGCTTTATCCAAAATCGGATGCGCATCAACCGACTTTAACTAATTCACGAATTACAGGCTTTTTAATGTTCATATCTTTTAAATGATAGTAATTTCAATATTACTCTTAATTTCCTATCCTTATAAGTTATCACAGTAAGCAGTTAAGCTTTCACGATGGTAAACCATATATTTTGATAAAGTTTTAGCAGATTACTTTAATTTAAGTATTAGATTTTAGCGAAATAGTTGGATAACTCTCAAATATTTTTTTCTAATTTTTCGAAACAAACCAAAAAATATATTTGTAACAATATTTTCCAACAATGAGTTGTTTCTCTTTTGTTGTTGTTATAATATGCAATTTATAAAGTCAATGTTTATAATTTTGGTTTCACATTTTTTTACGCGTTGTCTAGTTTCTGTACGTATTTTTAATTTAGTTTTTAGAGGTTTATACGGACTCTGAGTTAGTATAATTTAAATTTATTGCCAGATTTTTTTTAATTTTTTTGATTTTCCGCGAAAATAAAAACAAATTTTGGAAATTTTGGTGCATCTACGGATGGATATCAAATGCTGTTACTGATATATGCTTACATTTTCTCAATACAAAAAATAAGAAATTTTAAAACATTTTTTCTTTATAAGAGGATAAAAACCGCTATAACTTTTGCGCGCAATTTCGTGAACGCGAGCAGATTTGAAACCAGATTTTTTTCCTTTAACTCTATACCAAAATTCGTAGATGTGCTCCCGAAAAAATTTTTTAATTTTTTTCAAATGGAATTGCAAATGAATTTTGTTATTTGCCATATACTCTCAAGCATAATATATGTTGAATTCCTAAGTGTTCTTATATTTTGTTTTAACATTTTCGACAATTTGTTATTTAGCTCCGAGTGTTTAAATATCTTTCGTTTTTTGGGCAGTCAATCAGTTTTCCCAATTTGGGAAGAGGATGTTTTTCAATAACATCATCCATAACAGATAATACAGTCAGATAAACATCTGATTTGCAAAGAGAGAATATTGCGTTAACCTTCTGAGTAGTTTTTGTATTTGCTTCTCTCGTGAACAAAACAAATGGCAAACTACAAAAACGAAGAAAATAATTTTAGAAATATTTTGCTCGGATTTATATATTTTTGTTCGATTTTCGTGTTTAGTATGGTCTATTGCACGACTTCTAAAGGGATACCAACAATTTAGCACGATCGTGTCACATAGTGCAGATCATGTTTAGTCGTGTCGTGCAAAACCGTGTCGAACAAAAAACACGATCACGCACGGCCAAAAATGTATTCCGGCACGACACGCACAAACACGGCGTTTTTCGAGAAGTCACAAACACGCACTACTCACGGCACGACACGCGCCCCCCTCTAGGTATGGTCCAATTATTTTATCAGATAGATAATGTAGATCAAATCTTTCAAATAACATTAATCGAGTGGAACCGTTTTATGGGCTATAACAAAACATGGACCTCTGGCTATAACTTTTGGTGGAGAAGTTTATTGATCGCTTCGAATGCCGAATGTAAATGTAGCTAAAAACGTCAAAGTACCTGAAATCGGGGGTACCGTTATGTGGGAGCTATACTCAAATGCGACCTATTTTAATAAATTTTGGTAGAGAAGTTTCGTGATCACTGACAATACTAAATCCGGAATTTTAGCTTATTCGTTCTGTAAATGAAGCTAAAAAATACCAGAAATAGGGCCAATGTTACACAGTGGATCCAACTGGAGAAAGTAGCCAAAATATTTTTCTATGTAAATATCAACTAATTCGCTTGTTACAGCTTTGTGCTGCTGTGAAGATTATTTTAAGAAAACATGAGCGTAGCATTTTTTTGTGCTGCTATTACAAAATGTCATGAACAAATGTACGGATTATCTTATGATACTGAAATAGGCATGGGGAAACAAAACAATCTAGAAAACAACATAAAAACCAACGAATTTAGTGGATTAAAAATACCAAAATTTTTGTTTGAAAAATGACCAAATTTGATGAAATTTGGAATGTGTGACGGTATTTGGTCTAGAAACAAATGTGCCATATTATATCGAAATCGGTTCAGATTTAGATATAGCTTTTACATATATTTTACATATTCACAGTGGTGTAGGGTATAATATAGTCGGCCTCGCCTGACTTTGATCCTTTCCTTACTGGTTTTCGTATATCTAATGCATAAACTGCACGATTTTGGAAGAAATTTGGTTGAAAATTTTCAGAATTATCGGCATATGTCCACATTTTGACATTGTCCCCACATAAGAGTTCAAAATGTTTGCTAAAGTGCGGTTTAAGGGCTCTTTAAGGATTGTATTGAAAGTTTCATCGAAAGTAGCTTTTGCGATTCTGATTACAACGATATAATTTGTTTATGGGTAAGTCCATGCTTCCGGACATAATCACCAAAAAGCTTTAAAAACCTAACGGTGACCAACTAAAATTACTTAAGGGCACGATAACTATAGAAAGAAATACCCAAAGTATTAAATACTGTTGATTGGGCCAGTCAGCAGAATATTAGGTTCAAATTAAAAACTGTTACTTTTCTTAAAAATTAGGAATCTGTTCAGAGTACATATGGTCTTCCAACAGCCGACAAAAGTGACTGACAATTTTTTAGTAGTTTGTTATTTAAGGTGTTAAAGTATAACATTGTCAGGCCCATTCCACTGAAGTCTTTTCTAACATGTTATTGTTTTTTTTTTTTTTTGAAACGACAGATATACTTGAATGTGTAATCAAAATTCCATTCCCTCGCGTTACAGGTCTACATCCGTCTAGGTCTCCAGGATAATATACTACACACTTACTAACGTGTCTCTTCAAGAGACATAAAATGGTATGTTTGTGACAAAACTCATAAAATTAAATGACCAAACATCATCAACATGAGAGCAGTAATGCATGAATGTTTGGATCGATGAAATAACATGCCAGAAGGCATATTTTAGGTTTATGAGACTAAAAAAGAGAACACAAAAACACCGAACATGAAAACAGGCAGGAAAGTTATTCTGTGTACATAGAAAAAATTTGGATGTCAAGCAGACGTCAAGAAATAAATTACATGACGAAGAATATTGATAAGGTGACAATCAGACCTTTCAGAGTTACACTCATACATACATACAAATACACATGCTATTTGCAGTACACTACAAACGGAAAGAATGAATGTTTAGTAACGGTGAAGGACATTCATATTATGCGCAAAAGTCTTGATACACAACGCTAGTATCGAATGTTCTTCTTATGGCCTATCTTTTATGCCCACAGAGAGAAGCAGCGTACTTCTATGCTGGTGTTTGTTTGTATTCATGTCATTTGCAACGACTACAACATCTTCCTCGGGCATTATCAACATGGCTTAGATAGATAGCCAAGAAAATACCTTTTTTTAACGCTTCTGCAGATTTGTTGTTTACCGGTACATATTACCTCATATTTTCACTCTCACTCTATCGGGTTTTTGGCCTCGCTATCAGAAGACGTCATGCCTGCCTGGGCCAACTCGTTGATATCAATGTGCAAAGGATATGAAAGTATTTCATGTACATGACGTTATTGCAGACGTTGATATCGCTGTTGTCGTCAGTCATAGTCGTCGTTGTATGTCATTGTCATCTTGGTCATATCATCATCGCATTGGTAGTTTGGAAATCATATGACCAAATTACCTAAGATTTCATTCCAACAAGAAACCGTGGTGCAAAAGAGAATTTTTTTACGTCACCAGAAATAGAATACTTGAGAATATCAAGGTCGCTCAAGAAGAAAAGATTTTTAAGAATATTTTATTAAAAACTATAGAATTGTTTAAGGGTTCAAAAGAGCTGTGAAATATGGATTTTCCTATTTTTAAAACGTGGTTAAAAATCGATTTGGAAGACCATTTTTAAGCACTTCTTGAAATATATTCGTGGACTTTTGATTCTGTACTGAAAGAGTCGAAAACCTTTCATTTTTTAATTGTGTTGATGATTTCTTAAAGCTATAATTGCAATAATATTTAAGAATATTTACACAAATATTTGTTCGAGTTTATCTCCAAGTTTTGGGAATATATAAAAATAAACTGTCCGGAATTTTTAAATTATATTTTTGAGAGACCTTGCCTAAGGACATTTGAAATTATTTATTGACTGGTCTTCAGAATTATATTTATCATGAATGGAAAATAGTCCTTCTATTATGGGAATCTTTTCTATACAGTCAAACTTCCCACTGTGCAATTTGTACCATTATTGTAAGATTACACACAACAATTGCATGACATGTTGAATTATTTCATATGACAGACAATGTGAATGGTTGTGCCTCTTCAGGCAAAAATACCTATTACACTTGCTGACACTCTAAATAAGAACATGACGTGCAACAACAAAACAACAACCGCATCAATGCATAAGTCACAATGTCAGGTAGGATTGTAGTATCTCATCGATAATATGCATTTCTTCGGTGGTCGTTCGTTGGTCAATTGTATTTATTGCTTAACATAGGGGCACCATTTCTATCTCTAATGTATCGTACACATTGTCAAATGCAAGAAAGGGCAATTATTTGTTGTTTTTTTATTTTTAAATTCCTCAGATGAATAAGTTCCTGTGATAAGGAAAAAAGGGTACGACCGACCATTTGATAAGATGCCTAGAAATGTCACATGTTATCGTTAGGTCGGCTTTGAATGTCGTAATTTTTCATATTAAATTAGTCTGGCATTTTTGAAAACTACAACAACTATTTGATGCAACAAAATAAAAGGTTGAGGTTATACTGGGGAAAGTGTTTAGGAAATACAACGAAGTTTTTACAATTGTCGTAGCGCAAATCATTACGTGGTAGATTAGGTGAAATTTTGTTACAACACACTTTTTGAAAAAGGAAATAAAAGCTGTAGGTCGAGCGTTTGTGTGACGTAGGGGATGAAAGATACCAAGGAACGGTCCTGACCGGCCTTAATATGGCAAAGCCCAGGATTTATCTTGGTCCCTCTTGCATCACAAGTGGACACTGACTTACACGTGGTGTCGCCTGGGGAACTGCGTTTTAAGGACCATGATCTGCGAATCTGTACCTGGAATGTTCGCACTCTTTATAGAGAAGGTGCAGTTTACGCATTGGCAGATGTACATACTTGAAAAGTACAAGGCCGACATTACTGCCACAGGAAATACGATGGATTGGGAAAGGCGTCACAACAACACCTAAAGGCGACGCACAGTATTATAGCTGCCATGACACAAAGCATGAGTTTGGTTGAGGATATGTAGTTGGTCGGAGGGTAAAACACCTGGTCTCCAGCTTGACCCCAGTGAATAAAAGACTTGATATAATACGTATAAAATCAAAATTCTTCAACATTAACTTTATCTGCGCTCATGCTGCAACCGAAGAATAGGACGAACAGACTAAAGATATATTCTACGAGCGCTTAGAAGAAACATATAACCGTTGTCCTGCCCATGACCTTAAAATTATTCTAGGCGATTTTAATGCCTCCTTGTTGCTGCAAAGGTGCACGCAGAAAAATTTATGTTAGAAATATGTTTGGATCCAAACAAATATATGTTTGGGACCGGTTGCAAACAAATATATGTTTGGATCCAAACATAATATGTTTGGGTCCAAACAAATATACGTTTGCAACATTTTGTAACATATCTCAATTTGATATGTATGGGTAAACATATTTTTTATGTTAGAACATTTTTTTCATGGGTGGAGAGAGGATGTTGTCAACGAGAGCAATAACAGTGCTCTCGCGGCTGTGGAATGTTGTTTTATAATGAAGAGTTGTGTGTATTGTGTAATAGAAGACGTAGAAGCGAAGAAGGGGGCTTTGGTGGCATGTAATCGTCAAACTCGTGTGTATCTTGTTTTGTTGTTGTTAACCAACTTAGCAGGAGAAGAAGAAATGATATGAATTATATTTTTTTTCTTTCTTCAGTGTTTTAGATGCTTTATAGAGTCAAGACGGTAAAGTGAGTGAATATATCAGTGTTTTGTGTTTTCTTAAAGAAATTGTGCTTTTTAGTAAATTAAATGCCCAATACATTTTATAATTGAATCGGAAAGTTGAATTCAATTATTTTATATTATAAGTAAGAAATGGCATTTAATATTGGTAATTACATACATACTTATAAATATGGCATATCCATATTTATTTATTAAATTACATAATCATTTGATTCTAGATGCCGATTCCCCGCTGATGATTTCAACTATGAGGACAATTTGTTTTATTTCACAACTAAGGAGAAGCGTTCAACTACGTTTCTATATATTTTTCCTTTTTAAAAGTGTGACTATTTACAAATTATTTCAATCAGTTTTTCTTTTATTAAAATGTGTTATGTATTTCTTTGGAATTTTGTATGTACCTATGTGTTTGTTGTTCTTTTGCCTTTCAATAAACAACCTCAACATTTGTGTGTATACTATAGAGATAACCAGTGAGTTCTTACTGAGAGCAAGTGAGCACACATTTCAAAGTGTTTTACATTGAATTTTACGCTCCCTTGCTCTCAGTAAGCGCCCACTGGTGCATGTGTTTGTTTTTTTTTTGTGCCTTTTGGGTTTGTATTTTTTGCACCCAAACATAAAATTGTTTCCACCCAAACATATATTTATTGCACCCAAACATATATATGTTTGCACCCAAACATATATATGTTTGCACCCAAACATATATTTGTTTCCACCCAAACATATATTTGTTTGCAGACCCAAACATATATTATGTTTGGGACTGTTGCAAACATATATATGTTTGCTGCAAAATATGTTTGGGACATATGTTAGAGAGGCCGTTTTTTTTTGCGTGTGCGTACCAGATTAAATGTAGCAAATAAGGTACGAACACACACAATTCGGAAAATGGACATCGGTAAGCTGCAATCGCAACAGGTAGCCAAAGCATATACCACTCAACTGGCCCAATTGCTTAATCAAAGCATAACATATCAGCACAATGGCAAACTATTGCCCATTCCATGCAAACAGTCGCAAAACCGATATATAGGGTTACTCTACAATCAGCCTAGCGCACGAGAGAGGTTTCGGGAGAAAAGGAGAGAGGAGAAACGTCTTTTCCGCAGGAAAAAAGAGAGAGATGGAAAAGCGGGCGTGTGAAAAAATCGAGATGTACAGAAGCCAAAATTAAGTCCGTAAATTCAACCAAAGAGTGAAACATGAAACTGATGGCTTTCTTACAGGCACATCCTCCTGTACGGTTCAGCAAGGTAATTTGTTAACTGATACAGATAGTGGGCTAAGCTTATGGAAAGAGCACTTTTCCAAACTGTTGGTATCCAGTAGTGCCGAAGACGACAGAGATACCACAGATCCAATCCCAGAAGATGGTATTGCATGTATACCACCCTGTCCTGGACCTTATCAATGCGGCTTAAGACCTAGCAAGTCCACCATTGACCAGATATTCACTCTACGGCAAATTCTAGAGAAGACACAAGAGATGCAGATCGGCACCTACTACCTTTTTGTCGATTATAAAGCTGTCTTCGACAGCCCCCTACGTTCAAAGTATTCCAAGCCATGTCTGAATTTGGTATCCCCTCAAAGCTCATGCGGCTTTGTAAAATGACTTTAACTGACACTCGATCTTCAGTTAAAATAGGACAGAACCTCTCCAAACAGTTATATAAGAAAAGAGGTTTCAGACAATAAGACAGCATTTCGTGGGATCTCTTCAACATACTGCTGGAAAAGGTAATACCAGAGGCAAACGTTAATAGAAATGGCACAATCTACACCAATAGCCACATGTTACTTGCTTATGCTGACAATATAGACATCACAGGACGATCAGTAAAAGAAGTAACTGATACCCTTGCGAAGATCGAAGGAGAGTCTACTGCCACAGAGCTCGGGCCAACTGTTAAAATTGGCTCCTACAATTTTGAGGTAGTAAAAGACTTCGTCTACCTCTGCACCACCGTAAACACAACAAACAACATCAGTTGTGAAATAAAAAGAAGAATTATATTGGTAAACAGATGCTACTTTGGCTTAAGTAAGCAGTTTAACAAGTAAGAAAGTATCAGTCAGCTGAGCCGACAGAGATATACCCTCAGCCACGTACCCGAAGAAAAAAAGTTAACACATTACTTCTGTAGGTTTTTAGCTGTTGGGAAAATTTTCCAGGATGAAAAGGACCGCAAAAAACTACATGTTGCAACAAAATTCAGAATGATCCAAGGCGAGTGCTTTTTTCCAAACTTTGGGTAGGGTGTACCCATAGGAGTGATCCGATGTAGTACATATTCGGACCTAATACAAATCTGTAGGAAATATTTTTTTTCTTTATTAGTCTATGGATATTTTTCTTACAGACTATATAATTAAATATGTTGTACTTAATTTTCTGAATTTAAATATATTACAATTTTACTTTTCAATTTACAAAGTTTGAGTTAAATCGATTTCTCTCTTAAAGGGTTATTTTACACATTAGCCAGTTTAGGTGGTGCCGGTAGGATTTTCTGGACCTTTTTGGGTCATTATCTCAGGAAGTATGGACTTTCCCACGAAAAAAAATTACAACGTCGTAACAGGGGCCGCAAGTGCAACCTGCTGCGTCACAAATTAATAAGATCAGAGAGGAGTTGTTAAACTATACTTTTTCCAAATTTTGTGTGGGAGGTACTTAAATGAGTGGACCGATATAGACCATATTAGAACTCGATCTATGCCTGAAAGTAATATTACCAATAGCAAAGTTTGGCTCAATTCGGTTATTCCCTCCTAGAGTTATCATGCCCACAATCTTGGCGAAAAATTTTGAACCTTTGTGCGGGAGGTACCGGAAGGAGTGGACCGATATGGTCTTTCTTCGAATTTAAACTAAGTTTGAACAAAATATTGAAAGACCCAAAATTTTAACCAAATATGTTGATCCGTTCGAAAGTTATCGTGCACTCCAACTACGACACATGGTATTATATGGATTGTTTGCAGTTTTCGTGCTGATTTCTGAGGATATATGGATTTGCTCCTGAAAAAATGATATCGTCGTAATGGGGGTAGTGAATACAAGTGTCTGCAACAAAAATCAAAGCGATTCGAGAGCAGGCCTTAAACTGAACTTAAGCAAAATTTTGTGTGAGAGGTACCCGAAAGAGTGAACCAATAGGGTCCACATTGGAACGTCATCTATGTCTGGTAGAAACGTCACGATGTGTAAAGTATAGACTAATTCGGTTACTCCCTCCTAGAGTTATCGTGCGGACAATTTTCCGAACATTTTTGAACTTTTGTGGGGGAGGTACCTGAAGGAGTGGACCGATATGGCCCATATTCGAACTTAAATCAAATCTGGACAAAATATTTCGATACCCAAAATTTGAATCGAATCGATTGATCCGTTTGAGAGTTATCGTGCGCACCAGCCAGCCAGACAGACAGACAGATGGACGGACATTGCTAGATCGACTCAAAATTGTCCGAAACGGGTATCGTACAAACATACTTGGGGTCTAAAACTATTATTTCGATGAGGCACATTTTTGGCCGTATCAAAGTGTAAATACCCTCTTTAGCCTAAAGGCTGAGGGTATAAAAACAAAGCTACATATCGCCAAACAAAAGTAACGCTTTACAAAACACTGATACTACCCGTGCTGATGCATGGTTCCGAAGCTTGGGTACTTGCACAAGCGGACAAGGTAGTGCTTGGTGTGTTTGAGAGAAAAAGTTTTCGAAAGATCTACGGACCAATCAAACTGCGTTGATGGTGAATATCGACGTCGCATGAACCACGAGCTGTATCTGCTATACAACGACATCAATATAGATACACGTATCGAGATACAACGATTGCGTTAGCTAGACCATAAAAATGAGCGATGATGAACCCGCTAAAAAGGCTTACGAATACGGACCACATGGCGGTACACGCAGAACTGACAGGCCAAGGAATCGATGTAGCAAACAAGTGGAAGAAAAAATGAAAAGTTGCGGTATTCCAGAGAGCGAAGCAACAAATAGAGAAAATTGGAGATCTTTTCTTAGTTCGGCTTATAGAACAAATGTTCTGTAATGGACCAGATAAGTAAGTGAGTAAGTACTTAAGTAAGTGAGTAAGTAAGTAAGTCGAACGTTATTGCAAGATAAAATAATTGAGAGCTGCTTTTCATATCAGTTTTGCAACAAGAACAATGTATGGATTTTTCTACAATCATGAAAGTACCGAATAGTCTTGATTTAGACAGTTTGCTTAGCTAATTGTCTTGTACTCTCACTCTCTCTATATCATATATTTTGACTATGACCACCACGAGTTGTATTGAAGTAAAATGGAACAATTAGTTTCCTTTTGTTTATGAAGAAGACCAAATAGCAAATTTCAACAAGTTCGGTAAAACAATGTGGCTAACCTTAAAAATACGGAAATTCGGGAGGTACCGTTTCATGGGGGCTATATCAAACCGTCGATCTATACCTACAAATTTCTGGCGGAAAGTTTTTAGACTCAACGAAGACTAAATTCCAAATTTCCGTTATTTCGGTAAAACCATCAAAATACCGAAAATCAACGCATCTATGGGGGACATAGGAACCCGCGGACGTATACTGATAATTCACTTCTGGAATATTTTATAACCCCATAACAGACTAAATAACGAATTTCAGTTTTTCGGTGGGATGTTGACGTCACAACGTTCAGAATTACGAAAATCGGGAGGTACCGTTCTAAGGGGGCTATATCAAAACGTGGACCTATACCGACGAATTTTAGTCAGAAAGGCTTTACCTCAACAAAGACTAAATACCAAATTTTCGTCATATCGGTGGGTTGCTGTGGCCACAACCTTCAAAATATAAAAAATCGGAAGGCACCTTTCTATGGGGCTGTATGAAGGCGTGGACATATACCGACAAATTCTTGGGGGAAAGTTTTATACCCCCACGAATACTAAGTTCCAAATTTCAGCCACTTCGGTGTGATAATGAGGCCACAACCTTCAAAACACCGAAAATCGTGAGGTACGTTCTATGGAGGCTATATGAAGGCGTGAACCTATACTGACAAATTTCATATGGAACGGGTAATACCCTAAATGCGGACCAAATACCAAATTTCAGCAGTTTCGGTGAGGTAATCAGGTTAAAACATTCAGAATACCGAAAATCGGGTCGTACCGTTCTATGGGGGCTATATCAAAACGTTGACCGATATAGCCCATTTGCAATACCACACATTCTAGGAGTAATAGAAACTTCTGTACAAAATTACAAAGCTCTATCTTAACAATTTCGATCTGTATCTTGATTTCAACAGACGGACGGACAGACGCACATGGTTATATCGACTTAGAATTTTACCCTCATTAAGAATATATATACTTTATACGGTCTCCGATGAATATTTCGATGTGTTGGAGGTTATAAAAAAGTAACCTGAATAGAGTAAAGCTGTGTGCTAACTAGTTACTAGAGTTAGCTGTGTGCTGGTACATAAGTGTATAACGTCAACAAAGCTGGTTTTATTTGGTACAAATCGCTTCGGGGAATAAAACAACTTCTACACGGGATTAAGTTAAACCCTAATTCTGTGACAATACGCTATTTCGTCCTATGTCCAAAGGATAACACCTGTTAATATCTAAAAGTTTGAAGAAGTTGGTGTATATTAACAATTTCAAAACAAATAAAAAATCAGTCGGCTGTTTCGACAAAAACTCTCAGCCTATTGCTTTACAAAACTACCAAACATAGGAGTGGAGAGCTAAAAGTACTATGAACAAATCCCAAATTTAAAAAATTAATAGCATTTTTAAGGTGATATAAGAGGTTTTCGAAGTTTACTATACATAAATTGTTAAGCGTCTAAAATAAACTGAGGGCCTATTTATTTTACTGACAGATCCAATCAACACAGTTCACACACGGAGGAAAAAACGGCCTCCGTAACATATGCCCCAAACATATTTTGCAGCAAACATATATATGTATGTTTGCAACAGTCCCAAACATAACATATGCTTCTGCGCCTTCTTTTACACTATACTCACAGCTCTTTGTTATAAAACAGCATTCCGCAGTCGCGTGAGCCCTGTTGTTACTCTCTTTGACAAAAATCCTCTCTCCACCCATAAAAAATATGTTCTAACAAAAAAAATGTGTTGGTACCCAAACTAACAAAATTGAGATATGTTGCAAACATATATTTGTTTGCAACCAGTCCCAAACATAAATTTGTTTGAATCCAAACATATTTCTAACATATATTTTTCTGCGTGCACCAAGAAACCATAATCCTTCTTATATTCATTTCCATAATAATATCACTTGTGTTGGTTGTTTGGAACATCTGGCCATTATCAAGAGAAGTATTGGCGTCACCTAGCAAACAATAAGAATATTATAATGTTGTAGCCCTGATCATAACGATTACTCGCTATTTAAATTTAATTTTCACTATTATCGAAGGGAACTATGACAAAAAAGTGTTAACTTTTGCGGAGAAGATACCTGAAGGAATGGACTAACATGGTCCATTTTGGAACTTCGCAGCGTATCTCCAAAACTTTTAACTTTTTGTTGAAGCTATCTTTGGAAAAATATAAATATAAAATAATATTCAAACCATTCAATTATTTTAAAATATCTATATCACGTTTTTTCTAGCATATTTTTCAACCACCATTTCATAAATATGTCAACAAGCATTGAATAATAGTGTAATCGAAAGTAAGTCCAAGATACTCTGCTATCACAAACTGATAAATTTTTCTGATTTGGTATTTAAAAGTATTTAAATTCGGTGCTGCTAAATACTAGGTTTTTGTTGCCGCGACGCCCATCGTTGCGAGGTTATTTTTCCATAAAGACTCCCTCCAACTGTGGCATTAAATCGGACATATGTATATGAAAGACATAGGCGTAGTTTATACTGATACTGAAGAACTTAGCTTTTATGGGCAAAGCCCAGGATTTATCTTGGTCCCTCTTTCATCCCAAGTGGACACTGACATCCCCGTGGTGTCACCTGTCTTGTGCAGTCTTCACATTGGCAGACGTACTTAAAAAGTACAAGACCGATATTACTGCCATACAGGAAATACGATGGATTGGGAAAGGCGTCACAACAACACCTAAAGGTGACGCACTGTATTATAGCTGCCATGACGTAAAGCATGAGTTTGGTTGTGGATTCGTTGTTAGTCGGAGACTAACATCTGGTATCCAGCTTCACCCCAGTGAATGAAAGACTTGCTGCAATTCGAGTAAAAGCTAATTCTTCAACATCAGCTTTATTTGCTCTCATGCTCCCACTGAAGAAAAGGACGAACAGACCAAAGATATATTTTACGAGCGCTTAGAAGAAACATATGACCGTTGCCCTGCCCATGATATTAAAATTATTCTAGGCGATTTTAATGCCAAAATTGGAAAGAGAATATCTTTGGCCCAACAGTCGGGAAATTCAGTCTCCACAGTGAAACATCTGACAATGGTATGAGGCTGATAGACTTTGCAGCTGCGAAAAACATGGTAGTTAGCAGTACCAGATTTAATCATCTCGATATTCATAAGGGCACCTGACTGTCTCCAGATCAGAAAACAAGAAACCAAATTGATCATGTTGTGATAGATGGAAGACATTCATCGAGCGTGTTGGATGTACGATCGTTCCGAGGCGCAAATATTGATTCGGACCACTAACTTGTTGCAGCAAAGGTACGCACCCGCTTAAACGTAGCAAACAAAGTACGAACAGACACAACACGAAAGTTAGACATCGGTAAGCTGCAATCACAACAGATAGCCACAGCATATTCCACTCAACTAGCCCAATTGCTTAATCAAAGCAAAGCATTGCCCACTCCATGCAAACAGCCGCAAAATCCATACTTGGATACCAGAGACATCCACCAAGGAATCCATGGTATGATCAGGAGTGTCGTGCTGCCACCGAAGAGAAAAATACGGCATATAGCAAAGGAGAGAGGAGAAACGTCTTTTCCGCAGAAAAAAGAGAGAAATAGAAAAGCGGGAGTGTGAAAAAATCGAGATGTACAGGAGCCAGAATGAAGTCCGAAAATTCTACCAAAGAGTCAAGCATCAAACTGATGGCTTTGGTACCAGCAAGGTAATTTGGTAACTGATACAGATAGTGTACTCAGGATATGGAAAGAACATTTTTCAAATCTGTTGGTATCCACTAGCAGCGAAGACGACGAAGATACCACAGTCCAAACCCAGAAGATGGTATTGAATGTATACCGCCCAGCCAAGATGAGGTAAAGACAGCAATAAATCGGCTGAACAATAATAAGGCAGCAGAGGCCGATGCCTTACCAGCCGAGCTGTTCAAAACCGGAGGCGACACGCTGATAAGGTGTATTCATCAGCTAGGTAGCACCATCTGGCAGGAAGAACGAGTACCCGACGATTGGAACCTAAGTATCCTGTGCCCCGTCCACAAGAAGGGAGATAAGACAGTATGCTCTAACTATAGGGGCATAAGTCTACTCCCTATTGCCTACAAGATCGTGTCAGGGATATTGTGCGAACGACTAAAGCCTATGGTCAACGAGATAATTGGACCATACCAATGCGGCTTTAGACCTGGCAAGTCCACCATTGACCAGATATTTACCCTGCGGCAAATCCTGGAGAAGACCCAACAGATGCAGATCGACACCTACCACCTTTTTGTCGATTATAAAGCAGCCTTCGACAGCCCGCTGCGTTCAAAGGTATTCCAAGCCATGTCTGAATTTGGTATCCCCGCAAAGCTCATCCGGCTTTGTAAAATGACTTTAACTGACACGAGGTCCTCAGTTAAAATAGGAAAGAACCTCTCCGAACAGTTTGGTACCAAAAGAGGTTTCAGACAAGGAGACAGCCTTTCGTGTGACCTCTTCAACATCCTGCTAGAAAAGGTTATACGAGAGGCAAACCTCAAAAGAAGAGGCACAATCTACACCAATAGTCACATGTTACTTGCTTATGCTGATGATATAGACATCATGGGCCCATCAGTAAAAGAAGTAACTGATACCTTTATAAAGGTCGAAGGAGAATCTGCTAAAGTGGGTCTGGCGGTAAACGGTGAGAAGACCAAGTTGATGGTGTCGACGCGCAATGCGTCCATTGGCTCGGACCGACTGTGGAAGTTGGTTCCTATAATATTGAGGTAGTAAAAGACTTCGTCTACCTCGGCACCTCCGTAAACACAACAAACGACATCAGTTGTGTAATAAGAAGAAGAATTGTATTGGCCAACAGATGCTAGTTGGCCAGCAGGTTAAAGACAAAGTAATGCGCAAGCGGTCCCGGAGTGGTTGTTCCTGTGTAGGGCCACTATTGATAGCGCGCTATCATTACGCCCATAAAAAAAAAATAAAGACAAAGCCACATCTCGTCAAACAAAAATAACGCTCTACAAAACACTGATACTACCCGTGCTGATGTATGGCTCCGAAGCCTGGGTACTTGCGCAAGCAGACATGGCAGTGCTTGGTGTGTTTGAGAGAAAAATTCTTCGAAAGATCTACGGACCAATCTGCGTTGACGGTGAATATCGACGTCGCATGAACCACGAGCTGTATCTGCTATACAACGACATCAATATTGTTAAACGTATCGAGATGCAGCGATTGCGTTGGCTAGGCCATATCATAAGAATGAGCGATGATGAACCCGCTAAAAAGGTGTATAAATACGGACCGCTTGGTGGTGCACGCAGAATTGGCAGGCCAAGGAATAGATGGCTCAAACAAGTGGATGATGAGATGACAAGGAGCGGTATTCCAGAGTGCGAAGCAACAAATAGAGAGGAATGGAATTCTCTTCTTAGTTCGGCATACAGAACAAATGTTCTGTAATGGGCCAGCTAAGTAAGTAAGTAAGCATACATATATGCGAGCATAAGCGGAAAAGGTGGCTAGACTTCTTCAAGCAATGCAAAAAACGTACATCAAGTTCCAAGAAGGTCTTAATCTGTCAATGCCTGGTTGGCACTGTATGTATGAGTCCCAAAATTGCATTCAGTTCCAAGATGGGCCAACATGGTCCATGTGATTTGGTACAACACGACACTATGCATTTGTATAACAGCAAAGCTAAATCCACTCACCACGCTCCAGATTCTTTATGGATGAGTCAGTCCAGTATGCAGCATAATTGCATTCAGTTCCAAGATGGGAAAAACAGGGTCTGTTTAGATGAGGCCATAAAATCCGAACCCGATCTAAGAAAACAAAACCCAAATAGGGTTTTGTCTATTGCGTCTCTACTTTCATAAAATGCTCGACAGAGTTCTTTGTACGCGATTACCTCAAACATGTTGGACAGTGTTAATGAGCATAATCGAATCTGATACTAACTGACTTCCATTTAATCACATTTTGAATCAGTTTTCAACTGCCATATTATATTTAATTATTTCATTCGTTTGTACATTGTCACGAAATTGGGTTAAAAATAGTATCCTTATCCTTAACATTTTTTTATTCTCTCGTATTTAATACTTACAGAGACTGCCAGTTATGTTTTTAAATTGTGTTGCAGTCTATTTGCTCGCAATATCATTTTATATACGCAAAAAAACGGCGTCTCTAACATATGTCCCAAACATATTTTGCAGCAAACATATATATGTTTGCAACAGTCCCAAACATAATATATGTTTGGGTGGAAACAAATATATGTTTGGCTGCAAACATATATATGTTTGGGTGCAAAGATGTTTATGTTTGGGTGCAAAGATATATATGTTTGTGCAAACAAAAATATGTTTGGGTGGAAACAATTTTATGTTTGGGTGGAAACAATTTTATGTTTGGGTGCAAAAAAATACAAACCTAAAAGGCACAAAAAAACAAACACATGCACCAGTGGGCGCTTACGGAGAGCAAGGGAGCGTAAAATTCAATGTAAAACACTTTAAAATGTGTGCTCACTTGCTCTCAGTAAGAACTCACTGGCTATCTCAATAGTATACACACAAATGTTGTGGTTTTTTATTGAAAGGCAAATGAACAACAAACACATAGGTACATACAAAATTCAAAGAAATACATAACACACTTTAATAAAAGAACAAGTAAAAAAGTATCAGTCGGCTTTGCCGACAGAGATATACCCTCAGCCTGTGCAAATTGAAACACATTTTTCACAAAAAAAAAAAATTATGTATTTAGGGGGTTTCAAAATTTTGGTCGTATGAACCGACAAAAATGTTGATTAAGATTAAAGTTCAAAAATTTTGCGGAAAAGGTACTTAAAGGAATGGACCGACATTGACCATGGGGGTGCCATAGGGGGTTTTTACACCCTTCGGGCTGTTTTCTCAAGAAGTATGGACTTGCCCCTGAAACAACTTTTACCATCGTAGTTGAGGCAGCGAGTGTAAGTTGCTTCAACAAAAATCAAAGTGATTCAATAGCAGGTCTTAAAGTGAACTTATCCAAAATTTTGTGTGGGAGGTACGGGATGGAGTGGACAAATATAGTCCATATTCGAACCTGATCTATATCTGGTAGATATTATGAGAATGTGTAAAGTATGGACCAAATCGGTCACTCCCATCAAGAGTTATCGTGCGCACAATTTTTCTGAATATTTTTGAACATTTGTGGGGTAGGTACCTGAAGGAGTGGACCGATATTGCTTATCAAAGTGTAAATACCCTCTTTAGCCTAAGTTTGGAAACAATATTACGAAGGCCAAATTTTGGCCGGAATCGGCATATCCGTTCGAGAATTGTTTTCCACCCATAAACATGGTGTCATAGGGTTTGTTTTTCAACTTTCAGGCTATTTTTTCAGGAAGTATGGACTTGCCCCTGAGGAAACTTGTACCTTCGTAGAGGGGACAGTGAATACAAGATGTTATATCAAAAACCAAGGCGATTCGAGAGCAGGTCCTAAACTGAACTTTTCCGAAATTTTGTGTGGGAGGTACCCGAAGGAGTGGACCGATTGAGTCCATATTGGAACCTCATCGAAGTCTGGTGAAAGTTTTACAATGTGCAAAGTATGGACCAAATCGGTTACTCCCTTCAAGAGATATCGTGCGCATAATTTTTCCGAAGATTTCCGAACTTTTGTGGGGGAAGTACCGGAAGGAGTGGACCGATATAACCTATCTTCGAACATAAACTAAGTTTGGACAAAATATTACGAAAGCCAAATTTTGGACCGAATCGACAGATCCGTTCGAGAGTTATCTTGCGTTCCAACCATTACACACGGTGTCATATGGTTTTTTGTAACTTTCAGGCTATTTTCTCAGGAAGTATGGACTTGCCCCTAATGAAACTTACAGCGTCGTATAGAGGACAGCGAATACAACTTGCGTAAACAAAAATCAAAGCGATTCGAGACCAGGTCCTAAACTGAACTTTTCCGAAATTTTGTGTGGCAGGTACCCGAAGGAGTGGACCGATTGAGTCCATATTGAAACCTCATCTAAGTTTGGTAGAAATTACACGATGTGTAAAGTATGGACCAAATCGGTTATTCCCTACAATAGTTATCGTGCGCACAAGTTTTGCGACAATTTTTGAACATTTGGGTGGGAGGTACCTGAAGGAGTGGACCTATATGGCCCATCTTCGAATTTAAATCGAATCTGGACAAAATATTTCGATACCCAAAATTTGAACCGAATCGATTGATCCGTTCGAGAGTTATCGTGGGCACCAGCCAGCCAGACAGACGTACAGACAGACAGACGGACGGACATTGCTAGATCTACTCAAAATTGTCTGAAACGGATATCGTACAAACATACTTGGGGTCTAAAACCATTATTTCGATAAGGCACATTTTTGGTCGTATCAAAGTGTAAATACCCTCTTTAGCCTAAAGGCTGAGGGTATAAAAACTGATTGAAATAAGTTGTAAATAGTCACACTTTTAAAAACGAAAAATATATAGAAACGTAGTTGAACACTTCTCCTTAGTTGTGAAATAAAACAAATTGTCCTCATAGTTGAAATCATCAGCGGGGAATCGGCATCTAGAATCAAATGATTCTGTAATAAATAAATAAATAAATAAATAAATAACATGGATATGCCATATTTCAAATATACATAAGTATGTATGTAATTACCAATATTAAATGCGATTTCTTCCTTGTCCAATAAAATAATTCCATTCAACTTTCCGATTAAATTATAAAATGTATTGGGCATTTAATTTACTAAAAAGCACAATTTCTTTAAGAAAACACAAAACACTGATTGATTCACTCACTTTACCGTCTTGACTCTACAAAGGCAACTAAAACACTAAAGAAAGAAAAAATATAATTCATATCATTTCTTCTTTTCTTCTTCGCCGCTAAGTTGTTTGACGCATACATGCCACCAAAGCCCCCTTCTTCGCTTCTACGTCTTCTATTATACAATACACACAACTCTTTATTATAAAACAGCATTCCACAGCCGCAAGAGCACTGTTATTACTCTAGTTGACAAACATCCTCTCTCCACCCATGAAAAAAATGGTCTAACATAAAAAATATGTTTTACCCAAACATATCAAATTGAGATATGTTACAAAATGTTGCAAACATATATTTGTTTGCAACCGGTCCCAAACATATATTTGTTTGGATCCAAACTTATTTCTAACATAAATTTTTCTGCGTGTGTGCCCTCATAAGTACTTGTGCAAAAATTCATCAACAGTAAAAATGAACAGGGACCTGAGGAAATATCCCATATTAAATTTGAAGGTTATTCGATTAAAACTGACCGAGTTATAGCGAAATTGGGGAAAAATATATATGGAGGCTATATCCAAATCTGAACCGATTTCTGCGAAAATCGGTGAACTTACTCAGGGACCGAAGAAAATAACACATATTAAGTTTGAAGGCTATTCGATCAAAATTGAACGAGTTGGAGCAAAACCGGGAAAATATATATATGTATATGGGGACTATATCCAAATATATGATTTTGGAAATGACTGGCAATTAATTCAGCCTTTTGCACATTGTTAGTAATATGAGCACCATTGCTATCAATAAGTGACTCAATATTTTCTTTTCGGTAATTTCGGCAGCAATCTAACATCGCAGTCACATGGTGCGGATTTTTCTTGTTCCAGAAAATATATGACATTTGAAGGTAAAATATTGGTCTCAAACCTTTTGAGTAGCACTTTATTATTTGAAAACTAAAACTAACTTAATTTTGAAATTAATGCAGACGTAGTGCAACAAAGTGTCACAATGTAAATATTCCACAAGGTAGAAATCTTTGCACATTTTATGAATTTAAAATAAAAACTTTCATTAATTCTTTGTGGGAACCATAATTCTCTTATCCATTGAAATAAATCAGCTGGCGGACAATTGGTTTTGTTGTTGTTATTTTATGAAATGACAAATGTTCAATTGTAATAAATGTGACAGTCAATTTTATATATTTCATTTCAGTTTAGTTTTTTTGTTTAATTTATGTTTACACTTGCTTTCTGGGTCATCTTGTTTTATTTGTTATTTTATGTTGCATTCCTCTTTCATTTTTACCGAACAATAATAAAAATTCGTACACCGATTATTATTATTCCTTTCGGAAATTCCCTCACGTTAACCAAGTAAATTGTTAGCCGACACCGATCAGTTAAATAGTTGGTTGGCTGTACGGCTGGCTCGTAAACTAAGAGTTATTATAAAAATGTTTATTAAAGTGTTGTCGTCGTCGTAAATAATAGGCGCCAAGTATTTAATAAAAATGACAAACACCAATAAAAACAATTGTTTGATACAGACAGGTAATGCATTACAACACTTACATTTGTTTTGCCGACAAAAGCCGAATGACAGACACAAACTCACATTTAAGACACCTAAGGAAAACTATTCAATAAATTCTTCATTTAGTCGAAAATGTGTGTGGATGTGTCTTTATGCTGACCAAGTGTATTGTTGGTAATTAAATTACGTTTATTGTTGACGCATCATAAGTGTTGCTTGAAGTTGTCATTAAAATCTATTAGTGTTGTAAAAACATGCCTTTATGTAGCAGTAATCATTGAAAAATTACTGTCCACAAATGGAAAATTTCCAATAAATCATAACAATTATACGGTGATTCTAAAAAAAAATTAGCATTACATACGTACATTATTACATAGCAATATTGCTTTAAACAAATTTTATTATACATACAGTTAGGTCCTCAAAACAATATTCCACCAAAATATGCAAATTTTATTTGCGTTTATTATAAATACGATTAAAAATAAGAATTACCTACACTCTAAATTATGTGTTGAAAATTACAATAAAAATCACTTTAGTATTTTGTTTTGTTCGTTTTTAGTAGGTGCGTAATAATTAACAAATTATAGATCACTTTAACGAAATGCGTAATTTTAAAAAACCAATTATTGCAAAAACTGTTGTTTTAACAGAATATGCTTGAAATTAAACGCAAAGTGCTTAATTCCAAACATAAATTATTGAAAAAAATCTGTAATTGCAACAGAATATGCGTGAAACTAAACTCAACCAGTAGCAAATTCACTTTCGCAAAAAATGTGTTTTATTCCAACAGGAGAACAAAAAAGCTAAAAAACATACGTGTTAGTTGCTCGTGGTTCTTTGTTCAAAGCGAACGAAAGATTCTGACAATATTAGCTCCGTTCCAATACTTTTTATACCCTCCACCATAGGATGGGGGTATATTAAGTTTGTCACTACGTTTGTAACTACTCGAAATAATCATTGTAGACCCCACAGACTATATATATTCTTGATCAGCGTGCAATTCTACATCGATATAGCCATGTCCGTCCGTCTGTGGCAATCACTCTAGCGTCCGAACGGGTTGACGTAGGTGGATGAAATTTTGGGAAAATCTATTATTTGCCCAGCAAAATTTAAAGGAAGGGGTTCCATGCGATGACGTGATTTCATGACATCTTTTGCATTGGTTCAAACGAAGTCGTAAAAGATCCGACCTTTTCATTAGCATTTGAACCAATGCAAAGGAAGTCGTGAATGATCCGATCTTTTCATCAGAATTTGAAACCATTCCATCGATCCAATAGATATGAATTTTGTGTTTTTATTTATACACAATTTCTAAATATATAAGGTTAATTATTTACAATAGGCTTGATGTTGTCGGAGACTGAAATCAGAACCAACGTTGTTAAAACTCTCGTCGTAATGATAATATCATTGCAAAGGGTTGGTGAAAATGACATGCCAAAGCATTGGTGGAAATGAAATGCCAAAGCATTGGTGAAAATGACATGTCAAAGCATTGGTGTAAATGACATGCTTTGGATCCAAAAATGAATAGCATCTTTTGGGGTCCACGCTCATATAAAATTCATCGATGAAGATGCTAAAAAGATGACATGCCAGATCACTTTCACCCATGATTGAATGGCATCTTTGGCATCGAACATTTTGCTGGGTGTACGTAGGACTTTTGGTATTGAAAGCGGGCTATGTAGGTCCATGCTTTCGTATAGCCCCCATACAAAATGACGCGTGACGCGTCGTCGTTTTAAGGAATGTTTAAAATATTTGTCCCATTTTACCACCGAATTGGTTGTTACTTTGTATTTTGTGTCTGTCTCCAGAGGCCAAAAAACATTCCTACCATAGTTGGTTTATATAGGTCCACGTTTTGGTATAGCCCCCATATAACGCCCCATATAAAGTACGCGTCATTTTAATATATTTTGAATGTATTAGTCCCATTTGACAACAGAATCGGTTGTAACTTTGTATTTTGTGTTTCCAGAGGCTAAGAAATATTTCTACCATAAAATGTTTACATAGGTCCACGTTTTGATATAGCCCCCATAGGACGATATCTCCCGATTTTCGGTATTTTGAAGGGTTTGTCCTCATTATCACACCGATATGGCTGAAATTTGGTATTTAGTCTTCGTTGGGGGTGTAGAACTTTCCCCCAGAAATTTGTAGGTATAGGTCCACGCCATCATATAGCCCCCATAGAACGGTACCTTCGGAAATGGCTGAAATTTGTGGTGGAGGGTATAAAAAGTTCGGCCCTACCGAACGCTTTTCCTACTTGTTTAATGGTAAAATGTGCAAAAGAACTGTCAAAAATGAGTCTAACGCACACATTTTTCCCAAGTGTACGGGAAATGACAGGAAATGTCAAAAAAATCTGGAACAAATATCAAAGTCGACGTGTCAGCCAATCGGAAGCCGGTAAACATGTTGCACATTTTTGCCCGCTCAAATTTGTCATGTAAAAAGTTTCTAAAGAAAAAGCTTTTCAGCGCCGGTTTTTTTCAAATAGAAGTGAACATTTTGCAACATTTTTTTGTGGATTTTGTCTTCACTTTTTTGTCCGAATTCGCTGTAACTTGGCATTCGGAGTTACCAATTGTACAGAAAATCCCCCACCAAAAATTGTGGACATGGGTCAGATTTTGGTGTATGGGGTAGACTAGATTTCATGCAATTTAAAGTATTTATCTTCATTTAAACAAATGTACGAGTATTTACTAAAAACTTAATAATAAAAAATAATTAAAAAAATTAAGTTACAGTGTTTTATTTATAAATGCACTTAAAAATAAAAAATAAGTTCCCATGATGGATTCTTTCAAATAAAGCGCTTGCCGTTTAATATTGTCACAATTTTTAATTCAAATACAAGCGTTTTATTTGAGAGACTGCATTATGAAAAATTATTTTCTAGTTTTAAGTGCATTTATAATATAATTAAAACACTGTAACTTAGCTCTTTAATTATTTTTTAAAGTGTCTTATTTAACTTTCTTTGTTTCATGTCCGTTTAGTTCAAATCTATTAACTAATTTTTAACACAGTTGCTGTTGATCAATCGAAATAAAACACTGCGTACTTTTCAGATTTGGATGAGAATACATGAATATGAAACCAAAACCAATATGGGTCAATTTTTTCTATAGCTCCCATATAACGGTACCAGCCGATTTCAGGTATTTTGAGGATTTTATTTTCATTTTTAGCCCGAATTGGCTATAACTTGGTATTTGAAGTTCCCAATGGTACAGTAACCTTCCAATCAAATATTGTGGTATCGTCAGGTATTTGGATATTTCATCTTCATTTCGAGGCCATTTGGCTGTAACGTGGCATTTGGAGTTCCCAGTGGTAAAGAAACTTCCCCAACAAAAATTGTGGACATGGGTCCAGGTATTTATATTGGCACTGGTGTCGGCGTTAACTGCAAGAACCCTCTAATTAAACAATAATACAAGCCGCCGTGGCGCAGTGGTAAGCACTCCCATCTTGAACTCAGGAGGTCTGCGTTTCAATCCCTGACAAGAACGGCAGTGCGAACTTCTTTACAAGTGATGTCGTTCGGACTCGGCGTGCACTCATTGAGATGGGAGAAGTCTGCATACAAGCTTAACAATAGCTGCAGCGTCTTTCAAACAGAGAATTGGTAAAAGCGCTTGAAGGTAATCCTACAGAACTCAAGGCTCTTAAGTCACGGGCCATTAAGTATCGAGCTATCCTTGGCTACAGGAAAGCTCTGCATTATATACGCAATATCGTTAAATTTTGTTGGGTTCTGGTCATAGTAATATAATGGGAAACAAATTAGCCGAAGAATTAGCTCGAGGTGGTACTAAGTCTATCGACCTACCGGTGAATGAAACTGTCCGGCCATCATTGTGCTACTACATCGGCAAACTTCGTGAGGTCTATAACGAGAAGGCATATCAAAGATGACTCTAGGCACCAGGATGAAGGACATCCAAAGCCTGTGGTTTCTCATCGTAGAACGACCTCCCTCCTCCCGATCGACAAGTTAGGGATGGAAAGCACGGTGGGACTTACAACGGGTTACTGCTAACCTAAGCTAAAATTGTGCACGTTTTGTTTAAGGTTCCAGAAGGAGGTCACCGACAAGTTCATCTTCGAACTTTATGTATATTTTGGAGAAATGTTACAACGTGTAAAGTTAGAATCGGGGTTTTAATTCGAAATTTAACTGTAATTTTAGTAGGTGGCCGCAAGGGAATTTATAGTTTTCAGGTCGTTATGGTTGTCACATCTGCATCAACCACAATCAAACTTCGGTGAGGTGCAATAGAAGCCCGAATTGGGTTCATCTCGGGGCTTGATATGGACTCGCCAATGCAAGAGCTAAGACAGGTGTTATGTTTCTGTATGAACTCTGGAGGTCTGCGGTTCAATCCCTGACCAGAACATCAAAATTTTCGGCGGTGCAAATCCCTTCAGCCATGAAGAACTTTTTTACAAGTGGTGTCGTGACAAGTCCATCATCGAACTTTATGTATGATTTGGAGAAATGTTATAATGCGCAAAGTTAGAATGGGGGTTTTAATTCGAAATTTAAACTGTAATTTTAGTTGGTGGCCGCAAGGACATTTATAGCTTTCAGGTCGTTACGGTTTGTCACGTCGGCATCCACCACACTCAAACTTCGGTGAGGTGCAATAGATGCCCGAAATGGGTTCATATCGGGATTAACTTTCTGTATGAAAACAGCCCCAGTAAGTTGTCGTTGTTGTCAGAATTCGAGACTTCCCTGAAAATGCATCCTTATCCAATTTAATTGCTCTCAGGAAAGATTGAAGAAATAGTGGATTTTATGAGTCTAAAGAATAGAGTAGTGGCGCCTGTGCAGAAAACTAAGTTCAACAAAAACTTCAGATTGCAACGTTGTGATGGTAAAAGCATACTTAGGAAGGATCGCAACGAAATTATATGTGGGGGATTAGCTAACTATTGCACCAATCTCTTCAGTACAGACCTATCTCGTTTGAGCCTGGCTTTCATGACTCACATGGAATGTATGGGGGTAGCAGTCAGGCGTTGAACTGTCTGGTAGAGTGGTTTAAAGAGTACATCCCGACGATAAATAGTTGTGGTCCGGTTAAACATTAGCCTAACATTAGTCCACTTTTGGAAAGTCATAACCGTCTGGTCTTGGGAGACTTTAATGGCGTTCGGTCCTCGGCAATGACCAAAGGGGAAGAGTGCTGGCTGAGCAGATTAAAAGCTCTACTCCTTGCACGGTCAATGAGGACGCCTCTACCAGAATTAGCTGAGAGTGTCACAGTGTGCCAGACATAACCATCGTTTCACCTGGTCTGACTTATGACTTCATATGGCAATCCATCGTTTCTCTTTTGGCAGACCATTATCTCCCTATAATTGTCTTCATCAGCAGACCGCCCAATTTCCTCACCTCTGAACGCCAGACTTTCGCCTATTATGGGAAAGCTAATTCGCATATTTTCAGAGTTAACAGGTTGGTCGTTTAACCGGAATAAGTGGTTAAATCATCTGAAGAGTTGCTACATTATAGCCAGAATAAGTGAATTGTGGGCAAAGGTTAAGTCACTCTCGAACCCTGGAAAGAAGGGGAGACAGATCCTCCGTAATGTTTGGCGACGTTAGACTGATCCGCAGAGGTGCGCAAGTTATTTTAATCGACAGTTTATCGATTAAGCCCCTGTCGGGGGTGACAGGGTGAAAAGAATAGGACTACTTCGCATAACATCTCTAGCTGCCGAGAAGGAACCACCACAATTTAGAATGGATGATGTTGCCAAATGCCATCAGAAACGCTAAAACATCCAAATAGTTAGGTCCTGATTGAATCTCTATGGCAATGCAGAAACAGCTGGATGTTCGGGAGTGGAATATCTCAGCAAATTTATCAGCCTGTCACTAGCCACCCACATTATTCCCGAAGGCTTGAAAATGGGCAAAGTGGTACCGCTACTGAAGCAAGGCCTGGTTAGGAGCGGTGAATCGATTTCCCTTTTGTCGCCCCTGTCTAAGACATTTAAGGCTTTACGCCTCCCCAGGGTCAGAAATAGGTGTCCAGTTGTCGATCATCAGCATAAGTTCCGTAAGCAGCACAGTACGACAACAACGATGCACACTATCTCTGCACATATTAGTCGAGGAAACAACCAGATCAAGCCTTGTAATAGAACAATGATGGTGGCGCTCGACTTATCAATGGGTAATACCTACGAAACTGTTTAACCTCCATCTCTCCCGTATTCCACCCCTTCAGACGGCGTTGAGAATCGTAACGTATGCGGCTGATTGTACAATCTTGCCGTCAGGTAATTTCTCTGATGAAGTGGGATATGAAAATATCCGCCACAAAATCAACGGCCACTCTGTTCACAATATGGACTGCAGAGGTGAGCATTGAGTTAAATGACATGGTAGGTGGTAGCAGAATTCTAACCACCAACTACCCCAAGATTCTAGGGGTCACATTCGACGGATGTTCAAGTCGTCCGCGCTTGACAGAGCTATCTGCGACGAGCAGAAATGTACGAACAAGGTCCTTAAGTCCCTAGTCGGCAGAACTTTGGGCGCAGATAAAGACACCCGGTTGACCACATATAACGTGATTGACCAGTGTGGTCCACGAATTACTGTTCCGTGCAAAATAAAAGCAGTGCGGAACTGCTATGTACGAAATTGCAACACTTCAAAAGTAGTGTGTGGTATGCTATGCGGCGCCAGTTTGGTCCGCCAATATAAATGCAACGCGGTATATTAAAACCTGTTAGAATGCCGCCCTAAGAATTGCGACAGGGTGATTTATCATGTCTTTAGTAGACCATCTACATGAGAAGATATAGATTCTTCCAGCACAATACAATGGCATGCTCTCATTGCAATATTTGCTCGGGTGATACCATGAGCGTCAACCTAATCACCATATAATACATAGGACCCGCTAGCCAGGCATGTCAGGAGGTATCTTCATGATCTGGAAATAGAGGTCCAACGTTTCAAAAAGCACCTTATATCAACAAGCCTATTAAAAGCAGTCTTAAATAAATAGCATTCACACAGGGGGCAATAAACTACCATTGTGTGGATGCGGTCCTCGGAGAAAATCCCCATATATCGCAGCTGAGGAATGTCAGCTGTTCACGACAAGCCAGAGTTGTTTTGGCTTAACTACTTTCGGAATGGTGCAGCCATCATTGTCCAATGAAGTGACTGGATAGGTGACTATTTCTCTCCTTTTTTGTTCTTTTATGTTTAGGCTCAACATTACATGTAACCATAAAATATTCTTCCATACAAATTCATATTACCCTTAAAATTCATTCGCATTTAATTCATTAGATTTGTTTGACGCTTCGTGTGGCGTCTCATATTGAATGTCATTTCACACATTCAAGCAGACATCATCGTTTATTATAGCCGTCGTCAACGTCGTACATGTCAAAAGTAAAAACAATTGCCTCTGTCTGCCTGCATTTTCTGTGTTTACGAAAATTAACGAAAAGTTTCTCACACTTTACTTTGCATGCAAACAAGTACTATCTCATCGTAGCTCATCATTTAAATAAGTACTCCCTCCAAACCGGTAAAGGAGTAGTACTACGCCAAACGTATCAAACAGTTGTCGTTGCTGTTGTTGTTTACACAATAAACCTTGTGGCTTCTTTGGTATACATTGCAGTAATCAAAGGTCTCGTCTATAGCATGGGGCGGAGGAGTAGGAGAAGTGTGAGCCATGAAGGAATAAGCCATGTATGTATAGGCATACATACATATTTATGTATACATTTATCAAATGAACTTCTAATAATGTGCAAATACAAATAAACAATGACCAGAGGCCTCCAAATAATGTGTTCAGACGACAAATTGTGTGACTGAGTATTCATCAAAATGACTTATTTGCTGTTATTTGGAATCTAAACTTGCATTTGACATATTAAACAATAATAATTGTCATGATAAAGTTGTTCCCAGTGTCAATCGAACACACAAACGCAAAGTCTTTGATTCAGTTTAAGACGTTAACCGTCATTGGAAATGAGTTGGAAGAGTTGTTGATTAACTGAACCAAACTAAACTAAATAAATACAAATTGTAGTTGTCATATGTACGTGCAGTGAACAAAATACGGATATGAATAATAAGTTGCCAATGTGTCTTGGTCACAATTAGAAGACATACAATATTATTGTTACTAACGAGGGTGCAATCCTTATTTAGTAGCACTCAATAAGTATGTTGTGTCCTACAATGCAGGTATCAGGGAAATTGAGTGATATGGTTTTACTGGGGCATTTACCAATATGTTAGACTTATAGACCATATTCAAAACGTTTTTGGCTACATAAATATATCTATTAATTCAATAAAGACCATCATATGGACATCGATGTTTAGAAAATCAAGAACAACAACACAAGAAATGGAATATAAATTTACAGTTTACGAACGGCTAATAAGAAGTAATCGGTTAACTTGTATGAAGGTAACGCATCGAAATACAAAATGTGCCTTTCATAATTACCTTAATATTTTCTATATGTACCAATAAACATTGTTTGTGAACATGTCATATTCACTCCATGACTTATAAGCCGCCAAAATTTTAACAAATATCAATGTCTCTATGCAAACACATAGAGTAAATATAACATAACAACACTGACAAACATGTCACCACATATTTGGATAAGCAATTTTCTAAGGAAATTTAAATGTGTGGTCCAATAAAGGAAGAACTGCCACATGTCAAAACTATATAAGTGATTTAAGGGGTTATGACCACTTACACATTTTCGAATGATTTGTGGTATAAATGCTAGTTTCCAAACTTAGCCTTCGTCCACCCACTAAAATAACATTCAAATATGCCTTATGATCGGACTTAACCACCCGTGAAACGTAGCATAATGGTTGAATGTGTGGGACTTCGGTGGATCCCTAATTTTTCAATGTGCCTCTTAGGTCATAACAGCTCAACTCGATAAAGAATTAATTCAAATATCACCATAAAATATCCTTCGCCTTATTAAGCCAAAACAAAAAATTATTTCAGCATGAGCCAGGCTGGGATTCGAACATGGGTGTCCTAAGCCACCTACAACTTGTCAAAGCTTCCGATGACAAATATTGATTATCAAATCTTCTGATATAGAAGGACGAATACAAATAAAGGCGGAAAGAGGCTGCAATAGTATTTGTAATAAAGCATTGAAAAATAGGGTTACCGGCCAGGGTTGTGAGATTTTTTTCTACCCAAATCAAGTGTCAGAAATCGCCCAACCGAAGATTCTTCAGTTTATGTTTAAAGTTATACTGTATTATGCTTTTTATACCCTCAGCATTTATGCTATCGGGGGAATATACATTTTATATGGGCAAAATGTGCCTCATCGAAATAATGGTTTTAGACCCCAAGTATGTTTGGACGAAATGTGTTTCAGAAAATTTGTAGTTGATTTAGCCATGTCCGTCTGGCTGGCTGGAGCGCACGATAACTCTCGAACGGATCAATCGATTCGGTCCAAAATTTGGCTTTCGTAATATTTTGTCCAAACATAGTTCAATTTCGATGATGGGTTATATCGGGTCCACTCCTTCCGTTACCTCCACACAATAGTACGAAAATGTTCGGAAAATTTGTGCGCAAGATAACTCTTGAAGAAAGTAACGGATTGGGCCATACTTTGCATATCGTGAAATTTCTCCTAGACAAAGATGAGGTTCCAATATGGACTCAATCGGTCCCCTCCTTCGGGTACCTTCCACACAAAAGTTCGGAAAAGTTCAGTATAGAACCTGCTCTCGAATCGCTTTGATATTTGTTGTAGCAACTTGTATTCAGTGCCCTCCATACGGTACAAGTTTCAGCAGGGGCAAGTCCATACTTCCTGAGAAAATAGTCTGAAAGTTGCAAAAACCCCTATGACATCGTGTGTAGTGGTTGAAGCGCTAGATAACTCTCGAACAGATCTATCGATTCGATCCAAATGTGGCCTTCGTAATATTTGTGCAAACTTAGTTTAAGTTCGAAGATAAGCCATATCGGTCGACTCCTTCGTGTACCTCCCCCAAAAAATTTCAAAAATGTTCGGAAAAATTGTGCTCACGACAACTCTGGATGGGAGTGACCGATTTGGTCCATACCTGACACATCCTAATATATTTACCAGATATAGATCAGGTTCGAATATGGGCTATTTTTGTTTTGTTCACTTCTTCGGGTAACTCCCAAACACAATATTTTTGATAAATTCACTTTAAGACCTGCTCTCGAATCACTCTGATTTTTGTTGAAGTATCATGCATTCTCTGCCTCAATTACGACAGTAAAAGTTTTTTCAGGTTCAAGTCCATACTTCTTAAGAAAACAGCCCGAAAGGAGTAAAAAACCCATATGTCACCATATGTAGTGGCTGTAGAGCTCGAACCGAATACTGCGTTCGTCCACACTTTGGATATCGTAATATTTCTTCGAATATTAGATGAAATTCGAAGGTAGTGCTTACAGGTCCACTGCTTCCGGTACCTCTCCCACAAAAGTTCGATGAGGCACATCTTTGGTCGTATTTTCTTTGTATCCCCTTTACCCTAAATCCTGAGGTAAAAAACTGGTAGCGAAGCGACTCCATGTTGCAATATTTATAACAAAATCCAATTTGACAACTGAACTGAAAATTTCTCTGTCATGATAGAGACAATTTGTAGGATGGGAGGAAATTGTGGTTCTCTACACAAAACCCATTATATATTAGGCAGTAGGCCCATTATCTAGCAGACACATTATTGCAATTTGCATCAGGGGAAAGGTCATTGGTTATTATTCCATATGTAGGCTACTTTGGCGGTATATGCCCTCCAGGAATTAAAATATGGACCAAAAATAATATTTGTATATTGTTCATACAAAAGTAATGGTCAATGTGACCTGCTAAATAATATCAGATCATCATGCAAAATTATAGGCATTTTCTTCTACCTAAACTCTTACCTCGTGCAAAATTTCGTGACTCCTGAGCTATAATTGCGACCTCTAGCGTATTAATTACTACAAACAAAAAACTGGATATATTAGGCTGTAACTCTGTTATCTGATCACGTACATCAACATAATTGACATCAATGGAAAAGTCGTCTTCCAAGTATAACTTACTTGCCAGGAATGTCTCTTCCAGGAATAAATATATAAGCTGTATATTTAAATATTTCACGATCATCACCAATAAAAATAGGGATCTATTCTGGTCTGAACCCGACCTCCACACAAAATTTCGTGACGATCGGTCCATAATTGCGGCCTGGAGTTTGATTACAATTTATAATAGACAGACGGACGGACGGACACACATCTCAAAATCGTTTTATCTCGTCGAGATATGAAGATTGGTATACCACATTGGGGGTCTCCGACGAATATTTCGCGGTGTTACATGAATTTTTATCAAAACAAACTTATAATACCCTTTTCACATAGTGGTGTAGGGCATAAAAACTGTATATTTTTTAGTCAAAATAGAATTTTTTTTAAATTGATATTTTAAATTCCGTTTCACTTAAGTACAAGGTTATTAGATTCTTAAGGATCCCACAAAAACATATACTGATTCGAAAACATATACTGAAAACATATACTATTCGTTTTCCAGCTACAGCGGGCACCGCAAACTGCTTTAGTAAAAACACTGTTTCGTAGGCGGACATTTGTCAGAAAACTGTGCAATATTTGTTAACAAAAAATTCCGAAAGTAGCTCAAGGGTGATCAGTTAGACGAAAACAAAATCTTCAAAAAAATTGGTAGATTTCTTGTAAAAAAAATCACAAGAAATGACATTTTCGTGCTCAATAAGTGGTCATAACCTTTTAAAAGACCAAATTGACTGAAGTTTTTATTCGGGATTTATTTTGGCTTCTTCAGCCATATAACAGTACCACCCGATTCAAGATACTTTGAAGTTTTCTGCACAAATTGGATGCAATTTGGTATTTAGAGTTACTAGTGTTTTTGGAGTTACTTGTGGCCCAAATTTGATTTATCTGGTAATTCGAATTTCCTATGGCCAGTGGTCAGCACAAATTGTGGTTGCTACTTTCGTACAAGAAAGAAAACTTTTTAATTTCAGAATATTTCATTGTGGAGGGTATAAAATGCTCGGAACTTACCCTCCACCATAGTATGTAGGCTATATTAAGTTTATTTTTCTGTTTGTAACACATTGAACCACATCCGTCTGTCCATCTGTTGTAATCCCTCTAGCATCCGGAATAATTTATAGTATGCTAAAATTTTGCATAGGCAGATCAAGTTCCAAGATAGTCAAAAAACTTCTGCACCAAAAATAGTGGAGATAGGTCCACGTTTTTGTATAGGCCTCCGGATTTAAAACATTTTGAGGGTTTAAGCTACATTTTTGACCAACTTAGCTGAAAATTGACGTTTGAGGTTCTCAATGACCAAAAAAACTTTTCCACTAAAAATTGCCAAGACACGTTTGGTCCACGTTTGGGTATAGCCACCAAATAACGGTACATTGCAAGCATTTAAGGTATTTTGAGGAGTTTACTTTATTTTTTGGTTGAAAATTTGACTCTTGAGGTACTCAGTGGTCCCTAAACTTCTCGACCAAAAATCTCAATTGTTATACCCTCCACCATAATATGGAGGGTATAATTAAATTTGTCATTCCATTCTTGATCAGAGTAAAATTCTAAGTCGATATAACCATGTCCGTCTGTCCGTCAGTTGAAATCAAGATACAGCTCGCAATTTTAAAGACAGAGCTTTAAAATTTGGTATAGAAGTTTCTATTACTCCTAGGATGTTAGATATTGCAAATGGGCTACATCGGTCCACACCTTCATATAACCCCCACAGAGCGGTACCTCCCGATTTTCGGTATTTTGAAGGTTTTAGCTTCATTATCCCACCGAAATTGCTGAAATTTGGTATTAAGTGTTCGTTGGTGGTATAAAACTTCCCCCGGAATTTTGTTGGTATGGGTCCACGCCTTCATACAGCCCCCATAGAACGGTACCTCCCGATTTTCGGTATTTTGAAGGTTGTGGTCCCAATATTACTCCAAAATGGCTGAAATTTGGTATTTAGTCTTCGTTGGGGGTACGAAACTTTCCTCCAGAAATTTGTCGGTATAGGTCCACGCCTCCATATAGCTCCCTTAGAACGGTACCTCCCGATTTTCGGTATTTTGAAGGTTGTGACCTCATTATTCATCCAAAGTGGCTGAAATTTGGTATTTAGTCTTTCATGGGGTTATAAAATGTTCCAGAAAAGATTTATCAGTATAGGCCCACGTCTCCCTATAGCCCCCTAGAAGCTTACCTCGTGATTTACGGTATTTTTTAGGTTTTAAGCAAATTATCCTACTGAAATATCGTAAATTTGGTATTTAGTCTTCTTTGAGTCTAAAAACTTTAGGCCAGAAATTTGTCGGTATAAATCGACGTTTTGATATAGCCCCTATAGAACGGTACCAGCCGATGTTCGGTATTTTGAAGGTTTTAGCTTCATTATCCCACCGAAATTGCTGAAATTTGGTATTAAGTGTTCGTTGGTGGTATAAAACTTCCCCCAGAATTTTATCGGTATCGGTCCACACCTTCATATAACCCCCACAGAGCGGTACCTCCCGATTTTCGGTATTTTGAAGGTTTTAGCTTCATTATCCCACCGAAATTGCTGAAATTTGGTATTAAGTGTTCGTTGGTGGTATAAAACTTTCCCCCGGAATTTTGTTGGTATGGGTCCACGCCTTCATATAGCCCCCATAGAACGGTACCTCCCGATTTTCGGTATTTTGAAGGTTGTGGTCCCAATATTACTTCAAAATGGCTGAAATTTGGTATTTAGTCTTCGTTGGGGGTACGAAACTTTCCTCCAGAAATTTGTCGGTATAGGTCCACGCCTCCATATAGCTCCCTTAGAACGGTACCTCCCGATTTTCGGTATTTTGAAGGTTGTGGCCTCATTATTCATCCAAAGTGGCTGAAATTTGGTATTTAGTCTTTCATGGGGTTATAAAATGTTCCAGAAAAGATTTATCAGTATAGGCCCACGTCTCCCTATAGCCCCCATAGAAGCTTACCTCGTGATTTACGGTATTTTTTAGGTTTTAAGCAAATTATCCTACTGAAATATCGTAAATTTGGTATTTAGTCTTCTTTGAGTCTAAAAACTTTAGGCCAGAAATTTGTCGGTATAAATCGACGTTTTGATATAGCCCCTATAGAACGGTACCAGCCGATGTTCGGTATTTTGAAGGTTTTAGCTTCATTATCCCACCGAAATTGCTGAAATTTGGTATTAAGTGTTCGTTGGTGGTATAAAACTTTCCCCCAGAATTTTATCGGTATCGGTCCACACCTTCATATAACCCCCACAGAGCGGTACCTCCCGATTTTCGGTATTTTGAAGGTTTTAGCTTCATTATCCCACCGAAATTGCTGAAATTTGGTATTAAGTGTTCGTTGGTGGTATAAAACTTTCCCCCGGAATTTTGTTGGTATGGGTCCACGCCTTCATATAGCCCCCATAGAACGGTACCTCCCGATTTTCGGTATTTTGAAGGTTGTGGTCCCAATA
Source organism: Musca autumnalis (assembly GCF_047663935.1). NCBI lineage: Eukaryota > Metazoa > Arthropoda > Insecta > Diptera > Muscidae > Musca > Musca autumnalis. The sequence goes on along the minus strand of NW_027411755.1, from coordinate 136,443,481 downwards.
TTACTCCAAAATGGCTGAAATTTGGTATTTAGTCTTCGTTGGGGGTACGAAACTTTCCTCCAGAAATTTGTCGGTATAGGTCCACGCCTCCATATAGCTCCCTTAGAACGGTACCTCCCGATTTTCGGTATTTGAAGGTTGTGACCTCATTATTCATCCAAAGTGGCTGAAATTTGGTATTTAGTCTTTCATGGGGTTATAAAATGTTCCAGAAAAGATTTATCAGTATAGGCCCACGTCTCCCTATAGCCCCCATAGAAGCGTACCTCGTGATTTACGGTATTTTTTAGGTTTTAAGCAAATTATCCTACTGAAATATCGTAAATTTGGTATTTAGTCTTCTTTGAGTCTAAAAACTTTAGGCCAGAAATTTGTCGGTATAAATCGACGTTTTGATATAGCCCCTATATAGCCCCTATAGAACGGTACCTGCCGTTACTTACTTGTTTGCATCTATAGATCGGCACCTCGCAATTGTCGATATTTTTATGATTTTAGCTAAAATTTTAACCGAAGTAGCTGTAATTTGACATTTCAAGTTCCCAGAGATTCCGAAACTCATCCACCAATAATCGTCCACACGGGTTCATGTTTTGTTATATCCAGGGTTTCGGAGTCAGAGTCGAGCAATTTTGCTGGATTCGTAGTCTGAGTAGAAAAAAATAAATTCACTCCAACTCCGGGAAATTTTTTTCTACATTATAGAAATATAACATTAAATTCGCGACCCCATTGTTTTCGAAAATCATTACTTATTTGAAAAAAAAGCTATAAGAAAATATATAAGCGAACGTTGTAAATTAGATTATGTTTGCTATCCTTTGAAGTCTAGTCGAGAATATTTTTTGGTCCAAATGATCCTTTAAGTTTTTGCAAGCAAAATTAAAGTTCTATGCCAACACTGTGCAACACTGTAAATGCAAACAACTTCAAATGGACATTTTCTGAAAGTTCATAATGAGGCTACAAATGCAGTTTTTCGAGGTGAATTTTTCTCCAAATATTTTGTTAATGCTCTTATCTACAAGTTTGCTTCAGAGGTTTAAAAAAGATTCGAATTGGTTTCAAAGATATTGCCTTGATTTGCTCTAAAAAATCAATGTTTAGCCATGTTTAGATGAGGCCATAAAATCTAAGCCCGATCTAACAACTCTTTTGTGAGAAGTCATCCGTGTCTTCTATTAAAGTACCTGTTGGACTCCTATAAAAGACATTGTGGTTTCTATGGGAAATCTTATTGATTACACTGTCATACAAAATCAACGTCTGGGGGTGTACAATTGCCTATGGGAACGAAAGACTCTCTTGAGTATATTAACAACCCCAAATGATCCCACAGCAGAAGTTTCTGAGTTATGACCGTTATAACCGATAGTCACGAAATTACGAATAGTGCCTTGCATATTTCGGCACGACCAGACTTGAAGAATTTGTCCAACGTACTTACAGTCTTTTAATACCTATAAGTAGTCGTGCAAGGTATCAATGGGCGGTCATGTCCGACTATAGACATTGATATAATCAGCTGCAACCCTATTAACTATTTATTTTCTTGATAAGGGTAAAATGCTAACAAATTGACATAGGACGCTAACATTTTAAACCGACGCGTGTTTTGTTTGAAGACAGCTCCAATTTGAACTTCGAAGTTAGGCTATATCAGACTACGTTGTGTAATGGTTCCAATATAAAGAAGTTCGATTTTAGGTTTTTAAATTTTTAAGCTATAGTTACACTTTCGGCAAAACTTGGCTGCAATTTGTATTTAGAGTTCCGAGAGTTCAAAAAACTTCTCCACCAAAAATTGTACTGTGTCCCCTTTTGGTATATCTTATACACGGTGCGCCTTAACTAACTTTAAATGAAAGGTTTTTACACCTGGGAAGTTTTTTCGGATTTTAAAACTACAATGTTCATAAATGAGAAAAATAAAAAAAATCGCCGGAGGGATTTTTAAAAACAATCGTGGTCAAATTTCACATTTTTTGGGTTTATTTAGGTTTTCACGATTTTGCTTGGAAACCACCAGAAATTTTGTAGCAGTGAAAATTCTCTACAAGATTGACCTTTATTATACTTATGCAGGTGGCAGAAATTTTTGGACCTAAATGTTCCACTGTTAAGATAATATATTACTATTTTTTTGAGAACTTTCAGAATCCATATCCCGGAAAGTAAAATCCGGAAGATTCTCCCCAGAATCCATATTCGATATTGATCTAATTTTAAAAGTATTCCATACTGAAAATTATGTACATTTTGAACCCAATCGGAAACTCTGTTTAAGAGTTCAACAACAATAAAAAAGAATCTGATCCCGAAAAATTGAAAAAAAAATTGAGAAAAAAAATAAATAAATAAAAATTATCCGAGACATTGCACTTTGGATAACATTTTTTTAACATTTTGTGTGGGAGGTACCCCAAAGTACGGACCATTATAATAGGTTAACGTACAACAGGACTTGGTAAATCCGCTGCATTTCAAATGTGAACACCATTGCGTATACATCATATAAATCCTCATAAAAAGGGTCATAATGTAAAAAAGCTGTTTTGTAAAAATGGAGGTAGTGGGTATTCGAACCTATTAAATGTTTGGAAGAAAAATTGCTATTTTGGCATAATGTTGAACTTTTGTGGGGATATTACGATGAGCAAAGTTTGCACCAAATCGGTGAATCCGTTTGAGAGTTATCGTGAACACAAGCCAGCCAAACAGATAGTTGGACAGGGCAAAATCGACCCATTGTAGCTAGGTGACATCAAACGATTGTGATTTTATCCAACCCCCTTAATAAAAGTTTCTTGTATAGTGACTATTGAAAATTTAACTATATTTTATTTAATTTCAAATGGATTTATTTCGTTATTGCCATTTAATTACCTTGTAATAATTGAATTTCGTATTTAACTTTCTCTTACCCAGGTCAAAGGATTATATTCTTGAGATTACTGTTTTAAATAATTCTCACATTTATCATCGATTATTTAAAATAAGTTGAAATTCTTAATTGCCCATAAACTTAAACTATTAGGCAAAATATATTAGCCAATAATTCATGGCTGGCTACATTGGCAAACGGCTGCCTGGAAGGGAGGGGAAACACGAAATTATAAAAGAATTACAAATTAATTTGAAAATCCTTTTTAGTACGCAAATAAACATTAATCTTTGTACGAAAGCATGAAATTTTCAATTCAATTCACTTACAAATTACCCAAAGATTCACTTACACACATCTCTACGCACTCTCACTTTCCCCTCGTGATGTGATGAAGATTTTAGTATTTAATATTTTTGTTGGATATTGAAAAAAAATAACAACAACAAACGAATGACTGTGTTGCAAGTCAGAAACAAGTCGGTGTAGGACGCGAAGATTTTATACTCAAACAACAATTTTACAACAATAATAAATATTGCAGAACAAATTTGATTAAAGTGGAACGAAACGAATACTTATTACCACCATCATCACACACACCAGCAGCAGCAACGAAAAGCGGTGGCAAATCTCTCCCTAATAAAATTTCACACCCTTACATTGGATGCAACACCATTCATGTAAGTCAATATAAAAAACAAATAAAATGAAAAATACAAATAGAAATATACCAATATTTGCATAAATTTGTTACGCCACAACAAAAATGGAAAGATGAATGAAATTGTATATTCCAAACTGGTTTGAAGAATTCACTTTCGCCGTAGGTCGAGCGGTACTATTACCATTATCACACAGTTATTATCCTTTGCCGTTTTATGTATGACGACGGCGACATCACGTGCAATCACATCAAAGCGTAAAGTTTAGAAATTAATAAAATCTACAAAAGAATATCTTGGGCATTTTACCTATGGATGAATTTATCCAGCAATAATTTGTGAAATCTTAGGGAAAATTAAAGCGTTAAAACTTAACAGAAATACACTTTGAGTTGCCGAAGTTCCCGATTTTTAGGTTAAAGTTCCTGTCACAAGGAACTCGATTTTAAAGCTTGGATATACTGGATATACTCCCTATCAAATCGTCCCCTTTAATTTCTGATGGAGAAATTTTTTGAACACTTAAACTCCGAAATTTCAAATTATAGCTAATTCGGTTGGGAGACGTATCGAATATATAAAAATACTTGAATATATAAAAATACTTGTACAAGTACTTAATAGGAATGAATAGGAATGAAAAATTCCAACTTTGGTCCATATAGGTTCAGATTTGGATATAGCCCCCATATATATCTTTCCTCGATTTTGTAATAATGACGAAAATCGGTTGAGATTTTAATATAGTTCTTATATATGATCCTCCGATTTTGCTACAATTCAGTCAAATTTAATTGAATAGCTTTCAAATTTAATATGCGATATTTTCCAAGGTCCCTGTTCAGTTTTACCGATTTAATAAAGAATTGGTTCAGAGTTGGATGTAGTCCCTATATATTACGGTACTTTTGTTTTTAATATTCCCCCCTAATAACCAGTCTGAAGTTGCCACATAGTTGGTTTGAATTTGAAATAAATAATAAATTTAATATGTGTATACTAATTACCAAATGAAACAAATGTGTCTACTAACGGTTTTCTATCTCGATTGATTTGACGTGGAATGTCTAAAAACATCTGCCCACCAAATCAAGATAGAGCTATTATCATGATTATGGAAACTTTTTTCACAAAAAGGAAGTCTATTGGCCACTCTTTAATTACCAATTCGAAAGTGTAATATTGACTACATCTAAAATTAGAACGTTTCTGGGTTGAATTTATCATACATATAACAACAATATCAACAATATTACTCTAAAAATATTGACATTAACTATCAGCAAATTCAAGCTTTTTGGAGCGTTTTCCACAACGTATTAACAAAACAAAACGAGGCAGTCAAATAAAGTAAATTGGTAACCTGGGCAAAATCTGGAAACTTGCATTTTCCTACAAACTTTTTTCGTACAAAGAATCGGATTTTTTCGGATGAATTTTTTGTATAAATTTATTTGTTTCATGTACCAAATGGTCATAGCTCCAATTTGCTGCATTTTTAGATACACTCCATGAAAGAAGCGAAATTCGTAAGTTCTGTACAACATTATATTGCTTCAATCAACGTAACGGTACTTTATGTATAAACATTTTATAGAAACTTTTTTCTTCACAAAAAAAGAAGTTTATTGGCCACTCTTTAATTCCCAATTCAAAAGTTGTAATATTTCCAATAATTTGTTTAAATATAGTTCCTTGAACATGTGGTCCTTTTTTATATAAATTTCAGCATAAGTTACCTACGAAACATTTTCAACGACAACAATTTTTCAGGTTTATTCTATCTGAAAAAAAAATAAAATATTAAAGTTATAAACAAGTAAGGAAAGCGTTAAGTTCGGCCAGGCCGAACTTTTTATACCCTCCACCACGAACTGTATTGAAGTGAATGGGAACAATTAGTTTTATTTCGTTTATGAAAGTACTATACTCTTCCTTCATTGCAGGAGTAGTACATATATCTTAACTGAGAATGCTCCCTTCAAAACACTTAATATGGGGCGACATTTTGATTCTTTCCAAAACATGGACCAATATTTACAATTTTCCGCAAAACCGACTAGACCTAAGCCTGGATATTCCGGATTTGGATAGTTAATAACAGGAAAGTTTCGTAACTCCAGCGAAGACTAAATACCAAATTTCAGTTATTCCCATTGAATATTGTGGCTAAAACTTTCAAAATTCCGAAAATTGGGAGGGATCTTTCTATGGGGGGTATATAAAAACATGGAACAATACGGGAAATTTTCAGGTGGGAAGTTTTATACCACAAACGGAGATTAAATAATACATTTCATCCGTTTCAATGGGATGTTGATGACACAACCTTAAAATACCGAAAATCGGCTTATACTGATAATTCTCTTCTGCAATATTTTATACACCCATGGCAATTTAAATACTAAATTTCGGTGGTATATTGAGGCCACAACTTTCAAAAGTACCGAAAATCGGGAGGTACCGTCCTATGGGGGCTATATGAAGGCGTTGACCTATACCTACAAATTTCCGGGGGAAAGTTTTATACACCCAACGAAGACTAAATACCAAATTTCATTTTGGTGGAATATTGAGGCTAAAACATTCAAAATACTGAAAATCGGGAGATATCGTTCTATGGGGTCTATATCAAAACCTGGACCTATATAAACATTTCATGGCAGAAATATTTCTTAGCCTATGGAAACACAAAATACCAACTTACAACCGATTCTGTGGTCAAATGGGACTATACATTCAAAATATCTAAAAGTGACGCGTACTATATATATATGGGGCGTTATATGGGGACTCTACCAAAACTTGGACCTAAATAAAGAAACCTTGGTAGAAATGTTTTTTAACCTCTGGAGACACAAAATACCAAATTACAACCAATTCGGTGCTCAAATGGGACTAATACATTCAAAATATCTTAAAATGACGCGTACTATATATGGGGCGTTATATGGGGCTATACCAAACCGTGGGCCTATGTAAACATTTTATGGTAGATATGTTTCTTAGCCTCTCAAAATGCAAAGGTACAACAGATTCTGTGGACAAATGGGACTAATACATTTAAAATATCTTAAAATGACGCGTACTATATAGGGGGCGTTATATGGGGGCTATACCAAAACGTGGACCTATATAAACAAAACTTGGTAGAAATATTTTTTAGCCTGGAGAAACAAAATACCAAATTACAACAAATTCGGTGGTCAAATGGGACAAATATCCTAAAATTTCCTTAAAACGACGACGCGTCACGCGTCACTTTGTATGGGGGCTATACGAAAACGTGGACCTACATACATATAATATATTTTACCACAATTTCATCCACCTACTTCAATCCGTTCGGAAGCTAGAGTGATTTCCACAGACGCACATACGGGTAATATAGGCCAAAAGTTGATCAAAACTCAACATATAAAAATCGCGTTTTTAAAAACCAACTTTTGGTAAACAGTCACCTGACCCTTTTCCCCATACGCTATGACCATCCGCAACTATCTGCGGTTAACCAATCCAAAGCAGCAGCCGATTGAACTCAGCTATAATAGAAGCAAAAAAGTACATGTTCAAATATTATAAAATGAAGTGAACATTGAAATAAAAATATTTTCGCGTAAATTTATAATTTTCAAGGTTTTTGTTTTTGTATATTCTCCGTACAAGATAAGCTTATAAAAGTTCCAAATTGTTTTTGCAGCTTCACTCTTTAATAATGGTGGTACGTCTCTTCCTTCATGCATATTTTTTATGATAATTTTTAAGATAACTCAAATTTCAAAAGTGAAAAAGTGCATGATGCGAACGTTTGCGGACCATAATTACTTTTGGTGATTTATGCACTGAAGTCTCCATCATTAGATCCAATCATTATATATTGCGCATATTTGCCCCATTCTGAAAAAATCTCTTTTTTATCAACTAAAACCATTGAAATATTTAAATATGGAAGTATTTAAGAAAAACATTTACAAGATAGAAATATATTTTGGTTCCAGCGTTCGCCAAATCTAATTATTTTATTTGTACTCATGTATATTAGAGCTCATAAAAATCGCCAAAGATAATTATTTTTGCATCTTCACTATTGGTTTATTGTGATACATCCCGTCATTCATAGATATCTTTTATGATAACTCAAATTTCAATGGTGAAATACTACATGGTGCGGACGTTTGCTGACCATAGTTACTTTTGATGTTTTAAGCAAGATTCTGCAGATTATGCTGATTCAAAGATAATACGCTACGCAACTATGCGCCAATCTGAATAATCATATTTTTCTCCACTGCAATCATGAAAACCTTTAAATTTGTCTCTGCAGTTAAATTGGAATAATTTATGTAAAAGAATTTAAAAAAAATATTTTGGCAACGTTTGCCAACACTATTTTTTGATCTGTCTTATAGCCGGGCTCTTATTTATCAGACTAAATCAAAACTTTTGATAAATGTTTGCGCCATTCGGAAAATTCACTGGTTTTTCTGAAGTAAAATTTAAATAATTTATGTAAAACAATTTTAAAAAAATTACAAAAATATTTTGGTAACGTTTGCCAGACCTAATTTTTGATCTGTCTTAAAGCCGGGGCTCTTATTTAACAGACTCAATCAAAACTTTTGATAAATGTTTGCGCCATTCGGAAAAATCACTGGTTTTTCTGAAGTAAAATTTAAATAATTTATGTAAAACAATTTTAAAAAAATTACAAAAATATTTTGGCAACGTTTGCCAACACTATTTTTTGATCTGTCTTATAGCCGGGCTCTTATTTATCAGACTAAATCAAAACTTTTGATAAATGTTTGCGCCATTCGAAAAAATCACGTTTTTTCTGAAGTAAACTTGGAATAATTTATGTAAAATAATATAAAAAAAAATTTTGGCAACGTTTGCCAACACTAATTTTTGGTCTGTGTTATAAGCGGGTCTCTTATATATCAGAATGTATCATAACTTTTGATATAAGTTTGCGCCATTCCGAAAAATCACGTTTTTTCTGAAGTAAAATTGGAATAATTTATGTAAAATAATATAAAAAAATATTTTAGTAACGTTTGCCAACACTAATTTTTGGTCTGTGTTTTAAGCGGGTCTCTTATATATCAGAATGTATCATAACTTTTGATATAAGTTTGCGCCATTCCGAAAAATCACGGTTTTTTCTCATATAAAAGTGGAGTAATTTAGAAATAATAATAGAAATAAAAAATCGAGTGGATATATAACTATATAAATCTGAAACGATTTGAACCAAAATTGACACACTGTTTTCTGGTCTCGTTCTGGATGCATGTACCGAATTTTAACTTGATCGGATATGTATTGCGCTTTTAGTGCGTTATTTACCTCATATCCAATGCTAATATATATATGGGAGCTATATATAAATCTGGACCGATTTTCACTATTTTCTACAAAAATAGTCCTTGGACCAAAGATATTATTTGTGCAAAATATTATATCAATCGGATTATAAATGAGGGTTTTAGGAGTTTTAATCAACTTTTAACAAACATTACTCCTATGCGAGACGGACAGACGGACGGACATGGCTATGCCGATGTGGAATTGCTGATCAAGAAAATATATAGATTATGGGGTCTACAATGATTTCGAGTAGTTACAAACGGAATGACAAACTTAATATACCCCCCATCCAATGGTGGAGGGTATAAATGGTCAAGAACACATTTATCGAAAATAAAAGCTATAACCTTCCAATACCTCAAATAGAAAACGAATTTTTGTACTTTTAAGGAAGTTATCTCACCATTGAGGATACGAATTATCTGAAAACGGGAGTTATTCGTTATATAGGGGCTATGATAAAACTTGGCGCACAATTATTGCTTCACAAATTTTGTTATAGTCCAGTCAAAATAGACACTGAATTAGCAAAAACTTCCAACTTTGGTCCATATCGCTTCAGATTCGGATATAGCCCCCATATATATCTTTCCTCGATTTTGCAATAATGACGAAAATCGGTTGAGATTTTAATATAGTCTTTATAGGTTTTCGGATTTTTTCTTGAAAACGGTGGGTCCAATCAAAAAGTGAGTAGATCAAATATTGTAGGCAGAAAAATTCTCTACAAGTTTGGCTTTATTTTTTTCCTAGAAGGAACCATTATTATAAGGAAATACTCACATATTCAGGTGAAACTGTTAAGATAACCAGAGTAACTGGGTCTGTATCCCCAAAACATATATGTTTCTTTGAAGTGCGACATTATACCTATCTTTAAAAAAAATAATATGGGAGGGTGTTTAGCAAAGTTATTCCATTTTAGAGTCATTTTGTGCAAAAGTAGCCCAAAAGGTAGGCTTGTATAATTTTAATGAGAGACGGATCCAGTTCGCCGGTTATTTGACCCGAAAGGTCAGATTTAAAACCGCGTTAGACCCGGTTCTACTGAACTGATTACTGCAAAGTGTGTATCATTTGAAAGCTTATGGAAATGCCTAACACATTGCGTTGTTACTTTAGCTTACGTACTTCTTCACATGTGTAATTTGCCACTTACATATATCACGATATTTCAAGAATGGTGACTCCTATTGAAAAGTAATGAAGATCATTCTTGTAGACAATTTTTAAGCCTGCATCTTTTACTTTAGTCAATTTCTGATTTTTGAGAAAAATCAAAAAAAAAAACTGAACAAGGCCTCCAAAAAAAGACCTTTGACCCTGAATAACTTCGTTTGCACACATGGGATCGACGGGACGTTACTTCTAATGGAAAACACCAGCTTTCAATCAAAATTCAGCTTTGTGGGAAATTTTTCTATTTCCCCCTGGAAGTTTTCTGACCACTGAAAAATGAAAATACCAATGTTACGCAATAATAGTCCGATCGCCTAGAAATTTTAACTAAGGTATGAGTATATGACAAACAAGAAGCTTGCAATTTGAGATAGTGATCAGATAATATTTTGAGAGTTAAATGGACCACAACTTTTGTGTGAAAATTGTGATAATGTTTAATTACAGCTTATATATGTATTCCTGGAAGATACATTCCGCCCACGTAAATAACATTTGGAAGGCAATTTCTTGACCTTTCCATTGATGCCAATTACGTTGCTTTACGTGCTCAGATAACATGGTTACAGCCTAATATATCCAGTTATTTGTTTGTAGTGTAATCAGAAGCACGCTAGTGGTCGCAATTATAGATCAATAGTCACGAGATTTTGCGCGATGTAAGAGTTTAGGTCGAAAAACATGCCTACAATTTTGGATGATGATCTCATATTATCTAGTGAGTTAAATTGACCATTACTTTTGTACGGCCTACTGCCTAATATATAATAGGTTTTGTGTAAAATAAAACATTTTCCTCCCACGAAACTTTTCTTCCAATAAAATTATCATCTGGATGCCCCAATCACTAAGTTGTTTGTGCACATCAGTCTTGAAAATATTAAACCCAATTCAGTATACAATTTTGACTTTTAAATTGTTTCTATCGATTTCTTCATAAGAATAAGCTCTAAGCATCGATTTTCATCATATTCCAAGACCCTAATACATTTTTTTTGCCCAATCTTTCGCCGGTGTTATTCTTAAGTGTTCCATACGCCATTTGCCAGATTCGTGAAAAACTCAAGTTAATGTTTGAGCCCATACCGATTAAAAGTGGTGCAAAAATCCAATACTTTAAGAGCTCAGTTCTACTCAACTAAACCGGAATATACCAGTAGTTTATTTTAGTCAGATATCTGTGATTGTCTAGAAGTTATGTCCGATTTTTATAACTGCAAAAGGTTGCTGAATTGTTCCATGGGATCTTTTTTCGTGTTTTTGGCTGTTTGTATCACATGGAACACATTTTGTCACATTACAACAGAACCACTTTTTATCAATTGTGTTCCACCTCCCTCATGTTAACGTGCTACTGTGAGGTTGAAAATTCACGGCTTCAAATGATACATTTATATGAGCAAATAAATACATTAAGGACCATTATTATAGCTCTCCTTAACATTTATTTATTTGAAATATATAGAAGTAGCGTAGAATATGTGGAAAAAATTTCGATCGGAACTGATTTTTGCATTTCTTACGTAACATAAAAACTTTTAACGCGTTTTTCTCAAAACATCTTTTTGTAGTCGGTGTCCAAATTAGCTTCAAGACGAATGAACGTATCTGCGTATATTTTTGTGGGCTTAAATCAAAATCTTGTCTTGTCTTGTCTTATTTTTTATAGGAGGCGTTACCTTAAGCGAAAAGAAATTGTGGTTTTCATGTAACATTACACTATTCAAAAATATTTAAACTTAAAAACTAGTATTCTTTATTTTTTAAGCCCAGTCCTTAAAAACAATTTGTTCCATACATCACATTGTTCGTTACTAACCAAACTTGGGCAATTTTTTGTTCCAAACGCCATGATTTTTGGGGCCGAAAAATTCGATTTTATCTCTTTTTGTTCCATACACCACATGTCATGGATATGGAACAATAAAATTCCAAGGTGTTTTGTTCCATACGCCAGGCTTTATGGATATGGAACAAAAGACAGGATTTTTTGCGTCACAAAGCGGATATGGATCATATTGACATCTGAATATCTCAAAAACTATAGGAGATAGAAGAAAACCGACTAAAAATCTGAAAGAGCATGGTTTAAAATCTAGTAAGGTACCTTTATCTCAAAATGTCAAAAAGGCGTACGGAACACTTAACCGACGATTTGTTGGCAATAGTCACTCACGGCCTTTATTTGTAATTATAAATAGTTTTTTTGTAAAACTTTTCTACATCTGACAAAGGGTTTGTGCAAATTCTTAAACCTTTTTGATTTTGTGGACATGTGGGTTAGGTTGTTTTGGCGCTGACGGCCTCAATTACTGTGTGTAATTTTTTGAGTCATGATTTATTAACCATATTCTGACATCGCAGCGTGATAGAAAACCAAAAATAAGAAGATACGTGTCCCCTCGTTTTTCCCTATCACTTCAACTTTCGCGGTTATGGACCCCAAAAGACCTGAGGCCTTTATGTCAAAAGGGATCGTTTTTACAGACACATATCTCCTAAACCGCCAAGAATTTGGGTTTACTCGTAGAAGAAAAGTTGTAGCTCTCGTCTTAAAGAATAATAACAGTGAACACATAAAATCCATTCAACCTCACCTTCAAATTCAAAGTCGTCAAGGTCAATTTTCCCTTTTAATTTTTTCTCGGTTTTTAGTCTACAGATGTCAAACCGATCAAAATTGAAGCAAACATCCAACTAGCAAAATGTACGTTACATCTTAGTAAACAACTTTCTAGAACATACGAACTCTGTAGAAATGGTTCCTAATGGTCAAAATAGCAAATCATATGCAATTTTTATCATCTTTTCTCGGTTCCTGCTCCATAGGTACTAAACCGTTCAAAATTCAAGAAAACAATGGACCACAATAATTTAGCGAAGATATTAGCAAACAACTTTCTGGAACATACGAAATGTCTATGACCGGTTCTTAAATGTGAAAATAGCCAAAAACTTTTGAAAATATTCGATTTTTATACTTTTTTCTCCGATTCCGGTCCACAGATGCCGAACCGCCCAAAAATTAAAGATATAGTCAACTACAACAAGTAAGAACGGCGTTAAGTTCGACCGGGCCGAACTTGTTATACCCTCCACCACAAGTTGTATTGAAGTAAAATGGAATAATTAGTTTCCTTTCGTGTATGAAGAAGACTTAATACTAACTTTCAGCAATGTGAGGCACCGTTCTATGGGGGCTATTTCAAAACGTCGACCTATAACTCTTGGAAGACTAAATAACGAATTTCAACCATTTCGCTGGGATATTGACGTCACAATCTTCAGTATTACGAAAATCGGGAGATACCGTTCTATGGGGGCTATATCGAAACGTGGACCTATACCGACGAATTTTAGTCAGAAATGGGGCAATATGAAAGCGTGGACCTGTACAGACATATTTCTGGCGAACAGTTTTATATCACATTGAAGACTAAATACCAAATTTCAGCCATTTTGGTGGAATATTGAAGACACAACCTTCAAAATACAAAAAATCGGGAGGTACCTTTTCATGGGGGCTATATAAAGGCGTGGACCTATACCGACAAATTTAAAGGGGAAGTTTGAGTACCCCCAACGAAGTCTAAAAAACAAATTTCAGCCATTTCGGTGGAATATTGAAGCCACAACGTTCAAAATACCGAAAATCGGGAGGTACCGTTCTATGGGGGCTATATATGAAGGCATGGACCGATACCGACAAAGTTCTGGGGGAAAGTTTTATACCACCAAATTAGACTAAGTACCAAATTTCAGCCATTTCGGCGTGATAATGAAGCTAAAACCTTCAAAATACCGAAAATCGGAAGGTACCGTTCTATGGGGGCTGTATGAAGGTTTGGACCGATACCGACAAATATCTGGGGGAAAGTTTTATACCCCTAAAGAAGACTACGTACCAAATTTTAGCCATTTTGGTAGGATAATGAAGCTAAAACCTTCAAAATACCGAAAATCGGGAGGTACTGTTCTATGGGGGCTATATGAAGGTGTGGACCGATACCGACAAAATTCGGGGGGAAAGTTTTATACCCCTAAAGAAGACTACGTACCAAATTTCAGCCATTTCAGTAGGATAATGAAGCTAAAACCTTAAAAATACCGAAAATCGAGAGGTATCGTTCTATGGGGGCTATATCAAAACGTGGACCGATATATCCCATTTTCAATACCAACCATCCTGCAAGTAATAAAAACTTCTGACCAAATTTTGACTCTCTATCTTTAGAATTGCGAGCTGTATCTTGATTTCAACAGACAGACAGACGGACGGACGGACATGGTCAAATCGACATATAATTTTATGCTGATCAATAATATATACTTTATAGGGTCTACGACGAATATTTCGATATGTTACAAACGGAATGACAAATTTAATTATACCCTTCATATGTGGAGGGTATAAAAATGTACCTAAGATTTCAATAAACAACTTTTTAGAACATAAAACAGAAAACAGGCGGACGGAATGCTAAATCTACTCCTAATTGTCTGAAACAAATACGGACACATTTATGATGCTATCAATATCTAATTTACCACTTTAGGTGTTTAAAGTTTGAGAAATTGACGTTCTTTCGTTATAAGAATATAATTTGTTCCAATTTTATCCACTGCGCAATCGCACAAAAATAAAAAATGATTCATAAACGACATTGCTTATTTAAAATTATGCGCAGTTATAAATTTGTTAGTTTTATGCATTCCTATGGCCATTTCCAATTTAGCATAATATCTTCGAAGATGGTATGGGAGAAAAGCGTATAATGAAAATTAAGGGGTAACACTAAGTTTTCTAATGGCTGTGATATTACAACTGCACGTACATCTTTGCTACATACCGTCGACATATTTGCTCGTGCATGCAGAGAATGTCATGCGCGCAAATGAAGGAACAAATCTTAGTTACAGGATAATTCAGCTTTGCATAAATTCACCGTCATTCATACTAAACCAAGTGAAACATTCCAGCCGAGGAGGGCGAGAGCAAATTTCATATTCAAGCAGCAGACAGACATATAAACGTTTCAGAGATAGGAAAAAGGCAACAATAGACAATTACTTGCAGAACGACAAAAAACAACATCAACGTTTCAAAATAATGAACATAATTTGAATGACGATAGGATAAACGAAGGATACAAAACAGGACGTCAGCAAAACCAAAAAAGCAAAATCCAATGCCACTACCATTGAATGAATCTGATTAATATTCTCATCATATACATTTGACATTTTTACTTGTTATTGTCTGTTTTGTAGAATCGAACAACAACAACATAAAGACCCATGTTTCTGCCATCCTTGCATTCTCGGCTGTGTAAATGAATTTGCTCTGTTACAATAAAATAATGAATGGAACATTTTTCACTCTTCACTTGTACAATTTGAATTTAATAACAATTTCACAATCAAATTAATTGGTCACGCTATCAGCTCAGCCAATAGAGACACACAAGAAAATTATGTTGTGTGCTGAGAAAGGGATACAATTTGTGGAAAATAATATTTGAATGAATTGGCAAACAAAACGGTTGTAATTTTATGGTACTCTTCATTAGGGGATGCCTGACTGAGTAATGATTGTTGGAATGATTAAAAATGAAGAGATTAAGTACAATTTACATGGAAAATTTGTCGTCGATCAAGATCAATTAAATTTTTGTACTATTGTGTTATTAATTTCACTACTAATATTATTTGACCATAAATTTTACTAGCACTAAAAATTAAATAATTGCAAAGACATCCCTTGGGAAATTCGATATAAAATGACAGTAATCCGTAAACCATCCAAGAAAACATCAATTGTGCCCAACAATTACTAATATTGTTGTATAAAATTCACATACCTCGAAGCTATATTTTGGTGTATTATAAAGCGCGAACTGCATCTAAACCTTTTAAAAATGTGACGTTAAAATTAAATTTTCGAAATTTTAAACATAGCTTTACAACGAGGCAAAAATATAGAATAAAATCTTAGTCGATATAGGCCCATATTTGGCTATAGCCCCCATATAAAGGTACCACCCGAATTTTGGTATTTTGATGAATAATGTAAAATTGTTCAACAGATTTAATGTAAGGACACATTAGGCAAATATTTGCTCCGGCAACCGGCAGTGTGCGCTTATGGAGAGCAAGTGAGCGTAAATAATGCATTGAAATTTATGCTCACTTGTTCTCAGTAAGTGCACAATGCCGGTCGCTGGAGCAAATATTTTCCTAATGTGACCTTACCTTTAGTTGAATGCTTGCATTTTGAGTTCTTAGTGAACAATGTACCTCCTTGTGAAAAATGTTTAATAAAGGTACACGTTTAGGTATATCCAAAATTTCCAACCGATTTGATTGTAATTTTGTATTTTGAGTTCTGAGTGAACAAAACACCACCTTGCAAAAAATTCTATATAGGTCTACGTTTATTTCATATAAAGGTATCGGCCGATTTTCCGTATTTTGAACTATTTTTGCCAAAATTTCCGACCTGATTTGATTTTAATTTTGTATTTTGAGTTCTTAGTGAACAAAGTACCTCCTTGCGAAAAATGTTCACTATAGGTCCAAGTTCCAACGGAAATGGAACCTTTTCCAACTGAAATGAAACCTTTTCCAACGAAAATAAAAAACGCAAACCAAACAATTATGCCACATAAAAGATATATTGATTTTGTATCAAGAGTTTGCTTCAAAATAGTTTGAATTATGTAGTTAACGTAATGTGGGGCTTTACCAAATCATTGTCATTTATCATTGACGTTGTATTAGCGACGGAGAAAACAACCTTCTGCAAAAAATTCAAATAGATCCGTGATAAGTCCACAAACTGCACTTTTCCCAAATTTTGTGTGGGAGTTACCCTAAGGACAGGAACGATGCAGACCATATTCCAACCTGATACATAAATAGATGAAGTAATACGATGT
Organism: Musca autumnalis; assembly: GCF_047663935.1. Lineage (NCBI taxonomy): Eukaryota > Metazoa > Arthropoda > Insecta > Diptera > Muscidae > Musca > Musca autumnalis. The sequence goes on along the minus strand of NW_027411755.1, from coordinate 136,426,445 downwards.
GCAAATATTGGACCAATCAGAAAGTCCATGCGAGAGTTATCTTGCGAAGTTTCCATTTTGTTTGTGTTTTTTTTTGAGGTTTTAAGCCATTATCTCAGGAAGTATGCACTTGCGTCCGAAACAATAGTACCGTTGTAAAGGGGGCTGCAAGCACAATCTGCTGAAAAAATTTCAAAACGATCTGAGAAGAGCTCTTAAACTTCGCTTTTACCGAGTTTCGTGGTACCCGAAGGAGTGGACCGATATAGTCCCTATGCGAAGCCGATTTATATCTGGAAGCAACAATAATCATGGACAGACAGGCGGCTAAACGGACATGGCTAAATTAACAAAAAATTGTCTAAAACGGATTTCGTCCAAATATACTTGGCTTAGGGTTATAACTTCTTTGCATTTTTTGCAAATATCAAAAATGCCAACACTTAGCCGTGTAGAACATGGAAAAATGTGCTGTCACTTTTCCCATATCCTCAAAAAGTTCCTGATTGCATTCAATACAAAAATATCGACAAAATATCGTTCCTAAATAATCGATTTTATTAGCGAAAGTGAATTTAATCTTTAATATCGGTCCATTCTACATAAATATATTACATCATTATCGCAAATCACGATATTTACAGTGTCTGTTTTAAGTTGAAAATATTTGTTAAAAAAATTAAAATCAATTTTTTTTTTACAAAAGAAGAATGATCAAAAGGCCTTTTGGAATCGCTTTCAGTGCGGGAACTTTTTTCGCCTTAGAAACGCGTTTTTGTTGTAAAGACAATATATTCCCCACATGGTACTCTTTAGCCTAAAAGGCTGAGGGCATGATGCCATAACAAGGTGACCCTGTAAGCACAGCTGATGTCTTCTTTTGCTGTCAAAATGCATTTTTGTTTTAAAAATTATAAAACAAGTAAAAAAGTGTCAGTCGGCTTTGCCGACAGATATATACTCTCAGCCAATGTAAAGTGAAACTTTCACCTACGGACAGATCGAATGTACTTAAGGTCTCTTCAGAATATTGTGGCCCTTTTTGGACATTTGAACTCGCCGACAAAAATCTTGATTAGGAATTAACTGCACTAACACACAAATGTTTAACTTTTGTGGTTGAGGTACCCTTAGAGAGGACCGATATGGGCGATTTTAGAAGTTAAACTAAATTTTTACAAAATATAAGTAGATCCAAAGTTTGGACCAAATTGGTTGTCCCATTCAAGTGATATCGTCATAGCATTTTTTTTAAATATTAGGGAGAAGTACCGGAAGTTGAGGACCGGTATTGCACCATGAAACTAAGTTTGGATATAATATGACGAAGACCCAATGTTGGACCAAATCGATTGAACAGTTCGTGCTCTCCGACCGCCACATATGGTGACATAGGTTTTTTTACACTTTTCGGGCTGTTTTCCCAACAAATATGGACTTGCCCCTGAAAAAACTTTTATCGTCGTAATGGAGGTAGCGAATGCAAATCGCTTCAACAAAAGTCAAAGCGATTCGAGAGCAGGTCCTAATCTGAACTTACCCGAAATTTTGTGTTTGAGGCGCCCGAAGGAGTGGACCGATTGGGTTAATATTGGAACCTAATCTATGTCTGGTAGAAATTTCACGATGTGGAAAGTATGGACCAAATCGGTTACTTCCTTCAAGAGTTATCGTGCGCACCAATTTTCCGAACATTTCCGAACTTTTGTGTGGGAGATACTGGAAGGAGTGGACCGATATAGCCCATCTTCGAACTTAAACTAAGTTTGGGCAAAATATTACGAAAGCCAAATTTTGGACCGAATCGGTTGATCCATTCGAGAGTTATCTTGCGCTCCAGCCAGCCAGACAGACGGACGGACATTGCTAAATCAACTCCAAATTGTCTGAAACGGATTTCGTCCAAACATACTTGGGGTCTAAAGCCATTATTTCGATATAAATATTTCAGTTATTTGAAAATTTTGGTTTATAGGCGAAGATCATTTTTAGTAATAATTTTTAATTAGTTTCTCGTTGGAAATCGAGCTTAATGATCAATAATGCATCTGAAATAGGAAAGCCGACGACTCGAACCCACACACCCACCACTATGTGACTTGACATGTTTCGCCTTTGGTAAAGAAGGCTCTTCAGACATATCGCATGTGGGACTGCTTCGCTATTATCTAACTTTCACTCTTTCAAATGCAGTTTGTTTTTTCCATTTCAGTTCAACTTACATTTTACTTCTACAAAATCTTTATTTGAATTGTGCCAATAATACTCGTGGTTTTATTCTTTTTTGTACATTCCTTGCTATGAAAACTTCTGAAGACTAAGGCCTCTATTTACTTTCAGGATAGCCTTACTAAATGAAGCTTGGCTGAAGGTATCATTCTAAATAAAATTAAACCAGTAGGAAAAGACCAAAGTCGGGCGGGGCCGACTATGTAATACCCTACACCAGTCGATATATGTAAAAATGGAATAATTAGTATACATCCCAATACGCAAATTGGAGCCATATTTGGGGAAAATCGTTAAAATACCTAAAATCGGGAGGTACCGTTATATGGGGGCTACAAAAAAACATGGACCTATCTTAAAAATTTTAAGTGGCGAAATTTCGTGGCCACTGGGAACCACATATGTAAAATTTCAGCTAGTTCAAACAAAAAATTTGGCTAAGATCCCTAAAATACCTTAAATCGGGAGGTATCGTTATATAGGGACTATACCGAACCGTGGACCTATCTTGACAATTTTTAGTGGAGCAATTTCGCGGCCATTGAAAACCTCAAATGTAAAATTTCAGCTGGTTTGGGCAACAAATGCTGCTAAGATCCTTAAAATACCTTAAATCAGGAGGTACCGTTATATGGGGGCTATACCAAAACTTGGACCGATATAGCCCATCTTCGAACTTGATCTTCCGACGGCTAAAAAAATGATATTCCCCAATTTTCAGCGAAATCGGTCAACAAATGCGACCTGTATGTTGCGAACGGACGGACGGACATGCATAAATCGACTCAGAAAGTGATTCTATGTATATCCCTAGAAGAAACTATGGGTCTATCTCGCTTCCTTTTGTATGTTACATACAAATGCACTAACCCATAATACCCCTTAACACATAGTGGTGTAGGGTATAAAAAGTAAGCGCGGGCTTACTGGAATTTATTTTATATGACTGCGACATTTCTTAGCCGTGCGGCCATACATACATAAGTTGACATACATACATACATGAAAACTAGGAAGGTGTTAACTCAAAGGGAAAAATTGATGTCGGATTTTAAGGCGGCACACCTATAGATTTACTAGTTTTGTTGGATTTTAATATTGCGAAGTTTGAGCATAATTGGAATATGTTAATACGTCCACTGGCGCCTAAAAGTTTCCGCAGTAATTTGTATGGGGCCAACGGTGAATTGTCACAAAATTGCTTAAGTGGCCGTAATAATTGTTCAATCAATGGGAAGTAATCCTATAAATAAATAGTTAAAATTAGCTGGATTTTAATATATGGCTATATCTTAGGTCCCAAATTACGTAAAATTGGTCAAATATACTGTTGAAACAATATCAAAATCTTTGTAGGATTCGCTTTCTAGCCACAGCGATGAATTGGTAAAAAAGAAATTCATCGATTGGACAAGAAATGTGATCTTTAGGGCAATTTCGTGTAAATTCAAATAACAAAAGACGTGACCAATACAAAAACGACCAATATTTCGAAGTATTATATTACATCTGCTAAAAGGGGGCACAAAAATTCAAGACCCCGTGCATCATTGTAATATACCTCAATTTCTCTATCATGACTTAAAAAATTGTCTATTACTATTGTAACATGCAAGATAAATGTATCTCCTTACAAACAAGCCAAAACAATAAAGGAACCTACTTATATCTTAGACAGTAGTTTCGTTATCTAACCGCTATATTTATGTAATTTGCATCAAGGGAGTGGTCAATAATTGGGTTTCAAGTTTCGTATTCGTAATTTGCTGGAATATGTCCCCTAGAAATGAAAATATGTTCCAAAACTTAAATTAGGATATTTTTCCCACAAAGGTTATGGTCAATTTCACCCACAAAATACTATCTGATCATTATCCAAAATTATTGGCATCCCCTTGACTAAAACTCTTACCTTGTGCAAAGTTTGGTCAGTTTTGAGCTATAACTGCAACCCCTAGCGTGGTTATGTTTACACTATATACCATTCAAACTGTGGAATCCCTGCATATACAAGGTGGCGCAAAAGTAATCTTCCGAAGTTTTTTGGCTGTAATTAAAAAAAATGAAAAACATTGATTTTTCTTGTGGATTCGTTTTATTTGGTCTTTTAATTTTTTTACATCAAATCGAGAATATGATATCATCGCCGCCGCCACAGTTTATTGTCATTTGAGCCCTTTTTATGGCATTTTACATTACTTTGGCCAAAACTTCCGGCGATAGGTCCTAAAATTCTTGGCGGATATTGTCTTTAAGAGCTGAAAGAGTCTGAGGCTTGTTGACATAAACCCGCGACTTCAAAAAGCCCCACAAAAAAAAGTCTGGAGCGCCTCATCACTCATGATTATTTTTGATGAAAAATCATCTTCTTCTTGGTGGTGATTAAGGATGGATTGATCGTATGTTAGACGCGATTGGCGGTCAGCGTTTAACAGCACCGTCTGGACTTTGTACGGAATTATCTTCAAATATTGTACCAAAATTCGCTGTAAAGACCGTCAACTGATACCCATTTGCGTTGCACGCAGCGTTGCCGACAGTTTTTGATCAGAAATCGTCAAAAAAATCGTCAACTCGTCAACAATATTTGAAAAATCGTCAACATGGTCCAAAACTTGGTTTGGTTACCGTTTAATGCGATTTTTCGCTGCTATTTTTGTGAATGAGACTGACAACATAAGATATACAATCCACAGCAATAAATCTAACCCAATATCACTTAAATACTGCTACAAAAACAGCTTTCAGAAGATTATAGTTTTCCTATGGTTTTCGAGTTTGAAGCAATGCAGTATGGTAAAGCTGGGTACACATTGCCATTTTAAATGGTAGCTTAGCTCAAATATCGCTTGCTTAACAGTGTGACTGTCCATATTTGTCCGTACACGTACATTTTGGTTGTTGGACAGTCGAAAATCGATAAAAACTTTCATTCAAAACTGGCTGACAGCTTAAAGAGGGCATTTGTAGGAAGTTAATAAAGCTGGACTCATATTTTTTATAACAAAATATATATAAGTAATATTTTATCTCGAAAACTTTTTAAGGAAGATTTTCATCTATTACCAAAACTAAACGAAAATTTTCAGCTCATGTAATTTGAATGTGGGGCAAAAACTATGAAATACCTGTGCCTAGATATGCCAGATAGATATAGCCAATCCGTCTTGAAATTGCTATAAAACATTAAAAAAATTCGAGTTTGGAACATTGCTTTCCTAAAAATCTTTCGTGAAACTTTGGTCAAAATGTAGTTATCGTCTTTTATTTCATGCATTTCTGGCTTAGGTGAAAAATCGTCATTTTGGACCATAAAATAGTCAAATCGTCATTTTTTCAATTTTGGGCCAAAAAATCGTCAAAATGACGATAAATCAGCAAATTCGGCAACACTGGTTGCACGTCTATGTCGAAGGCGCTTCCGTGACATCCTCGGCTACAGCAGCAATATAGCATATTGTTCTTTAGAAATGGGTCAACTATAATTCTAACATTGGGTCTATACCCAACCAATACAACTAATCCAACACATTTTTCGGCAACAATCGACACACTACTTGACATATTTTTTGTTAATAATCTAAATAACGTCCTTTTGTATGATCAGCTCTCTGCTTCCTGTTTTTCGAAGCACGACCTCATTTTTCTGGCCTACAATATAAGGATACAAGTTATCAGGAAACAAATATGCTATTAAATATGTAGTTAAAAATATAAATTAATATTATTAATAAATTTGAATAGTTGCAATAAGGTGCTGACATAGCTGTTAACGCCCTGATTGCGACAATAAGAATATTAAGTAGGGCAATAAGGTGCTGACTTTGTGTCAATGCCCAAATTGCCACAATATGCTTATTATACAATTTGGTGGTGGCTAGCTATACTTTTAGTTTTAGTTCAATTACATTTATACCTTTAATGGGAGCGGTTAGCTCGTACTAATAATAAAGTAATTCAGAAATCAATAACAACGTTGTGTTATTATTATGCATTGGCCAAAAGGCCAATGTGATGAAATAAAGATCTTAAATAAATAATTGGCGCCCAACAAAGTAAGATCATCCACGCCCAACTATAACAACACCATCATCTACATTTGGATCAACAAGCAACTGGAGATTTAGTTTATATTTGTAAATATTAAATTAATCAAAAATTAAGACATGTAAGTAGACTTTTTAATAAAAATAGACTTCAAAATTTTTTGCACTTTTTGAGAAAAAAAAAAAAAAAAAGAATTAAAAAAATAATGTGGAAATGTGTTTTAGAAAATGTGACAAGAATTTAATAATTCGGTGTAAGTGAAAACGTAACATGTAACTAAAAATTGTTTTTTCGGCTAAATTTTTCTTTCGTGAAAGTTTCATCCTGAAGTGCTCGTCCATAACAGACATGGATATAATCGAGCTACAGAAGGTGATAGAAGCGGCGGTGAAAAATGCCGTCCGCGAACGAACGGAGCGATTAGAGAAACAATTCCAAGTTCAATTTAACGATATAACATCAAGATTTGACCACATCTATGCCGATAGAAATTCCTTAGGTACGGAAGAGGATAGACGGAAAATTGACGATAGTTCTTCATGTAAAAACATGAATGTTTTTTCGGAAAAATGTTCGACTTCTAACGAAGCGAAAATTGTCAACTCTTCAGTTAAAATTGATTACGGGACACCCGATGTTCATAAAAATGAACTAATAGAATTCCATAATAAATTAAAGGAAACAATTAAAAAATTTTGAACTAAATAAACCCAAGGAATTACTGACCCCTAGCGAGGCAGTAACCTTAAACAGTTTAGTTCCAATAAATACAAATAATTAAAATTCAGTTCAGATAATTGAACAATCAAAAAGCCGTAATAAAATACGGAATAACTTTAAGAAATCGGACCTGAAGAAATCTAAGGTATATTCGACCTCTAACGAGGCTATAACCGTAAACACTTTAGCTCCGATAATTAATCACACGTTACAAAAAGTGTCGAGCACTTATAAACAATTGGATATAAATAAACCGAAAGAATTTTTGACCTCAAACGAGGCAATAATCGAAAAGTCTTTGGTCTGCTTAAAGTCTGATAATAAAATTATACCTATTAAAGTTAAATCTCAATTTAAAAATAAAGGACTTAGATATCCCCTATTTTTGGAGGACAAACAAAAAGAAAATAACAGTAGCGACAAGTTAATTGAAAATTTAAATGAAATAAATGAAGTTTCCATTATGGATTACAAGAAAGATTTTAGAAATTATAATAAAATGTATCTTCATGACTATATCAAAATCAGATTAAGTCAATTTAAAAATAAAAAAATGAAATACTTCAGCCAAAAGAAGTAACACAGTCTGATAAAAATGACAAGAGGGTTAAATATATTAATAAAAATTTTGTAAGAAAGAATTCACACAAAATTATAACACATGGTTTGCTCTTAGAAAAGAAGAGTCGATATAAAGTACTACATCGTTTGCTAATAAACAATAAAAACCCGTTAAGCAGATGTAATACACACAGGCAAAATAGGGTGTTTGACAAAGGCAAAAAAGCCTACTATAATCTTATTTGTATTTAATCCAATTTAGTTGATTTTTAAGTTTGTTTTCTTAAAAAATATTAATATACAAATTTTCTAAAAACGATTTAAAATATCATACAATCCCATTTTTAGCATATTATTCAGCAGACAGGTTGAAGTTTTATAAGACAACCGAAAAAAATTGCAAACTGACGACAGCTTTAGCAAACCGTTCTATTTAAGCCATGATTCCATTATTCGTCCTAGCTATATTACTATCTGTCCTAACTCTAGCTTCTACCTAACATTGGCATATTAATCTTTAGAAACTCAATACTACCTCTTAGTTGAGAATAACTTATTTATTTTCCAATTTTTTATTCAAATGATTACATGATTTTCCGCACTTTAAGAAAGGGTTTGTTCTTTCTTAGCCAAAGTAAAAAAATCATTGGTGCACTCAAATTTTTTCTCTAAATGTTTGTTCTTTTTAATTTTCCTTTCTTCGGACATTGTTTTATGGAAGAAAAAATGTTTAACGATCTTAGAAGTTTGATTAAAGGACACTCTTGATCTGTTAAAAATTTGTTTTTAACATAATTGAATTTTATTAAATGAATTTATTAGCAAAGATCTCACTTTACCATTAATTAGAAATTTCTTAAATCCTTCTCTGGATTAAATTCAAGTTGAATTAACAAACGAACCTCCACCAAAATTCAAAATTTACCCTAATTTCTTTACTACAATAAATATCCGCAATTTGTCCAATTGCTTAGTCCATCATTAAGATTGGCAGAATAATAGTAAATCAAATGCAAACAAACGATCCAAGGCAAATGTTGGTCTATTAATAGAGCAATTTCTAGTATCATTAAAACAAAACACATATTACCATCAGATATCTTCTACAAGAAACCTCTCAGAGCTGCGAAGGTAGAAGGTAGAATTTAAACTATAGGCATTTGTAAACAAAACAAAGGAAGTGTCAATAAAATATTTTAATTAAAAAATGTAACATTTGATTAAATATAATTTTCATTTTTAACGTTTCTATGTCATTTCACTAATAACTCGCAAAAAATATAACTCTTTCAAAATACTCGAAATCGCTAAGAATTAATTGACGCTTTTCAAACCCTTGTTTTGCAAATCAAAATTCACACGTACATATGCATATTAGGGCTTTATTTTTTCAAATTCAACAAAATACCGCACATATTAACAAGGTTTTCGCATTGTATCCACTTAGGTATTGTTTGTTCTGAGTTGAGTCTATTGCAAACTTTACCTTATTTCATGAGCATTAGGCAACTTTAAAGTTGGTGTCAACTTTTTATTAATTAAATTTAATAATTTGGATTACATTTATGTTTAAAATATGATTTACATATCGCAATTTCGCTCACCGCTACCTTAACTTGACAGACTAGGTATTTCCTAAATCGGATGTACATGAATTTTAGAGAAAAATCGGTCACTAAAGATGTTCAGTAGATCGACATGTTTGTTATTGTAATGAATACACAAAAGCTCTTAAATTTTGCATGTGAGAAAAAAGGGCATAATAATGTTTAGACAATCTTGGACATTACTTTAGCCATAGCTAAAACCCTTAGAACTGATTGCCGCATTCTCTAAAAACTCTATCATGGATATGAGTGAATTCATCCTCCGTGGGAAATGATTTTAATGGTATTTTAACCTCATCGAAAATAGAAATAAAAGCACAAAATTTCGTTTTTAAATGGACACTTATATTACAGCACAGGTCAGCAATCTGAGTTTTTACTTATATAAATACTCCATGACTAGTATCTTAATAATAATTCGAACAATTTTTCGACGATTTTTTAGAAGGGGAGTGGCCCGAAAGGTCAATTTGCGATAGATTTATTTGCTTTCTTTCCTTTTATTGCATTGTCCAAGCTGTATTTTTGTTTCTGTTTAATAAATCAATATTACAATAGCATTGCCGTTAGGTCCACAAAGATAATTCAAGAGATCAATTTCTTTTTTATATGCCGGTTAAAAAATCAATAGCGAAATGGGACGGAAAGGTAAATGAAACCAACTCATAGGCAAATCTTGGATATAAGTAATAATAGTGACCAAAATTGCACAGTTTCGCTCAAATTCTGAATTTTAAGATTATTGTCACACTAGCTAAATATAACGTTAAAAACTCCCCAAATTTAGGGAATAATAAATTGAAGTCTATTTATTGAAAGGTTTATAATTTTGCAATTTAATTAAAATTATTAGTTAATGTAAAATTATTAATTAATGTGAATTTATAATAACCATTTAGAATAAGTTATGTAGTGCATGTATTATTTATAATATATGTAGCTCACCTGCGATCGGATTGAATAATAAATCACCAAACAAACAGCAACCACAATGATCGAGCGACGACGATATAAACGCACGACTAAATAATGGTCAAGATATATTTACCAGGTTACATAAAGAGCACAACAACAACCCAACTTTGGCCGAAAATTCTTCAAAATATCAAAATGTTTGTTTAAGTTTTCAGGCAGACAGTTTTGACAGATTGAAACCAACCACCAAGCCATTTTACGCCACCTTATTATTCCATCATGCGCACTACTAAGTACCGATAGTGTCACCATAAGACATGTTTTCACCCACACTCCTGGATCCACTCGCTTTCACGAAATCCGAATATCCTGGAGTAGAGTCCAGCTGCCAAGCGGTCATAATATTTCCTGTAAACCATAACGACACCATATTGCAGTTGGAAGAAAATACAGTTGCAGAATGCGACGATAGGGTCATAGCTGTCAACAATTGTGCAAAGGTCAACCAAGCAACATTCTGCAGAGTAATGAAAAGCGATACCTGTGCGCGTGCAATTCATTCAGGAGGTTCTGCCCAATGCCACACACAACCAAGTCACTTAAGACCTATAACCATCGTGGACGAGGGTGTAATAGTAATCAACGACCAATCCGCAAGGGTTAGAACAGATAACAACCCTGAAATGACCATAAGCGGTACTTATCTCATCACCTTTGAGAACACAGCTACAATAAACCACAATGGAAACCTAATGAAAGCACCAACAATAGCCTCTTCACCGTTACTGGACATCATTGGCCATAATGATGTTTTAAGCCTGCCGATGTTGCACCGAATGAATGAGCAAAACCTGAAAATCATAAAGGAACTTAGGGATGACGTTGCATCAGATGGCTCCCCAAAAATGTTGTTTGCCGTTGCAATGACAGAAAGTCTATCTTTTAGTGGCGCTATCATCCTTTGCCAATATCTTAAGACAAGACGTGCTTCTAAGAAAATTCAACGAGTTGTTGAAAGCTATGTCGTGGCTGGGACACCCACTTCTTAAAGGGAGAGCAGTTATCAGGAAACAAATATGCTATTAAATATGTAGTTAAAAATATAAATTAATATTATTAATAAATTTGAATAGTTGCAATAAGGTGCTGACATAGCTGTTAACGCCCTGATTGCGACAATAAGAATATTAAGTAGGGCAATAAGGTGCTGACTTTGTGTCAATGCCCAAATTGCCACAATATGCTTATTATACAATTTGGTGGTGGCTAGCTATACTTTTAGTTTTAGTTCAATTACATTTATACCTTTAATGGGAGCGGTTAGCTCGTACTAATAATAAAGTAATTCAGAAATCAATAACAACGTTGTGTTATTATTATGCATTGGCCAAAAGGCCAATGTGATGAAATAAAGATCTTAAATAAATAATTTACACACATAGGAAGAATTTTGCTAATTTAGGGATTACAGAAACTTGAACTGTACACTATCAGTAGCGTCGATCACCAACTCGAGTTTCTTCAAAACAACCTTCTTTGCCTGTATAATGCAACGGTTCCAATTAAGGAAAAGCTAATCATTTCCCTTGTATAAAAGAAAGAGATAACGCTTACTTTAGGTGGAAACGTTTTGAAACCGTGGAATTATATGAAGAGTTTAAAATAGCACGAAGAAGAGTGAATGTAAATATTAGTGCTCCCAAGACGGAATACTATCTTAATAGATTTAGCTCAGCCATTAATGCGCTGTAGTAAAATCTAACGCCGTTGGACCTGACGGAATTGACCCCAAATTTCTACGCATACTTCTCCCCTGAATCAGTGTTTATATTACTTATTTGTTTAATCAAATCCTAACTACTAGCACCTTTCCATCAACATGGAGGCATGCTAAAGTGGTTCCAATTCCCAAAGCCAATAGTGAATTCCGACCCATTGCAATTTTATGTTTCCTTTCTAAAAAAAATTTTACACAAACAAATAGCGGAGTACCTACAACGCGAATCGTTGTTAACTGAATTGCAATCAGGTTTCAGTGCGGTTCACAGTCAATAAGAAGTGATATTGACGACAACATGGTATCCTTCCTCATCCTTCTCGACCATTCAAAGGCTTTTGATACCGTCGATCACCAAAATCTGCTTCTCAAACTTCGAAAACTTTTCCATTTTTCTTTGACGTCGACAAAGCTTATAAATTCTTACTTAATGAATCGCTCACAATCGGTATACATAGGAAACAAAATAACCAGATATTTCGCGCGACATGCCCTTGTTAAAATAATGGGTGGGAAAGGAGGATTGTATTTGCATATTGTGATTCGCTAAGTCGAGACAAATTAAATGTGGCTTTTAACAGCATCATACGATACGTCTGTGGTTTAACTAGAACACAACATATCTCGCATCTTACAAAGTCTCTTTATGGATTCAGCCTTAATACCCTAATGAAAATTAGGACCTTGCAGTTTTTGCACAAAATTATTACTACACATTCACCTAACTATATTTACCAAAGAATTTCATTCAGTAGATCTAATAGAGGGAGAAATATCAAACCCAAAAGAAGAAAAAGTCTCGTCTAAAAATGGTATTTTTTATTGGCGCTACACGTCTTTGGAACACTCAGACAAAAATATTCTCCATCAAATTTCAATATAAATCGCCCAATAAATGAAATATGTATTTGCAATATATATCAAGAAAACATATACATCAAGTTTGCCAACAAAACACCCAAATTTTTTTTAAATAAATTTGTTTTGTTCTTTTTCCGAGTTGATGCATGAAAGTAACATGAAATTTAGTTCTTGACGAAAGGTGTTGAAAGAAGAAATATTCTACATAAAATTGCATTGTAAGTTCCAGAACAAACTAGATATCTCAGTAAAACACTTCGCTAAGAAAATGACGTTACAACATTAGATATTATAGGTAGAAATTATTTGTTAAACTTTTAGACTCGAAATTAAAATGTATTCCATACTGAGTAAAAATCTCCTAAAATACTTTACTTTTTGGGGGTTGTGTCAAAAGAAGAAATGTTCCAAATCAAATTTCATCATGAGTCTCTTACCGAAAGAAATTTGTAGCTATAATATTTAACATCTCCAGAAGCTGTCGCTATTTATATAGGATTTAGGACCACATTTTTATTCACATTTTCGTTATCTGCGGTCACAAAATATATTGAAGTTTTTTGATAATAAATTCTTTCAGAATAGTATGTGTGCTCGATCCAAACTGTTTTTGAAATATCTATGTTGAATATATATAGGGAAAATGTTAATATCCCAGATCGGACTTTGGAAAATAACGTATTTTAGTACTATAAACTAAAATAACATCATCAGGATAAGTCATAGGTTCCTGATATTTGTCATGACCCTAAATACTCTAATGATGGCAGCTACGCTCTGATAAAATTGACTGAATTTACCCTGGATGGAGAATATTTTTGTCTTTGACGTCTTCTATCTAGAATGAAGTTTTGTGGGACAAAACTTAATAAACTCAGCTAAAGTACAACATTAACCCTAAAACGTGATTTTACTTTTGGCAGAGTCCTGGCGTTTTGGTACGATTTAGAGTTTTGATGTATTCGGGAACCTATAGTAAAATTTTATGACAAATAATTTTGTAGAATATTTTGATTTGATACGAACCCATTTTAAAGGAGTTTTTAAACGTTTCTGAAAAAGGGACCAAAAAGACCCCTTTGTTGACTCGCATGAGGATTAATTTTTTCATAAAAAGATACCCCGTATTGTTGTCAGTAATATTGCCAAAGACACTTTATACCTAAAATGCAAGGATTCCAAGAAATCTGATGTCGAATATTTCAAAACCTATAGAAATGGGCGGAAATTGCCACGCCTATTTAGGTTACTTCCCGACGTAAACTTTCAAAACGCAGATACACGTGTCTTCTTTTTTTCGGTCCTCTTTCATAATCTGTGCGGGGTTTCTTGTAATTTTAAAAAAAGTTCGATTTTGTTGTACAGTGTTATTAACGTGTATTTCGCATGTGTTTACTACACAAATGTCAAAACAGAACTAGAGATGGGTTTTACCGGGTATTTACCCGGTAAATACCCACACGGTGGGTAAATACCGGGTAAATACCCATTTGTGGGTATTTATTTGGGTATTTACTATATTGAATGGCAAATACAACATTTTACACCCTATTCCTGGGTTTAGGTTGTAAATTCGTTTCAAATGGATAGTTTTACAATACTTTAGACTAGTGGGTAAATACTTGGGTAAATACCCGAGTATTTACCCTAGTGTTGGGTAAAAACTCATTAACTGCCGAACTACTTGACGTAGGCTGACAAAATTTGGCTTACGTCTTTCTTATGGCAACAGAACTTTTGGTACTGAACATGGGGTCTCTGGGTCGATGTTTTGATATAGCCCCCGTATAGCCGTACCTCCCGATTTGAGGTATTTTTCATCTATTAGCCACATTTTACAACCAAATTGGCTGTAATTTGGCACAGTGAGTCCTCAAGGAGCAGCAAATATCCTTGTAAAAATTTGTCAATATAGGTCCACGTTTTCTAATAGCCCCCATATAAGGGTACCCCGATTTCGAGTATTTACCCAAATTTTGGGTAAAAACTCCTTAACTGCCGAACCACTTGACGTAGGCTGACGAAATTTAGCTTAAATCTTACTTTTGTCAAGAGAATATCTAGCATTGAAAATGGGGTCTCTGGGTCCATGTTTTGATATAGCCCCCATATAACCGTACCTCCCGATTTAAGGTATTTTTTGTCTATTAGCCACATTTTACAACCAAATTTGCTGTAATTTGGCACAGTGAGTCCTCAAAGAGTATAATATATCCTTGCACATATTTGTCAACGTAGGTCCACGTTTTCCTGTAGCCCCCATATAAGCTACCCCGATTTCGAGTATTTACCCAAAATTGGGTTAAAACTCATTAACTGTCGAACCAGTTGACGTTGGCTGACAAAATTTGGCTCAAAACTTTCTTATATCAATAGTAATAAGGGTATTGAAAATGGAGTCCCTGGGTCCATGTTTTGATATAGGCCCCATATAGCCGTACCTCCCGATTTAAGGTATTTTTAACTATTAGCCACATTTTACAATCATACTGACTGTAATTTGGTACAGTGGGTTCCCAATATGTATAAAATATCCTTGCAAAAAATTGTCGACGTAGTTCCACGTTTTCTTGTGGCCCCAATATGGGTTTCTGAAATCGGGAGGTACGGCTATATAAAAAAGTGGACCCAGGGACTCCATTTTCAATACTAAATATTCTCTTGATATAAGTAAGATTTGAGCCAAATTTCGTCAGCGTACGTCAAGTGGTTCGGCAGTTAAAGAGTTTTTACCCAAAATTTGGGTAAATACTCGAAATCTGGGTACACTTATATGGGGGCTATTAGAAAACGTGGACCTATATTGACAAATTTTTGCAAGGATATTTTCTACTCCTTGAGGACTCCCTGTTTAAAATTACAGCCAATTTGGTTGTGAAATGTGGCTAATAGATGAAAAATACCTTAAATCGGGAGGTACGGCTATATGGAGGCCATAGTAAAACATGGACCTAGAGACCCCATTTTCAATGCTAGATATTCTCTTGACATAAGTAAGATTTGAGCCAAATTTTGTCAGCCTACGTCAAGTGGGTTGGCAGTTAATGAGTTTTTACCCAAAAATTGGGTAAATACACGAAATCGGGGTACCCTTATATGGGGGCTATTAGAAAACCTGGACCTATATTGACAAATTTTTGCAAGGATATTTTCTACTCCTTGAGGACTCACTGTTTAAAATTACAGCCAATTTGGTTGTGAAATGTGGCTAATAGATAAAAAATACCTTAAATCGGGAGGTACGGCTATATGGAGGCCATAGTAAAACATGGACCTAGAGACCCCATTTTCAATGCTAGATATTCTCTTGACATAAGTAAGATTTGAGCCAAATTTTGTCAGCCTACGTCAAGTGGGTTGGCAGTTAATGAGTTTTTACCCAAAAATTGGGTAAATACTCGAAATCGGGGTACCCTTATATGGGGGCTATTAGAAAACGTGGACCTATATTGACAAATTTTTGCAAGGATATTTTCTACTCCTTGAGGACTCACTGTGCTAATTTATAGCCAATTTGGTTGTAAAATGTGGCTAATAGATGAAAAATACCTTAAATCGGGAGGTACGGCTATATGGGGGCTATATTAAAACATGGACCTAGAGACCCCATGTTCAGTACCAGAAGTTCTTTTGACATAAGAAAGATTTATGCCAAGTTTTCTCAGCCGACGTCTAGTGGTTCGGCAGTTAAAGAGTTTTTACCCAAAATTTGGGTAAATACTCGAAATCGGGGTATACTTATGGGGGCTATTAGAAAACGTGGAACTATGTTGACAAGTTTTTGCAAGGGTATTTGCTACATATAGAGAACTCACTATGCCAAATTTCAGCCACTATGATTGTACAATGAGGCAAATAGACAAAAAATACCTTAAATCGGGAGGTACGGTTATATGGGGGCTATATCAAAACATGGACCCAGAGACCCCATTTTCAATGCTAGATATTCTCTTGACATAAGTAAGATTTGAGCCAAATTTTGTCAGCCTACGTCAAGTGGTTCGGCAGTTAATGAGTTTTTACCCAACACTTGGGTAAATACTCGGGTATTTACCCAAGTATTTACCCACTTGTTTAAAGTATTGTAAAACTATCCATTTTGAATCGATTTCATAGCCTAAACCCAGAAATAGGGTCTAAGATGTTGTATTAGCGATTCAATATAGTAAATACCCAAATAAATACCCACAAATGGGTATTTACCCGGTATTTACCCAATTTACCCAATTTACCGGGTATTTACCCATTGGGTATTTACCCACTGTCCATCTCTAAACAGAACTGACATTAGGGGCCAATCGCAAAAATTATAGAATTTTCTGATAGGAGTATTACTTTTGCGCCACCTTGTACTAGGCAATAACTCTGTTATCTGGCCCCGTACATCATCGCAATTGACAGCAGTCGAAAGGTTTAAAATTCGTCTTCCGAATTTGACTTACGAGAGCGAAATGTATCTTCCAGGAATGAAGATATAAGATGTACATATATTAGACATTTTACCAATTTTCGCACAAAAGTTTCGGTCCATCTAACCCGCTAAATATTGTCTGATCATCATTTTAAATTGCAAGCTTCTTCCTTATTGTAAATCCAAAATTTTACATACAAATTTCGTGCAGATCGGACTATTATTGTAGCCTACAAAATCGGATAAAAATTTTGTTTTTGGTCCATTTCATCCCCTTAATATTTTGCGATCATCACCAAAAACTACAGGGGTCTATTCTGGTCTGAACCCGACCTCCATACATTTTGAGACGTTTGGTCCATAATTGCGGCCTGTAGCGTGATTACAATTTTTAACGGACGGACACACATCTCAAAATTTCTTTATCTCGTCGAGATATGAATTTTGGTATACCACATTCGCGGTGTTACATGAATTTTCGGAAAAACAAACTTATAACACCCTTTCCACATAGTGTGTAGGTTATAACTAATCGACAAAATTTTTCGAAATTTCATCAGCTATGAGAATCCCAAATTTTTTTTCCAACATTCTTCTCAAAATTTCACACTATTTAAAAAGCTTTGTAAAAATTACACGAGGACATTAATTAAAGTCATGTTTTCTCGCACATATTCTAAGCGTAAAACAAAGAAGAATATTTTTTATTTAATTTTAATCACGTTTTTAATAATGTTTTATGATTGTCAATTGTTTTTGAAATGTTGCTGAAACGTGTAATTTGTAATTATTTTTCAAAGTCATTTGCAGTCACCGAAAAAAAACAAATCGTTGATTTATTTATTGGATTTTTGTTGTTGTTACTGTTTTCCCAAGCACAAATTGAAGGGAGGTTATTTTAATTAGTTGTTGTGTCTGTTGTAGTGATTACCTGAATTTTTGTCATTATTTCTGTAATGTGTTTTTGTTTTTGGCACATTTTTGTTTATTGTTTTTCTTTCTCAGTTACATTACAATTTCTTTAAATTTACATGAACGTATTTTGACGCATTTGAGGGTGTGATAATCAGTACAAACATTTTGGACGCCATGGCAGGCGGCTTGGCTTACACGGTCTGGTGTTTACTTTAATTGTTGGTAGTTGTTTGTAACACATTTCAAAATATTTCCAATCGGTGGATACGGGCGCTACACCAGAAACATGAGGTGACAAAACTTATGTAAGGTCCACCAATATTCCCGATGAGAGTGCAGTTCAATTAATTTTTTATAAGGGACGGGCCTATTTCTTAACTGAAATACTCAGAAAATCCAGAATTTTTAAGATACGAGGTTTCCTTCTCCGTGCGCAAAGTGGTCATGCATTACGGTGGCTCCCAAGCCAAGGTTTCATATTAAAAATTGTGTTCAATTAGATTTACAATTCAAGGCCTTTCACCGGAATTCAAGATATTCGCCCCGTTTCAGATCCACATGCGTAGCGTAAGGTATCACATGGTCGATTCCACCAACTCCAGCCTGTGTAAAATGTTTATTTATCTTATACTTCTTTTTGTTTACATATTACGTGATGAGAAAAAATGCCCCAAAATGTTTCTTACCCATAGACTGACTCTCTGATGGTTGTCAATGATGGTTTGATGGCATTTGTCGACACCATCGTTTTTCCAATTTTGAAATGGCGAAGGAAGAAGAAATTGTTGTCATTATGATTATTGGGCTGTCTAATGCCTCTGTGATTTGTTGATTTTTTTGACGCTTATAAGTGGTAGCTGGGAATAAATTTCGTAGTTTTACGTTTAATGAATTCTTTATTGCGTGCGTTTTGTTTTTTCTTCACATTACATTTCATTACGTTTTTCGACTACTTTGCTTAGATTTATTTATGTAAAATATTTGTGACATTATTACATTTAATTTGTTAAAAACAATTTTTAATTGCCGATTATATCTTCTGAAAAAAAACGCTGCTGACACTAGCCTAACACTGACGCCAGTTTCGTTTGTTCACACGTGTGATCGGTGTTGGTTGTTATTTAGACTGCTGATATATGATGTCGGATAGTGTGAAACAATTTTTTTCCATGGTTTTGCCACCATTTTCATACCCAGTTTGTTCACACGATCGGCAATTTGTTTAAAATTAGATGTCTTTACAACCGCAACAACTTGTTGTTGCTCGACGAACCATTGTAGGCAGTTCTTAGTAGGCTAAATAAAATGTTAACCATTCGTAACGTTAATTTCTTTTAGATCATATGTGTGATAAAGAAGGTTTGTCAAAGCATAACGACGACGGCGTTTGAATAAAAAAATATTTTAATTATCAAATTTCATGAAATAATTTGTAGTTTAAAACTTCGTTTATAACTTGTTTACGTTTGCACTTTACGAGAAATAAAATATGTGGCCAAATATTTTCAGAAGTAAATACATTTTAAGTAGTATTTATGTTTATGGTTTTTATAGCCGCTATCGCCACATTTATGGGGTCTAATAGGCGCGTAACGTAGGGTATGGAATTTATATGAAAATGTGCAGGATTTATCATGGTTCTTCTTTCATATAAAGTGGATAATGAATCTCTGTGGTGTTACCCTCAGATTAAAACAAGTACAAATGAATCAGTCGGTTTTGTCGACTGCTACAAACCCTCAGCGTATGACTGTAAAAAGCAAATCAACATACATATGTATGTATATAAAGAGTAGTGCATATAGGAGTGTAGTAGGGTAAACAAGTAAAAAGGCGTTAATTTCGGCAGAGCCGCATTGTTTGGAGCCCGGACATAACTCCCGCTGATTTAACTCACAAAATGATTTTAGACGTTATGTCCGCTGTGCTTTGCATGTACATGTACATATATATATATTTATACCCCACACCACTATTTGGAAAGGGTATTATAAGTTTGTTTTGGGAAAAATGCACGTAACACCGCAAAATATCTGTCCTAGACCCCAATGCACAGTGGTCCCATTTGTATGGGAAGGTGCGACAAAAATATTTATAATCGTCGGATCAATCTGATTTTTTCAGTATATGCTAAAATTAAGTAAAAAATACTTTAGCCAAATAATCATCAATATGGGTCCAGTTTTTCATATAGCCCCCATGTAGCGGTACCTCCCGATTTCAGGTATTTTGAAGCTTTTATCTACAGTCTAGGATTTATCTTCGTTCCTCTTTCATCTCAAGTGAACACTGACCTCCCCGTGTTGTCACTTCAACACCCGTTTAAGGTAGCGAGCTAAAAAGTGCCGCGCGTTCACCCATAAGAACGTTAAAGCTTGAGTTTGGGCGCAGGGTTAGTAACTCTCCCCTAGAAAAAGCAGGCTACTGTGAAAAAACAAACGACAAGAAAAACAAATCCCTCAAAAGTTGAGGACCCCCGCAAACGTTTTAAGGACCATGATCTGCGAATCTACACCTGGAATATTCGCACTCCTTATAGAGAAGGTGCAGTTTACGCATTGGCAGATGTACTTTAAAAGTACGAGGCCGACATTGCTGCCATACAGGAAATACAATGGAATGGGAAAGGCGTCACGACAACACCTAAAGGTGACGCACTGTATTTTAGCTGCCATGACATAAAGCATGAGTTTGGTTGCTGATTTTCACCATTCATACCAGTGAATGAAGGACTTGCTACAATTCGAATAAAAGCTAAATTCTTCAACATCAGCTTTATTTGCGCTCATGCTCCCACTAAAGAAAAGGACGAACAGACCAACGATATATTTTACGAGCGCTTAGAAGAAACATATGACCGTTGCCCTGCCCATGACATTAAAATTATTCTAGGCGATTTTAATGCCAAAACTGGAAAGGAGAATATCTTTTGCCCAACAGTCGGGAAACACAGTGAAACATCTGACAATGGTATGAGTCTGATAGACTTTGCAGCTGCAAAAACATGGTAGTTAGCAGTACCAGATTTAATCATCTCGATATTCATAAGGGCTCCTGGCTGTCTCCAGATCAAAGAACAAGTAATCAAATTGATCATGTTGTGATAGATGGAAGACATTCATCGAGCGTGTTGGATGTACGATCGTTCCGAGGCGCAAACATTTATTACGACCACTACCTTGTTGCAGCAGAGGTACGTACCCGTCTAAACGTTGCAAATAAAGCACGAACAGACACAACGCGGAAGTTGGACATCGATAGGCTGCAAACACAACAGATAGCCACATCATATTCCACTCAACTAGCCCAATTGCTTAATAAGAGCACTCCTTGTCCCGATAACATAACAACACAATGGCAAAATATTGCCCACTCCATGCAAACAGCCGCAAAATCTATACTTGGATACCAGAGACCTCCACAAAGGAATTCATGGTATGACCAGGAGTGTCGTGCTGCTACCGAAGAGAAAAAATGCGGCATATAGAGCTACTTTATAATCAGTAGCAACGCGTAGCGCACGAGAGAGATATCAGGAGAAAAGGAGAGAAGAGAAACGTCTTTTCCGCAAGAAAAAGAGAGAAATGGAAAAGCGGGAGTGTGAAAACATCGAGATGTACAGAATGAAGTCCGAAAATTCTACCAAAGAGTGAAACATCAAACAGATAGCTTTGGTACAGGCACACACTCCTGTAGGGACCAGCAAGGTAATCTGGTAACAGATACAGATAGCGTGCTCAGGATATGGAAGGAACATTTCTCCAATCTGCTGGTATCCGATTGTAGCGAAGACGATGATACCACAGATCCAATCCCAGAAGATGGTATATAATGTATACCGCCCGCCCAAGATGAGGTAAAAACAGCAATCAATCGGCTGAAGAATAATAAAGCAGCTGGAACCAAAGGCTTACCAGCCGGGCTGTTTAAACCCGGAGGCGACGCGCTGATAAGGTGTATGCATCAGCTAGTTAGCACCATCTGGCAGGAAGAACGGGTACCTGGCGATTGAAACCCGAGCATCCTGTGTCCCGTACACAAGAAAGGAGATAAGACTGTATGCTCCAACTATAGGGGCATAAGTCTTCTCCCTATTGCCTATAAGATAGTGTCAGGGATATTGTGCGAACGACTAAAGCCAATGGTCAACGAAATAATTGGACCATACCAATGTGGCTTTAGACCTGGCAAGTCCACCATTGAACAGATATTTACCCCGCGGCAAATCCTGGAGAAGACCCAAGAGATGCAGATCGACACATATCACCTTTTTGTCGATTATAAATCAGCATTCGACAGTCCCCTCCGATCAAAGGTATTCCATGCAATGTCTGAATTTGGTATCCCCGCAAAGCTCATCCGGCTTTGTAAGATGACTTTAACTGATACTTGGTCCTCAGTTAAAATTGGAAAGAACCTCTCCGAACAGTTCAGTACCAAAAGAGGTTTCAGACAAGGAGACAGCCTTTCGTGTAACCTATTCAACATTTTGCTGGAAAAGGTAATACGAGATGCAAATGTCAAAAGAAATGGCACAATTTACACCAATAGCCACATGTTACTTGCTTATGCTGATGACATAGACATCATGGGACGATCATTAAAGGAAGTAACTGATACCTTTAGGAAGGTCGAAGCAGAATCTGCGAAAGTGGGTCTGGCGGCAAACGGCGAAAAGACCAAATTGATGGTGTCGACGCGCAAAGCGTCCATAGAGCTCGGACCAACTGTGGAAGTTGGTACCTATAATTTTGAGGTAGTTAAACACTTCGTCTACCTCGGCACTGCCATAAACACAACAAACAACATCAGTTGTGAAATAAGAAGAAGAATTGCACGAAAGATCTACGGGCCGATTTGCGTTGACGGTGAATATCGACGTCGTATGAACCACGAGCTATATAAAGGGTTGTTTACACCATCTATCAATGTCGTATGAGATGTCAAATTTTATACCTGCGAATGTTGTACACATAGTGTGACCACTATGAAAATTTTCATCTATCAAAATGATTTGGCAACTCATATGTAAATTTTTCATTTAGGGAGCGCTCTATTTGATACGGCATTCTTGTATGTAAACATAAATTTATCAGCTGTTTTCTGGCATTCTCAAAAAAAAAAGAAAAACAAAATTTTTTAAAAAAGAAAATGGAAAGTTATTTATATTTAAATATTTAGAAAAGTAAAGAAAGGGTAATTGGTCGAAAGAAGCAGTCTTGGAAATGATTGCTTTGTGGCAAAAACATAAATGCCTCTATAACCCCAAAAACCTATTCTACCACAACAAACATGCTAGATATTCATTTTCCTTCAACCAAAATTAAAATTTGCGCAAATTTGCAACTCAACAATCAATGTAAACAATGACAAAAACAGCTGTTTTTATATTTATAGGTTATGTCATACGAAAATAACACTTGTAGGTATGAACGCACAAATTGAAAGTTGTATGGATGACGTCAATTTTGATAAACATAGAGAATGTCGAATGGGTGAAAGAAATGACAGCTCATATGACATTGATAGATGGTGTAAACAGCCCTTAAGCTATACAAAGACATGAATATAGTTAAACGTATCGAGATGCAACGATTGCGTTGGCTAGGCCATATCATAAGAATGAACGATGATGAACCCGCTAAAAAGGCGTATGAATACATGCCTCATGACGGTGCACGCAGAATCGGGAGGCCTAGGCTTCGATGGAGCATACAAGTGGATGAAGAAATGAAAAGGCGCGGTATTCCAGAAAGCGAAGCGATAAACATAGATAATTGGAGATCTTTTCTTAGTTCGGACTATAGATCAAATATTCTGTAATGGGCCAGCTAAGTAAGTAAGTACATTGCGCGACTTTTACCCATTTTAAGGTTTTTTGCATTGTGTGAGGCAACTGGCGGCACATTTTGGCCGATGAGTGAAACATCGAAATAAGCATAACTATTGAAAGAGATTGATTCGCTGTATCCAAAAACTGATGCGCATCAACTGTTGCGAATAATAGTTGCGAATAATAGGCTTTGTATGGGATTTTAGCGAAATAGTTGGAGAACTCCCAAATATTTTTTTCTAATTTTTCGAATCAAACAAAAAAATATTTTTGCAAAAATATTTTCCAACAATAAGTTTTTCTCTTTTGTTGTTGCTATAAGATGCAATTTATGTACCTAATCGCAATACATTTGGTTTTATATTTTTCTACACATTGCCTAGATTCCGCAGATGCTTTTTTAATTTATTTTTGAGGGTTTGTACGGACTCTGGTACAGGATAATTTGGATTTATTTTAATTCTTTTTATTATTTGATGATTTTCCGCGAAAATAATAGTAAATAATAATAAACATCTACAAATAGATATAGAATGCTGTTAACGATTTATGCAAACATTTTCTCATAACAACCAATAAGATATTTTTAAATATTTTTTTCTTTACATCAGAATAAACACCGCTATAACTTTTAGTCGAATCGTCCAATTTTGTGTCCAAAAATCGTACATGTGCTCGCAAAAAAAAATTTAAATTTTTTCAAATGGAAGTGCAAAGGAATTTTCATTTTTAACCTATAGCCTTTCTAGCCTAAATGCTGAGGGTATAAAAACAACTTTTTAGTAAAGTGTCCGATTTTACTCAACAATCCCCATATATTCTTTGTGGGATCTAAAATGATTATTACGAGGAGTTACAAACGGAATGACAAAATTGACATGCCCTCTAGGTAAAAAATGTCGCAAATGGCAGAAAGGCATATACGTGAAAGGCCGTTGGGTTTGGGAATCTATTCTTAGCGTATGAAACAAATATTCTGTACAGTGGCACGTAAGTTAATAATTTTAAAGAAATAAATCTGAGACTTTATTCATTCGTTACAATTTCTGTTTATTTCTATCTGGAATTTTTTCTTTGCAGTCATTTTTTGGCATGTTGGAATGTACATGTAAGTTTCCGATTTGTAAATAGTTCTGATCTGATTACGCCAAAGGCCTTGCAGTTGCAAATGTTAGTTTCTGTTTTGATTTTATTGTTCCACATACATATTTTAATCATTTTAAATAATTCTTCAAATATTTGATGTTTTGTTGTATATTACCTACAGTAAAAAAATTAATCATCCAATTACGTCAGAAAGATAATAATTCTTCATATTAATGAAATAATAAAAAAGAAACTATCGATTCATAAAATAATGTTCTAATTCACAATCAATTTTGTATGGAAATGGAATAAATCAGCATCATCCACATTGACCTCAATATGCCTGAATGTCTGCAAACAAAATGCCTTTTTTTGTTTACTATTAACTGGGCTCTTACTTCGAGAATTACTTTAATTTCCTGTTAAAATTATCATTAAGATTTTCCGAGTTGTAGGTGTAATAAATTTCCAATTTTCATGAAAAAAAAACGCAAGCAGCAGCATAAATTTTTCTAACAATATTTATGATATTTCCCGTGAAATTTATGATTTTTCCAGGAATTTTTGTTTTATTTCTTTGCCCAGCCTAACACGCTCGCGCTTTGTATTGTTAGACTACATATATTAATGTTTTTTGTGTTTATATTGAAACAGTCAATATGTTTACATAAAATGTTCAATAATTTACATTACATTGAAGTGAAGTGTCTGTTGTGTTGTTATCAATTTCGTTTTGATTCGACAACTTCATGAAATTTACAAATGAACTTCAATTTATTTTCGTTCAATTCTATTTTGTGTTTTCATTGTCTTCTGTGATGATTTCTAGCAAAGAGTGGCAGTCAGGCAGCCAGCAGCATCCCATCAACACATTGAAGAGTCTGTCTGACTGTTGGTTATACCCTTCGTAAATTTTCAAGATCCTCTTTATAAATATAATAATCACCCCTTTACATACATATGAACATACATAAGTATTTCTGGACCAACTGTAGGGGTTACTTATACAAGAAGAAGCTTGCATCTACATACATACGTACATAAATTCATTGCAATTGGGATTTCCTTATTTATTGTTTGTTTTTGTTGCATTTAAATTTTGAAATGCATTGTTTTTAGGTGCAAATGAATTGATTTGTAGTCAGAGCCGATACGAGGAAAGAAAACGTGAGTGTTTAATGGTGATGTTGATAACAAGCACGTGGTCCATATATCTAAACAATTATGCAATACCTTCTTTATAAATATTTAGTATGCTTTAAATTATTAACTCTCAGGAACGTGTTATCCTATTCAAAATGCTGTCACTCGGGTTCGATTAACAGAATTGGGGCATGGGGTAAATTTCGCCAAATATCTACACTCCAAGAATATTTTACCGAAATGTTGGAAAATCCACGTAGGTATTCAATGTCAAAGTAATATCCACTGCAAATCCTTTAGAAGATATATCCCAACCATCAAAATTAGAAGCAGCATCATCGGAGCCACCATTGTGCAGTTCAAGCATGTCCGCCTTGCACTCAGGAGGTCTGCCACTACACCTTTTTCAGATGTAATTCGAATTATTTTAATTGTAATTCGAGAATTATATTTGTAATTCGTAACATTTGCAATTCGAATTATTCCCTTTGTAATTCGAATTATTCCCTTTGTAATTCGAATTATTCCAATTGTAATTCGAATTATTCAATTTTTGATTCGAATTATTCCATTTGTAATTCGAATTATTCCATTTGTAATTCGAAATATTCCATTTGTAATTCGAGAATACCATTTGTAATTCGAATTATGCCATTTGTAATTCGTATTATTCCATTTGTAATTACACTTGGAATAATTTGAATTACAAAAGGAATAATACGAATTAAAAATGGAATAATTCGAATTACAAATGGAATTCTCGAATTACAAATGGAATTCTCGAATTACAATTGGAATAATTCGAATTGCAAATGAAATGTTACGAATTACAACTGAAATGTTTCCAATTACATCTGAAAAAGGTGTAGATTATTCTATTTGTAATTCGTATTATTCCATTTATAATTACAATTGGAATAATTCGAATTACAAATGGAATAATTCGAATTACAAAAGGAATAATACGAATTACAAATGGAATAATTAGAATTACAAATGGAATTCTCGAATTACAAATGGAATAACTCGAATTACAAATGGAGTTCTCGAATTACAAATGAAATGTTACGAATTACAACTAAAATGTTTCGAATTACATCTGAAAAAGGTGTAGAACGTGAGGCGGGATGCTCACTGCGATAACACGCAGGCAGGTACTGCATCGACAGCATCCTGTTGTACAGATGCACCGGTGAAACCATCGTCTCCTCATGAAGATGGTCCACTGGTGTAATGGGGAGGCACCCTATTGCATTCCTCAGGGCGGTATTCTGTCTGGTAGGTTTGAATATTCTTCCATTGACTAGCGCTAACGTTTGTATACCAGACCGCCGCACAGAGGACGAAATCATTGATCTAGCGGCGCGAAAGTCAAAAAATCAAAGTATAAAATTGCGAAATGTTTTCCATTATATCGATTACAGACACTCTGCTGACTAAGACTTTGTTTTTACTTTTTTGTTGTTGTAAATATTCACTCAGTTATTCAGTGTCAAGTGCAAGATATTTTGACGGATCAGATTTTAATCAAATTGTTGCTAAAACCTGATCTCATATTTGTTTAATTGTTAAATAAATTCGTAATAAAACTAAACAAAGTTTATTTTTTATTGATAGGGGAGGGTTTAAGTTAAATTAAAATAAAATGTTTGGGGCCTGAAGTTACAAAGTTATAAAGCAATACATTTTCAAAAATTATTATTTTTTGTATGTTTTTAGTGCAATATACTTTTGTTGGATGGAGCGTAACTACAAAGGTCCACCGAGGTTCGGTCCAGTTATTTTTTTAATAATTAAATTGGACTCCCTAGATTCCGAATAACCAAAATTTAGCTGCAAATAGCTGCAAATCTTGCTGATAAATGGTCTTGAAAAATAGCTTAAATCCTCAAAATACCCAAAATCTGTCGGTACGGTTATATGGGGGCTAAATCAAAATGTAGACCTATGTTCGCAATTTGGTGAAGAATTTTTGTGTCCACTGGGAACCCCAAATACCAAATTACACCTAATTTGGTCGGAAAATGTAGCTTTAAATCCCCAAACTCAAAGACATAAAACTGTAAAGATTGGGCATAGCGCATAATGCAGTTCAATTTTACTATTAAACCATAGAGAGTGTTTGTGTATAACAGACAACTAACAGAACACGACGACAACTAAAACAAGTATAACATAATTTTATGTCACCATATTGGAACATAACATTATGTTGGACCTCCAGAGCCATCTGCCGATGTATAGTAGCAATGTTAATGTCCCATCTTGTTATATTTTATGTCTTTGCCAAACTACTGAATGTCGGGAGGTACCTTAAAAGGGGCCTATACCCAAACGTGGACCTATGTCCACAATTTTTGGTGGTACTAGGAACCCTAAGTACTAAATTACAACTAATTTGGAAGGAAAAGGTGGCTTAAATCCTCAAAATATCGAATATCAGGAGGTACCGTTATATGGGGGCTATACCAAAATATTTGCCTATGTTGTTCATATTTAGTCCATAATTACCCACAGACACAGATTGAGTTTGTGCAAAATTTCAGAAAGATATCTTCATTCGTTTCCAAGTTATTAATTTCGCGCCGCTAGATCAGTGGTTTCGACCACTGTGCGCCGCCACGTAGCTTTCCACAGACCGGCCTATTGCTTTTTAAGAGGTCAACAATGTTTCTTCGTCAGCACACCAAGTGCTGCCGGCCAGCGACTTGAGGATCTTCTTCTTGCTTCTGATATTATCGCAAATATATGTGACGTGAGCGGATAACTTAAACATGCTATCGGACGTAACACCCAATATTTTGGGGTAGGTAGTGGTCGTAATCGAACACCATCGACCAATATGTTCAATGGGAGCCTCATTTCAGCCGTCCAAGTGGTGAACAGTGTGGGTAGCAGTGGATTTAGCGTTGGATATTTTCATATTACACCGATGGGAAAACTGCACATATCACGGTGCGCCTTAACTAATTTTAAATAGAAGGTGCTTACACCTGGGAAGTTTTTGCAGATTCTAAAACTACAATGTTCACATTTTAGGCGTATCCTATATAAATGGGCCTAAAGACAATATTGTAGCTGTGAAAATTCTTCACAAGATTTACCTTTATGATATTTTCGTAGGTTTTACCGATTTTGAGATATAGAAATTCAAATTGAGACAATGCCCTGACTGTATCGCCTCCTTATAAAACAATGTCATTACTGCAATTTCCCAAATTAAACTTATATATCTTGAAAATGGCACAAACTAGGAAAAAATAAGTCATCCAATCTTGTAGAGAATTTTCACAGCTTCAACATTTGCTTTAGTCCCATTTTGATATGACTTGCCGTTTCCAAGCAAAATCTTGAAGACTTAAAATAAAAACCTAAAAATTTGAACTGAAACTCTATATCTCTAAAATGGTAAAACCTACGAAAAAAGCTAAAGATCAGTCTTGTAGAGAATTTTCACAGCTACAAGATTTTCTTTAGACTCATTTCGATACGACTTGCGGTTTCCAAGCAAAATCGTGAAACCCTAAAACAACACTAAAATTGTGAATTTTAATCGCGATTTATTTGAAAATCCCTCCTACGATTTTTTCTGTTTTTTTATTTTTCTTATCTATGAACATTGCTGTTTCAGAATCCGCGAAATATTCCCATGTGTAAGCAGTTTTCATCAAAAGTTAGTTAAGGCGCACTGAGCATGATATTGTTTCATAAGGAGGCGATATACTTAGTGCATTGTCTCAATTTGAACTTCTATATCTCAAAAATAGTAAAACCTACGAAAAAATCATAAAAATCAATTTTGTGGAGAATTTTTACAGCTACAACATTTTCTTTAGGCCCATTTACATAGGGCTCGCGGTTTCCAAGCAAAATCGTGAAAACCTAAAGAACCCCTAAAAATGTGAACTTAAATCGCGATTTATTTGAAAATACCTCCCACGATTTTTTTGTTTCTTGATATTCCTCATCTATGAGCATTGTAGTTTCAGAATCTGCAAAAACTTCCAAGGTGTAAGCACCTTCCATTTAAATTTGGTTAAGGCACACCGTTATATATGTATGCCTTAGACTATAGGACCCATACGCCAATATCGTACAACCATCCGCATTCATTATGATATCTATGCCGTATGGAGTGTGTGGAATTTCAGAAAACCGGGATGGGGATATCCCTGCTTCACTCGCCGGGTTTTGGACTTCTTGTTTCTGGATTCCACAAACGACTGGCTTCCACACAAATAGTTGATCAACTAACGCTTCAAACAGGGTCGGACGGAAGTCTTCTATATACCCTTGAACAGGTTGGTATGGTTGACGTTGTCGAAGGTCTTTAACAGGTCAAGAGCCTCCAAGTCATCTAGAATCTTTGCTACTGGCGACAATAGCGAGATCGGTCTGTACGATTCACCTCTAATGGCATCCTTGCCTGCCTTTAGTAGCGGGAACACCCTGCAACTTTCCAGGCTTCTGGTACAATTTGGGTGGCTAACGATACATTGGGGACACTTGTCAAATACTCAGCCTCGGTTCATCCAGTTGTTTAAGCATTACCATTGATATTCCGTTTGGGCCCAACGCTTTGGATGATTTCGCTTTTCGGATGATGTCTGCTACATCGCCCATCGATTGAGAAGGCTGTTCTCATACGGCGTAATACACTCCAATTTGCCCTATCTCTCTTGGAATGCTGTATAAAAATTATAAATGGTTAAAATATCAAGAACACCTCATCGGATCTGTCACTGTCATACCGTTGAAAGTAAGCAGCCGTTATATCATCCTTCTTTTCCGGATTGTTGACTTCAAGAGTAAATTCCTAACGTTTAAATCTTCAGTGTTCGTACGACGAAGCTCATCACGCTCATTTACCAAAGTATTGGCTAATCACCACTTCTTTGGACTAAGTAAGCCGTTTAAAAGCAAAGCCCCCACTTGTCACAAAAATCATCTACCCGGTTGATTTGTGTTGGTAACCATAAAAGAGTTACAGATTCGAATTTAGAGAAAAATTTTGGTAGAGAAAATAATTCAACTAAGTGGTATAAAATTCTTAAAGAGAGAATTTCCTTATTAAAAAATCCGTGATTTTTTGTTTAGAAATAATTATTTGTTATCGATAGCTCATAGTCGCCCAGACAGGTAACGTCGAGTTCAATCGACAAATAACTCTTGCTGAAATGCATGTTTGGATATGTTATGTTAAATAGAGTATCATTACTAAACTCAAATTTGATGAAAACTATATTGACGAGAATTTATATTTTTAATGATTAAATGAATTTAGTCTACATCATCCACCTTTCCCCTCCTCACTCTTAACACCTTCTCAAAAATATGTACTGATATGTTTATATAAATACCTAGACATTATGTGATATGTTAAGTCTATCAAAACGTGTCTATGTTGAAAGATATTGGCGACCTGCAGCTTACTCTTTATATTGGAAATTTCGATTTCGTGGGATTTTCCTCATTGTCTATACAAAATCAATTTAATATTTCTTCAGCTGTGTTGGAATAAAAAGAAAATAAAGAAAAACATGGACAACACAACAGCCATTAGATATTTATGTCGATATTTATTTTTTTCGAGAACACTTTTTTCTTTCTCTTCAATTATTTTTAAGTGATTTGTTTAGATGTAGCAACACAACATTCAAATATATGGCATAAACAGACAGACATTAATGTAACAATGATTAGAAGAAGTCGGAGAAGAATCGAAGAAATTAATTGATTTATGTTAATATGGGTTTGTAGACATGAAATTGTAAATTGTTGGCATGAAATTTTAAATTAAAAAAAACAAGTTAGATGAATTAATCGTTAAATATTTAAAGAGACATTTATGTTGCATAAAATGTAATATTAATTTCAAAAAAATTTAATTTTGTATTATTATATAATTTAGCAAATATGACTATAGTATTATTGCAAAATAAGCTGAATAATGTAGTCATAAAATGCACTAAGGATTAATACAGCCGTGCAAGAAGAAAAACTCAATTAAGAAAGTAGCTTTTTAACGACATAAACAGAATGCTTACAGATAAACGCTCAAGAAAAATGGTTCGGCAGAAATTATTCGTCTATCGATGTGCATTCGAGTGACACAAACAAATCTTCCACTTTCATTTGTTCCAAAAATCTTACATATGAAATTTTGTGGCAATCAATTTTGTGGTAACCCAAGCCCCCTTAACGATCTTATTCCCGTAGTAATTTGCATGGGACCAAACACACAGAGCGTACATACGACGAGAGATTATCTAGCCATTCTTCTGACGTATTGAAAAATATTGAAAAACAAGTAAGAGAGAGTTATAGTCGGACAGGGCCGACCATGTGATACCCCACTCCACTACATCTGGGCAGTATTTTCCAAGGAATTTCTTTTATATGATTGCGAAATATTTTAGCCGTCCGTTCATCACACATACATAAGTTGATATATGTACATGGTCACATACCGGAGATATAGAACATACATACATATATTTTCCGTATTTTATAATGACCAATCGGGGCTTTTTCGCTATATATTATTAAAACAAGTTAGAAAGTATCAGTCAGCTGTGCCAACGGAGATATACCCTCAACCTCGGACACAAAGAAAATAAGTAAACTCAACAATTATAACGTCTCTATGGTTTTTTTTTAAATTTTGGGCCATATGTACTCCATATTCGGACGTATACAAGTCTCTAAGAAATAATACGATGTACAAAATTAAGACCAAGCAGGTTTCTTCCTTCGAGGGTTATCTTAGGCACTTGTCAGTTTAGTTGGCGTAGTTCCAGGAAGTATGGACTTGCAAAAAAAAAATTGCACCGTCGTAAAAAGTGCTGCAAGGTGAACATGTTTCAAACAAATTCAAAACGGTTCGAGAAGAGTTGTTAAACTATACTTTTCCCAAATAATATTTGCACATCCCTAGTTTCGAACAATTTGGTTAGTCCCTTCTGGAACAATGGCGCGAATAATCTTAGCGAAAATTTTTGAACTTTTGTGGGGGTAATTAACGGAAGGGGTTGGTCCATCTTCGAACTTAAACTAAGTTTGGACAAAATTTACGAGACCTAAAATTTGAACCAAAAAGATTGATTCTTCGAGAGTTATCGTGCGTACCAGCCAGCCAGACAGACGGACGGACATGGGTAAATCGACTCCAAATTTTCTGAAATGAATTACGTCCAAATAGACTTGAGGTCTAAAATCATTATTTCGATAATCTCGTTGGCCCAAATGTTGAGGGTATAAACAAATATTAAAAGAGTTTTAGAAATAGTTTTCGACGATTTTTATCGAATCGATCAATGAAAAATGAAAACAGGCCAATATTTCGAGGTACTATTACATTACTTTTAACTAAAGGTATCACAAAAACTTCATCATTGTAACCTATATAAATAAAAATCAAATGTCGTTCGTTGGTAATGGCATCAGTTGAGAAGGGCTGGACCGATTTGGATAATTCTTTCTGTAAAATGTGCGCCATAACCCGACTTAGGGTTTTACAAATTTAGTTGAATTTCGGTAGGGACGGGGTGCTTCCCCTACTCCCTATTTCTTTAAAAATGCTATATATATGTATAAAGAAAAATACATTGTCGTTCGTTGGTAATGGCATCAGAACGGCTGGACCGATTTGGATAATTCTTTCTGTAAAATGTGTGCCATAATTCGACTTAGGTTTTTATGCAAAGAAAATTTGACCAAGCCCACTTTTACGTCCAATTTTTTCAATTTACATCTTTTCTACAAAAACTACTGAACCGATTTTCCTGAAATTGCCAGGGAATGTACAGGGATGGCCCCCGGTGGAAATAGGCTACATATTTTGTTGAATTTCGGAAAGGGCGGGGTACTTCCCTATACCCTATTTCTTTAAAAATGATATTCTTACAATAATTACGAATGTATCGGTTTGGAAATTAATTTGCGAGATAATTGTGGTTGTGTCTCCGCAATTACACTGTGCAACACGAAAATTATTAACCATATTCTGACACCGCAGCGTAATAGAAGACCAAAAAAGAGAGGACACGTGTCTCGCTTTTTTTCGTATCTCATCAAATTTCGCGCTTATAGACCTCCAAAGGTTTGAGGCTTTGATGTAAAAAGGGTCATTTAGTCAGGACTATATCTTCCAAACCGTTAGGAAATTTGAATTTATCTCCAGAGGCACAGTTGTAGTTCTTGTCTTAAAGAACAAAAGTTATGAACACATATAATCCATCAAACTTCATCTGCAAGGTCAAAATCGGCAAGGTCAAATTTCTTTTAAATTTTTTTGGGTTTTGGTCTACAATTATCAAAACCGATCAAATTTGAAAAAAACAAGCAACTACAAAAATGTACCTCAAGATCTCAATAAACATCTTTCTGGAACATACGAACTATGTATAGACGATTCTTAAAGGTCAAAATAGCAAAGCAAATGGGATTTTTATCCTGTTTTCTCTGGTTCTGCTCCAGAGATACTAAACCGTTCAATATTCAAGAAAACAACCAACTACAATAATGTAGCAAAGGCAACAATAAACAACTTTCTGGAACATACGAAATGTCTATGAATGGTTCTATATGGTAAAAATAGCAAAAATCTCTTGAAAATATTCAATTTTTACACTTTTTTTCTCCGACTCTGGTCCAAAGGTACCGAATCGCCCACAAATTCAGGATACATTCAACTACAAAAATGTACCTTAGATTTCAACAAACAAGTTTCTAGAACAAATGAAGATTCTAAGACATTTTGTAACATGGAATACACTGTGACACAAAATGGAACTCAAAGTCGGGAACTCAGAAGTTTGACCTATGGCAAAACTTTCCTTTCAGGTTCATCATATTATCCTTATCGACATTCATTGGCAAAAAGAATTTTTCACCCCCCAGCCTTTGATCTCCATGTATTCACGTACTGATATTTTTCCTTAAAAACGGTTTAATAAAACCGGTTCAAATATCGGTTTTAATGTCGGAATATCCGGTTCAAAAATTGAGATAACCGGTTCTATCCTCCAAGAAAATTTGTTATTAACGTGTTCATCATTACAAGAGCTATTTGTGGTAAATATTTCAGAAACACCCCAGATGTCTACCTAAGCAATAACCAATTGTTATGTCTACATACCTATACATAACAAATAACGAATATACAGAAAAACAAAACATAGTTTAGTTCTGAACCAAGTACGAATAAATATCAAAAATGACAATGAAAGCGGGACAAAATCGATTAGTTGTCAAATAGAACCGTACCTAAAATCTTCTGAGCAACATTTTTGAATATTTGGATGCTGAAAAATCTCATCTTGTTGTCTTTCACTACGGTTCAAGACATAAAGGACGAAAAGGACATGAAAGGCATTGAGTTAGAAGAATGACATGACATGTCACCTCAAAACGAAGCTACAACTACTCCAAACAGAGATATGGAGCTATTTTCCCAAGTATTATAGTGAAAAAATAAAAATTTCATCGCGCGATATCTCAGAAACTTGACCTATCGCGAAAATTTCCTTTTGGGTTCTTAGTATACTCATTAAGGGCTCTCATCTCCATATGAAATTGTCCACCCCCCAAAAATGCTGCTGCACAGTGATATAAATGTAGTTCTATGCAAGAAAATCACAACAATAAAAATCAGCACTTATGTATATGTTAGGCAGTAGTTATATTACACTGTACAACAAAATTGAACTTTTTTTAAAATTACAAGAAACCCCGCACAGATTATGAAAGAGGACCGAAAAAAAGAAGACACGTGTATCGGCGTTTTGAAAGTTTACGCAGGGAAGTAACCTAAATAGGCGTGGCAAATTCCGCCTTTCCGCTTTGAAATATTCGACATCAGATTTCTTGGAATCCTAGCATTTTAGGTATAAAGTGTCTTTGCCAATATTACTGACAACAATGCGGGGTATCTTTTTATGAAAAAATTAACCCTCATCCGAGTCACTAAACGGATCTTTTTGGTCACTTTTTTCAAAAACGTTTAAAAACTCATTTAAAATGTGATCGTATCAGATCAAAATATTCTACAGTGATATAAATGTAGTTCTATGCAAGAAAATCACAACAATAAAAATCAGCACTTATGTATATGTTAGGCAGTAGTTATATTACACTGTACAACAAAATTGAACTTTTTTTAAAATTACAAGAAACCCCGCACAGATTATGAAAGAGGACCGAAAAAAAGAAGACACGTGTATCGGCGTATTGAAAGTTTACGCATTGAAGTAACCTAAATAGGCGTGGCAAATTCCGCCTTTCCGCTTTGAAATATTCGACATCAGATTTCTTGGAATCCTAGCATTTTAGGTATAAAGTGTCTTTGCCAATATTACTGACAACAATGCGGGGTATCTTTTTATGAAAAAATTAACCCTCATCCGAGTCACTAAACGGAACTTTTTGGTCACTTTTTTCAAAAACGTTTAAAAACTCATTTAAAATGTGATCGTATCAGATCAAAATATTCTACAAAATTATTTGTCATAAAATTTTACTATAGGTCCCCGAATACACCAAAACTCTAAATCGTAGCGGTTATGGTTACTATACACACATATAAAACTGTGGAATTTCTGTATATACTAGGTTGTAAGTCTGTTATCTGAGCACGTACATCAACATAGTTGGCATCTATAGAAAGGTCGAGAGATCGTCTTTCAAAAATAACTCACGTGGGCGGAATATGTCTACCAGGTATAAAGATATAAAATATTAAGATTTTTTCCAATTTTCACACAAAAGTTTCGGACCATTTCACCCGATAAGAACTATCTGATCATCATGTAAAATTGCAAGCTTCTTTTCTGTCATAAGCTCACACCTTATTTAAAATTACAGAGCAGAAACAAATTCGGATAAATATTTAGTTTTTGGTCCATTTCACCCCATAAATATTTCACGATTATCACCAATAACAATAGCAATGTATTCTGATGTGAAACCGACCTCCATACCAGATTTCGTGACGATCGATCCATAATTGCGGCCTGGAGTTTGATTACAATTTATAATGGCCAGACGGACACACGGACGGACACACATCGCTTTATCTCGTCGAGATATGAAAAATGGTATATAACATTGGGGGTCTACGACGAATATATCGCTGTGTTACATGAATTTTTAGCAAAACAAACTTATAATACCATTCCCACATTGTGGAGTAGGGTATAATTACGACCTTTCTTTAGCCATAATTGAAATAACCTCATTTGGAATGAGTTCAATATGATAGGGTTAGGGCAACTGGCCCGTAATACCTCAACCATTACCAAGGAATATGACAAACATAATGTTGTTACTGTTTCTTTGAG
The DNA here is from genome assembly GCF_047663935.1 of Musca autumnalis. Lineage (NCBI taxonomy): Eukaryota > Metazoa > Arthropoda > Insecta > Diptera > Muscidae > Musca > Musca autumnalis. The sequence continues at coordinate 136,389,022 of NW_027411755.1, read as the reverse complement.
TGTATGACAGCCATACTTATTATGGCATAGAGAAGTTTGTAAAGTTTTTGCTTGTGTTGTAGCACCATGAGGAAATAATTTTTCTCGAAAAAGGAGCAAACATAAAATTACAGGTAAGACTCACACTATAAACAGCAGAAACAGAAAAACTAATAGGATTTTCTTGGAGATAAGCATTTGTAGTGGTGACAAAACATACGGGTCACTCCCCGATTTTTATTATAATTGTTAGCATCAGCCACAGAATTATTATAAAACTTGAATCAGTTAAACCTCTTTTTTATAGGTTGTTGTTTGCGAAAAACATTTCCTAAGAATTAAATAAATTTTCTTATGTAACACCCTCTAATTCTTTTCATTCATAAAGTTTCAACAATGTACCACCGCATTATATAATTGTGTATTTCTAAATAATTTTGCTGCGTTGTGTATTTGTGTGTGTTTCGGATTTTATGTTTGAGTTCTCTCTTGATTTGAAATGAATTAAATGAAAAGAACCAACTAACGAAAGAAAAAAGAAAGGACGTGAAATAGTTTTCCAATTAAACTTTATCCTCTATGTTTTTCAAATTCATATAGAATGAAGAAATTTTTACTGGTTTTCATGCCTTGTCGCCTCTTTTAACCGCAGAATTTTATTTGTGTTTTTTTTTTTTGCTGCTGTGTTGCGTCAATCGGACTATATTTGTCTCTGTTTCCTATGCTGTCTGCCATCCACAAATGACGGTAGTTTGGACAGATACCAGGTGACGGATTTTTATGGTCTATGCAAAGTGAATGAATGAATGGATGGCTTTTATGGAGTAATCTGACTTTGCTACATTAATTGTTGCAGCTATTACGACCGAGGAATAATTAAGTGTTAGGTGGAAGTTTTTAAAAGTTATTTATTTAAGGGTATTGTGAATTAAAATTCAATTTGGCAAACGATTTATTTTACAATTAAATTCATATGATCGTATCTGGGAGGAAGAGTCCCGAAGGAAATGTTGGAGAGCCTATGATCTCTCGGTTGACGGTGCAGCCTTTGGTGCCGTAAAACATTCGATGTCACGATCACCTCTGTAATCCAGTTTTACGCAAAAACTCACTACTATGACGTATCGAAAGAAAGTTCTATTGAATCTCCCTAATGTTGATGTCGCCACTGATCAGTCAATTTACATATGGAATGTATGGACCCTATAGGAAAGGTGGCGGATGTACATGCAGAGTATATGGTCTAAATTTCCGCGATGGAAATGCGAGGGAATGGGGAAGGTTTTAAAACAAAACCCACTGTACGAGGCAAGCTAAAAAAGTTTAAAAAATCTAAGGCCGTGGCACAGTGGTTCCGCCCGTGGGCAAAAGTCGAAAAATTTATGGCGACAAATTTTATTGCGATTGAAATAAATATACTCTAAACATATCAAATTTTTAACATCCGGCCTTTTTTTTGTAAATTTGCAGCGGTTATACGCCAAGTTAAGTCGAAGGAGTTGTGATTTGTACGTGAGGCCTTAAAAACGAGTAAATGAGTAAAATTGTAAAAAATGGGAGAGGTAAATGTGCAATTTTCAAAATGAAACTTACAGGTGATGGCATTGACAATGTTTTTACGAAAAAATTTTCAAAATGAAACTTACAGGTGATGGCATTGACAATGTTTTTACGAAAAAAAAAACAAATTCATAATTCGTTTTCTAACTTCATTAAAAATTAGTTCTTAATAAATGACTTCTGCTATTTCTAATATAATTACTATTAATTTATGTTGAGTTTTACTAATGTTGTGAGCATTTGTGAGTCTCGATTTTTTTTTAGAATGCAGGGGAATGTCTCTATGTTACGATAAGAAAGTCCAGCTGCCCCCATCTGCCACCCGCTAAGTTATTCCTCTTACACCACCCCCGCAAAATCGTCAAAATTCCGAAAATCGGGAGGTACGTTTATATGGGAGCTATACCTAAAATTGGACCTATACTGAACATTTTTGGCAAAGAGGCATTTGGTTCACTCAGAACTCAAAATGCCAAATTACAACCAAATCAGTTAGAAAATTTCGCTATAATTTTCAAAATACCGAAAATCTGAGGGTACATTTATATGGCGGCTATACCTACGTGGGCGGTTCGGAAACTTCTTAGGCTATCAATGAAAGAGAATAGTTAATTTTTCAAAAATACTTTTATTTTTCAATATAATCCCCTGAAACTTCAATACACTTAGTCCAACGCTTTTCTAGCAATTCTATCCCTTGATTAAAATAGTTTTCCTCAAGGTCTTCAAAATAGTGGTTTACAACTGTAATTGCATCTTCATTTGAGGTAAAACGCATGCCAGCAAGGAATTTTTTAGATTTGGGAACAAGTAAAAGTCACTGGGAGCTAAATCAGGAGAATAAGGTGGGTGGTCAAGCAACTCGTACTTTAATTCGTTGATTTTAGCCATTGTTAAAACACTCTTGTGCCCTGGTGCGTTGTCTTGATGAAAAATTATTTGTTTGTGTTGTAAGCCAGGACGTTTTTCAAGAATTTGTACATTTAATTGATCCAAAAGGTTGCAATAGTACTCTGAATTTATTGTTTTACCCTTTTGCAGATAGTCAATCAATAAAATACCTTTGAAGTCCCAAAAAAACCGTTGCCATAACCTTACCAGCCGATTGAATTGTTTTTGCCTTCTTTGGGGCACTTCCTCTAGCTTCAGTCCATTGTTTGGATTGTTCTTTTGTCTCTGGAGTATTGTGGTGGATCCATGTCCCATCAACAGTTATGAAACGACGCTTAAAATTTATTTTATTTCGCTTAAAACGATCCAAACAAGCTTGAGAAATGTTAATTCTCATGCGTTTTTGATCGACTGTTAACAAATGCGGCACCCATCTTGCAGAAAGCTTTTTCATCAGTAGTTCTTCATGCAAAATTAAATGGACTCGATCATTTGAGATTCCCATGATATTAGCCATTTCACCCACTTTTATTCGTCGATCAATTAATACCATATCATGCACGTTTGCTACAATTTCTGTTGTTGTTGCTGTTTTTGGACGTCCACTACGTGGTTCATCTTCAAACGTAAACGTGGACCTATATTGAATAGTTTTTGCAACCAAGTCGGTTGGTTAATTTGGCCAAAATCGTCAAAATACCACAAATTATGCGTTACCTTTCTATGGGAGCTATACCCAAATATGGACCTACATCCACTAAAAATGGTTTTCTATCTTTGCTGCTTGTTATAAACCTACGTTTAAAATTTTCCATACAAGTGGGATCACTGTTCGTGGGGACGTCCAAAAAGCAGTCGTTGTGCCAAAAAAAAAAAAAAAAAAAAATTATGCAGTGAGTGAACGGATAATGCAAAATCTTCATGTTATACACCATGAAATAGATGCATCCTTGGGCATATCTTCCACTAACATTTGATATTGCAATTTCACTTGGCGGCAAAGATGGGGGTTTTCTCGTTAGATCCAGCACAATTTGACAATCGCTCAAAAAAGGCTATTGTCGATTTGTGCAAAGAAATTGTTAATAAATACGATGGCGGTGCTTCAAATGACATTTATATGATCTTCACCGACGACGAATCTTGGACCAAACAAGAAACAAAACAGAAATCGACAGTGGGGGTCTTCGAAAGCCAACCAAATCGAACGAAAGTTGTTCGTGGAAGGAACACTTCGAAGCAAATGGTCGCCTGTTACTTCGGCTAAACTGACCATGTGGGTACTACACGACTTCAAGAACGTAGGACAGTTAATTCTGAGTTTGCCAGTTTGTTTGCCTGAAGTCTCCTGAGAAATTTGAAAAAAGAACAAGAGACAACGAATAATTGTGCACCATGACAAAGTGAGCTCTCACACATCGATTCAAACCAGCGCATTTTTGACCGGACAAACCGTGGAATTGATGAGTCATCCACTCTACAGCCTTGGCCCGTTCTTACATCTTGCCTTTAAAGTCCATTTTAGTTATACCTTACTTTAAGAAAATTAAAAAATAAAGTTCGCATTACCAGGGATTTGTTATTACATCTTCCATTAAATATAAATGTTAAATTTTGTAAAAATATGGCAATATTAAGCATGAAAGTCTGTATACATAAAATTTACTCAAATCTGATTGGTTGATTTGAAATTGCTGACAATTGTTTCTTGCTTTTGGTGCAGCAGACTCTCGAGCGCAGTTTAAATTTTAAAAGGAACACAAATGTCCAATTTACATTAGCAACTTTTTCGTCATTTAGAGCTGTTTCGTCATTTATTTGCTAAAACAGGCAACATTTTGCGTCATTTACCATACAAAAATAAATGACGATAGCTACGTCATTTATTCTAAACAACGCACGAAAACACCATACTTTTATACGCAACCCTGCTTTTTCGTTATAAACTACCAAAAAATGCAACTGTTTTATGATGTCTTTGTTTGTTTGTGTGTGTTGTAGAAATACAAAAATACTCAAACGATGACAAAAGTGAAAATAAAAGGTTAAAAAACTCGCAAAAATTATGTTTTTTTTTGTTTTTGGAATTAATTTAAGTTATTTGATACACATTTGTGTTGTGAAATTCCTATTTTTCTGAATAAATATATTGTGTGCGTGTGTTTGTGTTATTGTATAAGTGTGTATGTGCGATTGTGTGCGTTAGCAAATGACGCAAAAAAACAGATGTAAATACACTTCATTTGATTCTAGGATTTCGTAAAACGAAATCATTTAATATGCATATGTAAATTGGACTAAAGTTCCTTTTTATTTATCTGACACTTATTATTAAAGAAACATGTAAGAACAAACAAGTAAGAACGGCGTTAAGTTCGGCCGGGCCGAACTTCTTATACCCTTCACCACAAGTTGTATTGAAGTAAAATAGAATAATTAGTTTCCTTTCGTGTATGAAGAAGACTTAATACTAAATTTCAGCAATTTCGGTAAAACAATGTGAGGCACCATTCCACGGGGGCTATTTCAAAACGTCGATCTATACCTTCAAATTTCTGAAGGAAAGTTTTTAGGCTCAAAGAAGACTAAATACCAAATTTCCTATATTTCGGTAAGAGAATGTGGCTAAAACTTAAAAAATACCGAAAATCAAGAAGTACGCTTCTATGGGGATATATGAAGACGTTGACCTATACTGATAATACTCTTCTGGAATATTTTATAACTCTTGGAAGACGAAATAACGAATTTCAGCCATTTCGGTTGGATATTGACGTCACAATCTTCAGTATTAGGAAAATCGGAAGGTACCTTTCTATGGGGGCTATATCGAAACGTGGACCTATACCGACGAATTTTAGTCAGAAATGGTGCAATATGAAAGCGTGGACCTGTACATACATATTTCTGGCGAACAGTTTTATATCACATTGAAGACTAAAGACCAAATTTCAACCATTTTGGTGAAATATTGAAGACACAACCTTCAAAATACGAAAAATCGGGAGGTACCTTTCCATGGGGGCTATATGAAGACGTGGACCTATACCGACAAATTTAAAGGGGAAGTTTGAGTACCCCCAACGAAGTCTAAATACCAAATTTCAGCCATTTCGGTGGAATTTTGAGGCCACAACGTTCAAAATACCGAAAACCGGGAGGTACCGTTCTATGGGGGCTATATGAAGGCATGGACCGATTCCGACAAAGTTCTGGGGGAACGTAGACTAATATGCCATTTAGATATGACACCATTAGCCGGATTTAGCCCATTATCAGGTTTTATTTGCTAAATCCAGCCAAAATCTACCAGATTTCCCATACAAAAATAAATCCTCCTATTGAGTGGATTTGTTTTAAATCTGGCATAAATCCTCGTATACAACTCTGTTTTTTTGCAACATGTTGCTAGAAAATACAAAAAGTTGCAAGCTGGCACAAGAAACAAGGTAGATGCATCGGTGAATTGCTACACTAAAAATAATTTAAAATGTAAAAAATTGTAAACAAGGCGGAAAAATTAAATTTGTTTTGATGTACAAAGTTGATTTTAATCAACCAAGACTAATATTTATGATGTCTAAGCGATAAAATAATTCGCTTATTTATTTTATATTGGCAAACTGCTATAAAATAATTCTTTATTTGCTCTTTAGTTAGCATTAGTAGCATAATGTGCTAACATTTTCAGTATAAAAGAATAAATTTTCAATTTAAAAAAATTCGTTTGACGTTTCAAATTCGTTCAGATGGGCTGATGCATCTACCTTGGTAATTGTGCTATGAACAAAAATCAGCTGACTGCCATTTAAATCCTTCAAAATGTATATCTAAATGCAATGAGATTTGTACTGGATTTATTAAATCCAGTCGAGGATTTATGGCTAATCTAAATGAGCTATAAGTACCAAATTTCAGCCATTTCGGTGTGATAATGAAGCTAAAACCTTCAAAAACCCGAACATCGAGAGGTACCGTTCTATGGGGGCTATATGAAGGTGTGGACCGATACCGACAAAATTCTGGGGGAAAGTCTTATATCCCTAAGGAAGACTACGTACCAAATTTCAGCCATTTTGGTAGGATAATGAAGCTAAAACCTTAAAAATACCGAAAATCGGGAGGTACCGTTCTATGGGGGCTATATGAAGGTGTGGACCGATGCCGACAAAATTCTGGGGGAACGTTTTATACCCCTAAAGAAGACTACGTACCAAATTCCAGCCATTTTTGGTAGGATAATGAAGCTAAAACCTTCAAAATACCGAAAATCGGGAGGTACCGTTCTATGGGGGCTATATCAAAACGTGTACCGATATATCCCATTTTCAATACCAACCATCCTGCAAGTAATAAAAACTTCTGTACCAAATCTTTAAAATTGCGAGCTATATCTTGATTTCAACAAACAGACAGACGGACGGACGGACAGACGGACATGGTCAAATCGACATAGAATTTTATGCTGATCAATAATATATATACTTTATAGGGTGGAGGGTATAAAAACGGGTTATCTGTCTGATACCGGCCAAAATTTAACTACAGAAAGGATGTAATAATGAGCCCTTGACTCGGAACCCAATAACTACATTTGATTCCCGCACATCAAAAAAGGGGTTGTCAACGATTTTCGTCGTCAAAACATGTTTTTGAAGCGTCCAAAAACCATGTTTTGGAGGTGTCTCAATCGGAGTGGAAAAAGTGATTCTACAATTGGTTTGAGCGCTCCTAACAGTGTATAAATCATGCTGGAGACTACTTGAGAAAACAATAAAACTATTTTTGCGTTTTCACTGTTAGGCCAACAATTTTTTTAGCACTGCTTCTACGCTTGGACACGTGTATTCTTTTTTGGTCTTCTATCACGCTGCGGTGTTATAATATCCCAGCAAAATTAATTATAAGTAGTGCAATGTAGACTAGGTCTCTCACGACATGTGTCTCAGTCGTGAAAAAAGCACTCCATTTCCCACATTTTATGTGCATTCAGATGCGATCCAACGAATGGCATCCATTTCTCACATTTCAGATGCAGTTCCATCAGAGCCGTCGAAAATGCACTCCAATTCCTAACATTTTAACCGCATTCGGATGCGATCCAACCATAGACAAATGTTGTTAACATGGAGTTAGTTGACAGAACAACTCAATTAAAAATGCCAATAAATACGATTTTATAAACATTTTGTTCTAACAAAGGTTTTTGACTAAATCTACATCCTCAGATAAAAATATTTAAGAATGTCCTGCCATTTTCCCTAAAAATCGCCTTAGAACAATTTTAAGTTTTTCTGTTTGAATCGGTTAACAGCACATAACATGATTATTTCTTTCTCTATACGATAATTTGTCTATGATCCAACGATTGACATCCATTTCTCACATTTTAACAGCATCCGGATGCAGTCCAAATGATGTCGTGAAAATGGCACTCCGTTCGTTACATTTTATTAGCAGTTTTTAGAGGTCCAAGTACCTACAATTCGTCCAAAAACAGAAACAACATTTCCAAAAATTTGTTATAAAATAAAATAATTTGTGGACCTATGCGTTAACTGATTAGAAGAAAATTTCCTAATTGAATGCTTTCGGAGTACATTTCGAAATCTCAACTTGTGATGGGAAGACAATATAAAAACCCCTTTAGCAGATAAAGCAAGAATAGTTCAGCTTGGATTAAATGGAGAGCGGAGGAAACAAACTCAGTTGCGATTGAATTTAATGAATAAAATTCTTATTATTCTTGTTTTACACAAACAATAAAATATTTTTATTTATTCTGGGCTTTGGATGCATAATGGACTGCAATCTATTGGCCCTAAAGGGTTAGTTAAAATGCGATTCCAAAGGGTTAGTTAAAATGCAGTGCTAATGGAGTGCATCTTTCAGTAGTCACGCTCTTATAAAAATCATGAGTTAAATTGCATAATTTGATGCACTTCCAAATCACTTGTACATATGATTTAACTGCATCTTTGGAGGCAAATTTTTGCTGGGATGGTTGATTTTCCATCACTCAAACAGTGTTATCGGACTGCAATTACGGTAATTTGGTATTTGGGCCAAATTCCGAAAAAAATATACTCGTTTGCTACATGTTCATATTGAAGTGAGTGTTTCCGGATTTCCAACGGAAAGAAAATCTCCTGGAAGAAAACGAACAATATAGGTTCATGCTTTAGTATACCTCCCGATGTAACGTATCTTGAAATGACTGAAATTTGGATATGGTATTATCACTGGGTATATGAAATCGAGGTAAACCCAGCTGATTAGTAAATCTATATATATAAAAGAGCTTAGTGATAAGTGAGTGAGTGAGTGACTGACAGATCATCGCCCAGACGAAACGGCTGAAGCTAGAAGCTTGAAATTTTGAGTGTAGGTTGCTGTTGGTATGTAGGCATGAGATAAGGCTCGGTTTTTGGAAATTCGAACTGGAAGGGTACGAAAAGTACTAAAACGTACTAAATATGGTACCCTTTGTATTAGGCAAACGGGAAGAGCTAGAATTCTGAAATTTGGAATGAGGGTCACTGGTGGAGAGTTAGAAAGATGTACCAAAGGGTTTTTGGAATTTCGACCTATAAGTGTAGGAAATGTACTAAAAGTTATAAAATTAGTACCAATTGTATATTTTGAACGGCTATAGCTAGAATCTTGAAATTTGGTATGGATATCAAGGTTGGGAAGAGGTGTTTATGAGAGGAAATGGTTTTAGAAATTCGTACTCCTGTGTACGAAAAGTACTAAATGGTACTAAATTTAGGACAATTTGGATTTGGGTGAACGGATAAAGCTTAAAACTGAGATTTTGGAATTAAGATTACTGTTGAAGAGTAGGATTGAGATATGAGGGTGGCTTTGGAAATTCGTACTTATGTGTACGAAAAGTACTAAAGTGTACTAAATTTGGTACAATTTGGATTTGGGTGAATGGATAGAAGTGGAATCCTGAAATTTTCAATTATTATTACTGTTGAGTATAGGATTGAGGTAGTTTTGGAAATTCGTACTTATGTGTACGAAAAATACTAAACGGTACTAAATTTGGTACAATTTAGATTTGGGTGAACGGATGGAGGTGAAATCCTTAATTTTGGAATTAGGATTACTGTTGAAGTGTAGAATAGAGATATGGTAGGTAGCTTTGGAAATTCATATATATGTGTACGAAAAGTGCTAAATGGTACTAAATCTGGTACAATTTGAATTTGGGTGAATGGATGGAGGTGGAATTCTGAATTTTAGAATAAAGATTACTGCTGGAGTGGAGGATGGAGGTATGGAAGAGGTTTTGGATTATCGTACCTATGTGTACGAAAAGTACAAAATGGTACTAAATTTGGTACAATTTGGATTTGGATGAACGGATAGAGCTGGAAACCTGAAATTTGGAATAATGATTACTGATGAAGTTTAGGATTGAGATATGAAGGTGGTTTTGGAAATTCGTACGAAAAATACTAAATGGTACTAAATTTGGTACAATTTGGATTCTGGTGAACGGAAAGAGCTAGAAAAGTGAAATTTGGAATAGTGATTATTGTTGGAGTATGAGAAATTCTACTATTGGAAATTCGTACTAATGTACACGAAGAGTTTTAAATGGTACTAAATTTGGATTTTAGAGAACGGATAGAGCTAGAATTCTGGCATTTGAAATTATGGTTATTGTTGGAGTATAGAATTGAGGTAGTTTTGGAAATTCGTACTTACGTGTACGAAAAGGACAAAATAGTACTAAATTTGGTCAAATTTATTGGATTAGGGTGAACGGATAGGGAGTATGTTGGAGTGTGGGGAAACTCGAGTATTGAAAATTCGTACTTATGTGTACGAAAAGTACTAAATGGTACTAAATTTGGTACAATTTAGATTTGAAACCTGGAACTGGAAGCCTGAAATTTGGAATTAAGATTACTGTTGAAGTCTATGATTAAGATATAATAATGGTTTTGGAAATTCGTACAAAAAGTACTAAATGGTTCTTAATTTGGTACGATTGGTTTTGTAGAACGTATGGAGTTGAAATCCTTACAACTTGGAATATAGATTACTGTCGGACTGTGGGATTAAGATATGGAGGTATTTTTCTAAATTCTTATTTAAAAGGTACTAAATTTGGTACAACTTGGATTTTATTGAACGGATAGAGATGGAATTCTGAAATTTGGAAATAAGATTAATGTTGGAGTATAGGATTGAGGTAGTTTTGGAAATTCGTACTTATTGTGTAAAAAAAGTACTAAATGGTACTAAATTTGGTACAGTTTGGATGTGGTGCACGCATCGAGCTAAAATCCTGAAAAATAGAATTAAGATTACTGTTGGAGTGGAGGATTGAGATAGTTATTGAAATTCGTACTTTCCTACGAAAAGTATTAAATGGTACTAAATTTGGTATATGAATAGAGGTGGAATTCGGAAATTTGGTATAAGGGGTTTTGTTGGGTTGAGATATGAATAAGTGTACGAAATTTACTATATGGCACAGAATTTTGTTCAAATTGTTATTGTGTAAAGGTAAAGATGGAAGGTAGAGAGGAAATTGTGAAATTCGGTGTAAGGATATCGGTTGACGTTTAGAATTGTTTTTGGGAGAACGTATAGAGCTGTAAATAAGTATCGCGGTTGGGATATAGTTTTGGATATAGGGGAGTAATTTTTGAAACTTATACCTATTATAAGTACTGAAATTGGTACCGTTTTGGTGTTGCATGAAGGGACCAGCTATGAGTCTGAATTTCGATTTTTTGTATTAGGATTTGTTTTGGTGTTTAGATAAGGAGTTTTCCTGAGTTATTCAGGTCGTGTTAAGGGGAGTACACACTATCATTCAAAACTGACAGTCAACGTACTTTTAGGACGATTTTCCGGCAAATTAAAACTGTCATTTAGTTAAAAACGTTTGAAATACAATATATACGGTATTATTTAGAGATTACAAAAGACATTTTTCAGTTAGGCTTTGATATTCACGAAATAGACCTCGATGACTGTCAGTTTTGCTTGTCAATGTGTACTATACTTTAGAAATACGAAAAGTACAAAATGGTACTAAATTCGGTGTTGGGTGATTGCTACACCTGTAGTTATATAATTAGTGTGCGAAAAGTTCTATAGTGCAATAAATTTGGTATTGGGCTAAGGAATAGCAGTGGAATTCTGATTTCTTATTTATTTGTCAGGTTCACTGTTAGTGGTGGTCGTACAAAAAAAATTCTAGAAGTATTAAATTATACTAAATATTGAAGACCTGGTATTGAATGAACCGACAAATGAAATTTGTTGTGAAAATCCGCCTTTAAAATCTATGAAATGTTTCTACATGTAATACCATTGGCATTGGGAGAACATGTAAAGTTAAAAAAGTAAAATTTGAGTTTAGGTCCTGGATTTTTAAAATTCTACTGAATAGTGTACTATAGGTTTTATGCTAACGTGAAGGCGGTTTCTAAATAATGCACTAAAATCAAAAAGACAAACGTATTTGTATTCTGCATGTTTTAGTAAGTTAATTTGAAATCATAGGTCAATGCGACCTAGAACAAGAAGAGAACAAAAAGGCCTACATTAAAATCTCAAAAATTAACTGTAATATGGGAGCCATGTCAAAGCGCGCGAATTAAGTAATATTTTTTGAAAAAAGATTTTCTACATGTTGATATCACAAATTCCGAAATTAGAGCAACTTCGGTTGCAAAATGTGGATAAAATGTTCAAAATACCCGTACCGTGGACTGAAATTAAGAATGAGGGTCGGTGTTGATATGATACGATAAGGTTTTTTGTGGAAATTCGAACCAAAGGTTTTTCGTACACCTTTACTTACTTTACAGTACTTAAATGAATTTATAATATATAATTGTTCCACAAACACCCCAGAAGGACAAGGGAGACTTCTCTCATATCAATGAGTGCACTCCGATTCATATTATCTCAGTGATATGGGACCTACTGTTTATCGCCGTGTCCGAACGGCGTGTCTCAAGGCACCACTTGCAGAGAAGTTTTACATGGCTGAAATAGTCAGAAAATGTTGCCAACATTACTAAGGGGCATTTCCCACCGTTAAAAATTTGATTTTGGAAATCGAATCGCAGATTTTCTAGGTGCAAGGCGGGTGTGCATGCCATCAATTAAAATGGATGTTTTTAGTGGTCCTATTCCGCATACGAAGTAGCGGGCATTTTGCTAGTATTTAATACATTTTGAGTGGTGGAACTTATTTTGGGAGTCGACACCGGAGTTGGACCTTTATCCACAATTTGTAACCATATGTATTATCGGGCCAAATCGTTAAATCGGGATTACCCTAAATTCATATGTCATCTTCGTTCTTTACCCCTCTGCAAACAAAAACTTTATCTGCTCAATATGTTGGCATCCCATCTCAATTCGTTTGAATGCTAGTGTGATTACAATAGACGGACATGTCTACATTTACTCCGAATATACCCTTAATTCCAAAGAGTGCTTTTAAATTCACATCCAAAGCACTGCATCAAAACACGTGCTTTGGATGCAAAATGGACTGCATCCTATTCTACCCCTAAAGGGTTAGTTAAAATGCGATTCCAAAGGGATAGATAAAATGAAGTGCCGAAGGGTTAGTTAAAATGCAGTGCTTTCAGTAGTCACGCTTTTGTAAAAATCATGAGTGAAAATGCATAATTTGATGCACTTCCAGATCATTTGTACATATGATTTAAATGCATCTTTTGACGCAAACATTTTGATGGGAATTTTCTTAAAATCTGATACAGCAAAGTTTCTTGCATTGGATAGTGAATAGCTGAGAGAATATTTACAACAACAACAAAGTAAAAACAAAATATTATTCACTAGAGTGTCTGTAATGGATATAATGGAAAACATTTCTCAGTTTTATAGTTTGATTTTGTGACTTTCGCGCAGCTAGATCAGTAGTTTCGATCAATGTGCCACCTAGCGATATCATTTCTTCCCAAAACAAGAGTAAAAATTTCCAAAATGTTGTTATAAAATTAAAAGTAATTCAAGAACAAGAAATTCATAAAGGATTGCTGTTAGAAAAACCATTTTGTAAGATTAAACAAAATCAGTTTGCTGATAAATTAATTGTAGTTTTGTTTGTCATGAAAATCATATTTCAATACAGAATTTTTATTTATGTAAATTTCATGCCATAGGGTTGGTGAAAATGACATGTCAAAACATTGGTGAAAATGACATGTCAATGCATTGGTTAAAATGAGATGCATAGGATCCAAAAATGAATGCAATGATAAGAAGACGACATGCCAGATCACTTGCACCCATGATTTAGCAGCATCCTGGCATCGAACATTTTACTCGGAACTAGTTATTCTAGTGGTCGTAGAATAACTACCCAGCAAAATGTTCGATGCCAAAGATGCTATTCAATCATGGGTGAAAGTGTTCTGGCATGTCAGTTTTTTAGCATCTTCATCGATGAATTTTATATGAGCGGATCCAAAGCATGTCATTTACACCAATGCTTTGACATGTCATTTTCACCAATTCTATTGGCATGTCATTTCCACCAATGCTATGGCATGCCATTTTCACCAACCCTTTGCAATGACATTATCATTACGACGAGAGTTTTAACAACGTTGGTAGTCATTTCGAGTCTCCGACAAAATCAAGCCTATTGTAAATAATTAATCTTATATATACAAAAAATTCATTTCTATTGGATCGATGGAATGGGTTCAAATGCTGATGAAAAGACCGGATCTTTCACGACTTCGTTCGAACCAATACAAACGATGCCAGGAAATCACGTCATCTCATGGAAACCCTTCCTTCAAATTTTGCTGGGTAGTTATACAGTGCGACATGCCCTTGTTAAAATAATGGGCTAGTAGGGGGTTTTGTAAGTAGTTACGTCTACCAAAAAATACTATAAAACCCCATTATATTTGGATGATTTTTTGCTGGGCGTACAACAATCTACACTAGGTATATAACTTTTTGCACTTTTTTGCAAATATCAAAAATACCACCACATAGCCGTGTAGAGCATGAAAAACTATTATGAAATGTGGTGTCAATTTTTCTCTACCGCGAAAAAAGTTTCCGCGCCAAATGCACTGAAGTTCTGTAATGCATTTTTTAATTTTATCTGTGATAACAACATATTTGCTTTTCATTAAAATTTTTATTTTCTTGTAATCTAATTTAAAATCATTATGAAAGCGTTCTGGACCAATTTGTTCTAAAATCGCGCCATTTCGGACCATATTAAGATTTTTTGTCACTATTGCAATTTTTGGTTTTTCTTTATAAACTCGTGAATTTTATGTTTTTATTTTTTTAACCTATCGGACAAGAGAATATGGAGTCATTTGCAACTAATTCGCGAAAGTTACAGGCTGTTTTTGTTGACTTTGCCTGGGAGAATTGTATTTTTTTCTATAAATATTTATTCAAACAAAGCAAATTTAAAATTATAAGTAGAAAAAGCATCAAAAGGGTTTTAGTAATCAAAGTTGGTGCGGAGACTTTTTTCACCGAATCGATCTTAGAAACTCGTTTTCATTATTAGGACAAAATTCCCCACATGGTACTGGTGTTGGATTTTTGTAGAAAACAAATACGTTTCTCACAAGCAAAGTCAACAAAAACAGCCTGTAACTTTCGCGAATTCGTTGCAAATGACCCCATATTCCCTGGTTCGATAGGTGAAAAAAATAGAAATATAAAATTCACGAGTTTATAAAGAAAAACCAAAAATTGCAATAGTGTCAAAAAATCCTAATGTGGTCCGAAATGGCGTGATTTGAGAAGAAATTGGTCCAGAACGCTTTGATAATGATTTTAAATTAGATTACAAAAAAATAAAAATTGTAATGAAAAGCAAATATGTTGTTATCACAGATAAAATTAAAAAATGCATTACAGAACTTCAGTGCATTTGGTGCGGAAACTTTTTTCGTGGTAGAGAAAAATTGACACCACATTTCATAATAGTTTTTCATGCTCTACACGGCTATGTGGTGGTATTTTTTTGGTTATAGCCCTAATCTACACTGGTTTATAATTTATCATTTGTTTGGAAGCGATTATCCCGGACGTGCGACTAGAGCTTAGTCGGCAAATTTTATCGCTAATATGATTACATTGTGGAGTCTTACCATATTTTTTCGAGTTCCTCCGTCTTTGAGTTGCGAAATGTTCATGTTTCACGTACATTGTATTGTATACATATTTGAGGAGTAAGAGGAGGAAGTAAAAATCTTCGTATTATACTATTTATAAGTTTCCTCCATGAAATTTATTTAAACCATAAACTTTTCAATTTAATATTTTATTTGTTAAACTTAAATATTTACAAACATATGTATGTGCGTATTAGTTTAAAAAATAAAATTGCAAATTTCGTATATTCTAATGTTTATATAAATCTAATATACTATTATACCTTCAAAATTAAAACAAATTTTATATTTTTTGTGTTTCTTCATCTTCTGAAAATGTGTTTCCGTGATTGTATTTCCTTTCTAAAACTCACAATAATGTTTCCTCTTACAAAAAGACATTAATCAAACACTTGAAAATAGTTGGAACATTGAATGTCTGTGGCTGCTTCTGATTCCTCCAAACAATGAGGTAATAACTCAATTCAATTAAAATTCAATTTCCACCATATTCAGATATGGAAAATTGTAGACAAACAATAATCAGGTTATATCATGATTATTGGTTTAGTTGTTGGTGTTTGTGTTGTTTTTGTTTTTTAACACGTTCATTTATGAGCCTCCTCAATATATGCTAAATGCCACCTGCTGGGCCTTTGAAAATGTATTCCTTGCGCACTGCATATGAAAAAGTGCATTTTCTTCATCTGCTTCATACCTTCCTGTTGGATTGAAGTGCCAGCCATCGTGGCATGCCTGTTCGACTTCCCCACTAAATATCTGTATATTTATTTAAAATTAACACTTTAATTTGTTATTTGTACAGAAGTTAATGTAAAACTCTGCTGGATGAATTCAAGTGGCCAAGGAATTTGTTTCAGTTCACAAAGGAGTAAAGACACATTTCATTCCCCGTCCAGCCCACAAGGCGAGATATTCATAAATCGAAAATAATTTTTCAAAAAAACACAAAAATCTCAAGTTGAGTAGATGATTTGTATTTCACACTCTTCGATTATTAAAGACAGAAAAAATTGGAAAATTTCAACCTTACAAGATGAATTCAAAACATTATTTTCAAATCGCCACAGGGGATCCAATGTGGATGATAAAGACAAGATTCCTCCACTGCCTTGGCTGTACGATCTGTTGTATTTTGTCTTCAAATTGATGATTCAATAATATTTTGATCGAGAGTCGGTCCAATTGATAGACACTTTTAATAATGGTTAAGCAAATATTTGGATTATTGGGATCAAACGATTTTCAATGTTGTTCATTGCTGATGAAATGTGATTTTGATATTTAAGTGTTGTTCTGTTGAATATCGAATAGCTGTTGAAGACCACCCTGAAGTGGCAACATAATTAGAATGGAATTTCAAACAAATTTTAGTTAATTGATGTTTTAATTGGTATTGCGTGCGGACAGTTTAAAGAGTATGTAAAAGGCATGTAATTATAGATACAAAGCTACTTGAAAATGTCCAGAATGGGAAATAGCACAAATTTTACCTACAAATTGTTGTTTATAATTTTTTACTATAATAGGTTTCTTATCTGGAGAGAAAAATAAAAATTGGAAAAAAATATTTGATGGGAAAAGATATAAACCGTAAATATATTGAATATATGTAGTATGACTTTACGAGTTGTTTGTTGGAGAACTTGCACGATCTGGTTTAAGTTGTATATAACTTGAAACCTCATTACCAGAATTTGGTGACATGGACCCACGTTCCGTATAGCCTTACGAAGTGACAAATATCACTGCAAAAAAATCTTTCCCGGAGGTCCTCCTTTTACTATCGACTCCATGTAAAGCTAGCACTCGATTTTACGATTTTTAAATTTAATAATATATTTCTTTAATGAAAAAGTAGTTTTAAGTCCATATTGCTGGGCAAGAGGTTTTTATGTCCACTAAGAAACTTAATTTTAAAACGACTACGATTTTATTCGAATAAATGCCGTTATATCCGGGCAATACAACAATATTGACCTATGTTGAGGAGGTTGTTAAAAGTACATATGGGGATTTCTGAGTGAAATCGAACACTTTTTCAAAATGAGGTTTTTGATTTCCTTTATTTTTTTGCTGTGGTGATGCTGTTAATCAGCAAAACATTTTAGTATATTTTCAGATTTTTTTTGACTAACGGTTCCAGAGATATCGCGCCTTGAAAAAGTCGAATTCTGTAAAAATTACATGCTAAGAAATACTCACAACTTCTTAAATATTGATTCAATTTGAAAAAAATCTTTTTTCGTATGGTATGTTGTTTTATCAGCTATTTAATAAAAAATAGAAAAAATTGCACAGTGCGCTTGGATGCAATTTTCGCGATTTAATATTTAAAATCCATTAATCCATTCTTTTAATAAAGATTGACCCATTAGATTTTCTTGAAATTTTTATGTACGATCAATTACAAAAATTTTAAGTACTATTTGGTAATGGGATTCGACTATTTTTTCTAAATTTGTTAAAATTTTCCAATAAAGTTTTTCCTATATACCACTGTGCAAAATATGCTATTTTGCCAAAAACAAAAACATAATACGTTGCATTTATTAACATTTGTTTTGTTGTTTTATTTAGGAATTTATCCTAAAAACATCCTAAAAACTTCTTTTCTAGCGATTTTAAGAATGCTTAAAAAGTTGGTGCACCAGCATTAGTGGGTATTACTGAATGAAGTTTTTTTTGTGCCTGCGATATATTTAAATATTACATATCTCATAATCAAATCCTTTTTCGTATTTAAATAATCATCTTCTGAAGAAAATATCCCTATAATATTTTGTAGATAATTTGGCTCGGATGCTCAATCATATAATTCCCAAGCTGTAGTTATTTGATCGTCAGTTTAGTTAGTTTATTGTCCGGCCAATCCATTTTCAAAATCGAAAAAATGACGCAATTTATCAGATTTTTAAGATAAATTCCTAAATAAAACAACAAAACAAATTTTAAAAAAATAAATTTTGCAATTTTTTGGTAAAATAACAAATGTTTCACATTGCACATAGGTTTCAATCAGGAAATTATTGGCCAAAACCCTATTTTTGAAGTTTCGAAATTTTATTTTTTTTTGCACAGAATAATAAAAAACACATCAAGTCATCTGAAAATAATTAGTTTTTGTAAATAACGTTAGTATTCGTTGATTGGCGCAGTACCAAAGTTGACACTTTTTTATGTAAAAATAAAACAGACTTTGTGCTGTAAAATATACAATTTTTGTTGTATTGCGTCGCTGTATAAGTATACAGAAGTGAAACCAAAGTTATTATGAATCGGGAAGCTGTTAATGAGTACTTTCATAATATTTACAAAAAGAGCGATAAAATTTGTAAAATTAGCGTAATAAAATCAATGGTTTTATATTTATTAAAAATTAGTTTTTACAAATATTTTTTAATTATTCTTAAACTTTTAAAAAAATGTCCAAATATGTCCACCTCCAAATCGAATTTGAAAGATAGCAGGGGGTCTGTACTAATAAATTCAGAAGTCAAATCGTGCTCAAATTTGCCACAGTTAAAATAAAGTGGATTTTTCTATTTTAAAATGGAGAATTTTTTGTAAATACCTGTTGTGACTGTACGTAGTATTCAATTGAAATAGAACGGTAATACCCACATCTATCAACCGATTTCCCTAAAAATTCATATTTAAGGGTTTCAGAGTGTAGAAAACAAGTATGTATAATTTTTTTTTTGAAAATAGGTCCATTTTTTTCATAGCCCCCACATAAAAGTACCGTCCGATTTTAGATATTTTGTGGATTTTAGCGACACTTTATGACCGATTCGGCTGAAATTTGGTATTTTGACCTCTTGCAAGATATGAATCCTTCGTACCAAAAATTATTAACATAGGTCAAGGTTTTGGTTTAGACCCCACACAACGGGACCACCCTGTTCAACAAATTTTGGCAGTTTTTGGTCATTTTGGTCGATAAAACGTAAGAATTGCTGTTTGTACACATATATTATAAATAATAATTAATTTCAATACTAAATGGACGTTGAAATAGTTTTGGCCAGAAAATTTGGATTTGGGACCATTGTGCATTGGTATAAAGGAAAACTTGTATTCACAAAATTTAAAAAAATAAGAAATAATAGAATGGGTTAATCATTGTTGAAAATTGATTTTAAATATTAAATCGCGAAAATTGTATCTAAGCCCACTGTGCATTTTTTTCTATTTTTTTATTAAATAGCTGATTTTTTCAAATTGGACCAATATTCAAGAAGTTGTGAGTATTTCTTTGCATATAATTTTTACAGAATTCAACTTTTTCAAAGCGCGATATCTCTGGAACCGTTAGTCAAAAAAATCTGAAAATAGAATAAAATGTTTTTCTGATTAACAGCATCACCGCAGCAAAAAATAAAGAAAATCAAGAACCTCATTTTGAAAAAATGTCCGATTTCACTCAGAAATCCCCATATACAATCCTAGATAATAAATATAGTCAGTTTGGTTGGAAAATGTTCAAAGAATAATAAAAAAATTCTCTGAAAACCTCCCCACTACAAATTGTGGACATTAGTAACTATTCCATTTTAGTTCTGAATATTTTTTAATGGATGTTGTTAAAAAAGAAAGTTTCTTCATTGATTCTATTCGACAACACAAAAGCTAGTGACTGAATTCGTAGCGAATGCGTAGCGCTAACATTTGCATACCACGCTGGCCCCGCATAGCTTTCCACGGACAGGCCTATTGCGTTGTAAGAGGTCAACAAGGTTTCTTTGTCAGCACCCCAAATGCTGCCGGCCAGCGGCTTGAGGACCTTGTTCCTACTTCTGATCTTATCGCAAATAGCTGTGGCTTGCACGGACGAAACATGCGATCGAACGTTACACGCAATATTTTGGGACCATCGACCAATATGTTCAGTGGGAGCCTCATTTCAGTCGTCCAAGTGGTAACACTGTTTTCCAGTGGATTTAGCGGCCGATATTTTCATATTCCTTAGATGGAAGTACTGAAGTAAGTCAGCTATGTAGACATTTAACCTATCACATATGTCATCGACGATAGGACCTGAATCCAAAATCGTACAATCATCCGCATACATTACGATCTCTTTGCAGTCAGGAGCATGTGGAATTTCAGAAAGGTAGAGGTTAAACAGTTCCGGAGATATCACCCCTCCTTGGGGAACTCACTGTTTCACTCTATGGGGTTTGGACTTCTTATCTCTGAATTCCACAAACGACTGGCGTCCGCACATATAGTTGATCATTCAACGTTTCAAACCCGGCTGGAGAGTAGTCTTCTCTATATTCTCGAACAGCTTGGCATCCCAGCAAAATGTTCGATGCCAAATGCCATTCAATCATGGTTCCGAGTGATCTGACATGTCATCTTTTTGTGAGCGTGGACCCCAAAAGATGCTATTCATTTTTGGATCCAAAGCATGTCATTTACACTAATGCTTTGACATGTCATTTTCACCAATGCTTTGGCATGTCATTTCCACTAATGCTTTGGCATGTCATTTTCACCATCATGCATTTCCGGGCCGTTGAACAACAACTTGTGGTGTTAGATGCTGCGTTTTTTGTTGTTGGGGAGACTGTGGGGGCGTCTCGTATTCCGACGACAACGATGAGTCAGACGACGAAGTTGAAGATACACTGGGCGATGTTCTGGCGCAGCAAGCAGCAACATACCTATTGCTGTGATCCTGGGTGCGACTAAGGCCAGAGCACCCTCGGAAATGAACTTATTCCCTATATCCATTACATCTCACCGATACTGACAGGTGGTGGATGCGGATCTGGCAAACGGAACAGATCCATACTGGCCCGGGGCCCAAAAGAGTTCGGAGCAGGCTTTCCGGAAGACAGTTACAAAACCAAACTATATTATTAAGCAATTATTAGGATTGAAACATTACATATGAATCCACATAATAAACTTAATATTTGATATTACCACGTAACGTACTCACCACATTTATGATTACATTTTCATTCAAGTGTTATCACACTCTAGGGAGTATGATGTGTATGCATACATACGTATACTACAATGCTCATAAAATTCCATGAGTTGGAAATAGGAAAAGAACGTGACAGATGGTCACGTTTAGTATACATTTTCCACTATTCTATAACATGTACCGATGTGTTTGTTACAGGCCATAAAATCTTATTTTATTACTTCAGTAAGAAACCAAAAAGTACTTAAACATGCATTATCCTGATGTGATACATAACTGTGAATGCAACTTTTGAAGTTATTAGTAGTGTATACGGAAATGTTGAAGTTTCGCAGTGAAGTAATATTGATGCACAATATAGTTTCCTTTCATATCACCATAACTATTGTACGCTGCGAATTCTGATATGTACTATAATTAATAAAGACTCGTTTGTTTCTTTTTATATATAGAGCAGTGTTCGAAAATAAACACTATGGAATCGTACCGTACCGTTCTGTACCGTACCAAGGTGGATAGGTACGCTACGATAATGTACCGTACCGGTACACAAACTCTAAAAAATATTTTAGTGATACTGTACCGGAGCACAACGAAAATCTTACTGTACCGACTGCGGTACACAACGATTTTTAGTGTACCGACTGCGGTACGCTACGATTTTTTAGTGAACCGACTGCGGTACAGTACGATTATCGTAGTGTACCACTGGTCGGTTCACTAAAACATAACGTCCGGTAATGTACCGCACGTGTGTTTTTTGTAAATTGTGATGAAAAATTATATGTTCGATGTTTTTGAGAATAAGGGCAAGAATAGTAACTAAAATTCAAGATTATATTAATTAAATGCACGAATGTGGTAAATTCGGTCGGTATACGAATTTTAAGAAAATTAGTGTAAAATATGAAATTAGCTAAAATTTCCAACCAATACATATTTTAATAAATTCTATAAGAAGTTTTAGTGAACCACCCTCTATTATAGTATTAGGTTTAAAACCCATATTATTAATGTATGTATTTCTATTTACTCGCTTTGAGAAAATTTTATTATGGGCTCATTAGGGTCCTTGTAGTCAATGTACATATTAAAACACTGCTTTTTAAATATTATTTGTTCCCTAGTTAAATAGACAGTTTCTACAAGTAAAAAGGGGTGAATGAATGGAAAAGAATAACGTTAATATGTTGCTGTCATAAGGATGTTTATTTGCGGCAAAAGTCAATTTATAGAAAGGTTATGTTTGTTGTCCAATCCACATGAACAAACAAAACAGCCGCAGTCGGATCACTAAAGATTGAGTCTCCAGCTAATATATTTTTAAATTTTAATATGTTTATTCTGTTGAAGTTTTAATGTTGATATGTTTGAATTAATTAAAATAAAATTGCATAAAACATAAAATCCGTTTGTAATAGGTAACAAAAAAAATGGTAGAAATCATGGCACAATTACACAGGTAGTGGCATCGTAAAAATTTGAATATGTTATGTCAAAACTTTCTTTATGTTGTTGGGGAAATTACAACAAAAATATTTTTTTTTTTTATAAAGTGATTTTACTTTTCATATTCGATCAGCTGGTGTGATACCACTACCTGGTAGTTCTGCCATGGTAAGAATATGAGAATAATGCCTCAAAAACTCAAACTTTCTGCTGGTAGAATACGTTTACGTTTGTCCATAATTTAGATAAGAACAGCTTTAGATTGACAAGTGTACTTCATTTATTAATATATTTAAAAAATTTCTACTTTTTTTAACCATATAACGGTACCTGCCGATTTTCGGTATTTTAAAGATTTTTACCACATTATCCCACCGAAATGGCTTAGATTTGGTATCTAGTGTCCGTTGGGGTTATACATGCATTCCTATAAGAATTTTCGGTACAGGTCCACGTTTTTATATAGCCCCCATAGAACGGTTCCGCCGATATTGATTATTTTGAAGGTTGTAGCCACGTTATCCAACCGAATTAGTTGAAACTTGGCATTTAGTCTACGTTGGGAGTATAAAATATTCCGACGGAGAATTGTCTGCACAGGTTCATGTTTTGATATGACTCCCATAGAAATGTACCACCCGAATTTTGCTAATTTTAGATAGAAAATAATAATAAAAACAATTATAAAATATTTTGTTGCACTTTGTTGCAGCTAAAACTTTACAAATTTGGTAAGAACTATATGTACTAAAAATAAAATAAAAAATCTACGCGCCATCCCGCGACACTCCCTACTAAATAGCTTTAACAAAGTACAGAATTTGAAAGAAAAGCGGATGTCACGTGATTTACATATATCTGTAAAATCCGAGTTACAATAAATAACATATTATATAAAATATTTTTTACTCACCTGTCTTCACGAAAAGCTTTAAAATTACTGCATACGACGATCGCAAATTTACTACTAAAATATATTATAAAAACCAGTCCATAAATTGTGAACAAAAAATTAAACGTTATTCCGCTTTGGCTGATGTAAAACAAATTATTTTAACTGTCGTTAGATTCTGTGGACACCTTAGATCAATACTGCACCAATAATTTTTACATAGGCGTATGTGATTTTTTTCAGTTTTGGCGCGCTATATCTGTATTTTTTCCACTGTTCGTTTGGCCCAAAAAACATCAATGTGACACCAACACGTGCCTTATTACTTTATACAAATATTTTGGATATACATATGTATATAACACAATTATGGGGTCAATTTATATAGTCTTCCATAATAAAACAAAAAACCATTAAAAATTTTACATTTTCTCATAATTCATAAAAACACATGTATGTTGCATTACAGATATGTATATTATTTTCATTGTTCCAACAATACGAACTACGAATTTTTACTGCTTCGTTCTTTTCAGTAGTACCACAAAGTAACAGGCAAAATTCTCTTTGATCGTCCACATTACCTTGCTATGAATAGATTTTCTGTTATTGGTGCCGCCAATAATAATGATTTTTCACGAGGGGATTTTTAAACATCCTTATGACGTCAATTAGTAACCTCATACTGGTGTTATGATAAATACATTCCATATTGAAAAAATCATATTAAAATTTGTAATTTGGCTACAAATACTTTTAAATGTGTAAATAAACATAGCTTGGAAAAAACCTTAGTGATGAACAGTACTGTTCGCTACAAACAAAATAGATGGGTATTTTTTGTTGGTACTGGTAATATTAATGTGGATTGTATAGCAAATATTAAATTTTTCTGAATAATCTTTTCCCAAAAAAATGCTAATGACATCAAAATAGTAAAATTATTCTTTACTCATTCATGTAAATGATTTTATAATTCACGATTTTTTAAACAACATTATATTTTCTAGTAATTTTCTCAATATTTATAAACGATTAAAATGTAATTAATTTATACAATATTGAATTTTATTTATTATACTTGCCTTCTTTCCCAAGAAAGCATATAACAATTCATATTTCCTCATAATTAAAAAACACATGTGTGGTACATTACCGGTACGTTATTTTTTTAGTGAACCGACCAGTGGTACACAACGATATTTTAGAGTACCGACTGCGGTACGCTACGATTTTTTAGTGTACCGACTGCGGTTCACTACGATTTTCGTTGTGCTCCGGTACGGTACGCTAAAATATTTTTTAGTGGTTGCGTACCGGTACGGTACACTAAAATATTTTTTAGTGATACCGTACCTGGTTCGGTACGTTATTTTAGTGTACTGTTTCTTTTCGAACACTGATATAGAGACTCTGGTAGATTTATTTATAACAAAGGAAGTATATATAGAATAGTTATAGGAATGTTATTCTGATAATAGACAACATTACCATACTTAAACTTAAATCTTCCATTCTGATACTAATACCTTCCACCATAATATGGAGATTATAATTATTAGGGTTATGACTTTTTGACGTTTTTTTTTCTCAAAAATGATTTCCTATAGCGAGAATGAATCAACTCTTGCCTATTCATGCCAAAAAATAATTTTCATTTCATTTAATTACACTGTGCAACAAAATGGAGCTCAAAGTCTGGGGGGTGGAAAATTCCTATTGGAGTTGAAAGCCCTTGGTGAGTATATACAGAACCCCGAAGGACAGATTCGCCGTGAGTCGAACTTTCGCGATATGGCGTGATGAATATTTTGCTGGAGACCCTAAAAGACATCTGGAATCAGCGTTATATCTTTGTTCGCTGTTGTTTAAGCTTATATTTAAAATGACATGTCTTCAGTCAAATCAAATGAGGATTTTTTCGTAGAACATTTCGACCTTCTAACTCGCTTCCTTCAATGTCCTTTTCGTCCTTTATTTCAAGAACCGCAATAAAAGTGGCACAAGATGACATTTCTCAGCTTCGGAATATTCTACAAAAATGTCGCTCGGAAGATTTTAGGTACGGTTCCCAAAGACATAAAATCGATAAAATCATGTTTAAGCGGTCGTTTTTCACTTTTACCCGAATCTTGCTCAGACAGCCCTATATCTATTTATTTCAATACATTATTGTTAACCTATTGATGATCTAGAATTCTCGGAGTCATTAAAACAGTTGTATCTTGTTTTGCTAAGCACGTTAATTTCATTATTTTTTGGAATAAATATCCGGATATCCGAATTATGGAACCGGTTATTCTGATATTAAAACCGAATTTTTATCCGGTTTTTATGAACCGAATAACCGTATATGTATATCATTAGAAAGCTATTAAAATTGTCCAATAGATATGAGTAATATGCATTAGACGTTTAAAACGGTTATGGTGCTGGAACAAAAAAACCGTATTTTTGAACCGTTTCTTAACGTTTGTGAGGATACATTTCTGTGCGTGAAAAAAATTATGATCATGACCTGGGGGGTGGAAAATTCTTTTTGGAGGTGAAAGCCCTTGGTGTGGACATACAGAACCCTGAAGGGCAGTTCCGCCGTGAGTCGAACCTTTGTGTTATGGCGGGTTGAATTCTGGGATGGTGACCCATTATTGCAAGCGTAAAAAGTTACGTAACTGAATTTCAAGTGGGTTTAGGGTGCTACTGGGACAGTATGTGCTAAGTCAAATCGTTTTAAGACGATTTCTGTAGAACATTTACTGTCTTACTCTTATCCTGCTCTTTTTGTTGAAGAAGGTATAAAAATATACTTTAAAGAAAAGGAAAGATACAATTTCAGGGTTAAAATATTAAAACAAAAAAATCCTCAGCCGATTTGGCTAGGGCATATCACGAAAATAATCTTACGCCGACATAGCACATACTGTCCCAGTAGCACCCTAAACCCACTTGAAATTCAGTTACGTAACTTTTTACGCTTGCAACAATGGGTCACCTCCAAAAAGAATTTTCCACCCCCCAGGTCATGATCATAATTTTTTTCACGCACAGAAATGTATCCTCACAAACGTTAAGAAACGGTTCAAAAATACGGTTTTTTTGTTCCAGCACCATAACCGTTTTAAACGTCTAATGCATATTACTCATATCTATTGGACAATTTTAATAGCTTTCTAATGATATACATATACGGTTATTCGGTTCATAAAAACCGGATAAAAATTCGGTTTTAATATCAGAATAACCGGTTCCATAATTCGGATATCCGGATATTTATTCCAAAAAATAATGAAATTAACGTGCTTAGCAAAACAAGATACAACTGTTTTAATGACTCCGAGAATTCTAGATCATCAATAGGTTAACAATAATGTATTGAAATAAATAGATATAGGGCTGTCTGAGCAAGATTCGGGTAAAAGTGAAAAACGACCGCTTAAACATGATTTTATCGATTTTATGTCTTTGGGAACCGTACCTAAAATCTTCCGAGCGACATTTTTGTAGAATATTCCGAAGCTGAGAAATATCATCTTGTGCCACTTTTATTGCGGTTCTTGAAATAAAGGACGAAAAGGACATTGAAGGAAGCGAGTTAGAAGGTCGAAATGTTCTACGAAAAAATCCTCATTTGATTTGACTGAAGACATGTCATCTTAAATATAAGCTTAAACAACAGCGAACACAGATATAACGCTGATTCCAGATGTCTTTTAGGGTCTCCAGCAAAATATTCATCACGCCATATCGCGAAAGTTCGACTCACGGCGAATCTGTCCTTCGGGGTTCTGTATATACTCACCAAGGGCTTTCATCTCCAATAGGATTTTTCCACCCCCCAAAATTTCGGTTCACAGTGTTATTAAAAAAAGGTCACGCACAAACCACATTGATTTTTTTTTTTTTTTTTTGTTGAAAAATTTGTATGAAGTGAAAGGCAATTTTTTTTAAAAAAATTGTTTCCTGTTGCACGAATGAATGACCTTTTGGCTATTAATAAATAAAATAACATTTATTTCATTTAAATATTGAGAAAGCTCACGCACAAACCACTTTCAATTGATATAATATATGGAATAAAGTTATATATGATATAAAGAGTATAGTGTATACAGTATAGTCTCGATAATCCGGACACTCGTTAATCCGGAAAACGCGGTAATCCGGACACTAGATTTTTTTACATTGGAGACTCGGTAATCCGGGCATCTCATATCATTCGTACCTCGATAATCCGGACATCAATATTTTTTTCTTATCTTGAGCATTAGATTCTTATTTATTTCATTGACGTTTTCGTTCTTAGCAATGGCAATTGGTGTTAAATAAGAAAACATTTAATTGTTTTAAAATGTTCGGTCCACATCTCGTCTTTCTTGCTAGCCACTGCTGACTCAGTTATGCAGTCAATATGGAATTAACTATTTGAATCTGTCGAATGGTTTTTCTACCGATGGCTGACTATGATAAGCAAAAGTATTTTAAACCTAGTGTTGGGTTACCTAGTTCTTTCATCTAAACGAATTAGTTCATTAGGCCTCCGATTAGTGAGAAAGCTCCTTGGAACTGCGTAATGTATTCCATTGATATTTTATCTAGAAATGCTTAAAACATTTAAAGCGTTGGCATTAAAAGCTTAGTTTTTTTATTCTCTAACTCATTTTTTGAGTTACCGACAAAAATCGGTAAAATTAAAACGCAAAATGTAACTTTTGAAGTTATTAGTAGTGTATACGGAAAGGTTGAAATTCCGCAGTGAAGTAATATTGCCCGTATGTTTCTTTTTATATATAGATTCTCTGGTAGACTTATTTATAACAAAGGAAGTATATAAGAATAGCTATAGGAATGTTATTCTGATAATAGACCCAATTCCCATACTTAAACTTAAACCTTCCATTCTGATACTAATAACTTCCACCATAATATGGAGGTTATACTTATTATGGTTACGATTTTTTGACGTTTTTTTTTTCTCAAAAATGATTTCCTATAGCGAGAATGAATCAACTCTTGCCTATTAATGCCAAAAATAATGTTCATTGCATTTACGCAAAAACCACATTGAACTTTTTTTAAATTACTATGAAATGAAAGACATTTTTTCTCAAAAAACGAATGAATGACCTTTTGGCTATTAATAAATAAAATAACATTTATTCCATTTAAATATTAAGAAAGCTCACGCACAAACCACTTTCAATTGATATGATATATGGAATAAAGTTATATATGATATAAAGTGATATATGTAATGATATGGCTATAAAATTGGCGAGAAACAAGAGCTTATGTCATTTTGGTTATGTCGTGGGCTTTAAAGCTTGTTTTGAGTTATATATGTGCTTAATGGTGTGCCACCGTGGTGCAATGGTATGCACAACCGCCTTGCACGCTAAAGGTCGTAGGTTCGATTCCCAGGCCAGACCATATCTAATTTTCAACTGTGGCAAAATACGCCTCGATGATGTTGGCGACATTTCCCGAGTATTTCAGCCATGAAAAACTTCTCTACAAGTGGTGTCTTAGGACACGCATGTCGGACTCGGCAATAAGCAGTAGGTCCCTTATCATTGATATGAGAGAAGTCTCCCTTGTCCCATCTGGGATGTTTGTGGAACAATTATATTTGTGCTTAAAGTGACTCCAAAAATGTTTCAAAAAAGCTGATTTATAAAAACTTTAAAAAGCTTTTTGTATGTGAGCTTTTTTTTTAGCGAATTACCTTATAATTACTCATCAAAATATGTTACACGGATATGAGGTTGTAAAAAAGTCATGCCATTCAATCATGGGTGCAAGTGATCCGGCATGTCATCTTTTTAGCATCTTCATCGATGAATTTTATATGAGCTTGGACCCCAAAAGATGCTATTCATTTTTGGATCCAAAGCATGTCATTTACACCAATGCTTTGCAATGTCATTTCCACCAATGCTTTGGCATGTCATTTTCACCAACCCTTTGCAATGACATTATCATTACGACGAGAGTTTTAACTACGTTGGTTGTGATTTCGAGTCTTTGACAACGTCAAGCCTGTTGTAAATAATTAACCTTATATACAGTCGAAATCGCTTATAACGTCGTCGTTTATAACGTCATATCGCTTATAACGACGAAATCCAAAAGTCCCGAATTTCTGCCCTTTATATTCCACACAAATAAATATCGCTTATAACGTCATATCGGTTGTAACGTCGGTTTTTTGGTAAAATATTTGAATTTTGCTATCGGTTATAACGTCGAACCATGCGAAGAAGAAAAAATTCTCTCAATATTTTGTTGTATGTATATTTTTCAAACTCAAACAACAACAAAGTATCAAACAAATGCGCAACATGTTCGAAGATGGGATTGAACCACTGAATTACGACTCATATGGAGACGCTCAGAAGTCAATAAAGCTTAAATTGTTGCCACCCAATGTCACATTTGTTTTCAACCCATGGACCAAGGTGTATTAAAATCACATAGCCGGAATCGGAAAAATCCACTATCCTGCAAAAATAGAAAAGGATCAAATTACGAAATTAAATGTGTTGGATGCCGTGTTATTGTTAGATGAAGGGTGGAAAAATGTAACGTCGTCTGCCATTGCTAATTGTTTTCATCATACTCGATTGTCAATGGTTCTTTAAACGATTCTGAAGACATTTATCTTCATTCTCATTTCTCCCAGCACGTAGAAGTTATTGATGAATAAGTTCCCATTGATGACAATGTTTTCAATGACGACATAATTTTGGAAGATGGAGACAATTCTAACGAAGAAATTGAGGAAGCTGTAGAAACACTTCAAAACTTTATATACTCAGAAGATGTTACAAGTAAAGAATGTGTTTTAAAAGACCCTTTTAAAACTCAGATCTGAGTTAAATTTAAAGATTATGTTGGAATTCAAAAGCGCAAACTAAAATAACTAACAGGCTATTTTAAAGATAACAAGATAACCATATCCCATATTTGCGTAACTATATCTGCTGAAGAATGTATTTAATATAGTTATTATACCCTATACCACAATGTGGAAAAGGGTATTATAAGTTTGTTTTGGTAAAAATTCATGTAACACCGCGAAATATTCGTCGGAGACCCCCAATGTGGTATACCAATCTTCATATCTCGACGAGATAAAGCGTTTTTGAGATGTGTGTCTGTCCGTCCGTCCGTCCGTCCGTCCGTCTGTCCATTATAAATTGTAAACACGCTCCAGGCCGCAATTATGGACCGATCGTCACGAAATTTTGTATGGAGGTCGGGTTCAGATCAGAATAGATCCCTATTCTTATTGGTGATGATCGAGAAATATTAAGCGGGTGAAATGGACCAAAAACTAAATTTTTATCCGATTTTGTAGCGGCTCTGTATGTCGCAATTATAGTCCGATCGCCTCGAAATTTTAAATAATGTAAGACTATATGACAAAGAAGAAGCTTGCAATTTGAGATGGTGATCGGATGATGTTTAGAGGGTTATATGGACCACAACTTTTGTGTGAAAATTGTGAAAATTTTTAATATACCGGTAATATCTTTATTCCTGGACCACACATTCCGCCCACATAAATAATATTTGGAAGGACAACTCTTGCCCTTTCAATTAATGCCAATTATGTTGATTTATGTGGTCAGATAACAGAGTTACAGCCTAATACATCGAGTGTTTTGCTTCTAATGTAATCAAAAGCATACTAGAGATCGCAATTATAGATCAATAGTCACGAAATTTTGCACGAGGTAGGGGTTTAGGTCGAAGAAGATGCCTACAATTTTTGTTGATGATCTGATATTATTTAGCGGGTGCAATGGACCATTACTTTTGTATGCTAAATAAAAACATTTTATTTTTGGTCCATATTTGAATCCCTGGAGGCCATATACCAGCAAAGGCGCCTATATATGAAAAATTAACTACCGATCTTTCCTCTGATGAAAATTGCAATAATATGTGTGCTTGGTAACGGACCTACTACCTAAGATATAATGAGTTTTGTGAAGAGAACCACATCTTCCTCCCATGCTACACATTTTCTCTATCATGACAGACAAATTCCCAGTTCTTACAAATTGCGTGGAACCCTATCATATTACCTGTCCAATTGTTCAAAATTTAAAGATGTAGCAAAAATTGATAAACAACGGCAATTTTCAAATTTAAGAATATTTCTTAAAATGTACTGTATATAATTGTTCCACAAACATCCCAGTAGTGACAAGGGAGCCTTCTCTCATATCAATGAGAGCACCCCGATTAATATCAGCTCAATGATATGTGGACAGCGGAATTTTATGCAACACCTATTTTTGTAAAATTTACATATTTTTGGCTTCTAATTAAATTCCAATCGAAATATATCACATATGCAAAAATATGCGAAATGTATAAATTATGCATATGCAAACATTATTTTTGCATATGGAAAATTTCTGTATTTCACATATTTTCGTATGCTACATATATTTCAAAAATATCTTCTAAAATGTTTATATGTGCATTTTTCTGTTTGAAATTCACTTCAGACAAGTCAATAAAATAGAGAAATCTGTAACCAGAGCCACAATCTTCAAAATGTCGAAAATGGGGGGCTTTCGTTGTATGGGAGCTATATGAACGCCTAGACCCATACCGACAAATTTCAGATGGAAAGTTTAATACCCCCAATGAAGACTTAATACCAAATTTTAGCCAATTCGGAGGGATATTGAGACCATAACCTTCAAAGTACAGAAAATCGGTAGGTTCTGGTTATGGGAGCTATATGAAGACGTGGACATATAACGACAAATTTCAGGTGGAAAGTTTTTTTACCTCCAACGAAGACTGAATACAAAATGTCAGCCACTTCAGTTTGATATTGAGCTATATGAAGACCTGGGAGCTATATGAAGACCTGGACCTATACCGATAAATTTCAGGTCGAAAATTGTGATGAACGAATACTTAATACAAACTTTCAGCCAATTCGATGGGATATTTAGGGCATAAAGTCTTGCACATGGTTTAGAAAATATGTCAAAATATGCAAAAAATTAG
This sequence comes from Musca autumnalis, assembly GCF_047663935.1. Taxonomy (NCBI): domain Eukaryota; kingdom Metazoa; phylum Arthropoda; class Insecta; order Diptera; family Muscidae; genus Musca; species Musca autumnalis. The sequence continues at coordinate 136,356,102 of NW_027411755.1, read as the reverse complement.
ATCCAGACTAAATGTCCGTTCTAAAATTACTTATTGGTACCACCATAGTACAATTGTTTGCACACCCGCCTTGCACGCTGAAGGTCGGGCGTTCGATTCCCGGCCAGCAAACATCAAATTTCCAACGATGGCAAAATACCCCTCAGTAAAGTTGGCGACATTTTCTGAGTATTTGAACCATGTACTCAACTACAGGTGGTGTTTTAAGACATGCCTTTCGGACTCGGCGATAAACAGTAGGCCCCACACTATTGCTGTAATATGAATCGTGGTACACGCCCTGTCCCTTCTGTGATGTTTGTGGAACAATTATTATATTGTTATTTAAACTTAATGTGATAAGGTTGCAGACTCCAAAAATTTATTTCTTACAATGAGCTTATTTGTCCAAAAGAAACTTTGATTTGCTGAAAGCTAACTCGCAGGGTAGTGGTGTAGGGTATCGTATGGTCGGCCCTGTCCGACTATAGCCTTTGCTTACTTGTTTTTTATTTTGTTTTTAAGTCATTCATACGTATGGATATAGATGAAAAAGTAGTAAAACAATGAATTTATACCCAATAGTCACTCTATATAATATAATTTCACCTCTTTTATAAGTATCATTTATAACGACTATCGCTTATAGCGTCCGATTTTGGTCGGTCCCTTGACCGACGTTATAAGCGATTTCGACTGTATTTAGAAAAATGTGTATAAATAAAAACACAAAATTCATCTCTATTGGATCGATGGAATGGCTTCAAATGCTGATGAAAAGATCGGATCTTTCACGACTTCCGTTGCATTGGTTCAAATGCTGATGAAAAGAACGGATCTTTCACGACTTCCGTTTATTGGTTCAAATGCTAATTAAAAGATCGGATCTTTCACGACTTCGTTTGAACCAATGCAAAAGATGCCATGAAATAACGTCATCGCATGGAACCCCTTCCTTCAAATTTTGCTGGGTATTATTCATTCTCATGGCATGCTCTAGCCAACTCACCTAATCAGCGTGTCGCCTCCGAACTTAAACAACTCGGAACCGTTGAAGCCATAGGCAATCAGGATTATAGAAAGGGACTGTTACTAGCCGACCTTCAAAATTACATGGTACCTGAATGAAGCCCTATATGCTCTGACGACCAGGAAATCTCCCTTCAAAAGTTAAAATTATGAATAGACAGTTATGTATGTAATGAAATTACAAATGTAAACTAACCATGTAAACTAACATGTCATCTTTTTAGCATCTTCATCGATGAATTTTATATGAGCTTGGACCCCAAAAGATGCTATTCACTTTTGGATCCAAAGCATGTCATTTACACCAATGCTTTGAAATGTCATTTCCACCAATACTTTAGCATGTCATTTCCACCAACGCTTTGGCATGTCATTTTCACCAACCCTTTGCAATGACATTATCATTACGACGAGAGTTTTAACTACGTTGGTTGTGATTTCGAGTCTTTGACAACGTCAAGCATGTTGTAAATAATTTACCTTATATATTTAGAAAAAGGTGTATAAATAAAAACACAAAATTCATCTCTATTGGATCGATGGAATGGCTTCAAATGCTGATGAAAAGATCGGATCTTTCACGACTTCCGTTGCATTGGTTCAAATGCTGATGAAAAGAACGGATCTTTCACGACTTCCGTTTATTGGTTCAAATGCTAATTAAAATATCGGATCTTTCACGACTTCGTTTGAACCAATGCAAAAGATGCCATGAAATAACGTCATCGCATGGAGCCCCTTTCTTAAAATTTTGCTGGGTATTATTCATTCTCATGGCATGCTCTAGCCAACTCACCTTATCAGCGTGTCGCCTCCGTACTTAAACAACTCGGAACCGTTGAAGCCATAGGCAATCAGGATTATAGAAAGGGACTGGGACCGACTTTCAAAATCACATGGTACCTGAATGAAGGGAAATCTCCCTTCAAAAGTTAAAATTATGAATAGACAGTTATGTATGTAATTAAATGTCAAATGTAAACTAACCATGTAAACTAACATGATGGATCGAGGGGAAGGTTGCTCCGCTCCCCAGCGTAGGGAAGCTAGTACAATCCTCCGATGATTGTAAACAGCCTCCAAAGAGATGAATGAGACCGCAGATTGTAGTATTGTCTGCTTGCATGGTATGCACTCATACCAACGACACTATTGAAAGGCTCTAAATATAATATAGTAAGAGTATTGAGGGGTAGGAAATACTTCGCGGCGGTAGATATTACGCGTTCCTCTGGCTGTGCTAGGCAATCATAGAGACAATGGTTTCATCTCTTCTATGAAAGAACATTCTCTCTAATGGTATAAATAGCAGTAGATTAGGCAAGGCCAGTATATTCACATGCATTAAAGCTATTAATTATAAAAACAAGGAAAGGATTCCTAGGACTTCATAACTTCTGATCGCTTTACTTTTCTGAGCTATGTGGAAGTTGATTAGCAAGGGTTAAGAGAACTTACAAATTATCGCTTCAGAGATCTGTTCAGTCCCTCAGATAGGTGAACGCATGTTCAATGCTGCAGCCGCTGGCTAATTACATGCTGGTTAAATAACATAAATAAGATAAAATTTTCCAGAATAGCGATTTTCCACACTTTTCCATTCAATGGTTGTGCCAAATCAACCGAATGAAACCTGAGTTGGATATCTAATCAGTCTCCTTCCTCAATATATCGTTGTCACCAGTTGCATAGATTCTTGAGGAGTACTATTATGAGAAAAAAAATGCACACTGTTGTAGGACTGTGGACAGTCGTTTGTATAATGCAGAAATAATACGTCGAAACCATGTAGAGGGAGGGGAGATACCTTCGGACTTGTTTAACCTCAATCGTTCTGAAATTTCATACCCTCCAGAGGCTGACTTGGAATTAAGCTTCCAATGTACATATTGGACGATTTTAGCCTGATTGAGACTATCGACTACCCCATGATATTCGACTGCTGGACACCTATTCCATCGTAGGAAACTATTGTCCGATCTACAAACAATCTCCAATTTATTGACGCCAATTGTCAATGCAAATGTCAGTGGTTTTAGGTCAGTTAAGATCAGGCCAGTTGACAGTACAACGCCTTATTTGTCAAGCTAAATCCAATCACCTGTCTGCCGATCTTTCATGGATCAGCAACCTTGCAAACAGAGAAACCACAACAAGAAATTATGCACGAACTATCATATTTGAATTGCTACTGCGACAAAACCAAATTTTACATAGATCTTATTGACTTTAAGTGGTATGAAGGATTACAACCGCGGTTATATCTCCACGTAGAAATTCTCCCTTACTCCATCTAAACAATTCGTTATTGGGGAGAATGTGTACAGCAAAGTCAAGCCTTGTAACTGAAAACTGTATGCAAACTTCTTTAATATTGCCCCAAATAGAAAATACGCCTTTTTTGTATTTTTATAAGCTATCTAAAAATTCAATTTTTCAATTTTCGCGATTTAGTATTTAAAATCAAATTTTTAAATGATTGTAATCTTCGATTTTCTTAAATTTTTTTAGTAAACTACGATTCATTACAAAAATGTTAAGTCCTCTTCGAATCCCACGAAAAATGACTATTTGTTCTAAATTTTTTAAAATTTGTCAATACAATTTTTTCTTTACACCAATGTGAAACATTTGTTATTTTACAAAATAAAAAATAACACGTAAAAAAGTATCAGTCGGCTTTGCCGACAGAGATATACCCTCAGCCTGTGCAAATTGAAACACTTTTTTCACAAAAAACTTATGTATTTAGGGGGGTTTCAAAATTTGTTGTTGATTAGGATTAAAGTTCAAAAATTTGGCGGAAAACGTACTTAAAGGAATGGACCGACATAGATCATGGGGGTGCCATAGGGGGTTTTTACACCCTTCGGACTGTTTTCTCAAGAAGAATGGGCTTGCCCCTGAAACAACTTTTACCATCGTAATTGAGGCAGCGAATGTAAGTTGCTTCAACAAAAATCAAAGTGATTCAATAGCAGGTCTTAAAGTGAACTTATCCAAAATTTTGTGTGGGAGGTACGGGATGGAGTGGACAAATATAGTCCATATTCGAACCTGATCTATACCTGTAGATATTATGAGAATGTGTAAAGTATGGACCAAATCGGTCACTCCCTTCACGAGTTATCGTGCGCACAATTTTTCCGAATATTTTTGAACTTTTGTGGGGTAGGTACCTGAAGGAGTAGACCGATATGGCTTATCTACGAACTTAAACTAAGTTTGGAAACAATATTACGAAGGTCAAATTTTGACCGGAATCGGCATATCCGTTCGAGAATTATCTTGCGCTTCCACCCATAAACATGATGTCATAGGGTTTGTTTTTCAACTTTCAGGCTATTTTTTCAGGAAGTATGGACTTGCCCCTGATGAAACTTGTACCTTCGTATAGGGGACAGTGAATACAAGATGTTACAACAAAAACCAAGGCGATTCAAGAGCAGGTCCTAAACTGAACTTTTCCGAAATTTTGTGTGGGAGGTACTCGAAGGAGTTTACCGATTAAGTCCATATTGAAACCTCATCTAAGTCTGGTAGAAATTTCATAATGTGCAAAGTATGGACCAAATCGGTTAATCCCTTCAAGAGTTATCGTACGCACAAATTTTCCGAACATTTTCGAACTTTTGTGGGGGAGGTACCGGAAGGAGTGGGCCAATATAATCCATCTTTGAACTTGAACCAAGTTTGGACAAAATATTACGAAAGCCAAATTTTGGACCGAATCGGCAGATCCGTTCCAGAGTTATCTTGCGCTCCAACCACTACAGAACGGTGTCATAGGGTTTTTTGTAACTATCAGTCTATTTTCTCAGGAAGTATGGGCTTGCCCCTAATGAAACTTACAGCGTCGTATAGAGGACAGCGAATACAACTTGCGTAAACAAAAATCAAAGCGATTCTAGACCAGGTCCTAAACTGAACTTTTCCGAAATTTTGTGTGGGAGGTACCCGAAGGAGTGGACCGATTGAGTCCATATTGGAACCTCATCTAAGTTTGGTAGAAATTACACAATGTGCAAAGTATGGACCAAATCGGTTATTCCCTTCAAGATTTATCGTGCGCACAAGTTTTGTGACAATTTTTGAACCTTTGTGGGAGAGGTACCTGAAGGAGTGGACCTATATGGCCCATCTTCGAACTTAAATCGAATCTGGACAAAATATTTCGATACCCAACATTTGAACCGAATCGATTGATCCGTTCGAGAGTTATCGTGCGCACCAGCCAGCCAGCCAGACGGACAGACAGACGGACGGACATTGCTAGATCTACTCAAAATTGTCTGAAACGGATATCGTACAAACATACTTGGGGTCTAAAACCATTATTTCGATGAGGCACATTTTTGGTCGTATCAAAGTGTAAATACCCTCTTTAGCCTAAAGGCTGAGGGTATAAAAATGATATTTTTTACACTTGTTTTGTTGTTTTAATTAGGAAATTATCTTAAACACCTTAAAAACTGCTCCATTATTAAATGCTGAAAATGGTTTGTGGTTATGGTTTGCAGCCGGACAATAAACTAACTTAATTGATGATCAAATAACTACAGCTCGGGAATTATATGACTGGGCATCCGAGCCGGATAATCTTTCAAATATTAAAGTGATATTTTCTGAATAAGATGATTATTTAAATATAAAAGAGGCTTTGAATTTGAAATATTAAAAATTTGGAAACAAATTTTAAAAAAAATTGGAAAAAATAGTAATTATTCAAATCACTCTACCAAGTAGGTAGAAATGCGGATATCCTTGTGGGGCCGCCATATTCTACAGTGGCAAATATTCTCTAAAATGTATGGGAATGACTTATTCGTAAAATATACGACTAAAGGAGACAGCACGCTTCCAAAAATAAACTTGTTGAATGAAAAAAGCAAGCTTTTTCGGGCATTACACCTGATTATGTAAAGAATCCTTGCCAAACCAGGATATACGGATGTATCCTTAATCAGGAGGAATATACTTTTACTGAATATTACTGAAAGTACTTCGTTTTCAATATAGAGTGAATATGCATCGATATTCCAATACAATCTTTCTGTATACCCAAGTTTTAAAGGGAGGTTCTACTCAAATGAGCCAAATTTTTTACTTAAATTTTTGACTTTATTTTGTTTTTCTTGCATAATTCTTATACAAATTGGATTTGAATGCAAATGAATGACTAAGTTTACTCCAAACACATGAAGCAAAATATAATAAAACTTAAAAACTTCATGTCTTGTATAATACGGAAAAAAATGGAGCTTGAAAAAAATTTTGCAGGGGGTTCTATTCAAGTGGGCGGCAGTATAGTTTTCACTGAATTTGACTTTTTTATGGCGCGATATCTCTGGAACCATTAGTCAAAAAATTTTAAATATACACAACAAAAAATAGACGATCTCAAAATACACTTTTTGAAAAGGTGGCCGATTTCACTCAGAAACCCCTATATTTATGTTTGTCATGTCAGAGATTTCTCATCTATAAACATATTTTTTATGACAAAAAATAATAAATTAAACAAGTAAAAAAGCATTAAGTTCGGCCGGGCCGAACTTTTCATACCCTCCACCATAAAATATTCATTCCTGTCCCCAACTTTAATTGAGTACGTTAAAATGTCAGATAATGTACATAAAATGCTTCATTCGGGAGGTCCTTTTTAATGGTGCCTATATCTAACTGTTGACAATTTTTGGTGGGCTAGAAATTGGGAGTTACTGTTATATAGGGGTTATAATAAAACATGGGCCTATTTTGACAGTTTGTGATGGGAGCCTTTAATGTCAAATAACTCCTAATTCGGTTAAAAAATTTAGCTAGAATCCTCAAAATATCGAAAATCGGTACATAACGTGGGAACTTCAAATGTCATTAACAGCTAGTTCGGAGGTATCTGGGCTATACGAAAATATGAACTTAAATGAACAATTTTTGTTGCAGAATTTTTGTTGACTTTTAAATTTCAAATTACAGAAAGTTCGTCCAAAAAATAAAGCTAAGGTACGGAAAATCGGGAGGTTTGTTTTGGGGCTATACAAAAACATGGACCTACGTTCGGTTAAACATTTTAAGTAAAATCCTCAAAGTACCGAAAATAGGGAAGTATCGTTATATTGGGGCTATGTTGAAAATTGTTGATGCAGATGTGTGGTGACCACAACAACCTTCAAATGTTAAATTGTAGTTAGTTCGGTTAAAAATTGTAGCTAAAATTGCAAAATTACTGAAAATTGGGAGGTACCGTTATATGGGAACTATATCCGAACATGGACCTATGTTGACAATTTTTGATGGAGAGGTGTTGTGACCACTAAGAACTTCAAATGTCAAATTACTGCTTGTTCGGTTTAATATTGTAGCTAAAATCATCAAATTACTGAAAATCGGGAGGTACCGTTATATGGGGGCTTTCTTGACAATTTTTGGTGAAGAGGTGTGGTGACCACTAAGAATTTCAAATGTAAAATGTAGTTCGGTTAAAACTTGTTGGTAAAATTCTCAAAATACATGAAATCGGGCGGTAACGTTATATGGGGGCTATTCCAAAACATGGACCTATGTCCACTAGTTATATAAGTTTATTGACATTAAAGAACCCTAAATGTCAATTGATAGCTAAATCGGTCTGAAAATGTAGATAGAAACGTCAAAATGCCGTAAATCGGGGGTACCGTTATATGGGGGCTATACCAAAACTTGGACCTAGGTCCACAACTTTTGTTATATAAGTTTAGTTACACTTAAGGACATTAAATGTCAAATTATAGCTATATCGGTCTGAAAATGTAGCTAAAAACGTCAAAATACCGCAAATCGGGGGGTACCGTTATATGGGGGCTATACCAAAACGTGGACCTATGTCCACAACTTCTAATTTATAAGTTTATTTACACTTAAGAACCCTAAATGTCAAATTATAGCTACATCGGTCTGATGTTATGTAGCTAAAAACGTCAAAATACCGTATATCGGGGGGTACCGTTATATGTGGGCTATACCAAAACGTGGACCTATGTCCACAACTTTTGTTATATAAGTTTATTGATACTTAAGAACCCTAAATTTCAAATTATAGCTAAATCGGTCTAAAAATGTAGCTAAAAACGTCAAAATACCGCAAATCGGGAGGGTACCGTTATATGGGGGCTATACCAAAACGTGGACCTATGTCCACAAGTTTTGTTATATATGTTTGTTGACACTTAAGAACCCTAAATGTCAAATTATAGCCAAATCGGTTTGAAAATGTAGCTGAAAACGTCAAAACACCGTAAATCGGGGGGTACCGTTATATGGGGGCTATACCAAAACGTGGACCGATATAGCCCATCATCGACCTGCCTGCAAACAAAAGACGTATTTTCCCAAAATTTCAGCGTCCTATCTCTATTTTTGTGGATGCTAGAGTGATTACCACAGACGGACGGACGGACGGACGTGCTCAGATCGACTTAGAATTTTACCCTAATCAAGAATATATATACTTTATAGGGTCGCAAATGAGTATTTCAATGCGTTACAAACGGAAAAACAAACTTAATATACCCTCCATACTATGGTGGAGGGTATAAAAATAAAAAATAAAGGAATCATTTTGCTAAATCCAATGTCACTGTCACTGATTCATTTCATCATTTTCAAGAATTGAGTACCACAAAGCATTCACTCAACCTTTTGAACTTATGTTAACCCTTTGTCTAACAAACTACCATTCAATATGCGTAGACCCTTTTATTAGCACAACATAATAATTTCCTTTATGAATTGCCTACTACCCTCTTTTTACATTGGTTGCTGGCTTTCCTTTTGAAAGTTCAAATATTTATTGCCAAAAGACTATTATGATATCGAAGACGAACAATAGAATCGAAGTCAAAATATGTATTGAGGAAGTTTCAATTTTATTGTATGCCAAATATGTATCAATGGCAGAAAATCGTTTGCCATCATACCTTCTCATCAGCACTCGGAAGTATTATGGAAGGGTTTATAGAAGTTTTCGACTATTTGCCGTTCCGAGCTTTCTTACATTACTCTGATTGTTGTTGTACAAGTAAACGACTGGAAATACATTTATATTCCAATCCCTTCTTTCTTTTTGGTTTGTTTTTGTGTTTCAAAGCGTTGGACACAAAACAAAGTATAATTTCAATGCGAACCTTTGTCCATGCTCTTCTACAATTTGTGTAGAGTGAAATCAATAAAACCCCCCTCACCTCATAAATAATCGTAACAAATATTAAATACAAGGGGCATAACAAGAATAAACGGAACCATAAAGACATTTTAACCGGAAACAAGGAGTAGTCGGGCTATGAAATGTACGTTCACTTTTATGTCCGTTTATCATTTTTGTATTGTTACCATTTTTGATTTGAAAAAATGGGAAAAGGAAACGTGCCTTGGTTAGATGGAGATTTGCAATAGTTGTTTCTCCGCAATCAAAAGAAATAACATTTGGTCATGAAAATAGAAAATACCATTTGATATACTGATATGTGAGTGTGTGCGTATTTTCTTCTTAAATGAAATTGAAGATATACATACATACATATTTACTTTTATACATTGTTGTAGTTTACTCTGTCAAAGCATGTAGTATGGATCTATATTAAAATTTCTGGAAGAAGATTTTTCATCAGAACAGAAGCCTTCAGTGTCAGCCTATACCTACACGCAGAAAAATTTATGTTAGAAATATGTTTGGATCCAAACAAATATATGTTTGGGACCGGTTGCAAACAAATATATGTTTGGATCCAAACATAATATGTTTGGGTCCAAACAAATATATGTTTGCAACATTTTGTAACATATCTCAATTTGATATGTTTGGGTAAAACATACTTTTTATGTTAGAACATTCTTTTCATGGGTGGAGAGAGGATGTTTGTCAACGAGAGTAATAACAGTGCTCTCGCGGCTGTGGAATGCTGCTTTATAATAAAGAGTTGTGTGTATTGTATAATAGAAGACGTAGAAGCGAAGAAGGGGGCTTTGGTGGCATGTATGTATGTGTCAAACTCGTGTGTTTCTTGTTTTGTTGTTGTTAACCAACGAAGAAGAAAAGAAGAAATGATAGGGTAAACGCTCCTATTGTCGGCCGGTTCCAGTATTCGGCCACATTTGTATATAAACACGAATAAATAAGAATACCGTTATTTGTATAGTCAAATAAGATTACATTTACATAAAATATAACCCCTTCTCCCTCTATAAAATTTTTTATGGTCCTGGGAACGGTATTTTAGCATTTATAGTCGTTTCTAACGGTACTGATTTGTCAACACGTGTTGAAGTGCATTTTTTAAGAAATTTGTTAGTTTATAAATGAAAGTAAAATAAGTAAAAAATCCTATTAATTCATATCTTGTTTTGAAATGAGTGACTGCCATATTATATATTATTAAAACTAATAAGGCAAAAGTGATAAATGTTTATAAAAAATGCGAATTCTTCGTATTTATGGTATGCCGACAATAGGAACAATAAAATCACAGTTGTTCCAATAGTCGGCATAGGTATGCCGACTATTAGAACATGCCAGTTTTTACATGGTTCCTAACGTCGGCCACCAATAAAAATTTAATAGATATGTAGTTTTTGTCTCGTAGTTTCAAAATAAGAGTGCGAGTGAAAATACTCGAAATGGAGTACGAGTTTATTCGTAGAGTAAAATCGAGTGAAACATATTTTTTTGCCGTTTGTCTGTTTTTGCGTGTGTAGTAGCGCACAGGTTTTAATGTTCCTGTGGACTGAATGTAGATAGAGCAAGTTGTGCGGAGGTTTAGAGGAGGCTATCCCGAAGTTCGAAGATGGGTGATAGGCGGTCCAGAGGAGGTACTTCCGAAGTTCAGAGGAGGTAGTTCCGAAGTTCGGAGGAGGACGGTAGGAGGTCCAGAGGAGGTAGTTCCAAAGTTCGGAGGAGGGTGGTCGGAGGTCCGAATGAGGTAGTTCCGATGTTCGGAGGAGGGTGGTCGCAGGTCCAGACGAGGTAGTTCCGAAGTTCGGAGGAGGGTGGTCGGAGGTCCAGAGGAGGTAGTTCCGAAGTTCGAAGGAGGGTGGTCAGAGGTCCAGACGAGGTAATTCCGAAGTTCGGAGGAGGGTGGTCGGTGGTCCAGTGGAGGTAGTTCCGAAGTTCGGAGGAGGGTGGTCAGAGGTCCAGAGAAGGTAGTTTCGAAGTTCGGAGGTGGTTGGTCGGAGGTCCAGCGGAGGTCGTTCCGAAAGTTCAGGCTTTTAAGTGTATGGTGCACTACAGCACTTCAAATCATGATATATCTTGCACAGAAATTAAGCACTGATATCTGGCTAACTCTTTGCAAAATATGATCTAAGTAGTTATTTTATTTTTCCTGTAATAACCTTTTTAAGTTGGGTAGTCAAATTTCCATTTCCAACTTAAAACGTGTTTTTCTCGAATCTTGATTTTTTGAGATTTGTCACTCTTCTAGTAAATGAGCGATATTGGGAAATAAATTTCAATTCAATAAATATAAATGTTAAAATGATTAATTTTTTGTTATATTTGTAAGGCGTATTAATGTAAATGAATTTGTCAGATTTAAGTTTTATTAATTGATATAAACATATTTTTGTAGGTTTTTAGTCGAAATAAATTCTTATTTTTTTAAGTTTCTTCTTTTTTCTACAACGGTAAAAGGGGTGCCGACTATTGGAACATCAGTGGCCGAACTTAGGAACATGCATGCCGACTACTAGAACATAGGATGCTTTTTGGAAAAAATGCAAATTGGCAATACTTATTAAATAATTAATAAAAACAAGTTTATAAATTCTGGAACATAACCCTTTAGTGATGTGTAAAATTAAATATTTACAGTAAAATTATATTCCCACAACCTGTGACACCAGTTTAAAAATGAAAAAAAAGTTAAAGGGCCGACTATTGGTGCATTTACCCTATGAATTATATTTTTTTTCTTTCTTCAGTGTTTTAGTTGCCTTTGTAGAGTCAAGACGGTAAAGTGAGTGAATAAATCAGTGTTTTGTGTTTTCTTAAAGAAATTGTATTTTTAGTAAATTAAATGCCCAATACATTTTATAATTGAATCGGAAAGTTGAATGGAATTATTTTATTGGACATGGAAGAAATCGCATTTAATATTGGTAATTACATACATACTTATGTATATTTGCAATATGTTATATCCATATTTATTTATTACATTACATAATCATTTCATTCTAGATGCCGATTCCCCGCTGATGATTTCAACTAAGAGGACAATTTGTTTTATTTCACAACTAAGGAGAAGCGTTCAACTACGTTTCTATATATTTTTCCTTTTTAAAAGTGTGACTACAAATTATTTCAATCAGTTTTTCTTTTATTAAAGTGTGTTATGTATTTCTTTGGAATTTTGTATGTACCTATGTGTTTGTTGTTCTTTTGCCTTTTAATAAAAAACCACAACATTTGTGTGTATACCAGCGACGACCACAGAAATACAACCAAAGCGAAGACATGTATGAACGTATGAGTGAAAAAAGCAACAACCACATTATGTTTTTGTTTGTTTTCATTTATTTACACCTTACGTGAGAGAGCGAAGCAAATGCAAAAACAACTCAGTGGGCGCCCTCACTATACGATCTAAGCAAAGAAGCTCGTCCCTGGTGTATACTATAGAGATAGCCAGTGAGCTCTTACTGAGAGCAAGTGAGCACACATTTTAAAGTGTTTTACATTGAATTTTACGCTCCCTTGCTCTCAGTAAGCGCCCACTGGTGCATGTGTTTGTTTTTTTTGTGCCTTTTGGGTTTGTATTTTTTTGCACCCAAACATATATATGTTTGCAGACCCAAACATATATTATGTTTTGGGACTGTTGCGTGAGTGTTGATTGCCAACAAATATTGTGGAAAAAATTTGTATTAGGGTTTGGAATTTGATGAAAATCGGTGCTTAGAGCTCCAAAAAATATTCATACGAAGAAGTCGGTAGAAACAATTTACAAAGTCAAAATTTTATACTGAACTAGCTGACCCGGTTCCGCGTTGCTGGCCCGTCGTTTTGGATTTCCATGTAAGCCTTAGTAATCTATCAAAAATTTATCTATCTAATATTGATACCTCTAGATTTTCGAACCGAATTGACGATATGCCGATGTTTTGGTATAACCTTCATACAATGGTATCTCCAGATGTAGAATAGAAAATTACTTAAATTATAGCTTCCATCATACGATGTGTAAGGGTATAATTAACTTTGTGATTCCGTTTACAACACATCGGAATATTCGTCGGAAAACCTATAAAGTATGTATAAATTTGTGATCGACATAAAAAATAAGTCGACATAACGATATTCGTCTATCTGTTGAAATCAAGATACAGCTCGCGATTTGGTACAGAAGTTTCTATTTATTACTCGTAGCATGTTTAGTATTGAAAAGTTATTATATCAGTCCACATTTTGATATAGCCGCCATACCACTGACCGCCCATTTGCAGTATCTTCAAGGTTTTAACAGCAGTATCTTACCGAAACGACAATAATTGGGTATTTAGTCTCCCTTGGAGGCATAAAATATTACTGTAATAAATTATCGACATATGTCCACGAGTCTCGATACTTTGAAGGTTTTAGTCTCATAATCCCACAGAAATGGCTACAATTTGGTATTAAGTGTTCAGTGTGAGTATAAAATATAGAATATTCGGTACAGGTCCAGGTTTTGTAAATAGTCATCGCTAGATTTCTAACTTCGGTATTTGTATGTGCATAGTCACATTATTCATACGAAATGGCTATAATTGGCACTTAGTCTCCCTTGGGGGTATAAAATATTTCTGCAGCGAATTATTGGCATGGGTCCACGTTCTAATACAGCTACCATAGGACTGCACCTACCGAGTTTCAATATTTTGGAGTTTTTAGAGTCATTATTCCACCGAAAAGGCTACAATTTGGTGTTTAGTCTCCATTATGGGTATAAAACATTACCGGTCGAAGTTGTTATGTAGCCTCCATTGAACGATACCTTCCGGTTCGCGGTATTTTCAAAGTTTTAGCGACATTATTCAATATTTTTTGGTATGTAGTCTCCTTTGGAGGTATCAAATATTTTAGCAGAGAATTTTCAGTAAAATCCACGTTTCCATATAGCCCCCATAAAACGATGCCTACCGATTTTTAGAGTTTTTTTAACGGAATTTCTGAAACCCGATTTCAATATAATTTATGTTGGTGGGTAACGTCGTTTTTACTTGTTGTTAACAAAGTGCACGTTATTATTTGACACTTTTAAACATAAACCTCGGTGATTCATAAAAAATGACTTGAAAATGATAGTTGAATTTATCTAGAGTCTGCTGTATTTCTAGCCCTAAAGTTATTGTTCGCGGCGTGTAATATTATTTATTAAATTAGTAAATCTAATTAGAAATAATAAAGTTACATCTTTGTGTTTATTTCAGCTTGAGTCCATATTTTGTTGTAATTCAATTGTTTGAATAACAACAAAATATTTTAAAGTGGGTATGAAATTGATTAGTTGCGGGCGAAGGTTACAACAAAATATGGACTCAAGCTGAAATAAACACAAAGATGTAAAATTCTGCAGTCCAACAATAAAAACGCCAACAAAAATAATAAAGTTTTTAAAAATTGGACGCAATCGCGATTTTCTGATTCAATAAAACCATTATTGACAGAGGCCACAATTACTATAGTTTTTACTAATATTTACGTCTAAAAATCTCTTAGTTTCGCGATTTGTTAAAACCTGTTATAGGAGAGGTCCCCCATCCCCTATATTTTCTGTATTCTACCACCTTATGAACCTGCACACACGGAAGTCTAATTTAGAACATCATGCCAATCTTAAAGAATTTATATATATTAGATAGATCATAGCATAGATTACCCGTCGTTTTAGTGACCATTTCACATTTTTAGACGTTCCAGTTGTTTAACATCTTTGCCTGATTTCTCAATAATTTTTTTGGAATTTCGATCACGCAGCATTTTACATTATCGAGGTTGTACTGTATTCCAAAATGTGGGGTTGATCGCGCTTTCCCACTTATTGAAGTCAGTGTTTATAGCGTTTTTGTAGTCACGCTTACTAAAATTAAGGATATTATCTATAATAATACATTTTTGAAAAATTGGGCTGACCGCGATATTCCACTTCCGAGTATTGCAAGTAATTTTTAAACAATACGTTCAAAAATATCCTTAATTTCACGTTTTCTTTCCGCCTTGCTGGCCCGTCGTTTGGTATTTCCGTGTAAACCTTAGTAATCTATCTACAATTTATCTATTTAATATTGATACCTGTAGAATTTCGAACCGAATTGGCGAACAATCGATGTTTTGGTATAACCCTCATGCAACGGTATCTCCAGATGCAAAATAGAAAAATGTCTTTAATTAAACACTCCACTCGGAATATTCGTCCGAGAACCTATAAAGTATGTATTCGTGATCAACATAAAAAATAAGTCGATATAACGATGTCCGTCTATTTGTTGAAATCAAGATACAGCTCGCAACTTTTAATATAGAGCTTTTCAATTTGGTACAGAAGTTTTTATTTATTACTCGTAGGATGTTTGGTATTGAAAATTGGATATATCAGTCCACATTTTGACATAAGGTAGAATTAGACGTGACATAACCATTAAGCCATAAGGCCCTGTCAATCAGCTGACTGAACCAAACCTATGGAAATCAATGTATTCGATTAGTAGTAAAATAACATAATGCCATAGCCATAACCATAAGAAACCAACTGGGTTTTGGTTTCCTATGGTTATGGCTATGTCACGTCTAATTCTACCTATAGCCCCTATAGAACTGACCGCCCGATTTTCGGTATTTTCAAGGTGTTAGCGTTTTCGTACCGAAAGGGCAATAATTAGGTATTTAGTATGCCTTGGAGGCATACAACATTTCTGCAAAGAATTATCGATATAGGTTCACGTTCCGATACAGTTACCCTAGAACGATACCTCCCGAGTTTCGATATTTTGGAGGTTTTAGTCTTATTATCCCACCGCAATGGTTACAATCTGGTGTTCGGTCTTCATTGTGGGTATAAAGCATTCCCGCATAGAATATTCCCCACAGTTGCGGCTTTTTTATGTAGCCTCCATAGAACGGTACCTTCCGATTTTCGGTATTTTCAAGGTTTATCGGCTATATTTGGTATTTAGTCTCCCTTGGAGGTATCAAATATTTTAGCAGAAAACTGTCGGTATAGATCCAGGTTTTAATTCCCCCCCAGCATTGAAATCAATGTTCATGTCATGTTTGCTGACCCAATTACTATATTTGGAAATCTTGTCTGTACGTTTCAAGTTTTCAAATATCGGACGCAATCGTGGTATTCAACTTACAAAACACCCATTAATGATAGAGACCACAATTGCTATGTTATTGAGCCTTCGCAATTTATTCAAACCCTCTATTTATCGTTATTCTCTTATTTCATCAATTTCGGTACAGTACAAAAACTATACATGCACAACATTTTGCCTGTAATTGTGATGGTACCCGAAGATGATTTAGATATATTATAGATACACCGCGTTGCTGGCTTGTCGTTTTAGTGACAACTGCACAATTTTTAGACGTTCTAGTTATTTAACCAAGATTGAAATTAGGATTTGCATCATTTCACAATAATTATTTTTTTTTTTGGAATTTCGGTCGAGTGACAATGTGCATTATCGGTGTTGTACTGTATTCCAAAATGTGGGGTTCATCGCGCTTTCCCACTTATTGAATCCGGCGTTTTTTTAGTCACACTTACTAAAATTAAAGATATTATCTATAATTATACATTTTTGTAAAATTGGGCTGACCGCTACATTCCACTTCCGTGATGACCATTCAGGACCAAGGCAGTTATTACCATAGTATTGCAAGCAATTTTTAAGCAATACGTTCAAAAATATGTTTGATTTCACGTTTTCTTAAAAAATTTTGTGGGGGAGGTACCCTGGTCGCTCAACTGACCGGTATAAAAAATAGCTAAAAACCTATTCTCAGTCCTAAAAACTCCACATACAAAATTTCGTGGAATTCGGTTCAGCCGTTTCGGAGGAGTTTAATTTCGAACATCATGGTAGACTCGAAGAATTTATATATATAAAAAAGAATGATGTTAGTTACTACGCTTATAACTCAAGAACGGCTGAACAGATTTTGACAATTCGCACCAATTCGGAATGGTCCCATGGCAGAAAAGGATAAAACCGAAAAAAATCTCGAAAATCTGCGAAAAATTTGAAAAAATATTTTTTGAAGAATGTCAATTTTTCCACACATTTCTCTCGAGCTTTTGCGTTCGGAGTGTATCGTGTCACTTTTTTACAGGCTTTTGGCGAAAATGGTGTATGCAACACATGCTATTGACTTTTTAAAAGATCTCTATGTCAATTTTTAAAAGATCTACATATAAAATTGTTTTATTTAATTTAATAAATGTCAGTTTTCATTTTATTCAAACAATTCTTTGTGCAAATTAATTGCGAAATTTTTTTTTAAAAGACGTGAGTTTGGTCTTAATTTTAAGAGGTTATTAGCAGCTTCAATTGATGATGCCATTCTCTGGATTGTTATTTTTGAAAAATCTAATAGGAAGTACGCCAGCGTTCCAGGCAGAATATAACAGATGTTTTCAAATGAATTCGAAGTTAATATTATTGAAGAACGCGGATTGAACCTGACATCGACCCCACATACCCACGGCCAAATTCACCATCGATTTGGATCTTTGTTAACACATTCTTATTTTCATCAACTCAACAACTTCCATTATTCACATCATTGCATAGAGTTCGTGCGTAATCAAGGGATCCATATTTAATATGAATAATATGAATAACGAGATGGTTATGAAGACAGATAATAAATGCAAAAGGTGGGTTGAAGGTATGTCGATTCTGTGATCGGATGTTTTTGAGAAAACCGTCAAATGTACATCAGTTTCCAAAGCTTTTGATTAGATCAATGCTTGCCTCAAATTCTCTTCATTGTGGTACTTTAAACCGAAAGAAGCAAGTTCGGCTGGGCCCAATTTTTTATACCCACCACAACGAGTTGTACCTTAGTAAAACGGAACCATTAGTTTCTGTTCGATTTTGAAAATACTAAACTCTAAGACTTATTCCCAGGAGCCGTGGAATATGCTAACTGCTAAATTTCTTTTAAACCAGGTTTAATACGAATGAGACATCAATATTTTCTACGCATTCCGAATCCGAAATACCATGTTACATTCATTGGGATATATACTAAAATATGAACCTATATTGATCATTTTCGTTGTCGAGGTTTTCTACCCATTGAGAATCCGAAATACCAAGTTACCGTCACTACAGTAGAAAAATCTTTAAAAAAATCACATCGACCGGCATGGTTGTACCTTCCAATCTGACAACCAACAATACCAAATTACTGCATTTTCTGTCAGAAGAAAATATGGACCAATGTCTAAAATTTCTGCCGATAAGTTTTTTAAATACAAGCCTCCTTAAATGACAAATTAGATCAGGATGTACTTTTATGTTAGGGGTATACCGAAATGGAGATATATGGCAAAAATTTTTCGTGGAGTTTTCTGACCACTGGAAACTTTAAATGTGAGATTAAAGCTAATTCAGTTAGAAAATTATGTTAGGATTACTACAAATGACTAAATAAAATGTAATTCGTTATGAGTTCTATGTTCACTTCATCAGACCGACAGGCGGACATAGTTAAATCGAATTAGAAGTGTATGCTGATCAATAATATACATATGTATATACTTTATTCTCAGACATAAAGTAGTGTTGTAATGAATGAATGAACGGAATGGCAAACATCTTATGGTGGAGGGTATTAAAATGAATAATGTTTGCCAAAAGCTTCAAAATCGAATGTACCTCTTCTATGGGGCCTATATTAAAGAGTACACTACCTATACCTACAATTCTTGGTATGAATTATTACCCATATCGAATACTAAATACAAAACTTCAGTAATTTCGGTAGGATAATGTAGCTAAAATCCTCAAAATACTGAAAATCGGGAGGTATCTTCTATGGGGGCTATATCAATACGTGGATCTATACTGAAAATTTTATGGGGAAATATTATGTAGCTCCAAAGAATACTTAATACGGAATTTTTGAGCCAGTTCGGTGAGAAAATGTGACTAAAACCCTTAAAAACACCTATAATCGTGAGGTGGCGTTCTATGAGGGCTATATCAAAACATGGATCGATATACCCTTGAAAATGGGTTATATCAACATCCTAGGAGTAATTTAAACTTCTGTACCAAAATGAAAGCTATGCGAGCTGTTTCTTGATTTCAAAAGGCTATATCGACTAAGAATTTTATGATGAATAATATATACGTTACAAACGGAATACAACTTTAATTATACCCTCCATAGTGCTTGAAGATATAAAAAAACTTTATATATAACAACAAATATAAAATGTATTCGAATTTAAGTAATTTCGTCTCGCAATAGCCATGACAATAAATGAATTGCAAGGAAAATAATCAACTTCAATGTACCTTTAATGACTGCGAGACGAAGTTCGCCGGGTCCACTAGCCACAAGCTCAAGGCCGCAATTATGGACCGATTGTAACGATTTTTTAAAGAAGGTTGGGTTCGCGCCAGAATAGAAATGATTAGTTTTTGGCCACAAGCTCAAGGCCGCAATTATGGACCGATTGTAACGATTTTTTAAAGAAGGTTGGGTTCGCGCCAGAATAGAAATGATTAGTTTTTGGTGATGATCGTGAAATGTTCAGGGGATGAAATGGACCAAAAACAAAATTTTAACTAATTTTTTAGCAGCTCTGTAGGTCAAAATAATAACCCGAAAAATTTAAACAAAGTTTGAGTTGGTAAAAATTTCAGTAACGTAGCGGTTAAACAACGGAAGTAGTAGTACTACATAAGTGGGTTTGAACTAAATTTTCCTTTCCTGCTACAAAAATGTCTTTGTCATGCTAGATAACTTTTTGGTTTTGGTCATAAATATTATACATTACATCTCTGATATTTGATAATTAAATTTTCACAATCATTGAAAAGAAGTTCCGTGGAGAGCGATTGTCCAGGGATAGTGGTATAGGGTATCCCATGGTCGGCTCCGTCCGACTATAGACTTTTCTTACTTGTTTAATATACATACAAATGTATGAATGTATTTTACAATTTGAAAGTGCCTACCAGCTCTGCGGGAACTAAACTGATTGAATTCATATTCCTTTTCAGTGGGGACATCATTTTTTAGTATCATGACAGGACCTAGGCAGTCTCAATATATATCTGGTATTGCTCACATTTTATACGACATAAATGGGTAGTTGATCTTTCGAAGATGTTTTTACTTTAAAAGTATACATATATGCCACAACCTCACTTCCAATGAAAATACCTCCGAGCTCATGATTTTTGAAATCATCTGCCAATTTTGTGGATTTTGTACTATTTTCCTCAAAACTGTTGAAACCATTTTCGGCATTATCATCTCCATCCTTTCAATCGGTATCTGACCGAAACCACTATTAATCTTTACAAACTCTAAGCTACACTATCTCCTTTTAACGATTTTTTCGCTGTTAATTTCCTAAAAAGATGCTTGAAAATAAATAAAAATCGATTTGATTGTGAATACAAAATTTCTATACAACTTTTAAAAATTAAAAAACAAAGGCGTACAATGGACCCTCACAGTTAGTGCATATACAATTTTCGCCAAAAACTGTCAAAAAAGGGGTCAGGGTATACTAAAAGGCGAAGCTCGATCGGAATGTGTGGAAAAAATTACTTTCTTCAAAACATATTTTTGCAAATTTTTCGCAGATTTTCGCGATTTTTTTAGGTTTTATCCTTTTCTGCCATGAGACCATTTCGAATTGGTGCGAATTGTCAAAATCTGTTCAGCCGTTCTTAAGTTATAAGCGTAGTAACTAACATCATCCTTTTTTATATATATATATTATCATCTCCATCCTTTCAATCGGTATCTGACCGAAACCACTATTAATCTTTACAAACTCTAAGCTACACTATCTCCTTTTAACGATTTTTTCGCTGTTAATTTCCTAAAAAGATGCTTGAAAATAAATAAAAATCGATTTGATTGTGAATACAAAACTTCGTCTCGCAGTTTCTTAGGTACAGAACTTGATGGCTTTGGTTCAAACCTATAATACTATTATTTCTATCACCTTGTTCAATGGCAAACACTGAGAGGCAAAGTGTTTCTATTTTCCTCGACTCTCTCTCTCTCTCTCTCTCTCTCTCTCTCCTATAAACTGACAGTTAGTGACAAGCTCAAGGCCGCAATTATGGACCGATTGTAACGATTTTTTAAAGAAGGTTGGGTTCGCGCCAGAATAGAAATGATTAGTTTTTGGCCACAAGCTCAAGGCCGCAATTATGGACCGATTGTAACGATTTTTTAAAGAAGGTTGGGTTCGCGCCAGAATAGAAATGATTAGTTTTTGGTGATGATCGTGAAATGTTCAGGGGATGAAATGGACCAAAAACAAAATTTTAACTAATTTTTTAGCAGCTCTGTAGGTCAAAATAATAACCCGAAAAATTTAAACAAAGTTTGAGTTGGTAAAAATTTCAGTAACGTAGCGGTTAAACAACGGAAGTAGTAGTACTACATAAGTGGGTTTGAACTAAATTTTCCTTTCCTGCTACAAAAATGTCTTTGTCATGCTAGATAACTTTTTGGTTTTGGTCATAAATATTATACATTACATCTCTGATATTTGATAATTAAATTTTCACAATCATTGAAAAGAAGTTCCGTGGAGAGCGATTGTCCAGGGATAGTGGTATAGGGTATCCCATGGTCGGCTCCGTCCGACTATAGACTTTTCTTACTTGTTTAATATACATACAAATGTATGAATGTATTTTACAATTTGAAAGTGCCTACCAGCTCTGCGGGAACTAAACTGATTGAATTCATATTCCTTTTCAGTGGGGACATCATTTTTTAGTATCATGACAGGACCTAGGCAGTCTCAATATATATCTGGTATTGCTCACATTTTATACGACATAAATGGGTAGTTGATCTTTCGAAGATGTTTTTACTTTAAAAGTATACATATATGCCACAACCTCACTTCCAATGAAAATACCTCCGAGCTCATGATTTTTGAAATCATCTGCCAATTTTGTGGATTTTGTACTATTTTCCTCAAAACTGTTGAAACCATTTTCGGCATTATCATCTCCATCCTTTCAATCGGTATCTGACCGAAACCACTATTAATCTTTACAAACTCTAAGCTACACTATCTCCTTTTAACGATTTTTTCGCTGTTAATTTCCTAAAAAGATGCTTGAAAATAAATAAAAATCGATTTGATTCATCAAGTTCTGTACCTAAGAAACTGCGAGACGAAGTTTTGTATTCACAATCAAATCGATTTTTATTTATTTTCAAGCATCTTTTTAGGAAATTAACAGCGAAAAAATCGTTAAAAGGAGATAGTGTAGCTTAGAGTTTGTAAAGATTAATAGTGGTTTCGGTCAGATACCGATTGAAAGGATGGAGATGATAATGCCGAAAATGGTTTCAACAGTTTTGAGGAAAATAGTACAAAATCCACAAAATTGGCAGATGATTTCAAAAATCATGAGCTCGGAGGTATTTTCATTGGAAGTGAGGTTGTGGCATATATGTATACTTTTAAAGTAAAAACATCTTCGAAAGATCAACTACCCATTTATGTCGTATAAAATGTGAGCAATACCAGATATATATTGAGACTGCCTAGGTCCTGTCATGATACTAAAAAATGATGTCCCCACTGAAAAGGAATATGAATTCAATCAGTTTAGTTCCCGCAGAGCTGGTAGGCACTTTCAAATTGTAAAATACATTCATACATTTGTATGTATATTAAACAAGTAAGAAAAGTCTATAGTCGGACGGAGCCGACCATGGGATACCCTATACCACTATCCCTGGACAATCGCTCTCCACGGAACTTCTTTTCAATGATTGTGAAAATTTAATTATCAAATATCAGAGATGTAATGTATAATATTTATGACCAAAACCAAAAAGTTATCTAGCATGACAAAGACATTTTTGTAGCAGGAAAGGAAAATTTAGTTCAAACCCACTTATGTAGTACTACTACTTCCGTTGTTTAACCGCTACGTTACTGAAATTTTTACCAACTCAAACTTTGTTTAAATTTTTCGGGTTATTATTTTGACCTACAGAGCTGCTAAAAAATTAGTTAAAATTTTGTTTTTGGTCCATTTCATCCCCTGAACATTTCACGATCATCACCAAAAACTAATCATTTCTATTCTGGCGCGAACCCAACCTTCTTTAAAAAATCGTTACAATCGGTCCATAATTGCGGCCCTGACCCCTTTTTTGACAGTTTTTGGCGAAAATTGTATATGCACTAAAAAAATCGCGAAAATTTGCGAAAAATTTGCAAAAAGATTTTTTCAAGAAAATCAATTTTTGGATAAATTTCTATCGAGTTTCGCGTTTAGGGTATACCTTGACACTTATTTGGACAGTTTTTGGTGAAAATTGTATATGCACCAACTGTGAGGGTCCATTGTACGCCTCCGTTTTGTCAATTTTTGAAAGTTGTATAGAATTTTTTATTCACAATCAACTCGATTTCATTTATTTTCGAGCATCTTTTTAGGAAATTAACAGCGAAAAATGGTTAAAAGGAGAGGGCTTAGTTTAGAGTTTGTTAAGAGTAGTGGTGGTTTTGGTCAGATTCCGATTGAAAAGATGAAGGTGATAACGCCGCAAAATTGGTGGGTTATTTGAAAAATCAAGGTACCTTCATTGGAAGTGAGGTTGTGGCATACAGGGACGTACGCAGGATTTCATTTCGGTGGGGGCACAACTTGACCAAAAATCATGAAAAATTCAAATGTTGTGTTTATATATATGAAGAAAAGACAAAATTTTTTAGTTTTCCATAAAAAAAAAATTAAAAATTTTTTTTTAAGCTACATGAAAGATTTTTGGTACATAGATTGGGAAAAAAAATGTCATTCTTAAATCTGTTCGTGATACTAATTTTGGTTGTTGCGCGCAAAAGTTATGGCGGTTTCAATTCTGATAAAAAGAAAAAAATCTTTAAAAGACTCTAATCATTATATTGAGAAACTATCTTAATTAGGGGCTCCCTACATACTATATGTTTACTGAGGTCCCATAACTTTAGTGAAAAAGTTGTGCATTTTCGCGGAAATTAGGAAAGAATTCCAAACAATTGGTAGTTTGCAACTTGTTTTAATAAAATTCAACCTGCTTATGCCTCTGAAAAATATATAAAAAATATGTACGTAATCTATACATCGCGAAGATTCAAATGAAACCAAAACTATACAAATCCGTTTAGTGGTTTTCATATTATAGCGAAAACAAAAAAATATATTGAGGAAATTTATAAAATTTTTGTAAGAGAAAATATTTATTAAAATTTCTTTTGTGAGTTAGTTGAACAAAATGTAAGAAAAATACGTCGGAGTTTTTCTTCTATTTTAGTTAAATTTCCCGCAATAAATCACATTTTTTATTCTAATCACTTCTCGAAAACACGCTAACATCTAGCAGAAGATATGGATATCTTTCAAATAAATGTTGGGTTCCTTTAAATGGGGTATAACCTTGAAATAAAATTGTATCGGGTAATGTTCATTTTGAAATGCGTGTAAATCGCGAAATCCTCAAAATCACTTGATGCGCATGCGGTTTACCAATACAGCGAATTCTTCTCTTTTAATTTGTACACATTTGCCAGGATTTACTTTGGCCGCTAAGATGTAGCATCGTCTGCAGTTTAGTGTGCAACAAACTGTATAACGCTTATATTTTGCACAACGTGCATATACTTTTTATGCGCATCCGATTTCACTATCAACCGTGAAAAAATACATCGATCTAAACATATTTCAATAAAATGCATCAAGAACCGTGGATGTAGCATCACACAGTATTTTATGGATAAATCGGATACAGCTCCCACGCCACTAAATTTTTCAAACCGCTGTTTTCGCACAAACGCGAGTGATGATTCACTTTCTTCATTGAAATGGAAACGATTCACATAAAACGCGAATTAGTCAGCGATATTTTGAAAAACATTTTTCGCAAATTTTTCAATTTTTGCAGTAGCCATTTCCGCCGTTCTAGTAGATGGATTTTTATGATCTGTGATTCATATGATCTGGATCGTCGAAAAACTAAAATATCGCGGGGTACCAGCACACTCAAAACGATATTGTAAATACTGTACCCAAAAAATAGGTTTTTTAGAAAAAATATCACACTAAATTTTGGCCTTTGGCAGTAGATTACTCTGCTGCTGTGTGGGCTACATACTCAATATACATATCAGATTATGCGAAATCGCGAGTTCTTTAATCCTATAATTGGTTTTTCGAAATATCCGAATGCGCGTCCCAGTTACATAAAAAATACAAAAAACACCTGAAATCCGGCTTCAAAATGTCAGCATCCATAAAAGGTGGATGCAGTGGAAATTTTGGAAAGTGATACATTAGAAGTGTAGTCTTCATTTTGTATTCTCCTACTTTTACTTTGGACAGATGTCCGTCATTTGAATGGATTAATCAGAAATCGAATAGCAATGTAAAAAACCTGTTTAGCTTCAACGTGTTTTTACCTATGTTTTTTTCCTTTACGCGGTCGTAACTACCACGTAAATAATTTTTTTTGCTAAATGTTTGAGCTTTGTACAAAAACATCTAAAATAATCCAGCAATAGTCATAGTTACTGGTAATCTACAATAGTTCGCGTATTATAATAGTGCAAACCTTGGCTTCATGGAAACTAAAAAATTTTGACTTTTCCTCATATATAGATATAGATTATGTTCAAAATTTTCAAGACTACAATAAAATTACAAAAAGGTCACATTTGGTAGGCTTATGAAGCCGAAACAGAGGAAATATGGTAAAAATAATTCAATTTTCTACCTTTCCAATCCAAACATTAATTTTTATCTCAGGAAAGTGAATGCAAGTCGATAGGTTCCACCCAGTTTCGTTGGCTATGGACATCTACAGGTTCCAAAAAATAAAGAAAATACCACCGCCGAACGCTCCATGTCAATATCAAGGGCTTTTATTTAGAAGATATTGCGTAACGTGAAATGCACAGAATCAAACGAACGAAATAATTATAACGTAGAAAGTAGAACATTAGTGTCGTTTTTGAAATTTTGAAAATCAAAATTATAACGTAGAAAGTTAAAATTGTACTTTAAACTTCGGGTTTAATAAATTGCGTGTCCGCCATTCTTGGAAAAAACATCGTTTTAAGGCATGGGAAGTGATCGTATAAGAGATTGCAGTTCATTAATGGTAATTTTATCCCATACACCCTGATTGCTACTTTCAACTCCAATAATGTGTTATATTGAAGGTCGACGCAATTAATTCGTCTATATAATGTAACCCAGAGATTTTCTATGGGTTTCAGGTCTGGACTTATGGCCGGTCACTCCAAAATCTTAGGGCCATTATTATATGATTTCTTTTACTATTGGGTGGATTTAAAAACAGTACCAGATTTAATCATCTCGATATTCATAAGGGCACCTGGCTGTCTCCAGATCAGAAAACGAGAAATCAAATTGATCATGTTGTGATAGATGGAAGTCATTCATCGAGCGTGTTGGATGTACGATCGTTCCGAGGCGCAAACATTGATTCGGACCACTACCTTGTTGCAGCAAAGGTACGCACCCGCTTAAACGTAGCAAACAAAGTACGAACAGACACAACACGAAAGTTAGACATCGCTTAATCAAAGCACTCCTCATCCCGATAACAATTCAGCACAATGGCAAAGCATTGCCCACTCCATGCAAACAGCCGCAAAATCCATACTTGGATACCAGAGACCTCCACCAAGGAATCCATGGTATGATCAGGAGTGTCGTGCTGCTACCGAAGAGAAAAATGCGGCATATAGGGCTATTTTACAATCCGTAGCAACGCGTAGCGCACGAGAGAGATACAGGGAGAAAAGGAGAGAGGAGAAACGTCTATTCCGCAGGAAAAAGAGAGAGACGGAAAAGCGGGAGTGTGAAAAAATCGAGATGTACAGGAGCCAGAATGAAGTCCGAAAATTCTACCAAAGAGTCAAGCATCAAACTGATGGCTTTGGTACAGGCACATCCTCCTGTTGAGACCAGCAAGGTAATTTGGTAACTGATACAGATAGTGTACTCAGGATATGGAAAGAACATTTTTCAAATCTGTTGGTATCCAATAGCAGCGAAGACGACGAAGATACCACAGTCCCAATTCCAGAAGATGGTATTGAATGTATACCGCCCATCCAAGATGAGGTAAGGACAGCAATAAATCGGCTGAAGAATAATAAGGCAGCAGGGGCCGATCGCTTACCAGCCGAGCTGTTCAAAACCGGAGGCGACACGCTGATAAGGTGTATTCATCAGCTAGTTAGCACCATCTGGCAGGAAGAACGAGTACCCAACGATTGGAACCTGAGTATCCTGTGCCCCGTCCACAAGAAGGGAGATAAGACTGTATGCTCTAACTATAGGGGCATAAGTCTACTCCCTATTGCCTACAAGATCGTGTCAGGGATATTTAGCGAACGACTAAAGCCTATGGTCAACGAGATAATTGGACCATACCAATGCGGCTTTAGACCTGGCAAGTCCACCATTGACCAGATATTTACCCTGCGGCAAATCCTGGAGAAGACCCAAGAGATGCAGATCGACACCCACCACCTTTTTGTCGATTATAAAGCAGCCTTCGACAGCCCGCTGCGTTCAAAGGTATTCCAAGCCATGTGTGAATTTGGTATCCCCGCAAAGCTCATCCGGCTTTGTAAAATGACTTTGACTGACACGAGGTCCTCAGTTAAAATAGGAAAGAACCTCTCCGAAGAGTTTGGTACCAAAAGAGGTTTCAGACAAGGAGACAGCCTTTCGTGTGATCTCTTCAACATCCTGCTGGAAAAGGTTATACGAGAGGCAAACGTCAAAAGAAGTGGCACAATCTACACCAATAGTCACATGTTACTTGCTTATGCTGATGATAAAGACATCATGGGCCGATCAGTAAAAGAAGTAACTGATACCTTTATAAAGGTCGAAGGAGAATCTGCTAAAGTGGGTCTGGCGGTAAACGGTGAGAAGACCAAGTTGATGGTGTCGACGCGCAATGCGTCCATTGAGCTCGGACCGACTGTGGAAGTTGGTTCCTATAATATTGAGGTAGTAAAAGACTTCATCTACCTCGGCACCTCCGTAAACACAACAAACGACATCAGTTGTGAAATAAAAAGAAGAATTGTATTGGCCAACAGATGCTACTTTGGTTTAAGTAAGCAGTTTAAAAACAAAGCCACAATTCCAATAAGAAATTCATTAAAAATTAATACTAAAAAAATGATCTTCGCCTAAAAAAGGCAAAATTTTCAAATAAAAAATAAAATCAGCTGAGCCAGGCTGGGATTTGAACCCACGTCCTTGAAAAACACAAGAAAAAAGTGTTGTCACGGCGTGTTAGCGTTCAGAGCCAAACTCATTACTTTCAAAGGCAGCGCTAAGCGTTTGTCATGAAAGCACAACTAAATGGGAAAATCCCCATTGTTGTTGTAAAAAACAAAACAAAATTCATTTGAAAGAAGAAAAGTTCGAGGACATCGAAGCCGCTCCACATCCGATATGTCTGAGGAGACTTTACCAAAGTCGAAACATGCATGTCACATAGTGGTGGGTGTGTGGGTTCGAATCGTCGTCGGCTTCCTTTTTCACTTGCATTATTCATTGATCATCAAGCTCGATTCCAATGAGAAATTCATTAAAAAAAAGCCACATCTCGTCAAACAAAAATAACGCTCTACAAAACACTGATACTACCCGATGTATGGCTCCGAAGCCTGGGTACTTGCGAAAGCAGACATTGCAGTGCTTGGTGTGTTTGAGAGAAAAATTCTTCGAAAGATCTACGGACCAATCTGCGTTGACGGTGAATATCGACGTCGCATGAACCACGAACTGTATCTGCTATACAACGACATCAATACCATAAGAATGAGCGATTATGAACCCAGTAAAAAAGCGTATAAATACGGACCGCTTGGCGGTGCACGCAGAATCGGCAGGTCAAGGAATAGATGGAGCAAACAAGTGGATGATGAGATGAAGAGGCGCGGTATTCCAGAGTGCGAAGCAACAAATAGAGAGGAATGGAGATCTTGTCTTAGTTCGGCCTATGGAACAAATGTTTTTTTTTGTTCATTAATGGAGACTTATAATAATGGGGTGTAATGTTTTTTGACTTGAAAAGTTTCTTTGTTTTTTTTTTGACACATGTATAGGGACATTATCCTCTTGAAAGATCCATTCCGAACCATATAAATCATCCCCAAGTTCTACTATGACCTCTTCTAATAACTCGCAATACCTCTGTGAATCCATTTTGTGACTCACGAAGCTGACTGAAGACTTTCCACGATACCCAAATGCTGCACATACCATAAGGGATCCGCCCTTAAAATTTCTAGTTTCCCTTTCTTTCCGAGTATGCTTCTAATACCTGTGGCAGCCATAATGTCCTTTAAGATTAAACTTCTTTTCGTCACTAATAACTACGGAATGCCATTCAATGCCCCAAAGTATTTCGGCAAATAATAGTCTTTGTGCCTTATGCCTCGGAAGTAGACGAGTAAACGGTAATCTTTTTTGGTACTTAAAATTAGTTTTGGCGTGTAAAAACCAGTGTTCGAAAATAAACACTATGGTATCGTACCGTACCGTTCTGTACCGTACCAAGGTGGAAAGGTACACTACGATAATGTACCGTACCGGTACACAAACACTAAAAAATATTTTTGTGATACTGTACCGGAGCACAACGAAAATTTTACTGTACCCACTGCGGTACACTACAATTTTTAGTGTACCGACTGCGGTACGCTACGATTTTTTAGTGAACCGACTGCGGTACAGTACGATGATCGTAATGTACCGCTGGTCGGTTCACTAAAACATAACGTACCGGTAATGTGCCGTACATGTGTGGTTTGTGAATTGTGATGAAAAACTGTATGTCTGATGTTTTGATAATAAGAGTAAGAATAGTAAATAAAATTCAAGATTATATAAATTAAAAGCATCAATGTGGTAAATTCGGTCGGTTACGAATTTTGCGAAAATTAGTGTGAAATATGAAGATAGCTAAAATTGCCAATCAATACATATTTAATTTAAGTGAACCGCTTCCTATTATGGCATACGGGTTGAAATCCACATTATTAATGTATGTATTTCTATTTATTATGGGCTCATTAGGGTCCTTGTAGTCAATGTACATATCAAAACATTATCATACCCTACACAACAATATGGAAAGGGCATTATAAATTTGTTTTTCGAAAAATTCATGTAACACCGCGAAATAAGTGGTATACCAAAATTCATAACTCGGCCAGATAAAGCGATTTTGAGAAGGGTGTCCGTCCGTCCACTAAAAATTTTAGTCACGCTGCAGGCCGCAATTATGAACCAATCGTCACGAAATTGTATATGGAGGTCGGGTTCAGACCAGAATAGACCCCTATAGTTGGCGATGATGGTGAAATATTTATGGGGTGAAGTGGACCAAAAACAAAATGTTTTTCCATATTTGTAGCGGCTCTGTAGGTCGCAATGGCAGTCTGAGAGACGCGATATTTTAAGTTAGTTTTGGGTATACGACAGAGAAGTAGCTTGCGATTTTACGTGATGATCATATAATATTAAGCGGGTAAAATGAACCAAAACGGTTGTGTGAGATTTGATACAACTTTTAATTTAATGAATATATATCTTTATTGATGGAAGGCATGTTCCTTCCTCGTAAGTTATAGTTGAAAGAGGAACTCTCGATACTAATTATGTTGAAGTACGTGGTCAGATAACAGAGTTACAGCATAGTTTATACATGGATCTCACAGTTTCAATTGTGCAGGGTAATCATAATCAACCTAGATGTCGTAGTTATAGTACAATACTGGAAAATTTTTCACGAGGTTAGGGTTTTGGTAAAAAAAATAACTCTTGACCTCTCCCCCATGTAAATTATAGCAATATAGTGGTTGAATAACAGAACTACTGTAAAACATATAAGTGGGTTCCTTGTCGTTAAGTTTTGTTTGCAAATAACTACATTTACCTCATGCTAGAAAATGTCGCAATCATTATAGAAATGTTTTTAAATCATGATAGAGAAATTTATATATTTTTTAATTGATGCAAATTGCAATGCTGAACGGGGTCTTAAGTTTGTGTATAACCTTTGGTAAAAAGCGATGCAATACCTCGATATATTGTTTAGTCTTATTTTATCTCGACCAAATATGTGCCTAATAGAAATGACGGTTTTATACCAAGTATGTTTGGAGGGGATTCGTTTAGAAAATATGGACTCGATTTAGCCCTACCGTCTGCTTTCGAACAAAATTTTGAACTTCGTGATATTTTTCCCAAACTTTGTTAAAGTTCAAAGATGCGCCATATCGGGCACTCCTTCCCCACAAAAGTTCAAAAAATTTCCAAAAAATGGTGTGAACGATAACTTTCGAAGGGAGCACTCTATTTGTTATGTTATTCCTCCTACATACACATACATCGGGTTCGAATATAGACTCTTTCGATCCACTCTTTCGATCCACTCTTTCGATTACCTTCTATACTTAATTTAGAGAAAGTGCAGTTTAAGAGCTCCTCTCGGATAGTTTTGAATTTTTTTCAACAGAAGTTTGAAGCAGATGTTTGCTAATTAAAATTGTTGGCATATGCCAGTGATTTAGTATAGTCCCACATTATTCCACTAATTTTGAAGCAAACTTGTGATACAAAATCAATATATTTTATATACGGTATAATTATGGGGTTTGCTTCTTTTTATTTTTTGGTCAGAGGCACAGCTAACTGGTGCTTTCTTACTTGTACTTTGGTCATTTCGGTAAAAATCACATTTTTTCTTAATACACATTCTAAAATAACATATAACGTGTCGCAATTAGACAATTTTTACAAGTAACAAGTTAGAACGTCGTTAAGTTCGGCCAGGCCGAACTTGTTATACCCTCCACCACGAGTTGTATTGAAGCAAAATTGAACAATTAGTTTCCTTTCGTTTATGAAGAAGACTGAATACGAAATTTCAGCAAGTTCGGTAAAACAACGTGGCTAACCTTAAAAATACCGAAATTCGGGAGATAACGTTCCTTGGACCTATATCAAAAAGTCGATCTATAACTACGAATTTCAGGCGGAAAGTTTTTAGACTCAAAGAAGACTAAATACCAAATTGCCAATAATCCGGTAAAACCTTTAAAATACCGAAAATCAAGAGGTACGTTTTTTATGGGGGATATAGGGACCCGAGGACCTATACTGTTAATACTTTTCAGGAATATTAAGTAACCGCACGGAAGACTAAATAACGAATTTCACTCTTTCGGTTGAATAATGACGTCACAACCTTCAAAATTACGAAAATGGGGAGGAACCGTTCTATGGAGCTATATCGAAATGTGGACCTATACCGACGGATTTCAGTCAGAAAGGCCTTTTCCTCCAACAAAGACTAAATACCAAATTTCAGCCATTTCGGTGGGTTGCTGCGGCCACAACCTTAAAAATACATAAAATCGGAGGTAGCGTTCTATGAGGGCTATACTAAGGCGTGGACCTGTACCGACAAATTTCTGGTAAAACGTTTTATACCCCCAGCGAAGAATAAGTACCAAATTTCAGCCATTTCGTTGAGATAATGATGCTAAATCCTTCAAAATACGGGAAATATGGTGGTACCGTTCTGTGGGGGCTATACTAAGGCATGAACGTATAAAGAAAAATTTCATATGGAACGTTTAATACCCACAAATGAAGACTAAATAGCAAATTTCAGCCATTTCGGTGTAATATTGAGGCCACAACCTTAAAAATACCGAAAATTGGGAGGTACCGTCCTATGGGGGCTATATGAAGGCGTGGACTATACCGACAAATTTCTGGGCGAAAGTTTTTTACCCCCAACGAAGACTAAATATAAAATTTCAGCCATTTCGGTGTGATAATGGGGCTGAAACCTTCAAAATACAGAGAATCGGGTGGTACCGTTCTATGGGGCTATATCAAAACGTGGACCGATATAGCAAATTTGCAATACCAAACATCCTAGGAGTAATAGAAACTTCTATACAAAATTACAACGCTCTATCTTAAGCTGTATATTTCAACAGACGGACGGACGGACGGACAAACGAAAATGGTTATATCGACTTAGAATTTTACCCTGATCAAGAATATATATATTTTGTGGGGTCTCCGATGAATATTTCGATGTGTTACAAACGGAATGACAAATTTAATTATACCATCCATATTATGGTGGAGGGTATAAAATGGGGATACTGTTCACTACAAACAAAATACATGTGTATTATTTGTTGGTACAGGTAATATTAATGTGGATTGTATAGCAAATATTAATTTTTTTGAATAATCTTTTTCGCAAAAATGCCAATGACACCAAAATACTAACATTCTTCTTTACTTATTCACGTAAATGATTTTATAATTCATGAATTTTCACCCTTTTTTACATATCATAAATGTCTAAGTGCTTAACTTGGTAAACAACATTATATTTTCTAGTAATTTTCTCAATATTTATAAACGATTAAAATTTAATTAATTTATATAATATTGAATTTATTTATTATACTTGCATGTAGCAATTCATATTTCCTCATAAATAAAAAACACATGTGTGGTACATTACCGGTACGTTATTTTTTTAGTGAACCGAACAGTGGTACACTACGATATTTTAGTGTACCGACTGCGGTACGCTACGATTTTTTAGTGTACCGACTGCGGTTCACTGCGATTTTCGTTGTGCTCCGGTACGGTACGCTAAAATATTTTTTAGTGGTTGTGTACCGGTACGGTAAACTAAAATATTTTTTAGTGATACCGTACCTGGAGCGGTACGTTATTTTAGTGTACTGTTTCTTTTCGAACACTGGTAAAAACTGCTGCACTCTTCAAGTTGATATGGGTAGATTCAATTCTCTGCGTATTTGAGCTGGTCTAATGTATTTGTTCACATCATAGTGCTTAATTTGTGGTTTTTGACGATCACTGACTTTTGGAGGAGGACTGGGATGGAGAGATGTGCCATATTTTTGTGGATTTTGTATATGCACTGTAGACTTATTGCGATTATTTTTCAGCAATATCTCGAATGCAGAAACCTTTCATTCTGTACCGTTTTGTTTAGTGGATATAAAACTAACTCACCGATAGTGATACAAAGTAGTCGCTACAGTATTGCAATGTAACTACATTGTGTAGTCACAGCATTTCAAAAGTTCTGCTTATCGAACAAATGATATGGATCGGGTATTTTCCATAGAAACAATGCAAAACGAAACATTACACAGTTAACCGAACTCGCTATTTTGTTTACATTCGTGATTGCGAACAAAACGAATAGCGAAAAGTTCTCAATTCCACAACAACAGATAGAAAACGAAAAAGTTCAAAACACACGAACAATGAATGATTCGAATGATGCGTTTGGTTGTTGAAAACATTAATCACATCAACCGTAGCATGGCACAATTACAAAGGTAGATGCGTCAGCTGATCGAGCTTGAAACGCCAAAAAAGACTGGAAATTCGACATATAACCTTAAAACAAATACTCAAACGTCAAAAACAATCAAAACAAAAACCATATGATTCGGTTGTTATGCGTTTTGATTGGTTAAACAAAATTGACGCGATGTTTATATGCCAAGGTGATTTGTTTTGTTTTTCGTTAAGCAATCAAATGTATGTGTGTGTGCCTGAGTGTGGCATTGATCATTTCGCACAGCAAATGTTTGCCAAAAATTTTTGTTTTGGTGGTGAATGAAACAACTCGGCAAAGCACAGCCGAAGTACATTTCAGTAATCGTACGGTTTTCGGATGTTTTCATTGAAAAGTTTGTGGTTTTGTTTTGTTTTGAGAGCGAAACGATTCAGAGAAACTGAAAAGTTTGTGACTTTGTGTGATTGGTATGAGAATCCTTTTTTTTTGTTTGCGTTCATCGATGTTTATGATATTTTCAGAGTTACAATCTTTAGACTGTCGAGAACCTAAACTTTATAATAATCATTACAGATATGTAAGTTTTACCCATATTCATTGTTTTATTTAAACGTCATTTCATTTCAAATAATAAATTTAATTGCTGCTCACATCTTTTTCATTCAATTCACTTAAAGTTTTTTTGGGCAAAACAGCGAATGGGTTGTGTGGGCTGGTGGTAATGGAAAATGTCATTAAATCATTACATTTTTTCCACATCATTTGATAAGAACAGTCATAATAATTCCCAGAGTCCTTACAATAATTCATTAAGGATGTTGTGTTGCCAGACAAGTGTAGTACAACAAATGAAACAATGGAACTAGAGCACCAGCAATAGCAGCATTTGTTTTAGTATGAATGTAGTACACAAATCATAAATGACAATGGTCCAACGGACGTTGGTTCATACATACAATCGTTATTTTCAAAGTAATATGAATGAATAACAGCAATAGCAACAACGATATCACTTCCGTTTGTTAACAATACCAGAGAGTCAGAGTCGGTATAAAACAATCAATAAAATTCTAAACAAAAAAGGGGTGATCCCTTTATTATTTTGCCCCATCATAAATGGTTTTTATGTTTTGTGCTTTGGAAAACGACCCAAACGACAAGCAGTTAGCCAACATTCGACCCCTTTTAAGTTAGTGACTTGACTGTGGTCACAAGGAGGTCGAATTACATGAAGTCAGATGGTTGGTAGACTAAATGATTGTTGTTAGCCCATCAAGTAATAAAGTGATAGTGGGGGCAAATGGTTAGCAAAAGGGTGAAAATACTCACTTAACTCATCAATATTTATGTTTATGTTCTGTGAAAATATATTTGTATGTAGATACATATTTATGTCTGTTAGTCCATGCCTTGATTATGTGTGGACTTTTATTATTGTTCGTTTTAAGTTTCATAGAAATCATATAAATGATATTGAACAACGACAATAACTACAACTTTGGACTAGCATCAGCAAAAAGACAACAATAAAATAGTTATTTCTCTACATGTTTCTAATCAATTGCGAATATTAGGGTGGAATATGTAAAATATTTTGCACAGAAATTCAAGAGCAATATTTTTTCAATAATAAAATATGAATAAAATCCCATAAATCACCGTTGGTATTTGACGAAGGTTCCTGGGCATATGCACAAGAAAATAAATTGGCCGTCGTAAGGGAAGTCTTAGCTAAACGGAAACAAATACATACCTTCTAGAATGAACACAAAATGTTTTTTTGAGAGAAGCACCTAACCTTGAATGAATATTCAATTCATATGTTCGTATACAATAGCAAATAGAGATACAAACCGAATAATAATATGGTCACAGATAAAAATATGTAATAAGCGTTATAGGTGTTTTAGCTATGTAAAGCTTTATATTGTTCCTACAAGAAAAGTAAAATAAAAAATAACAAGTAAAAAAGCTTTAAGTTCGGCCGGGCCGAACTTTTCATACCCTCCACCATAAAATATTCTGAATTAAAATGGAATAATTAGTTTTCATTCCTGTCCCCAACTTTACGTGGGTACGTTAAAATGTCAGATAATGTACATAGAATGCTTCATTCGGGAGGCCCTTTTTTATGGTGCCTATATCTAACTATGTATGTTGACAATTTTTATTGGGCTAGAAATTGGGAGGTACCGTTATATAGGGGTTATAATAAAACATGGACCTATGTTGACAGTTTTTGATGGAAGTCTTTAATGTCAAATAACTCCTAATTGTAGCTAAAATCCTCAAAATACCGAAGATTGGTACATAAAGTGGGAACTTCAAATGTCATTAACAGCTAGTTCGGAGGTACCCCTATGTGTGGGCTATACGAAAATATGAACTTAAATGAACAATTTTTGTTGGCATTTCAAATTAGAGAAAGTTCGCCCAAAAAATAAAGCTAAGGTACGGAAAATCGGGAGGTTTGTTTTGGGGCTATACCAAAACTTGGACCTACGTTCGTTTAAACATTAAATAAAGTAAGTAAAATATTAAAACATTAAGTAAGTAAAATGCTCAAAGTACCGAAAATCGGGAGGTATCGTGATATTGGGGCTATGTTGAAAATTGTTGATGCAGATGTGTGGTGACCACTACAACCTTCAAATGTCAAATTACAGTTAGTTCGGTTAAAACTTGTAGCTAAAATTGCCAAATTACTGAAAATCGGGAGGTACCGTTATATGGGAGCTATATCCAAATATGGACTTATGTTGACAATTTTTGATGGAGAGGTGTTGTGACCACTACGAACTTCAAATGTCAAAATACTGCTAGTTCGGTTTAATATTGTAGCTAAAATCATCAAATTACTGAAAATCGGGAGGTACCCTTATATGGGGGCTTTATCCATACATGGACCTTTCTTGACCATTTTTGGTGGAGGCGTGTGGTAATTCGGTTAAAACTTGTAGGTAAAATTCTCAAAATACCGAAAATCGGGAAGGTACCGTTATATGGGGCTATACATGCTCCTATGTTCATAATTTTTCGAATATAAGTTTTTTGGTCACTTAGAACCCTAAATATCAAATTATAGTTATTCGGTCTAGAAATGTGACTTAAAACGTCAAAATACCTGAAATCGGGCGTTAACGTTATATGGGGGCTATTCCAAAACATGGACCTATATCGACTGGTTTTGTTATATAAGTTTATTGACACCTAAGAACCCTAAATGTCAATTTATAGCTAAATCGGTCTAAAAATGTAGCTAAAAACGTCAAAATAGCATAAATGGGGGGTACCGTTATATGGGGGCTATACCAAAACGTGGACCTATGTCCACAAGTTTTGTTAAATAAGTTTATGGACACTTAAGAGCCCTAAATGTCAAATTATAGCTAAATCGGTCTGAAAATGTAGCTAAAAACGTCAAAATACCGTAAATCGGGGGGTACCGTTATATGGGGGCTATACCAAAACTTGGACCTAGGTCCACAACTTTTGTTATATAAGTTTAGTTACACTTAAGAACCCTAAATGTCAAATTATAGCTATATCGGTCTGAAAATGTAGCTAAAAACATCAAAATACCGTAAATCGGGGGGTACCGTTATATGGGGGCTA
The DNA here is from genome assembly GCF_047663935.1 of Musca autumnalis. NCBI lineage: Eukaryota > Metazoa > Arthropoda > Insecta > Diptera > Muscidae > Musca > Musca autumnalis. The sequence continues at coordinate 136,317,815 of NW_027411755.1, read as the reverse complement.
TACCAAAACGTGGACCTGTGTCCACAAGTTTTGTCACATAAGTTTATTGACATTTAAGAACTTCAAATGTCAAATTACAGCTAAATCGGTCTGAAAATGTAGCTAGACCCGTCAAAATACCGTAAATCGGGCGTACCGTTATATGGGGGCTATACCAATACGTGGACCTATGTCCACAACTTTTGTTATATAAGTTTATTGACTTTTAAGAACCCTAAATGTCAAATTATAGCTAAATCGGTCTAAAAATGTAGCTAAAAACGTCAAAATACCGCAAATCGGGGGGTACCGTTATATGGGGGCTATACCAAAACGTGGACCTATGTCCACAACTTTTGTTATATAAGTTTATTGACTTTTAGGAACCCTAAATGTAAAATTATAGCCAAATCGGTCTGAAAATGTAGCTAAAAACGTCAAATTACCGTAAATCGGGGGGTACCGTTATATGGGGGCTATACCAAAACGTGGACCGATATAGCCCATCATCGAACTTGACCTGCCTGCAAACAAAAGACGCATTTTCCCAAAATTTCAGCGTCCTATCTCTATTTTTGTGGATGCTAGAGTGATTACCACAGACGGACGGACGTGCTCAGATCGACTTAGAATTTTACCCTGATCAAGAATATATATACTTTATAGGGTCGCAAATGAGTATTTCAATGTGTTACAAACGGAAAAACAAACTTAATATACCCTCCATACTATGGTGGAGGGTATAAAAATTATACACATTTTCAAATTATATTCTTTAATTGCCTCTTTACATAATTCGAAAGGATCCAGTTACCTGTACATGCACTTTAGTTCCTTTATTAACATACGACATAAGGTTAACTGTACCACAATAATTCGAGTCACTTTTTCAAAGTCAATGTATGAATGTCAAAGTAAGGACAAGGGAGATTTCTCTCATATTAATGAATGCACCGCGATTCATATTAGCCTACTGTTTATTGGGACCTACTGTTTATCGCCGAATCCGAACGTGTCTTACGACACCACTTGTAGAGGAATTTTACATGACTGAAATACTCAGGAAATGTCGCCAACATTACACTGAGGGGTACTTTGCCACCGTTGAAAAGTTGATGCTGCTTGGTCTTGGAATCGAACCGCAGAACTTCTGAATGCAAGGCGGCTGTGCATACCATGGCAGCACGGTGGCACTCGTAGCTGCAGTATCGTCACAATTTATACTTAGAAAAGTTTCTCATTTCCTCTGAAACGCAAAATTATCCGAAGCAAGGCATCTCAATCTTAAGCCACTGGATGAACCCGGATTTGACAAGTGTCCTCAATCTTTATTGTACCAGAAGTCTGGAATGTTGGCAGGGTGGTCCCGCTACTGAAGGCAGGCAAGGATGCCAGGCGTAGAGGCCAATCGTACAGGCCGATTTCACTTCTGTCGCCAGTAACGAAGATCTAAGAGGCACTATCCCTCCCCATGATTAGAATCAGTTCCCAGTTGCATATTACTACAACAACATTACACGCCATATCCACACATATCAGTAGAGGACTTAACCAGAAGAGGCCTTGCGAGCGAACATTTATGGTGGTACTTGACCTATCGAAAGCCTTCGATACCGTCAACTATGCCAAACTGTTCGAGCATATAGAGAATACTACTCTCAACTATGTCAAGCTGTTCGAGGATCTCTCCAGCCGTGTGTGAAACGTTGGATAATCAATTATATGTGCGACCGCTAGTTGTTTGTATAATTCAGAAACAAGAAGTCCAACACCCGAAGTGTGAAACATGAAGTTCCCCAAGGCGGGGTGATATCTCCGGAAATGTTGAATCTCTACCTATCTGAAATTCAAGACCCTCCAGATGGCATAAGTTGTAATGTATGCGGAAGATTGTAAGATTTTTGGGTCCGATACTATAGTCAGTGACATATCTGATAAGTTATTTTATACGAAAATATCTGCCCCTAAATCCACTGCCATACTGTTCACTGCATAGACGGCTGAAATGAGGCTCCCCTTGAACATACTGGACGATGGCGTCCTTATCCCAACCACAAACTACTCCAAAATATTAGCCACAGCTATTTGCGACAAGCCCACAGGTTGGAACAAGGTCCTCCGGTCGCTGGACAGCAGCACTTGTGGTGGCAAACAAAACACTTTGTTAACCTCTTAGAATGCAATAGGTCTGTGATAAGCTTTGCGGTGTCGATGTGATATTTGATGTTCCCGGCAGTCAGGAATCTTCCCCAGCCAAAATTGTCAACATAGGTCCATGTTTTTGTATAGCCCCATATACTACTACTCGTAATTTGACATTTGAGGTTTCCTGCAAAACTTGTGGACATAGGTCCATGTTTTGCTACAGTCCCCATGTAACGGTAATTACTAAGTCCGGTATTTTGAGGGTTTTAGCTACACTTTTTGACTGAACTACCAGTTGTTTGGTATTTGAAGTCCCCTGATTTTGACAGGTTGCATGCAGTCAAGTTCTCCACCAAAACTTGTAACCATAGGTCCTTGTTCTGGTATAGACCCCACATAACGGTACCTCCCGATTTTCGATTTTGGGGGTGGGGTTAACAAAGTTTTTTGACTAAACTACCAGTTATTTAAAATTAGAGTTCTCCTGCAGTCACTAAACTTCCCCAAATAAATTGTCAACAAAAGTCTAAATTTAGGTATTTTGAGGATTTTAGTTACATTTTGTACCGAACTAACTGTTATTTGAACTACCTGTTATTTTCTATTTGAAGTTTCCCCCAGTCACTAAACTTCTCCACAAAAAATAATTCAGCATAAGTCCATATTTGGTATAGGTCCAATTTTAAGTGTTTTGAGGATTTTAGCTACATTTTGTACCGAACTACCTGGTATTTGATATTTGAAGTTTTAACCAGTTACTAAACTTCTCCACAAAAAAAATCCGTATCCGTGGTCCAAAAAATTCTCCACCTAAAATCGTGGACAGGAAGGCAATAGTTCAGAATGTTTTATGGTGGAGAGTATAAAAAGTTCGATCAGGCCGAATTTAACGACTTTTTACTTGTTTTTTATTTTTCAATTCTTCGTTGAGATTTCTCTACCCAGAGAACCTGCCATCTGAGATATAAAAAATAATTTTAACGAATTATCCCTATGTCTCTAGACGAATTGATTTATTAATATGACTTTTTATACCCTTTAGGCTAACGAGGGTATATACACTTTGATAAGGCTAAAAATGTACCTTATCGATATAATGGTTTTAGACCATAAGTATGTTTGGACGAAATTAGTTTCAGACAATTTGGAGTCAATTTAGCCATGTCCGTCCGTCTCTCGGTCTGGTGATATGATAACTCTCGAACGGATCAACCAAATTTTGGGTCGTAAAATTTTTTCCAAACTTAGTTTAAGTTAGAAGATGGGCCATATCGGTCCACTCCTTCGGGTACCTTCCCCACAAAAGTTCAATTTTTTTTTTGTAAAATGGTGTGAACAATAACCCTCGAAGGTAGCAATCGATTTGGACCAAACTTTGCACATCGTATTATTCCTTCCACATAATGATCGGGTTCGAATATAGACTACGTCGGTCCACTCCTTCGGGTACCTCCCACACAAAATTCGGAATAAGTGAAGTTTATGAGCTCCTCTTGGATTGCTTTGAAAATTTTTTCAGCATGTTGTCAAGGGTATATTTTTTTCCTGAGATAATGGCCTAAAAGTTACAAGAAACCATGACGGCACCAAATAAAATGGCATGTTCCAAATCCTCTCAGGCAGTTTCTGATTGGTTCAATTTTGATTATTATATTATATTTTGATTATTATATTATTGCATCCAGTCATGTATCAGGTTGGAATAGGGACCAGATCGGTCCCGTCCTTCGAGTACCTCCCAAACAAAATTTGGGAAAAGTGCAGATTAAGCGCTCACCTCGGATCTATTAGAATTTGTTTGCAGAAGGTTGTTTTCACGATCCCTATTACAAATATTCTTTCGGAGTAAGTCCATACTTCCTGAGATAATGGCCCAAAATCTCTATGAATCAGAAGTTTCCTTACTAAAAAATTGGTATATGGTAAATTTCAAATTTCTTTTGCAATTCCATTGGAAGAAATGTTAAAAAAATTTTTGCGAGCACATCCGCAATTTTTGGAACATACATTAAGAAAAAAGTCGTGGTTTCAAATCTGCCCGCGTTCACAGAATTGGATGCTGCGCTCCAAAGTTATGGGGGGTTTTTTCCCTTATAAAGAAAAAATATATAAAAATTCCATTTTTGCTGTAATAAGAAAATGTATATATAAAGCGTTAACAGCATTTAATATCTATCCGTAGATGCCTAAATATTTACTAAATGTATTTCTATTTTCGCGGAAAATCAAGAAATACTGAAAAAATCTTGGAATAAATTTAATTTATTCTAGTTTAGAGTCCAAATAAAACTCGAAAAAATAAATTAAAAATACGTACAGATTCTAGACAACGCGTAGAAAAATATGAAACCAAAATTTTAAAGATAGGATTTATAACTGCCATATTACAGCAAAAACAAAAGACGAAAACTTATTGTTGGAATATTATTTCAAAAATATATTTTTTTGTTCAATACGAAAAATAGAAAAAACATTTTTGGGAGTTATTCTACTACTTCGCTAAATTTCGACCCAAGGACTGACGGACTTTGCTGAAACTTCTTCAGCGAAAATGCGATGACAAACCCGAAAGTGTATTTGCTTACTTTGATAAACAATAGGATTATGAAATAGAAAGTAATATTGAAATTACAACCAAAGAAAAAACATAAAAGTTAAAAAACGTATAATTCGCGAATTCGTTAAAATCAGTTAAGGCGCATGCGCTTTTCAGATACAGGGAGTCCATGTCTATCAATATGCATGGATTTTCCCATGTTTCATTCAGCGGCCAAAGTGTGCCATCAGTTACATCTTACTGTTCAAAAAACCTTTATGTGGGTAAAAATTGCGCGATGTACATAAGATTATAAGGCGCATCCGATTTCAGTGACGGCCTATAAAAAATACGTCATTATAACAAAATTTATACAAATTCGTCAAGAACCGCGGATGTGCTACCAAATTCTATTTTATATGAAATACGAATATTACTCCAGAATCTCCGTAATTTATGTTTGGAAAATAATATGATCGCGTATAAAGGATTCCATTTATGTAAAAATAACCAAAGAAAATGGCGGTTCAATGCGCGGAATCATCAAAATATAATTTTGCAGAATTTCATACTTTCAAGGTATCTATAATCGCCGTTTTAGTGGATGGATTTGAAAGCGGAAGGGTTCATTAGATCCGGCGCGTAAAAAAACTAAAATCACGCGGGGTTCTAGGGTACCTAAGTCACAGTTGTAAATTTTGAAGCCAAAAAATAGGTTTTTAAAGAAAAATTACGCACCAAAATTTCGACTTTGGACTCCTATTACTAGGAAGCTGTGTGAAGCACATTCATGAGATATACATCAAACGACGTGGAATTACGAGTTCTACAATCCAATATATAGTTTGGGTAATTATCTGGTTGCGCCCTCCAATTATAAGAACAATTCAAAAAACACAGATTTCAAAACTTCAAAATGTCATCAGCATCGATTTCAGGGGGATGCAGTGTATATATCGAAAAGTCATACATTAGAACCATGTTGCCCGAGGGGTATTCTTCAATTCTTTCTTTGAGCTCAGGTCAAAATTTTACGTGGTTTGACCAGAAATCGAGAAAGAACACAAAAAAACTTGTAAACTTCAACACATTTTTACCCATTTTTTAATATTACCACCAACACAGCTTCCACATAAATTATTTGTTATGTTTCATTTTATGCGACCACGGCTAAAACACTTCAATTAATATAAATATATTCATATTGTATAACATATATTGACAGTTCGCGACTTATTAATTGGTGAACCTCAACTTCAACGATTGTAAAACATTTTTGAATATTACCATATATCAATGATTTGGTATTTAAGTATTTTGAAGTAAGCTCGTGATACAAAATCAGTATATTTCTTATAAGCATAATTATTGTGTTTCCTTCTTTTTTGGTCAGAGGCTGAGGGTATATCTCTGTCAGCACAGCTGACTGATACTTTCTTACTTGTTAGGTGTGAAATTACCTCATATTTGGTTCTGATAAAACTGTCTTGTAGCCTGTGTCTTGTCATCCCTGGCAAAAAGGGACACTTATTTTAGTATAACTATTCACTTTTTGTAGAATCCAGTTTTTGGCCGAAAAGTTCCCAAAAATAATAGCTTGTCCCATTACTTTATTTATCCACTGTATGTACCTCAAATAGACGAGCTATTATAAATTTCATGGATACCAAAATTCAAATTCTAGACTTAAAATTATGAGGTATAAAATAAATTGTCTACTTATTTATGAGATGCGACAAATCATAGGCCGATGAAAGAATACCGCGCTACTAAATTTATTCATATAATAACAACAATAAAAATCGAAACAAATAACTTTTCTTTAATCGCAGTTCAAAGTAAATATAATATTTAGATTACCTTTCAAATACTACATGTGCATTTTGAAATGCCCGCGTTAAAATACTTGCTCATGTTCCATATTTTAAATATCACTTATGATAGGGGAAACGAAATCAAAAAAAAAACATTCATTCATTCACCCATTCCCAGACACAATTTCGCTTGACGAATTTATGAAATTAAAACAAACTAATCATGCCAAAAACGTTTAATGAATTCATAATTTTTGGATTCATTTTTTGGGAAATAACGAAAATTCAACACAAAACCCAAACACAATGGGACAACACGGACACCAAACCACATTCAATGCTACAAAAACATATGTTAAATGTCATGTTTCAATTTTCATTTCGATAATTTTTATTATGATGAACGATTGAAATCCAATGAGTGTGGGAGTGAGTAGTGAATGGAGTGGTGGTGTTTGTTGGTCGTCGTAAAGACAAATTTATTATGGATTCTCTTTGGCGTTTTGGGACCATCGCCGCCGACATCCTCCTTATAGAAGACAAAAACAAAAAATATCACTGGCACTAGCATGCCAATACTGTTGTTGGCGCAAAAGTCTAGTTGTGCTGTACGGCTGGCAATTATTATGCCAAAGGCATTGCACGCATAATAGTGACACAGCAATGCTTATTGATATCAGCAACAATCAAACGACAACGAAAAAAAACGGTGGCAACATCAACGATAACACGACAACATTTATGATGAATTTATGATAGGATTTTAATGTTTTATTTATTTTTTGCTACAGAGCAGCAGCACACATGTGTGACTATGGTTATGAATGTCTGATGATGGTTGTTTAATAAACGTGTGATTATGATTTTATGTTAATGCGTTGAATATGCGATTCGATTGCGTACAATTTGTGCCACTGTATTTAGTTCATAGACATTCATTTATCAATTGAATGGCACAGTATTCTGTTCCGTTGAGAAAACTATATTTTTGCGTATTATCACAGGACCGGGGAACAATCAACAGAAATAAATTGATCCATGAGTATATGATAAGGATTAATTAAACTAAATGGGACTTTGACTTTCGGTACCACCGTGGTGCAATGGTATGCACACCCGCCTTGCACACATAAGGTCGTGGGTTCGATTCCCCGGCCAGGCAACATCAAAACACTTTTCCACGGTGGCAAAATACCCCTCCGTAATGTTGGCGACATTTCCTGAGTATTTCAGCCATGTAAAACTTCTCTACAAAAGTGGTGTCTTAGACACGCCGTTCGGACTCGGCAATAAACTGTAGGTCCCATATCATTGTGCTAATATGAATCGGGGTGCACTCATTGATATGAGAGAAGTCTCCCTTGTCCCTTATGGGATGTTTGTAGAACAATTATATTATAAAATGGGACTTTGACTGATACGAAAAGCTATAGTTCTCTCTGTCCTACAAAGCAAATATGTTCGTTGGTATATTTATTCAGTTATCTGGTTCTGGACTTCTGAATATTAAGAATCAGAATCGTGAGGTCCCATCTGGATACCACACTGGCGCCGCAGATCTTAGCTTTATAAGAGGTTGACAAGGGTTCTATGTGACATGAGAACCTTGTTCTTACTTCTGATCTTGTCGCCAATACGAGGGCGGTTCAGAAACTTCTTAGCCTATCAATGAAAGAGAATAGTTAGTTTTTCAAAAATATTTTTATTTTTCAATATAATCTCCTGAAACTTCAATACACTTAGTCCAACGCTTTTCTATCCCTTGATTAAAATAGTTTTCCTCAAGGTCTTCAAAATAGTGGTTTACAACTGTAATTGCATCTTCATTTGAGGTAAAACGCTTGCCAGCAAGGAATTTTTTTAGATTTGGGAACATGTAAAAGTCACTGGGAGTGGGTGGTCAAGCAACTCGTACTTTAATTCGTTGATTTTAGCCATTGTTAAAACACTCTTGTGCGCTGGTGCGTTGTCTTGATGAAAAATTATTTTTTGTGTTGTAAGCCAGGACGTTTTTCTCGAATTTGTACATTTAATTGATCCAAAAGGTTGAAATAGTACTCTGAATTTATTGTTTTACCCTTTTGCAGATAGTCAATCAATAAAATACCTTTGAAGTCCCAAAAAACCGTTGCCATAACCTTACCAGCCGATTGAATTGTTTTTGCCTTCTTTGGGGCACTTCCTCCAGCTTCAGTCCATTGTTTGGATTGTTCTTTTGGCTCTGGAATATAGTGGTGGATCCATGTCCAGGTATGAAACGACGCTTAAAATCCATTTTATTTCGCTTAAAACGATCCAAACAAGCTTGAGAAATGTCCATTCTTATGCGTTTTTGATCGACTGTTAAGAAATGCGGCACCCATCTTGCAGAAAGCTTTTTCATCTGTAGTTCTTCATGCAAAATTAAATGGACTCGATCATTTGAGATGTCTATGATACTAGCAATTTCACGCACTTTTATTCGTCGATCATTTAATACCATATCATGCAGTTTGGCTACAATTTCTGTTGTTGTTTCTGTTTTTGGACGTCCACTACGTGTTTCATCATCAATGCTTGTACGACCACGTTTAAATTCAGCAACCCAATTTTTTACTGTTGCATATGAAGGAGCACTTTCACCTAACACATTCACCATATCATTATGAATTTCTTGTCCCGATAAACCTTTTTTATGTAAATATTTAATGACAGCACTCACGCATTTCTAATTTTTCCATTGTAAAAAAATTGCGGATGCGTCTTTTTTGAACACCTGTTTCTATATGAAGGAGTTGCCAGATCGAAACAAAATATAACATGTGTTCATAACAGTGATGGAAGTTTCCAAAACACTTAACTTTTTTCTGTTTATACCGCGCTTTTTGTGCTAGGCTAAGAAGTAGCTTAGGTTTGCTCTGACGACTTAAACATGCTGTCAAACGCAGTATCTAGTGGTCGGAATTATCAGTCATTATGTTCAGGGGACCCTCATTTCAGCCGTACAGGTGGTAAACGGTATGACAGTTTGGTGGTGGATATTTTCATATTCCTCAGAATTCAGAACCGCACTAAGTCAGTTATATACACTCGGGTTATGCCTTTTTTGACGTTTTTTCAAAAATGGTTTCCTGTAGCGGGAATGAATGAACTTTTGCCTATTAATGACTAATATAACGTTTATTCTATTTATGTATAAAAAAGGTCACGCAAAAAGGTCAAAAAAATCAAAGTAGTTTGGATTTTTTTTTTTTTTTTGAAAAATACTATGAAGGTAGAAAAATGTTTTTCAAAACAGGGCAATAGCAGCCATTATGTTCAGGGGACCCACATTTCAGCCGTACTGGTGATAAACGGTATGACAGTGGATTTGGTGGTGGATATTATCATATTTCTCAGAATTCAGAACCGCACCAAGTCAGTTATGTACACTCGGGTTATGCCTTTTTTGACCTTTTTTCAAAAATGATTTCCTGTAGCGGGAATGAATGAACCACATTGATTTTATTTATTATTATTATTATTATTTTTTTTTTTTTTGAAAAATGCTATGAAATGAGAGAAATGTTTTTAAAAAAGTGTTTCCCGTTGCACGAATGAATGACATTTTGCCTGTTGTTGACTATAATAACTTTTATTCCATTTATTCTCTAAGGACGGCATTCACACTGTATCTCTGTGCTGCCTGCGCAACCATGTCAATGTGAATGCTATCCAAACCTGTCTGATAGGCTCATTGATCTGGAGGTTCTCTTTTATACCTTCGGACATCTCTGTCTAGATCATGAAGATCTCTCCTGACGTACCTGTATGGGGGAATCCACCATTAAATCGTGACATGGATGCCCACTACGATAACACCCAAGCAGGTACTGCATCAACAACATCTTTTTGTGCTGACACACGGGTGAAACTTTCGCCTCCTCATGAAGATGGTTCACTGGTGTCATGAGGATGCACCATGTTGCAGTCCTCAGGCGGCATTCTGGCAGCTTTGAATCTTCTCCCACTGCGTAGCGCTAACATTTGCATACCACGCTGGTGCCGCATAGCTTACCACAGACCCCACCCCAAGTGCTGCCGGCCAGCAACTTGTGGACCTTGTTCCTTCTTCTGATCTTATGGCAAATAGCTGCGGCTTGCGCGGACGACTTATCTATGCTATCGAACGTTACACCCAATATTGTGGGATAGTTAGTGGTACACGCAAAAAAAAAATCGGCCTCTCTAACATATGTCCCAAACATATTTTGCAGCAAACATATATATGTTTGCAACAGTCCCAAACATAATATAATATATGTTTGGGTCTGCAAACAAATATATGTTTGGGTGGAAACAAATATATGTTTGGGTGCAAACATATATATGTTTGGGTGCAAACATACATATGTTTGGGTGCAAAGATATTTATGTTTGGGTGCAAACAATTTTATGTTTGGGTGGAAACAATTTTATGTTTGGGTGCAAACATTTTATATGTTTGGGTGCAAAAAAATACAAACCCAAAAGGTACAAAAAAAAAAACAAACACATGCACCAGTGAGCGCTTACTAAGAGCAAGGGAGCGTAAAATTCAATGTAAAACACTTTAAAATGTGTGCTCACTTGCTCTCAGTAAGAACTCACTGGCTATCTCCATAGTATACACACAAATGTTGAAGTTGTTTATTGGAAGGCAAAAGAACAACAAACACATAGGTACATACAAAATTCCAAAGAAATACATAACACAATTTAATAAAAGAAAAACTGATTGAAATAATTTGTAAATAGTCACACTTTTAAAAAGAAAAAATATATAGAAACGTAGTTGAACGCTTCTCCTTTGTTGTGAAATAAAACAAATTGTCCTCATAGTTGAAATCATCAGCGGGGAATCGGCATCTAGAATCAAATGATTATGTAATGTAATAAATAAATATGGATATGCCATATTTCAAATATACATAAGTATGTATGTAATTACCAATATTAAATGCGATGTCTTCCTTGTCCAATAAAATAATTCCATTCAACTTTCCGATTCAATTATAAAATGTATTGGGCATTTAATTTACTAAAAAGCACAATTTCTTTAAGAAAACACAAAACACTGATTTATTCACTCACTTTACCGTCTTGACTCTACAAAGGCATCTAAAACACTGAAGATAGAAATAAAATATAATTCATATCATTTCTTCTTTTCTTCTTCTCCACCTAAGTTGGTTAACAACAACAAAACAAGAAACACGCGAGTTTGTCGCATACACGCCACCAAAGCCCCCTTCTTCGCTTCTACGTCTTCTATTATATAATACACACAACTCTTCATTATAAAACAGCAATCCACAGCCGCGAGAGCACTGTTATTACTCTCGTTGACAAACATCCTCTCTCCACCCATGAAAAAAATGTTCTAACATAAAAAATATGTTGGTACCCAAACATATCAAATTGAGATATGTAACAAAATGTTGCAAACATATATTTGTTTGGACCCAAACATATTATGTTTGGATCCAAACATTAATTTGTTTGCAACCGGTCCCAAACATATATTTGTTTGGATCCAAACATATTTCTAACATAAATTTTTCTGCGTGTAGGAATCAGTACACCGTCTAGCAATGCGTTCACTGGGAGCCTCATTTCTGCCGTCCAAGTGGTGAACAGTGTGGAAGTGGATTTAGAGGCGGATATTTTCATATTCCTCAAATGGAAAAACTGCACTAGGTCAGCTATGTAGACATTTAATCTATCACATACATATGTCATCGACGATAGGACCCGACGCCAAGATCGTACAATCATCCGCATACATTACAATCTCTATGCCGTCTGAAGGGTGTGGAATTTCAGTTCTGGAGATATCACCCCTCCTTGGGGAACTCCCTATTTCACTCTACGGGGTTTGGACTTCTTGTTTCTGAATTCCACAAACGACTGGCGTCCACATAAATAGTTGATCACCCAACGTTTCAAACTCGGCTGGAGAGAAGTCTTCTCTATATCCTCGAACAGCTTGGCATTGTTGACAGAATCGAAGGCTTTCGATAAGTCAAGAGCAACCATAATTGTTCGGAATCAGCCAACTTTTGCAGGTTTCCCATTATTATGGGTGGCTAACGTTAACTTGAGGACACTGGTGTAATACTCAACCCCTGGTTTATCCTGTTGCTAAAGCATTCCTATTGAGATTCCGTGTGGTATCATCGCTTTGGATGATTTCGCGTAGATCTATCATCTTCGCTCTTTCTTTCGCGGTGTGCTCTATCGGATCTGTCACTCCGTTGAAAGTAACAGCCGTTCTATCATCCTTCTTTTCCCGATTTGAACCGATTCAGGGTTAGTACAACGAAGCTCATCATGCTCATTTCTAGCCCCGTCGCCTCTGTAGGGAAATTTTGACTGGTTTCGGGTATTCGACTGCAGTAGTGAACACTTTCTCAGCTATCCGTGGATGTGAGGAAATTGACAGCTCTCTTCAGCGGTGATTGGTAAGGACAGTCATATATCAGAGCATCTTCGTTCACCGTACAAAACGTTGAGCTGTCAATTTACACGGCCGGCACTATTCCTTTCATGTCATTGCCTGGGACGGAATGACAAAGCTCAAAGCATTAAAGTGCCCTAGTACCAGACGGTTCTTGCTCTCTAAAAGCAAACTGATGTCGAGCATATGACGGGCGTTATTTAACATTAATCAACTCTATGTCGGCAGTACCCCACTTCACAGCAACCCTCATACATTCCATGTAAGGGATACAAGAGCCAAGCTCAAGCGTGATAGGTATGTACTGGACAGAATGCTGTATACGGAAGGCAAATCCTAATCCTCTATCATGCGGTGTTAGATTCTGTGTTTGTTGTTGTATGGTACACTGAGGGGGACTCTGGGGGTATAAAATTCCCGACAGAGAATTTTAGGTACAGGTCCACTTTTTGATATTGCCCCCATAAGAAGGTATCGCACGATTTGGTTAATTTCTACCATAAAATGTTTATATAGGTCTACGTTTTGATATAGCCCCCATAGGACGATATCTCCCGATTTTCTGTATTTTTAAGGTTTTAGCCTCATTATCACAACGAAATGACTGAAATTTGGTATTTAGTCTTCGTTGGGGGCATAAAACTTTTCCGCAGATATTTGTAGGTATAGGTCCATGCCTTCCTATAGCCCCCATAGAACGGTTCCTCCAGATTTTCGGTATTTTGAAATTTGTTGGTATAGGTCTACGCTTTTATATAGCCCTCATAGAACGGTACCTCCCGATTTTCGGTATTTTGAAGGTTGTGACCTCAATATCCCACCGAAATTACTGCAATTTGGTAGTTAGTCTTCGTTGGGGGTACACAATTTTCCAGCGGAAATTTGTCGGCATAGGTCCATGTCTTCATATAGCCCCCATAGAACGGTACCTCCTGATTTTCGGTTTTTCGAAGGTTGTGACCTCAAAATCCCACCGAAATGACTAAAATGTGGTAGTAAGTCTTCGTTAAGGGTATACAACTTTCCACCTGAAATTTGTCAGTAAAGGTCCACACCCTCATATAGCCCCCTTAGGACAATATCTCCCAATTTTCGGTATTTTTGAAGGTTTTAGCTACATTATCCTACCAAAATGGGTGAAATTTGATATTTCGCCCTCCTTTGGGATGCAAAACTTTCTCCCAGAAATTTATCGGTATCGGTCCACGTTTTGATGTACACCCATGGGAAGGTACATCGCAATTTTCGGTATTTTGAAGGGTTTAGCCTCATTATAACACCGAGATGGCTAAAATTTGGTACATAGTCTTCGTAGAGGGTATATAACTTTCCACATGAAATTGGTCGGTATAGACCAACGTCTTCATATAGCTCCCACAGAACGGTACCGCCCGATTTTCGGTATTTTGAAGGTTTTAGCCTCATTATTCAACCGAAGTGGCTGAAATTTGGTATTTAGTCTTTTTCTGGGCTACAAAAATTTCCCTCAGAAATTTGACGTACGTCTGCGTTTTTCTGTACCCCCCATAGAACAGTGTATCCGAATTTTCGGAATATTGAAGGTTTTAGCCTCATTATAACACCGAAATGACTGCAAGTTGATACTTAGTCTTCGTTGAGCGTATATAACTTTCCACCTAAAATTTTTCGGTATAGGTCCATGTCTTCATGTAGCCCCGGTACCTCCCGATTTTCGGTATTTTGAAGGTTGCTGCTCAATATCCCACCGAAATGACCGACATTTGGTAGTTAGTCTTCGTTCCCCACCGACATAGCTGATATTTGGTATTAAGTTTTTGATAGGGGTATGAAACATTCCACCCGAAATGTTCTGGTATAGGTCCACGTCCTCAAATAGGCCCCATAGGATCGTACCCCCGATATAAGGTATTTTGAAAGTTGTGGCCTCAAAATACCACCGATATGACTGAAATTTAGTATTTAAACTGCCATGCCCAGCAAAAATTTGGATCCGATAGTCATTACGTAACCCTTTACAAAGTAATGTAAACAAACTTCTTTTCGCATTACAAGTAATCTGAAAAGTAATGGGTTACAAGGTAAACCTACTTACTTTACTCCTCACTAAGTAATGAGGACGGTGGCACAGTGTGTGTGTGTGTGTCCGACTATAAATCCTAGGTTTGTGAGTTCAACGCTCATCGTCGTCGTCAAATTCTCCACATCAACTGCTCTAAAAATATAATGTTTTCACCTTACTTTTCAACTTCTATTGGCCACAGAATAACTAGTTATTCTAGTGGTCATAAAATAACTAGAAACTGAGTGCGACATGCCCTTGTAAAAATAATGGGGAAGAAAGGGGATTTGAGAGTAGTTACGGCTGCCAAAAAATTCCTTACGAAACCCATGATTTTGGGAGGACTTTTTTTGCTGGTTGGGTATATAAAATATTGCAGAAGATCATTATCAATATAAGCCTTTTTCTTCAAATAACCCCCACAGAAGCGTACTTCCCGATTTTCGGTATTTTGAAGATTGTATCATCAATATCCCATCGAAACGGATGCTATTTAATAGTCCGTTTGTGGTATAATACTTTCCACCTGAAATTTTCCGGTATTGTTCCATGTTTTTATATACCAACTATAGAAAGATCCCTCCCAATTTTAGGTATTTTGAAAGTTTTAGCCACATTATTCAACCGGAATAACTGAAATTTGGTATTTAGTCTTCGCTGGAGTTACGAAACATTCCTCCAGAAATTTATCGGTACAGGTCAACGTTTTATACAGCCTCCATAGAACGGTGCTCCCGATGTTGTTAACTATCCAAATCCAGAATATCCAGGTTTAGGTCTAGTCGGTATTGCCAAATTTTATGTATTTCGCTCAATTCGGAAATTATAATATTGGTTCATGTTTTGGAAAGAACAAAAATGTCACCCCACATGAGCTGTTTTGAAGTGAGTACTGTCAGTTGAGATATATGTACTACTCCTGTAATAATACGAAATTAAACTAATTTCACTTCATTACAGTTCGTGGTGGAGGGTATAAAAAGTTCGCCACGGCCGAACCTAACGCTTTTCTTACTTGTTGATTTTGTAATTTATTATCTGTTATGCCGTGATCAATTCCAAGTGATATCTGATCTTATTTATCAAAATGTTTCCCATAATCGTAGTTTTATTTGAACCATACTTAAAAAAAGCTTAGTTCCCAAATTGACATATTTCCTAAAAATTGCTATAAAACCAAAAGTCGCAGGAATTCACATGTACAAATTTTAGACAAGATAAGTGCAAAATAAAAACAAAAAGCTAATCTCGACTAATTTCCATACTAAACCCCTATTTTAATTGAAGAATTTAAAAAAAAAATTGACCTTACATGTATTTACCCGGAAACATCTAAATTAAAATAAATTATGGGTTACAAAACTTTATAACTTATTTAAATACCATTATAATATATCAAAAATACAAAAGATTCCGCAGTAATATATTCACACGTCTACCGCAATTTTACAGCTAAACAAGGCCATCGTTAACATTGTAAAAATATCAATTTTAAATGTGCCGTTATTCTGTTGTGACAAACTATTACTAATTATTACATATGACGTTGAGTATAGTCAATACTCTAGTTCAATGCTGTACTAGCGTTTCATAGTTTCTTTCAAGTCCATTTTATGATTTCCTGCACGCTAGATCGGTATTTTTCCCACTGTGCGGCCGCTGTGGGATTGAAGTCAACAGGCTCGTAGGCGAACATAAGCGGTGAATACTTTAGAAAACAATAAAACTATTTTTGATGATAAATATTCACGTTTACATTGCTAGGCCGGAAATTTATATAGTATCCCTCGTAGATATTCGAATCACGGAGTTGCAAATGTTTTTAGCGGTCTATTGAACACATTTTTGTAGCATATGTATTAGGAGTTCTGACCACATCAAGATTGTACGAAAAACACAATACCAGGGAAAGGATTATCAAATAAAGGGGAACTTAAATAGATCCAATGTCTTGAAGTTTGTTGATTAACAACATTTCTTTTAAACTTTTCTATAAATTTACTTAATTTGTTTCGGAACACTGTGACTGTCCTTACTGACGTTCACATTCACAGTCCGCTACAATTCGACCATTTGTTATTGTTACTGTGGGAAAAGGGCAGACACTGTGGGGTTTTTTTACTTCTCATACATAAAATAAGTAATTTAATATTCGACATTTCTCTCCCCTCAACTGAACTTTGTTATAATTTATTCCCAACGTGTTAGGCTAGTAATAATTGTTTGCTAAATCTAAAAATAATCGATAATGGGGAAAAACATAAATAAAAAATTAACAAAAAAAATATATTGTCAAAAATTTAATAGTCAAAACCATATAACAACTAACCGTCTGACTACATTATAATGGGTTAAGTGACTCTTAAGTGCGATAACCGTTCAAATTCAAATTGTATGTAGAGTGAGGTTCAGCATGATTGATAGCGATTTCATTTAAAATTTGAATGGGGGTGTGTGGGATCAAAACATATATTAGTAATATTCCACACACACACAAAAATAGTAGAGGAAGAAACGTTTCGTACACTTTTTGAGTATGTTTTATGTTCGATATTTTGTCTGTCCATTACCGCCGCACCTGTTCATACAGTTGCTGGTTGGTGCTGTGGTTACTGGCCTGCTATTGTTGTCGCTGAGTCGAGGTGTGTTCGGCGAAATTGTTACAATTTAAATATTAATAATGCATTTATTGTAATAATAATTGAATTGAATTGGCGGATGGAAAACAATGCGATTACATTTTGAAAAAAAAAACAAATGACATTTGCCGGACAATTGAAGATGCTATTGCAGCAAAAATCTGGGAGTGGTGATATATGTCAATTCAAGTAAATAGTTATAGCAACAATTAAAGTAACCTTTACAGTAATAAAAGGCAACAAATTTGTTCGGCTGGGGTGATATTTTTAAAACGAACACCCCACTTTGGATTACTTTTCTTCAAGTAACATTCTAAGAGATTAAAATAGGGGTATTTTTGGACAGCGTTCTTATCGGTGTTTGAGATTTGCTGTCAAACTACCGACTCCAGTATTTTCATGGTATGATGTCTTTTCGAAACTCTATAAAAAATATAAACACTTTCATAAACAATTTTAAAATAATTTTGTCAGTAACCCTTCCGTTATGCAAATACCTCTCCTTCTGTACGGCATACACTATAATATTTAAGTTGAATTCATTATAAATTTTCTCCGACATTTTCATGCAAATCAAGTCTAATAATTTCCATTGCAAAAACAATTGATTGCTGTCACAGATAAGAGAATTTTGCACTAATAATAAATTAAAAATGAAAAAAAAAATCACTATAAATGCATGGCGAGATGGCTTCAGTATTTTGTAGTTGCAAGTGTCATCAAACTAACGTAGCTGTTAGCTGTGACGACCGTTCGTAACACATATTTATGGCATTAATATGCAAAAGTATATTCAATATTACAACGTACAATGAGGCTACTAGGAATGGGGTAAACAACAATAATAGTAAAAACAAAATTTTGCTGGAAAAAATATTGTCATAATTACGAGAAACAAATATTGTTGGAAACACCAGCATGGCACCACCGTTGCACCGTCATACAAATGCGACATTGACATCAACAAACGGTCAGTTTATTATGATTCCGAATAGTTTGGGGACGGTGCAAGCAACCAGTCAGCCAGCCAGCCATCTATCCAAAAAGTGACTGTCTTTTCATTTAACTGGCAGTGTGGTAGCTGATTCCGAAGTAATGTTTCCAATCCATGGCACACAAAACGATTTGACGAAAAGCAACTGAACGAACGAGTAACAAAGTGGCCCAGCTATAGGCGCATCATTACCTGTAAATGCCAGAAACAATACCAGTGACAGAAACTATCGCGCGCTCACACACAATTGTACAACAACATTATTTGCATAATAAATAGTAAAATGACAATATGATAAACATAAATTAAACAATCAGCGCAGAACAATGGAAATATGGAAAAATAATGACAACAAAAATATAATAATTTTGTACCCTACAATCGATTCCAGAACATTTATAAGAATGTGTAACACAGACAGTTGTATTACGATAAAGAGAAGATTGGTATGAAGAGGATCATATCAGGATGTACACTAGGATTATGACTTTTCGACATTTTTTCTCAAAAAAGTTCACTCACAAATCGATTTAAAACAAGTGAACAAAGGCTACAGACGGGACGGGGCCGACTTTATGATACCTTACACCACTACACCTGTGCATAAGCTTTTCACTCGTAAACATTTCTTTTAGGGAGATACTAACGTTTTCACCTATCTGGTTTTTATACCAAATGACTTAAGGCGAACTGAACCAAAACCTGAACTGAACTAACCAAATATATTTTATATTTAATGTTATATCTGACTACTGTCGACATCTACTTGGTCCTGATTGAAAGATTTGCTGTTCTTCTTGATTAGCATTTTACATTTCTTTAATAGAATAGAAGCAGAGGTATTTGTCGTTAAAGTAAAAACTTTAAGATATTAAAATTGTGATAGTTTAGCGCCTTTTGTCATAACTCTGATATTTTATAATAAATGTCACATTTTGTATTAATTTAAAGCTCAGATGGTTTAGTTTCATTATCAAGCTCTTTCCTTGGAATATGTTCAACAGAAACAGAAATATCTGACATGCAAATAAATGGGATATCCCAGGGTCTTTTTCAACATCACAAGCATTTCACCAATTGTGGTAAAGAAATTAGAACTATTTTTTTGATCAGAATGTCTCCATTGTTGTAAAGCATCTACCCAAAGCTGGCATACTCGTCAGTACAATTCAAATAAATAAATGGGAAAGTGGGATGTGCGCCAACTTATTTTGCATCATGATAAAGGTCATATTTTCCTCATCCAAGGGAGACTTCTCTCATATCAATGAGTGCAGCCCGATTCATATTAGCTCAATGATATGTAACCTACAGTTTATCGCCGAGTCCGAACGGCGTGTCCTAAGGCAGAGAGAAGTCTCCCTTGTCCTTTCTGGGATGTTTGTGAAACAATTATATTACATATTTTTCTTATCCATTGACGGATTTTCCTTTAGGAATACCACTATTTGCATAAGAATAAAACTTTGAATTTTTGTCCACATAAGTTTTTTGCCCATTCCGACTCTTGAATATTATCCGATCATCAGCAAACTCAATATGTTTCTTCCTCTCAGGGAGTGATTACAAAAAATGGGATACATTACCGACATTTGCCATATTTCCGTTGCTTAACCACATATACCAACCTAATTTGCAACTATGTAAAGTAAATCTTATCTTCTACCATAGACGGGCTTTTCTTTTGGAGTTCGCCAACTAGAAACGGAGATATTAGCATATGAATAAAACGTTGAATGTTCTCCACATAAGCTTTTTTCCCCATTCCGACCCATGACTATTATCCGACCTTCACTAAACTCAATAGGCTTCTTCCTCTATGGACCCACATTAACCACCAAAATTTCGTGACGTTCTGATCCAAATTGCGACCTGTAGCTTGATTTAAAACAAAATGGAAAAATGGGATGTAGTACCGACTATTGCGATATCTCCGTTATTTGGCCACCTACGCCAACCTATTATGCATCCTTGTAAAGACCGGATTTTCTCTTTCATATCCATGCTTTGCTTTTGGAAGGTCCTCAACTAAAGCTGTATTATTCATCATTATAACTAAAATCGCAAAAATGAAGAGTTGGGTTTTATTTAGGACTATTGTGATATCTTCGTTGTTAGACCACCGACGACAACCTACTTTACATCGTTAGAAAAGTGATATTTTCTACTTTCCTCCCCTCCGGGACCCCCATCAACACCCAAAATTTGGTGACGATCCGATGAAAATTGCGACCTGTAGTACAGACTATTGCGATATCTCCGTTATTTGGCCACCTACGCCAACCTACTTTGCATTAATCCCACGGCAGCGGGTTCTCTGTACCGGATTGACCCGGAACCACACAACATCAGCGTTCCGGCCAGCGGCTGCCACCTCAGTGTACATGTGTTTGTATTTGTTTTGTTTTTCTGTGCTGGGAGCAGAATATCCCGGAATGTCTGCTCCGTATTCTTTTGGTCCGTGCCGGGGCGGAGGAAAACCTAGGACCAATATATTTGTGCTCGGTTTGTCACATCCGCATCTTCACCCATATCCAATCTTCGGTGAGATGCAATAGATGTCAGGAGTGGGTGCATTTAAGGGGTTGCTCTGGACTTGTCCACGCGAGGGACTACGATAGGGACTATGTTGCTGTATGCTGCGCGAACACAGCCCCCAGTGAGTCGTCGTCAGATTACGAAACTCCTTCGTAGTCAGATTACGAAAGTCCCCCGCAGTGCCCTCAACAGCAGCGGCGGTGCACAGTGGTCCAAATCCCTGATCTAGCGGCGCGAAATTAATAACTTGGAAAAGAATGGAGATATCTTTCTGAAATTTTGCACAAACGTAGTATGTGTCCGTGGGTAATAATGGACTAAATATGAACAACATCGGGTAATATTTTGGTAGAGCTCCCATATAACGGTACCTCCTGATATTCGGTATTTTGAGGATTTAAGCCACCATTTCCTTCCAAATTAGTTGTAATTTGGTACTTGGGGTTTCTAGTGATCACTAAACCTTTTCACCAAAAATTGTGGACATAGGTCCACGTTTGGGTATAGGCCCCTTTTAAGGTACCTCCCGATTTTCAGTATTTTGGGGGTTTAAAGCTACATTTTCCGGCCAAATTAGGTGTCATTTGGTGTTTGGACATAGGCCTACGTTTTGATATTGTCCCCATATAACGGTACCTCCCAATATTCGGTATTGTTAGGATTTTGTCTAAATTTTCAGACCAAATTTTGGCATAGGAAGTTCTCGTTGGTTATACATCTTCTCTACCAAAAATTGTGAACATAGGTCTACATTTTGATATAGCCCCCATATAACTGTTCTGACCGGTTTTTGGTATTTTGAGAATTTAAGCTATTTTTCAAGACCATTTATCAGCAAGATTTGCAGCTATTTGCAGCTAAATTGAGGTTATTCGGAATCTAGGAAATCCAAATTAATTAGAAAAACAAAAATTGGACTGGACCTTAGAGAACCTTTGTAGTTACGCTCCATTCAACAAAAGTATATTGCACTAATAAACATAAAAAATAATAAGTTTTGAAAATTTATTGCTATATTACTATGTAACTTCAGGCCACAATTTTTTTTTTTTTTAAATTTAACTTACACCCTCCCCTATCAATAAAAAATAAACTTTGTTCAGTTTTATTACGAATTTATTTAACAATTAAACAAAAATGAAATCAAGTTTTTAGCAATAATTTTGTTAAAATCGGATGCATCAAAATTGCTTGCACTTGACAGTGAATAACTGAGTGAATATTTACAACAACAAAAAAGTAAAAACTAAATTTTAGTCAGCAGAGTGTCTGTAATTGATACAATGGAAAACATTTCGCAATTTTATAGTTTGATTTTCTGACTTTCGCGCCGCTAGATCAATGGTTTCGACCAGTGTGCGGTGCAGAAAACCATGCTGAACACCCACAGCTCAGTGCGTTGTAATGGTGGAGGTGGGGGATTAGCTTTCCTTTTGCACCAGTCTGTTCAATACAGACCTATCTCGCTTGAGCCTGCCTATAACGACCCGTACATTGCATATATGGGGGTAGCAGTCAGGCGTCGAACTGCCGAGATAGAATTGCTGAACGTATACATTAGGGTTATGACTTTTTTACAACCTCACATCCCTGTATCATAGCGTGATGAGTTTTGCCATAAGATTACATAAAATCTTAATTATAAGGTGATTCGGTGAAAAAACCTCACGCACAAAATGATTTTAAAATTTGAATTTATCAAAATTATGGAAAATTTTTTGAAGTCACTGAAAACAGATATATAATTGAAAATAAACTTTTGAGCCACATGAGATAATTAAAATGACATAAAATTTATTTCTCACTATTTTTCTTCAATTCTGAGAATCGTAAAAATGTCGTAAACGCTTTTATTCCAAAATATAATTTTTTAACAAAAAACAAAAAATTTAAAATTTTTTCAAAGTGACTTTTTTCGCGACGTTTTTAATATTTGAATGAAATAAACGTTATTATAGTTATTAGTAGGCTTATATTTATTCATTCGTGCAAAAAAAAATATTTTTTTGAAAAAAAATTTTTTTCATTTCATATATTTTTTCAAAAAATTATTTTTTTAAAAACGATTTGTGCGTGAACTTTTTTTATATTTCAATGGAATAAACGATAGCATAGTGATTAATAGGCAAAAGTTCATTCATCCCTGCTACAGGAAATCATTTTTGAGGAAAAATGTCAAAAAATCATAACCCTAGTATACATCCCGCCGAGAAATAGCTGTATCTCAGATTATAAGCCTGGCATTAGCCCGCTTTTGGAAGGTCATAATCGTCTGGTCCTGGGGGACTTTAATGCGCATCATGAGATGTGGCATTCGGCTCTCGGAAACGACCAGAGGGGTATAGCATTGGATGAGCAGATTCATAGCTCTACGTTTTGCTTGGTCAATGAGGACGTCCCTACCAGAATTAGAGGAGCGTGTCACAGTTCGCCAGACATAACCATCGTGTCACCTGGTCTGACAAATGACGTCATCTGGCAACCCGTCATTTCCCTTGGATTAGACCATCTCCCCATAATTGTCTCCATCAGCAGGCCACCCGATTTCATCACCTCTGAACGACGCACATTCGTCAATCATGGGAAAGCTGATTGACCGAGTTTCAGAGAGTTCACCAATCACCGCTTCAGAGAATTGTCCAATCCTTCTGATGTTCGGGTAGCGGAAAGGACGTTCCGAGACATCATCAATGCTGCAGTCGCTCGCCATATATGTACCTGCTTGAATACCCGAAGTAAGATTAAATTTCCCAGCAGAGGCGACAGGATTAGCAAATGAGCGTGATGAGCTTCGTCGAACCAACCCCGACAACCGAAGAGTCAGGGAGCTGACACTGGAAGTTATCAGGCTGGTCGGCGAACATAAACGGAACAAGTGGATAAATCATCTAAAGAGTTGCAACATTGGAGCCGGTATAAGTAAATTGTGGTTAAGTCACTCGCGAGCCCCGGAAGGAGGGATGACAGGACTTCAGTCACGTTTCGCGACGTTACGTTGATTGACCCGAAGAGGTGTGCAAGTTACTTCAATTGACAGTTAGTCGAGCAACCCGAGAGTGACAGGGCGAATAGAAGAGGGTTACGTCGCATTAGATCTCTTCCTGCCGAGATTGAACCACCATAGTTTACAATGGATGATGTTGCGAATGCCGGCAGGAACGCTAAATCATCCAAAGCGTTGGGCCCTGACGGAATTTCCATGGTAATGTTGAAACAGTTGGATGAGCGTGGAGTGGAGTATCTCACTAAAGTTATCAACCTGGCGCTAGCCACCCTTATTGTTCCCGAAGTCTGGAAAATGGGCAGGGTGGTCCCGCTATTGCAGTCGCCGAAATTCCTATTGCGCGCGAATTGATCGCACCGTAAGTATGCCCAGTATGTGGCATGGGCCCGCCAAACCTACTCATCAACTGCCCCGCCAAACCCACGCATCTAACTGCAGTGTATCTGTGGTTACATTCCATCGAAGTAGCCACTTTCCTGGAACTGGAGATAGACCCAGAGCCAGATTGAACAGGAGAACCACCATACAAACATAATAAAACACTGTTACAACATCAACAACTTTGCATCATTGTAAAGATGGTATTTTCTTCTTTCACAGCTAGGCTTTGCGTTAAAACTAAAATCGCAAAAATGAAAAGTTGGGTTTTATTTGCGACTATTGTGATATCTTCGTTGTTTGACCACCGACGAAAACCTACTTTACATCGTTAGAAATGTGATATTTTCTACTTTCATCCTTACAGAAGCTGAAATATTCGCTTTGGAAAAAACGTTGACTTTTCCTCCGAATAAGTTTTTTGCCCATACCCTTAATATTATCGGACCATTACCAAAATCAACAGGCTTCTTCCTTACCGGGACCCCCATCAACACCCAAAATTTGGTGATGATTCTAAAAAAATTGCGACCTGTAGTGTGATTACAAGGTTTAGATGGACAGGCGGACGGACGGACACACGTAGCCAGATCGACTCAGCTCGTCGAGACATTCATTTTATTCATTGGTATATATAAGTATGGGTCTACGACCATTATTTCGATGCGTTACAAACTTTTTGGCCCATACCAACTTATAATACCCTCACCACATAGTGGTGTAGGGTATAGAAAGGATATCCAGAAATGGGTCTCCGATGAATATTGCGCAGTGTTACATTAATTTTAGGCTAAACAAACTTATAGTACCATTATAACATTGTGATGTAGGGTTTAATATGTTCGGTTATTCTACTGTGGAAGGTATAGGAGATACGGCTTCGGCGAATTTAACGTTACTTTTACATTATACCTCTTCCATTGTTCATACTATTGAAAGTATGTGTTAGTAATTGCATACAGTATTGTTTATGCTTACAGATTAATTCATTATTCTCAGAAAGGCACAATTATACATATTTTATGCAATGTCATCTATACTTATATACAAAACATATTTATATTAATAAAGCTGAATTTATCATGACGGTGCATCGAATTGGCATGGTTTGTTCTAAATCATTATCAGAGGAGATATATATGTCAAACTATATTATAATCTCATATCATACAGTTTCTTTGAACTGCAGTTGTGACAGACATTCATATATCCTTTTAAGGTTTAATACTTTGAGTTATAAAAGTTCATTGGGTTATTAATATTAAAGCAATCACATTCTATAAAGTTGTGAAACAAGACTTTCCACCACTCCTCTCCAAGATCACCCTTTATATTGAAATTCAAGAAAAAATGCATATTCATAGAGCGGTATTAATAAAAACATAAACTTATTCATATGTAAATACATACATAAGTATTAAAACGCGCTTGAAGTTGACAAACATAGACCATCATTTCACAAAACTTAATGTAGACATAATTCTTAATAATTCACGAGAACATTGGTGCCAACTATCTATCCATCCATCCAAAAGTGGCAATGGACGCTTAAGGCCACCAAGTTTTTTTTCGTTTTATTGACACACGAATTAATATTAAACAGTTGTAAGCGTAAATAGTGATCATAATATATGCTCATATGTGTATAAATAGGACATTCTTACAAAATTCTAAGCCGTACCAAATGTTACCATATGCAAGTGATCTTGAATATAGCTCGATGTTGAGAATTATAGTGAATTGGATGGTATTAGTTATTTATTGGGAAGTTTACTTAAACGTGTCCATAAAGCATTGCACCACAACAACTTCTGTAGTTAGTATTCATGTTGATATTGCATGATATGAAACGAAAAACTAAAAGGAACTCACATACCGAATTACATATAAATACCAAATTTCAATTTGATGATGTTAGCCTTCAAAAAACCCAAAATCAGGATATTTCGTTCAGGTTATATCTCTTAAGGAATGTTTAATATGCCCAACGGAAAGTTTATTAGCGATGCCGATTTCCGGTTAATGTGGCTAAGGTCTTGTAGTACCGAAAACCGGGAAACCCCATTCTACGTGGTCCTGTACCGACGGTTTTTTGTGGGAATATTTCATACCGCCAATGAAGACCATATTTCTAAATTTCGGTTGGATAAATAGGTTAAAACCTAAAAATATCCTATGAGTAATATAAACTTCTCTACCAAATTATGAAGCTCTATCTAAAATATTGCGGGCTGTATATTAATTTCCACAGACAAACGGACATACGATTCACATGTTTCGGCCGGATTATCGAATTGTGCGGAAACACGAATTGAAATGAAAACAAGTAAAACGGTATCAGTCGGCTTTGCCGACAGAGATATAACCTCAGCCTGTGTATATTGAAACAATTTGTTCCCAAAAAACGTATGTTTTTATTCGTTTTTAAAAACTTTGGGCGTTTGAACCGACACAAATGTTGATAAGGATTAAAGATCAAACGTTTTGCGAAGAAGATACTAAAAGGAATGGATCTACATTGACCATTATGGAAGTGGATCTCCAGCCACTACATATGGTGCCATAGGGGGTTTTCCACCCTTCGGGCTGTTTGCTCAAGAAGTATGGACTTGCCCATGAAAAATCTTTTACCATCGTAATTAAGGCAGCGAATGCAAGTTGCTTCAACAAAAATCAAAGTGATTCGATAGCAGGTCTTAAAGTGAACTTCTCCGAAACTTTGTGTAGGAGGTACCGGATGGAGTGGACAAATATAGTCCATGCTTGAACCTGATCTATATCAAGTAAATATATTAGGATGTGTAAAGTATGGACCAATTCGGCCACTCCCTTTAAGAGTTACGGTACGAACAAATTTTCCGAACATTTTTGAACTTTTGTGGGGGAGATACCTGAAGGAGTGGACCGATATGGCTTATTTTCAAACTTAAACTATGTTTGGACAAAATATTACCAAGGCCAAATTTTGGACAGAATCGGCAGATCCGTTCGAGAGTTATCTTGGGGTTTTTTGCAACTTTCAGGCCATTTTCTCAGGAAGTATGGACTTGCCCCTGATGAAACTTGTACCGTCATATGGGGGGCAGTGAATAAAAGTTGTTAAAACAAAAATCAAAGCGATTCGAGAATTGGTCCTAAACTGAACTTTTCCGAAATTTTATATGGGAGGTACCCGATTGAGTCTATATTGAAACCTTATTTAAGTCTGGTACACATTTTACGATGGGCAAAGTACGGACCAAATCGGTTACTCCCTTCAAAGAACATTTTCGAACTTTTGTCGGGGAGGTACCGGAAGGTGTGGACCGATGTAGCCCATCTTCGAACTTAAACTAAGTTTGGGCAAAATATTACGAAAGCCAAAATTTGAACCGAATCGGTTCATCCGTTCGAGAGTTATCGTGCGCACCAGCCAGCCAGACAGACACACGGACGGACATTGCTCAATCGACTCCAAATTGTCTGAAACACCGTATGAAAGTGTGTATGGCGAAAACCAAAAATGTTTTACAATCGATGAATCCAAATTTAACCCATTCAGAATTCGCGAACTGTTAATATATTCTATAAAGTATGACTACAATTCTTTAAAATGAAGTGTTTTAGGTGGGATCCCATAATGTCGACCATTAAAATTAATTTTCGTGGAAGCTGTGTTGGCATCAATGTAGAAAAATTAGTAAAAATGGGTTGAAGCCAACAAGTTTTTTTTATGTTCCCATACGATTTTTGGCTTAACCTTACATTTTATAGACCTATCCCCAAAAAAAGAATCACAGAATGCTCCATGGGCAACAAGATTGTAGTGTATGATTTTTCGATATATCCACTGCATCCACCTAAAATTGATGCTGACATTTTGAAGCCGGAATTTCGGGGTTCTTTGAATTTTATTAATAATCCGGACGCGCAAGAAGATAATATTCCAAACTCTTAACACGATTATATAACTCAGGATTTTACGTCGTTTGATGCATATCTCATGAATGTGCTCCTAACAGCATCCTAGTAATTTGAGTCGAAAGGCCAACATTTGATGCGTGAATTTTCTTACAAAACCTATTTTTTGCGTGTAAAATTTACAACTGTCATTCCATTTCCTTTGAAACCCGCGTGAATTTAGTTTTTTTACGCGACGGTAATGAAGCCTTCTGCGATCGAATCCATCTACTAAAACCGCGGATATAGATACCTTGAAAATCGGAAAATCAGCAAAAATATATTTTGACAAATCCGCGTACTAAACCGCGATTTTCTTTAATTTTTTTACATAAATGGAATCCTTTACTGGCGATTATAATATTTGCGAAAACGCGTATCATAAAAGAAAAGAGATACGTGAGTAATATGAGTCTTTCACAAAAAATTGAATGTGGAGGCACATTCGCGGTTCTTGAAGAATCTAATTAAAATTGACATACTTTGACGTATTTTTGATAGGCACTGATGAAACCGGATGCGCATCAAAATCGTATGCACATTGCGCAACTTTTACCAACTTTAAGGTTTTTTGCAGTGTATGATGCAACTGGCGGCACACAATGGCCCCTGAGTGAAACATCGAAATATGCATAAATTTTGAAAGAGATTGATTCGCTGTATCCAAAAACGGTTGCGCATCAACCGACTTTAACTAATTCGCGAATAACGGGCTTTTTAATTTTAATATTAATTGAATGATTGTAATTTCAATATTACTCTTAATTTCCTACCCTTATAAGTTATCACAGTAATCAGTTAAACTCTCGCGATGGTAAACCATATTTTTTGATGAAGTTTTAACAGTATACATTCATTATTCTATGGGATTTTAGCAAAATAGTTGGAGAACTCCCAAATATTTTTTTCTAATTTTTAGAATCAAACCAAAAAAATATTTGCAACAATATTTTCCAACAATAAGTTTTTCTCTTTTGTTGTTGCTATAATATGCAATTTATGTACCCAATCTCTATAAATTTGGTATCATATTTTTCTACGCATTGTCTAGATTCCGAATATATTTTTTAGTTTATTTTTTGAGGGTTTGTACGG
Organism: Musca autumnalis; assembly: GCF_047663935.1. Lineage (NCBI taxonomy): Eukaryota > Metazoa > Arthropoda > Insecta > Diptera > Muscidae > Musca > Musca autumnalis. The sequence continues at coordinate 136,288,256 of NW_027411755.1, read as the reverse complement.
ATTCTGGGAAAGGATAATTTGGATTTACTTCAAATTTTTTTTATTATTTGTTGATTTTCCGCGAAAATAATAATAAATTTAATAAATATTTAAACATCTACGAATAGATATGGAATGCTGTTAACGATTTATGCATACATTTTCTCATAACAACAAAAAAGATATTTTTAAATATTTTTTCTTTATATGAGAATAAAAACCGCTATAACTTTTGCGCGCATTGGCCAATTTCGTGAACGCGAGCAGATTTGAAACCGGATTTTTTTCCTTTACCTCTATACCAAAAATCGTAGAAGTGCTCGCAAAAAAAATTTTAATTTTTTTCAAATGGAATTGTAAAGGAATTTTGTTATTCGCCATATACCCTCGTTAGCATAAATGCTGAGGGTATAATTAATAATTTTCTATGATTAAGTCACTCTTAGTAGCAGTATAAAAATGCTTTCTTAATTCTAGTTGTAAAATCCGACCACTTAAATGCTGTTTTTCTGCTGACATCTATTGGGGATGATCTCCGAGCATGGCATTCAAACTGTACCTTTGAATTGCCTGTGCAACTGCAACAGTACGAATGTTATACAAGTCTGCCTGATAGGCTCGTTAATTTATACTTGTCAAATGTACCAATGTTAAATCATGTACCAATGTTGCAGCTTTAGGCGGTCTAGCCACTTTGTCCGCTCATGTTCTCCTAATATCCTGTTGACTTCAAGAGTAACTTTTCTAACTCTTGGGCCTTCACTGCTTTTCCTCTGCTGGGAAACTTGGTCTGATTTCGGGCATTCGACCAACACAAAAGTCGTTTATTGCCCTCCAATAGCGAACTTCCCACACTTCACTGCTACCCCCATACATTCAATGTATAGGTAACTAGAGTCAGCTCAAACGAGTACGATCCATTACACAAACCGTTGTAACCATCGCAACGTTGACTATGTTGGGGGTGAATGGTGGGTGATATTTGCGTGGACGGATCAATCAACAAAGACCCTATATAATAATTTACCAATTCCCACAAATAAATAAAATATTTGTAAATAAAAAGCATTTTGTAGATCGTGATTAACTAACCAAATATTAACTTCCTTTGTCAATCGTCAATCACTTCAAAAAACACTCTTGTCGTTCCTGACCCAATTCTCGTTTTGGACAACAACAGTCATGTTTTCATAAAGTCTTAGTTATCATGACGACCATCAGTGACCATTCGTCTGGACACATTTAACACATTTTAATAATTTATTTATGTATTCGCCGTTGAAATTTGTGTTCTACCTTCGGTAGTAAAATTGAGAAATTATATTTTGTCATTTATGTTTGTTGCTTCTGCTGCCTGTCTGCCTGCATTGACTATATTGAGGCAGAGAGAGAGAGTGATTTTTTGTATGCACATGACATTAATAAATTTATTTATAATTTTCCTTCATTTCGTCTGCGGCATTATTGTTTTCTTGTTATTATGAATACGACTATTTGCTTCGTTGTTAAAGTGTCGAACGTGATCAAAACTTATCAGAACACAAGTATCTGTTGCAGAATATTAAATAGAAAGAAGGCTTTCGTGTCATGGGAATTGCAAATCAAAAACTGGGAATGCTGGTATTGGCGTAGTAGTAGGCTTTATTCATAGATTTGTGTTAAAGGTAATGGAAATTTTCAATCGTTTGATTAATGTAATGGAATTTTTCAATCGACGCTTGTTTGGGAGTCTTATTTGGAGAGGAGGTAGGGAATTTTGAAAAATGTAGACCTAAGAAAATAGCTTCATTTAAAGTTTTTGGAAATATGTACATATATATTTACATTTATTTTAACTTAAAATTTGTTATATCCGTTTTTATTTGTGACAAATATCAAATTTTACTACATATGTACGTTGTAAGCCCTATAAATCGAAAAAGTATGTCGCAGATCTTCTCTGGTTATTGCTTTTCAAAAATGGACTTACGGTATTGTCAAGTCAAAGAATTCTATTCCCAACCTTTTGGTGACGTGGGTAATGAAATCTACCAAGCAATGACCCGGACCGGGTTTAACACCACAAATCCCAGGACTTATCTTAGCCCCTCTTTCATCTCAAGTGGACACTAACATCCCCGTATTGGCTGGTTCTTAACTAGTATCCAGCTTCCCCCATGAATGAAAGACTTCCTACAATTCGAATAAAACCTAAATTTTTCAAAGTCAGAATTATTTGTGCTCAAAGACGAACAGACCAAAGATATATTTTAAGAGCGCTTAGAAGAAATGTATGACCATTGCCCTGCCCATGAAATCAAAATTATTGTAGGCGATTCAAATTTCAAAATTGGAAAGGAGAATATATTCGGCCCAACAGTCGAGAAGTTCAGCTTCGACATATCTTTCATTTTATGTCATTTATAGACTACTTTGTTAAGTATGAGGCTGATAGGCAAAAACATGGTAGTTACCAGATTTAGGCATTTCATAAAAGAACCTGCCTGTCTCCAGATCAAAGAACAAGCGAGCGTACGATCGTTCCGAGGAGTATACATAGACCCGATTAAAGTTAGACATCGGTAATCTGCAATCACAGATTTTCCACTCAACTGGCCGAAATGCTTAATTAAAGCACACTCTGGCAAAGTATTACCCGCTCCATGCAAACTACCGCTAAATCCATACTTGAATAACAGATACATTAACCGAGGAATCCATGGTATGAGCAGAAGTATCGTGCTGCTACGGAAGAGAAAAATCCGGCAAACAGGGGTACCCTACAATCAATACCAAGGCATGGCGCACGAAAGATGTATTGGGAGCAAAAGGCGAGAGAAAAAACGGCGAGGAATTGAAAAGTGGGAGTTTGGAAAAATCAAAATGTGCAGAGACCAGCAAACCAGCTGAAGAATAATAAGTAGATAGCGGAATTTCAGGCAACCCTTATTTTTGGTCCGATTCATGTCAAATTTTGGGACAGGGCATATTTTTGGCTTCTGATTAAATTGCAATCGTAACATATGACATATGCAAAATTATCCAAAATCGGGAGGTACCGTTCTATGGGGGCTATATGAAGACGTGGACCCATGCGGACAAATTTCAGGTGTAATGTTTCATACTCTAATGAAGACTTCATACCACATTTCAGCCATTTCGGTGGGATTTTTAGACCACAAATTCTTGCATATATTTTTGCATATGGTTTTCATATGCTCATTTAATGCAAATATGTAAAAATATGTCAAAATATGCACGATATGCAAAATATGCAAAAATTTCTGGGCCTAATCAGATTTTCTCTACGACCATCCTAACCATATATGCATTTACATAGGATTCCGCTATCTAATAATAAGGCAGCAGGAGCCATGGCTTACCAGCCGATCTATCCAAAACCGTAGGCGTCACGCTGAAAAGGTGTATGCAACACCACCTGGCAAGAAGAACGAGTACCCGACGATTGGAAGCTGAGCATTCTGTGTCCTGTCCACAAGAAAGGAGGTAAGACTATATGCTCTAATTATAGGGGGCAAAGTCTTCTCCCTTTTGCTTGCAAGATAATGTCTGGGATATTGTGCTAATGTCTGAAACCTATGGCCAACGAAATAATTGGGTCATACCAATGCAAATCTGGCAAATTTACCATTAACCAGATATTTACCCTGCGGCAAATCCTGGATAAGACAGAAGAGATGCAGATCGACACCTACCACATTTTTGTCGATAATAAAGCAGCCTTCGACAGCACCATGTTCAAAGGTATTGCAAGTCATGTCTGAATTTGGTATCCCCCACAAAGCCCATTCGGTGGCACAATATTCAACAATAGCCACATGCCGACAACATTGACCTCTACCTACCTCTAAGATGATGGCAGAAGGAAAATCTTATACTGTGGGTCTGGCAGAAAATGGCAAAGTTGATGGTATCGAACTCGGCAAACTGTAGAAGATGGTTCCTATAATTCTGGGATAGTTCGTCTACCTATCACCGCCATAAACACATCAAACAACATCAGTTGTGAAATAAGGTAAAGTACCTCACAGATACTACTTTACCAAGTAAGAACGGCATTAAGTTCGGCCGGACCGAGGCCGGGCCACCACGAAGTGTATTAAAGTAAATAGGAACAATTAGTTTCCTTTCTTTTATGAAAGGAAAAGAGCAGAATATCTTAGCTGCTAATAAATACTACCTTTAATAGAGTCATCATGTGACGACATTGTTGTTCTTTCCAAAACATGGACCAATACTTTCAATATTCCGAAGTGAGCTTTTGTATCATCTGGCAACACAAAATATTAAATTACAGCAATTTCGGTTCGAAGAGTTGACAAAAACCCTCGAAACACATAAACAGTTCTGTGGGGGTAATATGAAGGTGAAGACCAATACATACAAATTTAAGGTGGAAAGTTTTGCGCCCTCAACGAAGACTAAATACCAAATTTCACCCATTTTAATGTAATATTGAGGCCATAACCTTCAAAATATCGAAAACTGGTATGTGCCGTTCTATGGGGGCTATATGAAGGCATGGACCTATACTGGCAAAATTCATATGGAAAGTTTTATACGTCAAATGAAGACGATTTGGATTAATATTGAGGCCACAACCTTCAAAATACCGAAAATCGGGAAGTACCGCCCAATGGGGGCTATATGAAGGCGTGGACCTAAACCGACACATTTCAAGTGGAAAACGTTGTACCCCCAACGAAGACTAAACACAAAATTTCAGGCATTTCGCTGTGAAAATGAGGCTAAAAGCTTCAAAATACCGAAAATCGAGAGGTACCGTTCTATGGGGGCTATATCAAAACGTGGTCCGATGTAGACAATTTTCAATATCATAAACATTAGGAGTGATAGAAACTTTTGTACCAAATTACATTGCTCTATCTTAAAAATTGCGAGCTGTATCTTGATTTCAACAGACGGTCGGACTGACAAACGAATATGGCTATATCGACTTAGAATTTTATGCTAATCAAGAATATATGTACTTTACAGGGTCTGCGACGAATATTTCGATGTGTTACAAATGGAATGACAAATTTAATTGTACTCTCCATGTTATGGTGGAGGGTATAAAAACAAAGCCACTTTGTCAAACAATAATAACACTTTACAAAACACTGATACTACCCGTGCTAAAGTATGGTTCTGAGGATCGGATCTTACGCAAGCAGAACGAACAAACTATCTGTTATAGTTTACGAAAAATATCTATTTCTTTCTCCAGAAAAACAGGTAAGAATGGCGCCGATCTATACCTACAAATTTCTGGTGGAAAGTTTCTAGACTCAAAGAAGACTAAATACCAAATTTCCGATATTTCGGTAAAACCTTCAAAATACCGATAATGAAGAGGTTACGCTTCTATGGGGGATATCGGAACCCGCGGACCTATAAAGATAATTCTCTTCCGGAATAGTTTGTAACCACATGGAAGACTAAATAACAAATTTCAGTCGGGTAATACCGTTCTATGGGGGCTATATCGAAACGTGGACCTATACCGACGATTTCAGTCAGGAAGGCTTAAACCCTAACAAAGAATTTCTGGGAGAAAGTTTTAAACCCCCAACGAAGATTAAGTACCAAATTTCAGCCATTTCGGTGTGATTCGAAATACCGAATATAGGGAGGTACCGTTCTATGGGTTATATATGAAGGCGTGGAAATATACCGACAAATTTCATATGGAACGTTTAGTACTCCAAATGAAGACAAAATACCAAATTTCAGCCATTTAGGAATATTGGAATATTGAGGCCATAACCTTCAAAATACCGAAAATCGGGAGGTACCGTTATATGGGGGATATATGAAGGCGTGGATCTGTACCGACAAATTTCTGGGGGGAACGTTATATACCACCCACGAAGACTAAGTAACAAATTTCAGCCATTTCGGTGTGATAATGAGGCTAAAAACATTAAAATACGGAAAATCGGGTGGTACCGTTCTAAGGGGGCTATATTAAAACGTGGACCGTTTTGTAATACCAAACATCCTAGGAGTAATAGAAACAAGTAAGCAAAGGCTATAGTCGGACGGGGCCGACCATGTGATACCCTACACCACAACCTGTAGGAATTAGCTATGTGCAACTGCCTTGCACGCTGAATATCCGGGTTCGCAATTTTCCCAATTATCAAATATACCATGCAGTTTGGTATATTTGATAATTGGGAAAATTGCGAGTTTATTGAAGATCTATCGTCCAAAATTGTGCACTTGTACCTCACATATGCTTCGAAAATAGTTCATTGTGGGCATACATTGTGATATCTAAAATAAATGTTATATCGGTAGAAATAACTAACAAAGAAAAGAAATTCCAAAATTTATAGATACCAAAATTATTCATATTCATTCATACAGCAAAGAAGATAGTATAAGTCAGCTGCGCTAACGGTGATATACCTTCAGCCTCTAAAAATTTATTTATTTTGTATCACTAGTTTGCTTCAAAATACGTAAATTCTGTAGGTATCGTAATATGGGGCTATACCAAATCAATTTTAGTAAGCTAAGTTCTGAGTTTTGGAAATATTTGAGAATTATTTTTTCAGATTTGTAATTTTAGTTTTTGGAACTTCTGGACTATTATCTCAGGAAGTATGACTTACCCCGGGAAAGGGACCAGAATAGGGACCGTAAAAAGAAACTTCTTAAAAAAAAAGAATGTAATAATAATCAAATAGATCCGATACGGGTCCTCAAACTGCACTTTTCCCAAATTTTGTGTGTGACGTACTCGAAGGACGGACCGGTATAGTCCATTTTCCAACCTGATACATGACTGGATGAAATAATACGATGTGTAAAGTTTCGACCAATCAGAAAATCCCCTTGAGAGTTAACTTGCCGATTTGCGGCGCAAGTACAATCTGCTGAAACAAATTCGAGAGGATTCTTAAATTTCCCTTTTCCGAATTTTGTGTGGGAGGTACCCTAAGGAACGATATAGTCTTATCCGATCTATATCTGGAAGGAATAATAATATATGGAAAGTTTGGAGCAAATCGATTGCTCCCTCGCCAGTTATCGTTCACACAATTTTTCGAAAACAATTTCGAACTTTTTTGGGGGAGGTGTGGACCTACAAAGCCTACATTCTAACTTAAACAAAGTTTGGGCAAAATAATACGTTGTATAAAATTTGGTTCTAATCTGTAGATCCGTTCGAGAGTTATCGTGCGCACCAGCCAGCTATTCATCAAGAGAGACAGATGAACGGACAGCGCTAAATAGACTCCACATTGTCTAAAACGAATTTCGTCCAAATATACTTTGGGCCTAAGACCAATATTTCGATGAGACACATCTTTGGTCGTATTTTGTTTGTATCCCCTTTACCCTAAATCCTGAGGTATAAAATAGGTGGCGAGGCGATCCAATGTTGCAATATTTGTATAAAAATCCAATTTGACAACTGAACTGAAAATTTCTCTGTCATGATAGAGACAATTTGTAGCATGGGAGGAAATTGTGGTTCTCTACACAAAACACATTATATATCAGGCAGTAGGTGCGTTATCTAGCAGACACATCATTGCAATTTGCATCAGGGGAAAGATCAGTAGTTATTTTTCCATATGTAGGCTACTTTGCCGGTATATGCCCTCCAGGAATGAAAATATGGACCAAAAATAAAATATTTATATTTTTCATGCAAAAGTAATGGACTATGTCAACCGCTAAATAATATCAGATCATCATGCAAAATTATAGGCATTTTCTTCAACCTAAACTCTTACCTCGTGAAAAATTTCGTGACTATTGAGCTATAATTGCGACCTCTAGCGGGTGTATGATTACACTACAAACAAAAAACTGGATATATTAGGCTGTAACTCTGTTATCTGATCCATACATCAAAATAATTGACATCAACTCAAAGGTCTAGAGATCGTCTTCCAAATATAACTCACGAGTGGTTAATGTATCTTTCAGGAACAAAGATATAAGCTGTTTATTACAAATATTCACAATATTCACACAAAAGTTCTGGTCCATTTAACCCTCTAAATATTATCTGATCGCCATCTCAAATTGCAAGCTTCATCTTTGTCATATACTCTTACCTTATTTAAAATTTCGAGGCGATCGGACTATTATTGCGACCAACAGAGCACATACAAAATCGGATAAAAATTATGTTTTTGGTCCATTTCACCTGCTAAATATTTCACGATCATCACCAATTAAAATAGTGATCTATTCTGATGCAAAACCGACCTCCATACCAAATTTCGTGACGATCGGTCCATAATTGCGGCCTGGAGTTTGATTACAATTTATAATGGACAGACGGACACACGGACGGAAGGACGGACACACATCTCAAAATCGCTTTATCTCGCCGAGATATGAAGATTGGTATACCACATTGGGGGTCTCCGACGAATATTTCGCGGTGTTACATGAATTTTTCCCAAAACAAACTTATAATACCCTTTCCACATAGTGGTGTAGGGTATAAAAATGGGAAAATGTTGTCGTCTTTAGGAATACCCACACTTTCCAATATTTCGACCTAATATTTTGATTTCCTTAGTTTCAATATGATTACTATTGGTGACGACAAAAAATTGGACAGGAAGATCGATTTCTGAACCATTGTGCGTCGTATGAACCACCAGCTGTATCGGCCATTCAACGACATCAGTACGGTTAAACATAACTAGATACAACGATTGCGTTGGTTACGCCATGTCATAAGAATGAGCGATAAAGGAACCACTAAACAAGCGTTTACAGGCAGAACTGGAAGGCCAAAGGAGATTGAAAAACACGGTATTCCAAAGGGGAAAAGTAAAGCAAAAAATAGAGAGGAATGAGAATCTTTACTTAGTTCGGCTTATAAATATTCTGTAAGTAAATAAAAATCCCCTACCCCTATAAAATGGAAAGTCGCAAAGGTTCTGCTCTCGTCTTGGATTTTTGCCAGTTGTCTGGATCTTCATTATTAAGACTTCTACTAGAAAATAAACATGTTGTGTCATAAAATCAAAAATATATGAATAGGTGTCCCCCATATAGTCCTCAGCGTCATTTATGTACCCATTATCATTGGAATGTCGTTCTTAGTTTTGAATGTCTGCATTTCATACTTGTTCTTTTTGAATGCCATAATTTCACATCCAATTGTAGTTGGTGTTGCTGCTAGCAACAAACCCTTCTCTCTTTTGTTGTTGCTGCATTTTGGATTTGTGAGAATATTTTTGTGCGCTTTAACCATCAAGTGATTTACGTAAATCCTTATTCGATGACAAACTTTCGCACATACACACACAAATTCCATTCAGCCAACATATCCATATTGCTGTTTGAGGTGAATCTGAGAACACAAAAACCAAAAACAACAACAACAAGCAGGGAAACAGAACAAGAAAATAAAATATTTTTTATTTTATTAAAATTTAACAACATTGCCATAAATCTTTACCTAAAAAGAGCAGACGACAATTCAAATTTTTAACAAAACCGCAAACGCAAAAACCGACCGACAGACAAACAGACATAACTAAAGTGGACACAGGATGGATATGGATGGGCTTTCACAGAAACACCAAAGCAAAAGAAGTGCATTGACGGAAACAGCAAAAGCCCAGCCAGGTTAATAACAAAAAGTCGCAGCAGCTACAAGAGCTATGCGGCCATCATCAAGTCAAATGGTATAAAGAATTGTCAGTAGCTTCACAAATTGGGAATGGGGAGAGCAAGGGATTTACACAAAGTAACCAAAAGAGCTGTTAACTGACCAAAGAATAAAGCTGAAATTCTGAAATTGATCCAGTTGTAAGCGAAAGCCCAGTGAATGGGTGAAATAAAAAAAAAAACATTTGCTTCACATATTTTATTGGATTGTTGGTGTTTGGTCAGCCGGTCGCTCGATTGCTTGCTTGTTGGTTGACTATGCTGGCGAAGTGTTTCGTCAAAAGCAATAATTCTTATAAACATTTATAGTTTGAATGCTGCTGTTGTTGGGTGAAAAATCAAAACAACACCAACAACAAATATCCAATACCAAACTCTTCTGCTCACACTTGAAAAATCGCGCATATTTCAGTATTAACTCACGTCGTTCATGTAAAACGCTGAATAAAAGAACATTTCTGCGGCTGCTGCTACTGCTGATCATCCTCTTGAGCATCGGGCTTCCTCATCATTGTGATGACAATTCTACTGCTATTACTGATGACCAAACGACCAACTCAAAGTAATGCCAATGGCCAACACTTAAATATGACCAACTAGCACTTGTAATTCAGCCATTTGACTTTTGAATCATGTCCATGTTATATATACATAAATTTATGTATATTTACAAATGATTAACAGTGGTTTGTAGGTCAGAAGTTTTATAACTGCCGAAGCACAGATGGCTAAGCCCATTCGTTCATTTATATTTTTTCTTGCTGGTACTCACGATAACTCTCGATTTGGTTCAAAATTTTGCAATTGTAACATTTTTCCAAGTTCAAGTTCGGTCCATCTGGTGCAGGATGCTGAAGGAAATCTGATAAGTAATACAGAAAGAGTACTGAAAACCTGGAGAGAACACTTTTTTAGCGCCTGGTAAAAATATAAGCGGTGATGAAGAAGTCCCCTAGCCAAACGAAGTTATTAAATGCATACCTCCTAGGAAAAGTGAGTTCAAGACAGTAAACTATAAGACAATAGGAACTAATGGCCAGGGAGCCGAATTGTGGCGACATGCTGTAAAGGAATATCCATCATGGAAGAACTCATGCCCAATGATGAGAACCTCAATATATTTGTCCTGTGCACACGAAAGGAGACACGGCTATATGTGCCATCTACAGAGGAAATTAAATCTTACTATCAGAAAGTTTCCACCATTTCTACATTTTTGAAAATATTTGTGGTACATAAATGTTAAAAAATTAACCCTTATGCGGGTCATTAAAGTGGTATTTAAGGCGTCTTAAAGGTTAATTTGGCCATTTTTAAAAACCTAAAAAATTCTAAAAATTTGTTCGCCATAAAATTTTGCAATTGGTCCTAGAATGCATCAAAACTTTAAATTTTGTATCAACGAAAATGTGTATATCACCAATATTTTTGAAAATTTAACATAGCTGAAGCCAAGGTTTACCCTTATAGAACACGCTATTTGTGATTGTATATTATTCAAATTAAATATTTTTGGATAAAATGAAATGTTTTTGGACATGGCAAAAAATATTGGCCTTAAAGGTAATTTGCGTGGAAGCTGTGCCTATATTTATGTTAAAAAATGGGTAAAAATGGGTTGAAGCCAACATGTATTTTTTTGTTTTCTCTCGATTTGTGAGTAAACCACACTTCAGTCGATTTTCCTGTCAAAGTAAAAGTAGAAGCAAACTAAATAAGGATCATCTCACTAATGCATTACTTTTCAAAATTTGAACTGCTTCTACCATTAAATGATGCTGACATTTTGAAGCCAGATTTACAGTGTTTTTTTTTTTTTAATTTTCTTCTAATTTTATTCCGCAAACAGGGTTTTCAAAAACTCAGTACTTGCGATTCTGAGTTATATGACACGTATATTGTGAATGTAGTCTGCACAGATTCATAGAAATCTGCATCCAAATGCGGAAATTTTGTGCGAACATTTTTCTAAAAATCATATTTTTTTGTGCAATTGTGTATTTTGTCGCGTTTTCTGCGGATCGTTTCCACTGCAATGAAAAAACTAGTGCAGCATCTTCGTTTAAGAGGAAATAGAGATTTGAAAACTTCACTGATACGGAAGCTGCATTCATTTTATCCCAAAAAATAGTTTGTGATGCTACATCTACGGTTCTTTACTGATCGACTTGAAATAGATATATATCGATGTAGATTTTCATGGTGGACACTGAAATCGGATGCGGACAAAAATTGTATGCACTTTGAGCAAATTAGCGATATTTTATAGGTTTTTTAATGTTAAGATGCAGCCGATGCTACATCTTAACGTCCAAATAATATTTCGAAAAATATATACAAATTAAAAGATATGGTCTTGTTGTACATAAAAATCACATGCGGACAAAATGATTTCGATAATTACACGATTTACACGTATTTCAAAACGCATCTAAATTAAAATGGGTTATTTGACCTCTATTTCCATTTCACAAGCTTTGAGATATATCCTCATCAACGCAATTACCTTGCCTAATGGGAAAGCTTTAATATTAATGTCAAGAAAGCAAAATCCGTCTATTTTATTGGGATATTTAAGCAAAATGAAGGAAGTATTCCTATAGATATTTATAATATTTTCTACTACATAATGCATGTGTAAAAATATTTTTTCAAACAAAAAATTATTTTTTTTTACCAAAATATGTGCTTATTTTGGCTGTAACATCGAAACTATAACAGCAATCTGTATGACTGTAGTCTCATTTGATTCGCCGTGAAGTTTTGATCCACAACAAATTTTTATGTCATTTTATGACCACTAAAGTGGCCTTAATTTTGAAAAAAAGTTGCCTTATATTCAATAATTTATCAATTTTATGTACAATTCGCGAATTCTGTGTAACATTTTGCAGGTATTATGCAATCTACTTGCTGAAGTCACTTCGAGAGAACCTTTTTGTAATAATTGTGGTCATTAAAATAATTAGCGTTTTTATAATATTTTCTTTCTTAAAAAGCGAAATAAAAGCGCCATAACTTTTGTCCGCAACAACCAAAAATTGGCTCGCGACCAGATTCGTACTGTGTTTTTTATATATTTTTTTCTGAAATGAAATATGAAATAATTGACAATATTCGTGATATATGTATATACCTGCAAGACAAAATATCTCATAAAACGTGAAAATTAGTGCAGGATGTTTCGATTGGTAAAAGTATTGGTAAGGATTGCTAAAAAACGCTACCCTTTTAGGAAAAAAAAAGGTAGGCACATAGTCCAACTCGATCCTACTCACAATTTTTATACTCTATACCACAATGTGGAAAAGGGTATTATAAGTTTGTTTTGGTAAAAATGCATGTAACACCGCGAAATATTCGTCGGAGACCCCCAATGTGGTATACCAATCTTCATATCTCGACGAGATAAAGCGATTTTGAGATGTGTGTCCGTCCGTCCGTCCGTCTGTCCATTATAAATTGTAAACACGCTCCAGGCCGCAATTATGGACCGATCGTCACGAAATTTTTTATGGAAGTCGGGTTCAGATCAGAATAGATCCCTATTCATATTGGTGATGATCGTGAAATATTTAGCGACTGAAATGGACCAAAAACATAATATTTATCCAATTTTCTAGCGGCTCTGTAGGTCTCAATAATAGTCCGATCAACGCGTAATTTTAAATAAGGTAAGAGTATATCACAAATGAGAAGCTTGCAATTTGAGATGGCGATCGTATAATATTTAGAGGGTTAAATGGACCAAAACTTTTGTGTGAAAATTGTGAACATTTTTAATATACAGCTTATATCTTAATTCCTGGATGTGACATTCCGGACAAGTGAGATATACTTGAAAGTGGAACGCTTGACCTTTCAATTGATGCCAATTACGTTGGTGTGCATGATCAGATAACATAGTTACAGCCTAATATATTCCGTTATTTGTTTGTAGTGTAATAAATGAACCATAACTTTTGTATGAAAATTATAAAACATTTATTTTTGGTCGATATTTTAATTCCTTGAGGACATATATATTTCGCAAAGTAGCCTACATATGGAAAAAAACTACTGACCTTTCCTCTGATGTAAATTGCAATAAAGTGTTTGCTAGATAACGGGCCTACTGCCTAATATATAATGGGTTCTGTGTAGAGAACCACATTTTTATCCCATGCTACATATTGTCTCTCCAAAAGTTTATGTAACACCACGAAATAATCGTCCTAGACCCCTTATTTGGTATGCCAAAATTCATATCTCGACGAGATAAAGCGATTTAGCGATGTGTGTCCGTCCATTAAAAATTGTAAAAAAGCTTAAGGCCGCAATTATGGACCGATTGTAACGAATTTTTTAAGGAGGTTGGATTCGGGCCAGAATAGAAATGATTAGTTTTTGGTGATGATCGTGAAATGTTCAGGGGATGAAATGGACCAAAAACAAAATTTTAACCAATTTTGAAGCGGCTCTGTAGGTCAAAATAATAACCCGCAAAATTTCAAAATAATAACCCGCAAAATTTTGGTCATAAGTATTATACATTACATCTCTGATATTTGATCATTAAATTTTCACAATCATTGAAAAGAAGTTCCGTGGAGAGCGATTGTCCAGGGATAGTGGTATAGGGTATCCCATGGTCGGCCCCGTCCGACTATAGACTTTTCTTACTTGTTTTTCATAATTTATTGTGAAAAATTACCTTGAACAAAACAACAATTGCGGTTATGTTTGACATCAATTATTAAAAAACGCACACTGCATTATAAAAAATTAATATTAAAAACCATACTTTATTTTGGATATTATAACAGTTTTATAAATAACTTAAATATTGAGACTACGGCACGTTGCGAGTAAATATTCAACTATTTCGATCGGCAGCAGCAGTGAAGATGTCAGTGATGGCCCCAAAATAAATTCTCTGAATTCCTGCTAATCGGCTTTCACATGACATAGAATGCGACTCCGCCAACTTCCCAGGCTTCTGGTGCTATATGGGATTCTACCGATAGTTTGAGGCTCTCCGGGCTTATCCAGTTGTTTAAGCATGGTAATTAAAATTTCGTGTGACCCATTTCGCATTTCGGATTACACTTACACTACCGTTCATCGTATGTTTTGTCCCCTCATCCTATTAATCCTATTAACATACTAGTGCAATGGCTAAGTTATTCCCATTCCATGCTAAATCTGTACTTCCTACGACACGCATATCCAACGCGATCGTTGTAGTTCGATACGTTTTACTGCATTACTGTCAGTCGGCTGGTACAACTCGTCGTTCATGACGCCGGTATTAACTGTCAAGACATATTGGTCCATAAATCTTTCTCTCAAACACAGCAAGTTCTGCATCATCTACTCTCGCAAGTGCCCATGCTTCGGATCCATACATAAGTACGGATAGTATCATTGTCTAATAGAGTGTGGATTTTGTTTTCCCCAGAAATTTGCCAGCAATGGTCAACGTTTTAATATAGCTTCCATAGGACGAAACCTCCCATTCTTCGGTATTTTGTAAGTTTTAGCCACAAAGTATGTTTAGACGAAATTCCTTTCTAATAACACTGTGCAACAAGGTTTCTGTACGGTGGAAAATTCCTTTTGGAGATGAAAGCCCTTAGTGAGTATATTAAGAACAGAAGAGGAAATTTTCCCCATAGGTCAAATTTTTAAGAGATATCGCGCGATGAATTTTTTGAATTTTCGCCTTAGATGCTTGAGAAAATAGCTTTATATCTCTGTTTGCCGTTATTGTAGCTTCGTTTTGAGATTACGTGTCTTCAGAAAAATCGAATGGCGAATTTTTTTGTAGAACATTTCATTCTTCTAACTCAATTCCTTCCATGTCCTTTTCGTCCTTTTTTTCTTGAACCGTAGTAAAAGTACCACAAGAGGAGATTTTACAGCATCCAAATATTCCACAAAAATATTGCTCAGAGAATTTTAGGTACGGTTCTCATTGACAACTAATCGATATTGTCACGTTTTCGTTGTCCTGTGTGACATTTACCCGGTTTTTGTTCAGAAAAAAACTATGTTTTATTTTTCTGTATATTCGTTATTTGTTATGTATTCGTAGGTAGACATACCCATTGGTTATCGCTTATATTGACATCTGGGATGTATCTGAAATATTTACCATATATAGCTCCCGATATGCTGAACACGTTAATGACAAATTTTCTTGGAAAATAGATCCGGTTATGTAATATTTTGAACCGGATATAGCGATAGAAAACCCGGATTTTGTACCGATTTTAAGTAACTAATTAAGGTTATATGTATACCATTAGAAAGCTAATAAAATTGCCAATCTGGGAAAATAAATTTTTTGACAGCCGTTTTTAAGGAAACATATCACTGCGCGTAAATATGAAGATCAAAGCTTGGTGGGTTAAATATTCTTTTTGCCGATGAAAGTGGATGAAGTTAATATTATGAACCCGGAAGGACAGTTATGCCGTAAGTCAAACTTTTGAGTTATATGGAAAATTCCTTTTGGAGATGTAAAATAGGCCACACGATAGACTACCTTGTCTGATGCCTCCTTTTTATACCCTCAGCATTTATGCTAACGAGGGTATATGTATACACTTTCATACTATCAAAATGTGCCTCATCGAAATAATGGTTTTTGACCCCAAATATGTTTGGACGAAATCCGTTTCAGACAATTTGGAGTTGTCTGTCTGGCTGGCTGGAGCGCACGATAACTCTCGAACGGTCAAAAATTTGGCTTTCGTAATAGTTTGTCCAAACTTAGTTTAAGTTCGAAGATTATATCGGTCCACTCCTTCCGGTACCTGCCCCACAAAAGTTCGAAAATGTTGGAAAAATTTGCGCGCATACTTTTCACATCCTGAAATTTCTACCAGACTTAGAATAGGTTCCAATATGGACCCAATTGGTCCACTCCTTCGGGTACCTCCCACACAAAAGTTCGGAAAAGTTCAGTTTAGGACCTGCTCTCGAAACGCTTTGATTTTTGTTGTAACAACTTGTATTCACTGTCCCCCATACGATGGTACAAGTTTCATCAGGGACACTCCCATACTTCTTGAAAAAATTGCCCGAAAGGTGCAAAAAACCTCTATGACACCCTATGTAGTTGTTGGAGAGCAAGATAACTCTCGAACGCATCTGCCGATTCGGTCCAAAATTTGGCCTTTGTAATATTTTGTGCAAGCATAGTTTAAGCTCGAAGATAAGCCAGCCATATCGGTCCACTCCTTCAGGTACCTCCCCCCAAAATTCAAAAATGTTCGGAAAAACTGTGCTCACGATAACTCTTGAAGGCAGTTGCCGATTTGGTCCACACTTTACACATCCAAATATATCTACTAGATAAATTCACTTTAAGACCTGCTTTCGAATCACTTTGATTTTTATTGAAGCAACTTGCAGTCGCTGCCTAAATTCGAAAGTACATACTTCTTGAGAAAATAGCCCGAAAGGCGTAAAAAGCACCTTTGGCACGATATGTATGCTGGAGAGATCGAACCGAACACTGCGTTCGTCCACAATTTGGATATCGTAATATTTCTTCGGGTGCCACCATGGTGCAATGGTATGCACACCCGACTTGCACGCAGAAGATTGTGTGTTCGATTCCCCGGCCAGTCAACATGACATTTTCAATGGTGGCAAAATACCCCTCAGTAATGTTGGCGACATTTCCTGAGTATTTCTGCCATGTAAAACTTCTCTACAAGTGGTGTATTAAGACACGCCGTTCGGACTCGTTAATATGAATCGGCGTGCACTCATTGGTATGAGAAAAGTCTCCCGTGTCCCGTTTGGGATGTTTGTGAAACAATTATATTTCTTTGAATATTAGATGAAATTCGATGTTGGTGCTTATAGGTCCACTCCTTCCGGTACCTCCCGCACAAAAGTTCGAAATTATTCGCTAAAATGTTTCGCGTGATATCTCATGAACGTAGCAAACGATTTGTCCCAAACTTTGTTTCAATCCACATAGGCTGAGGGTATATCTCTGTCGGCGAAGCCGACTGATACTTTTTTACTTGTTGTTCAAGCAACTTGCATTTGCTCTCTCCATTACGACAGGGGCAAATCTATACTTCTTGAGAAAACAGCCCGAACGGTGTAAAAAAACCCCGATTTGGTCCAAATTTTGGCCTTTATCATATTCTGTCCAAACTTAGTTTCAATTCGGAGATAGGCAATACCGGTCCACAACTTCCAGAACTTTCCCCAAATATCTAAAAAATTTCACATAAAAGCTATGCACGATATCTCTTGAACGGGCTGAGGGTATATCTCCGTCGGCAAAGCCGACTGATACTTTTTTACTTGTTTATTAAAAAGAACCTTTCCTACATACTTTAACAGCTGATCTTGTGACAGTTAATCTTTTTCTGCATAAACGTATTAATTTTGCAGGAATAGCAAACTCTGACATAGTGTGGGATACCTTTGATATTAGTGGGTTGTCGAAGGTGGCTTTTTAGTCGTCGAACAAGTGGTTTGTGCCAATCTGTTTCGAACTTCTATAGGATTTGGCGTAAAGTTAGGATTTGGTATATTGTCGGTTTCCAACGTTGCATTTGTATGACGCCATTATTCCATTGATCACAGGTTTTGGCCGTTCACATAATACTCCCGACAATACTTTATACACCATGGACAGGATACTTATAGTTCTGTATATAGCACAGGCCGTCTTGTATCCTTTCTTGTGCACGGGACATAGCAGACTGAGGTTCCAATCGTTGCGTTTGCATTTTGCATTTCTCTAGCCAAATTTTGTTAATCAGTCGATGCAAATTCGGTGTCGGTATGTCGCCGCCGGTCTTCAACAGCTCCTGCTGCCTTCCAGATCTTCAGTATGCAATCTGTACCAGTTTCCAAGTTACTTTCATATTCTTTGCAGAAGGTTGTGCCTGCACCATGTCTGGTGTTTTACACTATTGTAATATTTGCGGACTTCATCTAGGCACCTATACATCTCGAATGTCTCATGCACACATCATTCCTGATCTTTCATTTTTCTTCTGAAAATACAGTTTTCCTCTTCTCCGGATATTTTTACCTCGCGCTTCTTGTTGCTACCGATTGCAGGGTTGTCCTGTATACCGTGTTCTACTCTTCAATAGTCTTACGGCACTCCTGATGATACCACGGATTTTTGGGTTGTCTTTTTTATACCCGAGTATAGATTTTGCGGTAGTTTGAAGATTTCTTCCCACTGCGCTTGCACATTTTCGAGGAAAAACGAGGACATGTGTCAAACAAAAATTCTACAGACTAAATCCGTTCGAAACCTAGATTGACTTCCCAAGGCACACAGTCTTTATTGGTTGAGAATGTATACCTCATTGTGTCTAAATTTTCTAATAGATTAGTTTCAAACGGAGTACCAAACTGGGGTATACAAATGCGCTTCCACATGTGACCATGATAAACACTGCGACATAAAATGATTGGGAGTTATCGACTAAAATATTGACAAAATCATTCATCAAAGTTATTACAAACTACTGTTTTCTCGCATCAATGGCGGTAGCGAATGCAAGAAAACGATGGAAAAGATGACGATGATGATGTGGACAATAACGACAATAGGTAAATATCGGCATAAACTCATAAAAAACTTCTGACAGCACAAAAAAGAGGTGTTGACACATTGATTTATCTGGCATGCTACCGTATGCATACGCGTTGGATACGACTAACCACACACAACCATTAACATTGAACCATGGTGATGGTCAACAACAAAGGCAGCACAAGGAGCCCAGCACCGCAGCCAATAATATCCAGAACGCATTTGTGATCTGTTTTTTTTTTTTTTTGCTTTATGTGTTGAGAAAATTGTTTTTGTTTAAGCTAAGAAACAAATAACTTCAAAAGCAAAGAAACAAAACAAACAACAACAACACACTGACTGAGCACTTCAAAATCAAATCTGGTAACATCATAACCACAACGGCAACAACAACAGTCAACTGAGACCAGGTTAACAAAACAAACAATGGCTTTAAAACCCCAACATAGAATCATAATAACGCGTTTAAGAATCAACTCAATTCAGGATAACCTGCTGTGTTTGAATTTGGTAGCAGAATTGAATGTGGCCACTGGTTGAAAATTGTCAAGAAAACAAAGAAAAAGTGGCAAGAAGGCAAAAAATCGACATCACCAATCAATTTTAAAATTTCATTTTGGTATTTTCAATACGCTGCTGCAGAACCCATCATCAACTCCAAACGGTATTGAGCGTCGAATGAAACATTATAAATTGGCTTAAATGTGTTATAAACTTGGCTTGCTTAAAGGCAACCGCAGATCAAAATCTTCAACAGAAGCGTTTGATTCTACTTTAGCGTACATATTTGTATAACTTAATATGTGTGAGTGTTTATGTGTGTTTCTTTGCAACTTTTTAGCACATTTAGCCAAAATCTCTGTTCTCTAAGCAATATCTCTGACCTTAATATTTTGCTGTTTCTCTTGGATATTCAATATTTTTTGTTGTCATTTATAACAGGGTGGACAACGGATCGTGCAGGTACATAGGTACATGTTTTTTGGATATTTTTTAAAAATGTTACCAATTTAAAAATTCCTTTTAAAATATAAATTGACCAAATTAATATAAAACTCGAAAACAATTCTGGGAGAAAAGCATTTTGTGGCTGCCAATGTGAATATTTTGGAATCTTTTTTGCTTGTTGAGTTTTAGTTCTTTTCGGAATCCGTCTTGGGCTAAAAGGATTTAAGTGATTTGTTTGGATGTTTGTTTTAGTTTTGCGTGCGTTAAGAACTTACTGATCAAGAATCTGTAACAATAAAGTTTCAGATTCTAATTATTATCCATTGGCTCCGACTGGGTTTAATATTGAGAGAAATCTGAGTTTTTTCTTAATTTTAGTATATAAGAACTCTAGTTGTTATTGAGCGTCGAATTATACCTCTACAATCCATTTATGGTATTAAGCAGATATGTGTAACAATTTTATCCATAATGACGGTAAAAGCTTAGTTAAGATATTAAATTAGTAAATCATCATATTGCGTGTGATTGGATGGCTGAAGTTAAGTTACCACTTAAGATGAGCGATGAAGAAGGTTTGTTCCACGCGAAAAGAATAGATATCGAAATACGTCGATTTGAATAGGATGCTTGTAAATACCATTTTCAGTTTCGGTTTCCATTGGAGTTCGATCTTTCCCTTACTGACAACACAACCATAAGGTTGGTGCTTTTTATAGTGGTCATCATTTCTCATCTTTTCATAATAAGAAACTCGATTCGTTTAATATGATCAATGTTGACCTGTGGCTTATACGAGGTAGTAAGACCGTTTTTTAAGTTTTGGGTTACCTCGCCAAATTTTTGCTAACAAATCCATACTAAGATGTTTCTTGCAGATTCGTGACAAACTACAGATATCAGTTACGCTTCACAATTTTGCAGAAATATGTATACGTATTAATCAGGTCGTTGTGTTAAAGGGGGAAAAATTTTCGGACTTCCTTTCCATTCTTACGTTTCTAAGTCTCATGTTTTTCTTATTCTATATTTCTTAACATGTTCACCGCTCCTCTTTCTCCGATATTCTTCTTAGGCTATTCGCGTTGACACTGACAGCATGGTCGCCGTGTATGCGCTTTCTTCTCTTCAGTAGTGTTCCGACTCTCCTGGTAGTACAATGCATTTGTATACCCTCCACCATAATGTGGAGGATATAAATAAATTTGTCAGCATAAAAGAATATCAAGGACTGATTTCATAACAAATGACAAAATCCTGAGAAAACTGCACTGCGAGAGGGAGAAGATCGGTTTGATAAAGAGAAGAAAGAGAGCACACCTAGGACATATTACGTCGAGATAGGCCCTCATCTTCATATAGCCACCATAGAACTGTATCTCCCCATATTCAATATGTATTTTGAAGATTGTGGCCTCAATATTCCACTGAAACGGCTGGGATTTGGTTGGTTAGTCTTCGTTGGGGGTATACAAGATTCCAAATGAAATTTTTCGGTTTTGCTCCAGGTCTTCATATACATCCCCCCAGAACTGCCCCTCCAAATTTTAGGTATTCTGAAGATTTTGGCTCCAATATCTCAACGATATGATTTAAATTTGGTATTTAGTCATTGTTGGGATCATAAAACTTTCCACCAGAAATTTGTCAGTATAGGTCCACGTCTTTATATAGTCGCCATCGAACGGTACCCTCCAATTTTAAGTGTTTCAAACGGAATAACTGAAATTTGGTATTTAGTCTTCGCTAAACGTACAAAACATTTATACAGGTCAGACAGTATAGGTTCACGTTTGGGTATAGCCCCCATATAAGCGTTACCGCCATTTAAGGTTTTTTTTGAAGATTTTAGTCAAATTTTTCAACCGACATTGTCGTTAATTGCATTTTAGTGTTCCAAGGAGGTAGAAAACGTACTTATATCTAGCCGGAATTGCCCAATTTTATGTATTTCGAGGGGTTTTTGTCAAATCTTTTATCCGAGATTGCTCTAATTTAATATTGTGTGTTGCCAGGAGTTCAAAAGCTCAATTCGTAAAATTTTAAATATTAATACATGTTTTGGAAAGGATTACGATAACGCCCCACATGAGCTATTTTGAAGGGAGTATTATCAGTCGAGATATATTACTCCTGCAATAAGAGGAAGTGCTTAGTACTTTCATTAACGAAAGGAAAGTAATTATTCTTATTCACATCAATACAGTTCATAGTGGAACTTACGCCGTTCTTACCTGTTATATGGTGGTTTTTGGTACCCATGCACACGTTTTAATGCAATTTGAAGAGAGCGGGCTTTTATTTTCTACTTCAGTGCTTTCTTCTAGAAAGTGTAAAAGTTTGGCGACCTATAGGATCACGAATTACGAAAGTCCAGAGTTTTCCCAAAAAATCAGAAAACCCCTACAGCTACAAAGCACAAAGAACATATTTGTATAAAATTAGGAAATACACTTTTATTCGTAGTCGCTGCTTAATATGTCATTCGAATATTTATGTGCAAAATCGGGGCCCTTATATGCATTTTGAGGTCAAGTCTAGTTTGATTTTGATGTATATCAAAGTTAGCCTAGTTGCTCTTTATTACAATGGTAACACATTGTAACACATCGAAATATTAATGCAAGATTAATACGGGTGCGAACTTTGGCTGCTACAAGGAAATGTTCTCACCTCTGAACGATTTGATATCTAACACACTGGAAGAGTGTCTTTCCTAGATTTAGGGAACTTACTCTCGCTAATTGAAGGGGAAAATAAATGGAGAAAGTGGCCACAACACCTGATACAACGCAACATTAGTACAATGTTGAATAAATTGTGGGTAACGGATAAATCACTTTTGAAATCATATGATAATGGCTCTTACATTCAACGGCATTAGAATGACAGATCCGAGAAGATACGCGGGTTATTTTAACTGGCGGTTCATAGAGCGGTGAACGAAGGTGAGTGTGCCACATCGTATAAGGTTCTTCCAGTCGTGGAGGTACCACAACAATTAACTATGTTCTTGTCTAATATGGCTATGGGTCTATCTCCAGTTCTAGGAATGTGGCTGCTTCAATGGGTTGTAAACCCACAGATATACTAGAGTTAGTTGAGTAGATTCTCTCTTGTAACGTTGGAACTCTCTTTCTAGATCACTCTAACGAGAGACTCTAATTTATTAAAATAACTTTTATTATTATAAAAATGTCGACTTTTAGGATATAAAACTCGATTATTTATTCTGTCAAAAACGTTGTTTTTTTTGCTAGGTTTACGACGTTTCTGACGTATGTAATATACGTCTGAGATGTATGTCAGATATGTCTTAATTTCCGACCTCAATATCCCTTCAATATCTCCCCGAAATGGTTGACATTTAGTCTTCGTTAGGGATATAGAATTTTCCACCTGATATATGTCGGTATAGGTCCCCGTGTTCATGTAATTCCCATAGAACGGTATTTTCGGTATTTTGGAGGAGTTGTGGCCTCAATATCCCACCGAAATATCTGAAATTTGGTATGATTTCCTTCGAGAGGAAGTCAAGACTTGCCGGGATATCGGTGCCGAAGTTTCTCAATAGTTGGGCTACTCCTTCAAAAAACCTCCGCTCAAAAGTGAAGTTATGTTCAGATTTTTACTAATGTTGTCGGTCAGTCTTTGTGATCTCTATTACAACACTATAATATTATCCTCCATACCCCATGGAGGGTATAATCAAATTTGTCATCCCGTTTGTAACACATCGAAATATTCAACGGAGACCCTATAAAGTATATATATTCTTGATCGGAGTAAAATTCTAAGTCGATATAACGATGTCCGTATGTCCTTCCGCCCGTCCGTCTGTTGAAATCAAGATACAGCTCGTAATTTTTAAGATAGAGCTTTGTAATGTGGTATAGAAGTTTCTAGTACTCCTAGGATGTTTGGTATTGCAAATGGGCGACATCGGTCCACGTTGTGATATAGATCCCATAGAACGGTACCACCCGAGTTTTTGGTATTTTGAAGGTTTTAGCCTCATTATCACACCGAAATGGCTGAAATTTGGTACTTTGTCTTCGTTGGGGGTATAAAGTTTTCTACCAGAAATTTGTCGGTATAGTTCCACGCATTCATATAGTCCCCATAGAACGGTACCTCCCGATTTTCGGTGTTTTGAAGTTTGTGGCCTCAATATTCTTCAGAAATGGTTGAAATTTGGTAGTTAGTCTTCGTCGTGGGTATAAAACTTTCACCCAGAAACTTGTCGGTACAGGTCCACACCTTAGTATAGCGCCCATAGAACGGCACCTTCCTATTTCCGGTATTTTGAAGGTTGTGACCTCAATATTCCACCGAATTGGCTGAAATTTCGCATTTGGTCTTCATTTGGGGTATTAAATGTTCCATATGAAATTTGTCGGTACAGGCCCACGCCTTAGTATAGCCCCCATAGAATGGTACCACCCGATTTTCTGTGTTTTGAAGGTTTTAGCCTCATTATCACACCGAAATGGCTGAAATTAAGTACTTAGTCTTCGTTTGGGAGTATTAAACTTTCTCCCAGAAATTTGTCGGTATAGGTTCACGCCTTCATGTAGCCCCCATATAACGGTACCTCCCGATTTGCGGTATTTTGTAGGTTGTAGCCACATCAACCCACCGAAATGGCTGAAATGTGGTATTTAGTCTTCGTCTTTGGAGGTAAAAGACTTTCTCACTGAAATTCGTCGGTACAGGTCCACGTTTCGATATAGCTCCATAGAACGGTATCTCCCGATTTTTGTAATTCTGAAGGGTGTGACGTCAATCTTCCACCGAAAGACTGAAATTTGTTATTTTCTCTTCCATGGGGTTATAAAATATACCAGAAGAGAAATATCAGTATAGGTCCGCGGGTTCCTATATCCCCCTTAGAAGCGTACTTCTTGATTTGCGGTATTTTTGAAGGTTTTACCGAAATATCGGAAAGTTCGTATTTAGTCTTCTTTGAGTCTAAAAACTTTCCGCCAGAAATTTGTAGGTAGATCGACGATTTGATATAGTACCCATGGAACGGTACCTCCCGAATTTCGGTATTTTGAAGGTATTTGGCATTTAATCTTCTACATTAACGAAAGGAAATTAATTGTTGCATTTTACTTCAATACAATCCGTGGTGGAGGGTATAACAAGTTCGGCCTGGACGCCGAAATACCGAAAATCGGGTGGTACCATTCTATGGGAGCTATATCAAAACGTGGACCGATATCGCCCATTTGCAATACCAAACATCCTAGGAGTACTAGAAACTCCTATACCAAATTACAAATCTCTATCTGAATAATTGCGACTGACATTTCATCGCCAGACGAAACGGCTGAAGCCAGAAGCTTGAAATTTTGAGTGTGGGTTGTTGTTGGTACGTAGGGAGGATACGAAAAGAAGTAAAAGGTACTAAATATGGTACCCTTTGTATTGAGCAGACGGGAAGAGCTAGAATTCTGAAATTTGGAATGAAGGTCACTGATGGAGAGTTAGGAAGATGTACTAAAGGGTTTTTGGAAATTCGACGTATAAGTGTACTAAAAGTTACAAAATTTAGTATCACTTGCATATTTTAAAAGGTTATAGCTAGAATCACGAAATTTGGTATGTAAATCAAGGTTGGGAAGTGGTGTTTATAAAAGGAAATGGTTCTGGAAATTCGAACTCATGTAAATGGTACTAAATTTAGTACAATTTGGATTTGGGTGAACGGATTGAGCTGGAAACCTGAAATTTGGAATTAAGATTACTGTTGAAGTGTATGATTTAGATACGAGGGTGGTTTTGAAAATTCGTACTTATGTGTACGAAAAGTACTATATTTGGTACAATTTGGATTTGGGTGTACGGATAGAGCTTGAAACCTGAAATTAATATTACTGTTGAAGTGTAAGACAGAGATATGGGGGAAGTTTTGTAAATTCGTACTTATGTGTACAGAAATTACTAAATGGTACTAATTTTGGTACAATTTGGATTTAAGTGAACGGATAGAGGTGGAATCCTGAAATTTGGAATAAGAATTACGGTTGGAGTGGAGAATGGAGATATGGAGTTTGTTTTATACGAAAAACACTAAATGTTACTAAATTTAGTACAACGGATTTGGGTGAATGGATAGAGGTATAATCCTGAAATTTGGAATTCAAATTACTGTTGAAGTGTAGGATTGGGATATGACGGTGATTTTCGAAAATCTTACTTATGTGTACGAAAACAAGTAAAAAAGTGTCAGTCGGCTTTGCCGACAGATATATACCCTCAGCCAATGCGAAGTGAAACTTTCACCTACGGACAGAGCGAATGTATTTCAGGTTTCTTCAGAATTTTGTGGCCCTTTTTGGACATTTGAACATGCCGACAAAATTTTGGATTAGGAATTAACTGCAGTAAGACATAAATGTTGAACCTTTCTGGGGGAGGTACCTTAGGGAGGAACGATATGGGCCATTTTAGAAGTTAAACTAAATTTTGACAAAATATTTGAAGATCCAAAGTTTGGACCAATTTGGTTGCCCCATTCAAGTAATATCGACCTAGCATTTTAGTGACATTTTTTAAATATTGGGGAGAAGTACCGGAAGTTGTGGACCGGTATTGCCCCATGAAATTAAGTTTGGATATAACATGACGAAGACCAAATGTTGGACAAAATCTGTTGAACAGTTCGAGAGTTTTCGTGCTCTCCGAGAGCCACATATGGTGACATACAGATTTTTTACACCTTTTGGGCTGTTATCCTAAGAAATATGGACTTGCCCCTGAAAAAACTTTTACCGTCGTAATGGAGGTAGCGAATGCAAATCGCTTCAACAAAAATCAAACTGATACGAGAGCAGGTATTAAAGTGAACTTATCCGAAATTTTGTGTGAGAGGTACCAGAAGGAGTAAAAAAATATAGTCCGTATTCGAACCTGATCTATATCTGGTAGATATTTTGGGATGTGCAAAGTATGGATTACATCGGTCACTCCCTTCAAGAATTACAATTTTTCCGAACATTTTTAAACTTTTGTGGGGGAGGCACCTGAAGGAGTGGACCGATATGGCTTATCTTCGAATTTAAACTATGTTTGGACAAAATATTACGAAGGAACAATTTTGGACCCAATCGGCAGATCCGTTCGAGAGTTATCTTGCGCTCTATCCACTACACACGGTGCCATAGGGGCATTTTGCATCTTTCAGGCTATTTTCTCAGGAAGTATGGACTTGCCCCTGATGAAACTTGTACCGTCGTATGGGGAGCAATGAATACAAGTTGTTGCAACCAAAATCAAAGCGATTCGAGAGCAGGTGCTAAACTGAACTTATCCGAAATTTTGTGTGGGAGGTACCCGAAGCAGTGGGCCGATTAAGTCCATATTGGAACCTCATCTAAGCCTGGTAGAAATTTCATGATGTGCAAAGTATGGACCAAATCGGTTACTTCCTTCAAGATTTATCGTGCCCACAAATTTTCCGAACATTTTGGAACTTTTGTGGGGGAGGTACCTGAAGGAGTGGACCTATATGGCCCATCTTCGAACTTAAATCAAATCTGGACAAAATATTTCGATACCCAAAATTTGAACCGAATCGATTGATCCGTTCGAGAGTTATCGTGCGCACCAGCCAGCCAGACAGACAGACGGACGGACGGACATTGCTAGATCTACTCAAAATTGTCTGAAACGGATATCGTACAAACATACTTGGGGTCTAAAACCATTATTTCGATGAGGCACATTTTTGGTCGTATCAAAGTGTAAATACCCTCTTTAGCCTAAAGGCTGAGGGTATAATTACAAAATGGTACTTAATTAGGTACAATTTGGATTTGGGTGAACGGATAGAGCTGGAAACCTTAAATTTGGGATTAAGATTATTGTTGGATGGTAGGAATGAAATAGTTTTGCGAATTTCATACTTATGCGTACGAAAAGTATTAAATGGTACTAAATTTGGCACAATTTGGTTTTGGGTCAATGGATAAAAGTGAAATCCTGCAATTTGGAATTAAGATTACTGTTGGAGTGCAGGAATATGATATTCGTACTTATGTGTACGAATGGTACTAAATTTGGTACACTTTGGATTTGGGTGAACGGAGAAAACTAGAATCCTGAAATTGGGAATCAAGATTACTGTTTGAGTGTAGGATTTAGATATGGAGATAGGTTTGGAAATTCGTACTTATGTGTACGAAAAGTACTAAATGGTACAATTTAGATTTGGGTGAACGGATAAAGTTGAAAACCTGAAATTTGGAATTAAGATTACTGTTGAAGTGTAAAATTGAGATAGGTTTGGAAATTCGTACTCTTGTGTATGAAAAGTACTAAAGGTAATACAATTTAGATTTAGTGAACGCATCGAACTAAATATAAACATAAGATTACTGTTGGAGTGGAGGATTGAGATAGTTATTGCAATTCGTAGTTTCGTACGAAAAGTATTATTATTACAATATACGATTATTGTTGTACAAGAAGGTTTTTATCCCCTGAGAACAAAAAGGCCTAAATTAAAATGTCTCAAAAATTAACTGTTATATAGGGGCCAGGTCAAAGCGTGCGCATTAAGTAACATTTTTTAAATAAATTTTTCCTACATTTTGGTATCACAAATTCCGAAATTACAGCTACTTCGGTTGGAAAATGTGGAAATCTTCAAAATACCCGTACCGTTCCACACTGGTCGATGTTATGTGGAAACAGCGGTCAAAAATACTTCCAGTACAGATATCGATTTGAAACTTTGGTTGTAGCACCATATGGGCGTAAAAATAACTATGCAACAAAATGGCCGCGACCGGTCCATTTTTGGGTATAGCTCCCATATAACGTACCTCCCAAATTTTATATATTTTGCTAGTTTTCATCGCATTTCCCGACCGATTGTGCTGTACTTTTACATTTGGGGTTCTTGGAGGACAAAGAATAATCTCAAGAAAATAGTTCTACCGTTAGGGGTAGTGCTCTTGTAAAGGTACCTCCCAAAACAAGTATAAATAAATCAATACCTCCGAAGTTGTACTATTTTAGATTCTCAGTACAAATCATATAATAATCGGTTGCCTTGTATATAAAACACATAGATATGTATGTCTCCTTTTCTTTCTACACGAAGACTCTAATTTCATTGTAAAGCTAATTAAATTTCCTTCGTGATAAAAGTAAATAATTTCGCAGTTAGGTGTCTTCTGCGCAGCCTAGAGCACGAGGAATAACATTTTCCTTTTTTAATGCGTTTTTGTCACACCTAAATCACTATAACTTAACCATTTGCTATCCGATTTTTAAAGATTATGGCTTGTTCGAAAGACATGATTTTCACCTTTAAAAAAAAAGCAGTAAAAGTCCGTGGTGGAAAAAAGAAGTTATGTCCGTTTTAAGTTGAAAATCCAAGAAACCCCGTTTTTCACTACATTTTCTGTTAGAAAATCAAAAAACGAAGTGACCCAAAGAGACCAAAGGAATTTTTGTCTTCCATAGACTTCCACAATACCGAATTTATGCGTCAGAACTCCTGCAAATTTTCATTGTAGCACAGTGATATCAAATATATAACTTCTAGAAATTTCTCATTTCCAAATTGAGCCTATAACCAAATTAATATTAAAAAATAAAATTATACAAATTTGATCGCATATAAAAGGTTAAAAAATAAAACTGTAACATTTTAAACACATAAATAAAACAACACCACATATTATATGTCACTGGTACAATAAAAAGCAGAACAAATTGCAACGAGGTCACTTTAGTTTTTTGCATCTAACAGGAAAAGTTGCAAAAAGTTGCAGGTCATATTTTGGTTTTAAGAATTTTGAGACCATCAAGATTAAAATAAAAAATATCCCGTTGGAGGATTCAGGGGGGAATGTAGTTAAAACTCTACTTGAAATTCAATTTTACTTACGAATTAGCACTACTAAAGCCACTGGGAAAACACACATTTTTCATATCATACACAACAACTTAGTATAAAAACTACTGCACAAAAAATAAGTTAGTATCTTGTTTTTCAATTTTTACACCGAGATTTGCCATTATAAAATGTACATATTTTTGTTTTAATTTGTAGTTTTCACTTAAGATTTGCACTGTACTCACAAAAGAAAGCAACTACTTACATTATCTCTTTTTTGACGCTATTCTTGAAGCGTACCGTTAGAATTAAGAGGTGACAATTATAATTTTTAAAAAGCTTAACCCCTTAAGAGTTAATGGGTACACATTATACTCCAAATAAATTACTTTCGTTTTTTGAATTTTGGCCAATGGCAGCGACCACAGCGCGTTCTAATAAAACGTAGACTGACATTTAAAATGTGGGTTGCTGTTGATGTTTAGGTGTGCGATTAAATTAGGTATAATTACAATTAAAATAGGTATAATTAAATCAACATTTTCAGTATCCACCATTTTCGTAGTAAATATTGGGCGGGCATTTTGCTAGTTGTTTATATTCATTGTCAAGAACATAACCTGAAGCACAGTGTGGTGCTGAGAATGTGCTTTCGATCTCTTCATTTTTAATGTTGTTCTGTTTGGGATAATGTGTCATATGATATTATCTTAAATCGCTTCTGATTTTTCTTTTAATAAATCGCAATAAAGTCAACAATTTGTGTTTCAAGTGTTTTTTTTTTTTTTTTTTTTTTGAAGCTATATAGAATTTTATTCTACAAAAATTCAAAAAATGAACCAAATCCAACAAGAAATATACGGAATCCTCACAAAAACTGTTTTTTATCAACAATTTGCCATCGGTCAGTTTCTCAACATCACGATCCATTCACTGTCACAAATTAAATCTTTAAAACAAAAATATTTATCAAAACGGACAGACAAACGAACGGTTTGGACAGCAAAAGGAGGAAAGAAATTGTAACAAATCGCTGTCACAATAAAAAGCGTTTATGAAACATAATTTGGTCAACATTAAAATCCATAAGATATATAAAAAATTGCATCAAATTACCTCAAGCCAAAGGCACAAAAAACAGAAATAAAACACAAATGAAAAAGAATTGCCGACCATCCACAGAGTTGGCAGATTTGTCCAGTTAACTTTTTTGTAAAAGTAAATAAGCGAGATTTGGTTCTTAGGTATTTATGATGCAGAACTTTAGTCTCTGAAAGATACTTTAGATTCGGTAGTGTTGATTGGTTAGGTCAAATGCAACTGTGTGATTAAAATTATGTGGGGAATGGGAACACCATTAAGCCAGCTTACATAACTAAGTTATAGGGTTAGGCTTCGTTACTATTGTCCATTATCTGGAAAACTATGATGTTGTCTTTCCTGAATTTTGGACCATGAAACTTCTGTTTCAAACCTGTCCAGCGGATCCTGGTGGCTCCCTAGTGCCTTGGCAAACGTGGATTCTGACCGAAATTCGATTCTTTTTCAAATCTCATAAAATGTGTAGATCACTAATAAAAAAGTACTTTAGTGTACTGGACCTTCGTACCCACAATTACCTTCAAATTTGTTGTGAAAATTCTGTTCAAGCGATATTGCCTAATTTTGGCATAAAAGCACAAATTTTAAGATCATTTATTGTGTTAACCAGCAAAAAAACAATCAACACAATTTTGCACTGACTTTCTTTGTGGTTCATTCGTTTATTTTTTTCTCTTACCTTCATATTTCTTGGGAAT
Organism: Musca autumnalis; assembly: GCF_047663935.1. Taxonomy (NCBI): domain Eukaryota; kingdom Metazoa; phylum Arthropoda; class Insecta; order Diptera; family Muscidae; genus Musca; species Musca autumnalis. The sequence goes on along the minus strand of NW_027411755.1, from coordinate 136,256,449 downwards.
TGTTTTTGCAGGGAGAATGAACGGATGAAGGTGAGATGAACGTTTCGACGGTTGTCTTCATTGTGCCAACATTGTGAATTGCGATTAAAATGATTAATGTCCAGTGGGTAATGTTAATTGTCACTTATGCTTCTTGTCTTGTTTGCAAGCTTAGGTTATGATGCTTAGCTTAGCTTCACCACACAGCACCAGCCAACCGTTCGCTTGTCAAGATCATACTTCAAATACATTTGTGAAAATAATTTTGTTTTCGGTATAATTAGCATGTGGTTTGTTAATGTGTCATTGATATAAAGTTTATTATTTATTTAATTCGCTACTTTTTGGTGAATTATTTCTGCAGTAAGCCACAGACTGTTGTATTTATTACATGACTGGCTTCAGCGTAAATTTTATTTTGACGCGTGTAATAAGCATATTTCCATGGGGATTTTCTTGTCATATCGCTTTGGTCTTATCTTTTACATTCCATACAAATGCTTTTTTCGCAACGGTTTTTTGTGTCGTTTGGTAAGGTTATTATTTAGTTGGACGTACGGCGACAGCCCGTTTTACACTGACAAGAGTCTTTAATTATAAAAGAACTTATGGTTTGTTATTAAAACATGCTAATCGTTTTACTGGCTATTAGCCTTACACTCAGAAAAATAATTTGATTTTGCTGTAAAATACACAATCACTTGCTTGGGAAATAAAAATTGCATTGCTTGAAATACCTTACCACAAAGTAATGTAAACAAGCTTCTTTTCACATTACAAGTAATCTGAAAAGTAATGGGTTACTTCTTAAAAAATTTACAGTGAGTGTGTGTCCGACTATAAATCCTATGGTTGTGTGTTCAACGCTCACCGTCGGCACGCGAGTTTTTTAATTAAAAAATAACAGTTCGTGGTGCACATGTGCACTGCACATTTAAGTTCTTAAGCGACCCTTAATATTCGTGTGCGTGATAATGTGTAGTGTCTTTGGCTAGAAATCAGAGGGTTCGTGGGTTCAATTCGGGCCGACAGGGAAATAAAATAAAGTAAAATAAAAGTAAGAAGTGTGATAAAATTAAAAACAAATTCTCTACATCAACTGTTCTAAAAATAGAATATTTTCACCTTACTTTTCAACTTCTTGTGGCCACAGAATAACTAGTTATTCTAGTGGTCATAAAATAACTACAAACTGAGTGCGACATGCCCTTGTAAAAATAATGGGGAAGAAAGGGGGTTTGAGAGTAGTTACGGCTGCCAAAAATCCCTTACGAAACCCATGATTTTGGGAGGACTTTTTTTGCTGGGAAGATGTGTACACTGGATGTCTGTATTGCGATTGAGGCCTTTCTGAGGGGTGATCCCCACGCGTAAATTTCCGAAAATCGAAAAATTGTTTATTGGCTTATTTTAAAGTAGAACGTAGCATAAAATATGTGGTAAAATTTTTAAGACAAAATTGCCTAAGATATGAACTTCGGATGGAAAAAATGTATTGTGTTTTGTATGCAACATAGAAAGTAAAAAGTATAAATTGGCTATGCCGACAGAGATATACCCTCAGTCTATGTGAATTGAAACTTTCATCTACGGACAGATCGAATGTGTTTAGGGTCTGTTCAGAATTGTATGGCCCTTTTTGGACATTTGAACTTGCCGACGAAAATGAGGATTAGTATTAAAGTTAAAAATTGCTCGGATAATGGACATAGTCCATTATGGAAGTGAATCTTATTTTGAAAGTCATATCTTTTCGATAGATATCGCGCCCACTAGTCATTTCAGTGGGTCATCGTATAACTTTTGGACCAGTATGCCAGCAAGCATGAACTTTGTACCAAATTGGTTGCCCAGTTCAAGAGATATCGTGCATACCATTTTAGTGAAATTTTTTAAATATTCGGAGGAAGTACTGGAAGTTATGGGCCGGTATTGAACATCTTCATATTGAAACTAAACTTGGACAAAATATGACGAATGCCAAATTTTGGACCAAATTGGTTTATCAGTTCTAGAGTTATCGTGCTCTCCAGCCACTATATATGGTGACATAGGGTTTTTACACCTTTCGGGCTGTTTTCTGAAGAAGTATGGACGATGGAGCGAATGAATGTTGCTTCAACAAAAATCAAAGTGATTCGAGAGCAGGTCTCAAAGTCATATAATTGTTCCACAAAAATCCCAGATGGGACAAGGGAGACTTCTCTCATATCAATGAGTGCACCCCGATTCATATTAAGCTCAATGATATGGGACCTACAGTTTATCGCCGAGTCCGAACGGCGTGTCTTAAGACAACTTATCCGAAATTTTTTGTGACAGGTACCCCAAGGAGTGGACAAATATAGTCCATATTCGAACCTGATGTATATCTGGTAGATATATTACGATGTGACCAAATCGGTCACTCCCTTCAAGAGTGCGCACAATTTTTCCGAACATTTTTGAAGTTTTGTGGGCGAGGTACCTGAAGGAGTGGACCGATATGGCTTATCTTCGAACTTAAACTAAGTTTGGACAAAACATTACGAAGGCCAAATTTTGGACCAAATTGGCAGATGTGTTCGAGAGTTATCTTGCACTCCAACCACTACACACAGTATCATAGAGGTTTTTTTGCACCTTTCAGGCTATTTTCTAAGTATGTATAGACTAGCCCCTGATGAAACTTGTACCGTCGAATGGGGGGCAGTGAATACAAGTTGCTACAACAAAAATCAAAGCGATTCGAGGGCAGGTCCTAAACTGAACTTTTCCGAAATTTTGTGTGGGAGGTACCCGAAGGAGTGGACCGATATAAACCATCTTCGAACTTAAAATAAGTTTGGACAAAATATTACTAAAGCCAAATTTTATACCGAATCGGTTGATCCGTTCGAGAGTTGTCGTGCGCTCCAGCCAGACAGACAGATGGACGGACATGGCTCAATCAACTCCAAATTGTTGTCCAAAGATACTTGGGGTATAAAACCATTATTTCGATGAGGCACATTTTGCCGTATGAAAGTGTACATACCCTCGTTAGCAGAAATGCTGAGGTTATAAAATCGTGTTTTTCTCGAAATGGTAATTTGAAATCTGGCTCGAAAACTAATGAACCGATTGTCATACAATTTTGTGTCATACAAAATCTAGCCTTCATAGATCGATTTTATTGTACCCTACACCACTATGTGGTAAGGGTATTATAAGTTTTTTTTTCCAAAAAATTCATGTAACACCGCGAAATATTCGTCGGAGACCCCCAATGTGGTACACCAATCTTCATATCTCTACGAGATAAAGCAATTTTGAGATGTGTGTCCGTCCATTATAAATTGTAATTAAACTCCAGGCCACAATTATGGACCGATCGTCACGAAATTTTGCATGGAGGTCGGGTTTAGACCAGAATAGACACCTATTCTTATTGGTGATGATCGTGAAATATTTAGCGGGTGAAATGGACCAAAAACATAATTTTTATCCGATTTTGTATCTGCTCTGTTGGTCGCAATAATAGCCCGATGGCCTCGAAAATTCGAACAAGGTAACATTATATGACAAAGAAGATGCTTGCAATTTAAGATGGTGATCGAATGATGTTTAGAGGGTTAACTGGACCATAACTTTTGTGTGAAAATTTTAAAAAATTTTAATATTCCGGTTATATCTTTATTCCTGTAGACACATTCCGCCCACGTAAATAATATTCGGAAAGCCAACTCTTGCCATTTCCATTGATGCCAATTATGTTGATTTACGCTGTCAGATAACAGAGTTACAGCCTAATATATCCAGTTTTTTGCTTGTAGTGTAATCATAAGCACAATAGAGGCCGCAATTATAACTCAATAGTCACAATATTTTGCACGAGGTAAGGGTTTAGGTCGACCATTATTTTGTATGAAAAATAAAAACATTTTATTTTTCGTCCATAGTTGAATTCCTGGAGGGGATATACCGGCAAAATCGTCTATATATGGAAAAATAACTACTGACCTTTCCTCTGATGAAAATTGCAATAATATGTGTACTTCATAACGGGCCTACTGCCTAATATATAATGAGTTTTGTGAAGAGAACCACCTCTTCCTCCCTTGCTACAAATTGTCATTACAGAGAAATTCCAGTTTTTGCAAATTGAGTGGAGCCCTAGCATATTACTTGTCAAATTGTCCAAAAATTAAAGATGTAGCAGAAGGGGCTAAACAACGTCAATTTTCCAATTTAAGAACATTTATTAGAAATGTATAATATATAATTGTTCCACAAACATCGCAGTAGTTACAAAGAAGCCTTCTCTCATATCAGTGAGTGCACCCCGATTAATATGTATTAGCTCAATGATATGTAGACAGCGGAATTTTATGCTACCTCTATTTTTGTCAAATTTTGGGACTGGGCATATTTTTGGCTTCTGATTCCAATCGAAATATATCACATATGTAAAAGTATGCAATATGTATAAATTGAGCATATGCAAATATTATTTTTTGCATATGCAAAATTTATGTATTTTACATATTTTCGTATGCATTAAACATTTCAACAATATCTTCTAAAATGTTTATGTGTACATTTTTCTGCTTAAAATTCTCTTCAGACAAGTCAATAAACAGAGAAATCTGTAACGACAGCCACAACCTTCAAAATATCAAAAATGGGGAGCTATCGTTCTATGGGAGCTATATGAAGGCCCAGACCTATACCGAAATATTACAGGTCGAAAGTTTTATACCCCCATCGAACACTTAATACAACATTTCAGCCATATGAAAGGGATATTGAGGCCACAACCTTCAAAATGCCGAAATCGAGAGGTACCGTTCTATGGGAGCTATATGTAGACGCGGACCTATACCAAAAAATTTCAGGTGGAATGTTTTATACCCCAACGAAGACCTAATACAAAATGTCAGCCATTTCAGTGAGATATTGAGGCCACAACCTTTAAAATATTGGATATCGGAAGGTACTGTTCTATGGGAGCTATAGGAAGACGTGGACCTATAGCGATAAATTTCAGTTCGAAAATGTTATACCACCAACGAAGACTTAATACAAAATTTCAGTCAATTCGGTGGGATATTTAGGCCACAAATCCTTGCATATGGTTTTGCATATGTTCATTTTATGCAAATATGTCAAAATATGCAAAATATTAGGTCATACTAATTCATTTTATTTTGTTATAAAACGAGTTTTTGTCTAATCACATTACCTCTACGACATTCCTAACCATATATGCATTTGCATAGGATTCCGTTATCTGATGATATGGGACCTACTGTTTATCGCCGAGTCCGAACGGCGTGTCCTAAAACACCACTTGTAGAGAAGTTTTTCATGACTGAGATACTCAGGAAATGTCGCCAACATTACTGAGAGGTATTTTGCCACCATTGAAAATTTGATACCATTGCACCACGCTGGCACCCAATTAGAAATGTCATAACATGGAAATTTTACATTTTCTGATTTTTAAAGAATAGACGTCCTATACATTTAATATGATCAATACCAAAAAAATATATAATATTATGCCAAAGAGTGGAGCTATATTTCAACATCCTCAAACTTCCATGGTAAAATTATTTATTGGTGCCACCGTGGTACAATTGCATGCACACCCGCCTTGCACGCTGAAGGTCGGGGGTTCGATTCCCGGCCAGCCAACATCAAATTTCCAACGATGGCAAAATACCCCTCAGTAATATTGGCGACATTTAAGGAGTATATTTGCCATGTAAAACTTCTCTACAAGTGGTGTAGGGTATCGCATGCTCGGCCCTGTCCAACTATAGCCTTTGCTTACTTGTTTTTATTTTTTTTTTCGTTTTATGACCAGAAACATCAGTTTTTTAACCCAACAATTTAATTTTTAATTTTTTTTGTCCCCATTTCAGTAAAATCTAATATTTTTAAAAAATCGATCGATGAAGGACTAAATTTTTATGTTCTAAATAAGTCCACATATATAAATATGACTATTGGTTAATTAGTTTTCTAGCTCTAGTCGGCACCGCAAAACGCTGTTAGTAAACCATTTGCCACAAAACCACATAATATTTTCAACGAAAAAAATCAGACACTAGTTTAAGATGTGCTCTTTCAGATGAAAGCAAAATTCTACCAAAAAATTAGGTAGTTTTCTTGGAAAAATTCATGAAAAATTGCCATTTTTGGGCCACCCCTTAAACAAACATAACAGTGAAACGCTGATCCAATACTTACATGACGTAACAATAAGCCCTCTTGTTGGTTACTAATGTCCTCATTAGGGTTATGAATTTTTGACATTTTCTCTCAAAAACGATTTCCACTTAAAAAAAACCTGAGCAACCTGAGTCCAGTCCACAAGATAGGAGATTAGACTGTGTGCTCTAACTATAGAGGCATAATTTTTTACCCATTGTCCATAAGATTTTGTCAGGGATATTGAGCAAACTACTAAAGTCCACATTAGGGTTATGGCTTTTTGACATTATCTCTCAAAAATGATTTTCACTTTGAAAAAAATTTTCTTTGAAAAAATTTTATGAAATAAAAAAATTTCTAACAATTATTTCCTGTTACACGAATGAATGGTACTTTGCCTATTAATGACTAAAATAACTTTTATTCCCTTTAAATTTTAAAACAGGTCCCGCACAAACCACTTTTAATTTTTATGATATATGAAATAAAGTGAATATATGAAAAATAAAAACGTTAAAACCGTTTTGTGCGGAAGGTGTTTTTATCGAATCGCTTATAATTAAGATTTTATGCAACCTTAGGTAAAAACTCGTAAAAATATCATACATACATACATATGTTCCCACAACATCTCTTCGAAGGACAATGTAGACCTATCTTATATTAATGAGTGCACGCCGCTTTATATTGACTCAATGATATGGGGCCTACTTTTTACCGCCGAGTCCAAACGGCATGTCTTGCGACACAATTTTTTAAGAAGGTTTCCATGGCTGAAATACTCAGGAAATGTCGAAAATTTTTATGTTCTGTGTTTTGAACCGCAGACCTTCCGAGTTAGCTAAACGTATCGAGATACAACGATAGTGTTGGCTACGCCATATCATAAGAATGGGCGATGATGAACCCGCTAAAAAGACGTTTTAGAATAAAGCAATTAAAAAAGCTTTATGTTCAGCCGGGTCGAACTTTTTATACCCTCCACAATAAAATTTCCTGTACTAATATGTAATAATTTTTTATGCCTAAATGAGGTTACCCAATGTATCTGAAATTGTCAAAGTTTGGACCTATGTTGACAATTTCTGGTGGAGAAATTGTGTGACCATTGGGAACTTCAAATATGAAATAACATATAGTTCGGTCAAAATGTAGCTAATATCCTGAAAACACTTAAACACTTAAAAATTGTAGCTAAAATCCTCAAAATACCGAAAATCGGGGGTACCATTATATGAGGGCTATACCAAAATATGACCCTATGTTGACGATTTTTGGAATATAAGTTGTTTGGTCCTTAGTAATCCTAAATGTCAAATTATAGATAATTCGTTCTGAAAATGTGACTAAAAACGTTAAAATATCTGAAATCGGCGGTATGGGGGCTATACGAACACGTGGACCAATATAGGCCATCTTCGAACTTTATCTGCTTGCATATAAAAGACGCATCTTCCAAAATTTCAGCGTCCTATTTGATTACAACAGATGGAAGGACGGACATGCACAGATCGACTCAGAATATATATACTTTATAGGGTCGCAAATCATTATTTCAATGCATTAAAAACGGAAAACAAACTTAATATACCCTTAATACTATGGTGGAGGGTATAAAAACCCCCCACATGGCACGGTATACGTAGAACTGGAAGGCCAAAGCTTCGATGGAGTAAACAAGTGGAAGATGACAGCGAAAAACAAGGTATTACAAATTGGAGAAGTAAAGCAACAAATAGAGTGGAATATAAATCTTATCTTAGTTCGGCTATAGGACAAATGTTCAGTAGAGGGTCAACTAAGTAAGTAACTAACCGCTATATTATAAAAAAGTGTTCCATTACAGTTTAGTATACTTTATGGTGGATGGCATCAAAAGTTCGGCCCGGCCTTATTAACTTGTGTTTCTCACTCAATTCAAATTGTCGTAAGTGATAAACATTTTTCTCTGAGTGTTGCTTGTAACCTATTAGTAGCGCCATGCCACTCTCGTGTTAATATTTCCGTAACTGAACGGAAGTAGTGCTATAATGCTTGATTATCATGTTCTTATAGAAAATAACAAATATTTTAATATACGCAAACAACATCAGTTATGATAATCATAACCCGTGTTAAGTTGATAATGAACCATATACCCCGCAGAGTGCTTAAATAAAAAGGGGTGGTCACAGTCTATGGCTAAGCTATAAACAAGGAATATAGGAAAGGAACTTGTGTGGGAAATTTTTGTAAACATGTTCAACATTTATTTTGTAACGTTTTAAATTAAATTGTGTCAAAATTGAATGCAACCGCATGCAATATTTTTCAGATTTTTGAAGTAGTAACAAGTCAGTTAAGATTTTTTCCAAAAGCAGATATCATTAATTTGAATATTATTTGTTTCCAGCTTTCTCGACCATAGTAATCAAGTAGTTATAAGCCCAATGAGTACAAGTGTGATAAATCACTAATGAAATATTGCATCAATTGTAATTAGTAATTCACAACTCACCATTAGAATTCCAAAGATGAGTGTCATGATTTGACGGGCGATTTTCAGACAATTCATAAAAATCGTAGCTCTATTTTCGATTTAGCCTTTGTAGGCACTTTATTTCTATGTGCCATATCTGGTAGTAAAAACTTTAATTCTGGATTCCATAAAAACTCAAAAACGCAACCTAGCAAATCTTTTTTGTTCATTGGTCCACAATAACCACCCTTTCTCATAGAGGTAATACAAAACCTCAAAACAACAAATAATCATGCCTAATTAGTAGCTTTAAGCATTAACACCTTTAACTTTTTCTGGCAATGATGAGGACGACAAAAAAATTCACACAAACAACAACAACGGCATTGACAACAACATCCTGTGAGTAACCTTTTGACGGCATATAGAACCTCAGTAGAGTAACAACTACCATTTCTGTTGTGACTAGTGACTACAATCAACATGGATGGCGCTAAAGACCGCATGAACAAAGTCTGACTTATAACACCAATCAGACAGACGCACACTCACACACACGCCGAAAGAAAGCCATGGCCATTCGTAGTAAACCAATCTAAGGTAAACCATAGATTTAGGGACAAAAACCATACTAAACAATCGATTAGATTTACAAAAACAATACAACAGAAATTAATGTTACAAATGAAGAAAATTTAACAGTAGCAGTCAACAAGCCCAGTCAGCCAGCCAGCCCCAAGCCACCATCAAGCAGCCAACCAATTGGAGATGCAATGCAAAGAAAAAAATGCCGGCAACAAAAACAGACGACAATTTCAAGTTTACAAAATCAACACCGGTGGCTAATACCAAAACATGTTAAGAATTTTCACATGCTGTAGATGTTGCTGACAACATTGTTGTTGTCGTAGTCGTCGTCGTTGTTGTCGTTCAATGTCGTGTTTTGTTGCTGCTACCCTTGCACAGTGTAATACATGAGCTCTGTTCCTTTACGTGCAAGAATCTTCAAGTTTTACAACTTTTTACTCGAAAAGCGTTCCTTTACTTCAGACACCATACAATTCATATGGAAGCAGATTACAACTTTTGCTACTTTTGCCGGTTTTACCACTTTCAAAAGTAAAGGAACAGACCAATGGTAGAACTAATGGATTTTATGGAACCAATATCGATTTTTGCATCTATTGGGACTAAAACAAGTTGAGGTTTTAGAATCGGCGGTATTCGCTCACCAGACGTTCTTGAGGAGATAATTCTAAAGTAATTATATAATTATGTTCAGCGCTGGCACAAGCATGTCTTTAAATTCACGTGAGTACCTCTCTAGTAAAAACTGTACACCAACAGAAGTCCAGATAAGTTTCACAATCCTATGGGGGCGGGTTCTTTTATGACGGATTGAAGCGGAACCACACAACATTCGTGTCCCGCCAGCGGCTACCACATCAGTGTACACATGTTTGTATTTATATCGGTTTCCTGTGTTGGAATGCCTGCTCTGGATTCTTTTGGTCCGTATTGTGACGGAGGATAATCCAGGACCAATTTGGATGTGCTCAGTTTGTCACATCCGCATCCACCAAACTCAAACTTCGAGAAACAATAAATTTCGAGTTAAGTTACTCTGGACTGGTCCATGTGAGGGACTACAACCTACGTCCCTATATTGGGGCATGGTGCGTGAAAACAGCGCCAGTGAGTCTTCGTGGTCATTAGAATACGAGACTTTGCCGTAGTCCCCAACAGCGGGACACGCAGCACATAATACCAGCCCTTGGGGTTTCAATCCCTGAAAATTCATTGCTATTTAAATGCAATGAACTCCGAGATAAGATCGAGGAAAAAGTGTATTTTATAAGTTGGAAGAATATCATGGTCGCGGCGGTGCCGCAACAACAGCGAGATGCATTTGTGACTGCGCCCCTGGATGTAGAACTCTCTAGGTAGAGGTGTTTAACGTATACATACTGCCGATAAATGGCTGTACTCCAGGTTACAGACCCAACATTAGCCCACTTTTGGAAGGTCAAAACCGACTGGTCTTGGGGGACTTTAATGCTCAACATGAGTTGCGGCATTCGGTCCTCGGCAATGACCTGAAGGTTATAGTCATGGCTGTGCAGATTTGCACTGTCAATAATGACGCCCCTACCAGAATTAGCAACCTGTCGTTTCTTGTGTCATACCGTCTCCCCATAGTTATCTGTATCAGCAGACCACTGTTTTCATAACTTGTGGATGCCTCACTTTCATCAAGCATTGAAAAACTAATTGCCCTATTTTTTCTGACAGGGAAGATAGGCCAACGTTACGGGACTGATCGGAAGAAGCGCACAAGTTATTTGAATCGATAGTTTGTCGAGCACCACGGGAGTGACAAGGCGAAGAGAAGAGTGCTACGTCGCATTAGATTTCTTCCTGCCGAAGAGGAACCACGACATTTCACAATGGATGATGTTGCAAATGTCATCAGGAACTATAAATTACCCAAAGCCTTGCACACTGATCAAATCTACATAGTAATGCTGAAACAGCTGGATGAGCCGGGAGTCGAATATCTCACAAAAGTAATCAACCTGTCGCTAGCCATCCACTCGTTGTCGAAGTCTGGAAAATTTCTAGAAAATGGTCCCGCTACTGAAGCGAGGATAGGATGACAGCAAAAGTGAATCGTACAGACCGATTTCGCTTTTGTCGCTCGTTGCAAAGACCCTTGAGGCTTTAATCCTCTCCCGTGTCAGAAATAACTATTTATTTACCGATCATCAGCATGGGTTCCGTAAGCAGCATAGGACGACAACAGCGCTACACGCCATCTCCAGACATATTAGTCGAGGACTCAACCAGAGCAAGCCGCATGATGGAAAAGTGATAGTGGCGGACGACAGTCGTACTTTAAATTAAATTCAAGAAGACATAGCCCAGTAGAGTGAAACAGGGAGTTCCCCAAGGTGGGGTGATATCTCCACGGTGCCACCATGGTGCAGTGGTATGCACACCCGCCTTGCACGCAGGAGGTCGTGGGTTCGATTCCTGAGTATTTCAGATATGTAAAACTTCTCTACAAGTTGTTTTAGGACACGCCGTTCGGACTCGGCGATAAACTGTAGGTCCCATATAATTGATTTAATATGAATGATGATATGAGAGAAGTCTCCCTTGTCCCGCCTGGGATGTTTGTGGAACAATTATTATATTTAACCTCTACCCCCTCTAGACAGCATTGAGATCATAACGTACAGGGACGATTGTACGATCTTGGCATCAGGTACCTTCGCTGATGACATAATTTTTGGGTTTTCATTGTAAATAAAACAAATGTTAAAATTATGGGAGAGGTTGATACAGGGTCTCCTACGCCTGGTCGCTGCAGAGACACTTTCGCATTTGACAAGTATGTAAATTTTTAATTTAAAAAAATATGTTAATTTAATTTAATCAGTTTTAACATAAAAAAGTAGAGTAAAGGACGTTTCAAAAGTCCTTTGGCAAATGTGTCTCATAGGTGGGGCGTAGCCTCCACATTCTACCTTTATATAGATAAAGATGCGTAATTATAGACCTAAATCACTGTTCAATTTTCTGTTGTAACGAAGTAAACAATAACGGACAGACAATCAGTTACAAAGACGAACATATTTGTACAAAATGTAATGGTTAAATGAAATATTTAGTAGTAGTAGCCGTTTTATTGTTGTTGTTGTTCCCTCATTTCATTTCAATTCGAGCCAACCACTCTGTCGTGCATTAAACGACTGTGAATGCAGTTGTATATACTGCAAAAACAAAAAAGAACAGAAAAGCTTACAAATGCTAACCAATGTAAAAGCATCATCAACAAAAAAGGGTTTATATACAAAAGATGAAGAAGAATCTCTAGGCTGTTTCGTGGCAACATGTCTACGCAGTCAAAAGAAGGCTGTAAATTTTGAACAATTGGCATGGAGACTTAAGAAAAACGCTGAAGAAGGTCTCGTTTTTTTTTTTTTTTTTGTTTGCCTACATGGTGTGATTCTATTCTTCGTGTAGTTCTCTCATTTTGTCGGCATACCACTGCAACAATAGTAGTAACAACATTTGTTGTTGTTGCTGTTGTCGTAGTCGTTACTTTTGCAACAGCAACATACAACCTGTTGACCTATGCGTAACGAACTTCTTAACTACCTTAAATAGTATGAGAGGAGATAGGGGCATATAAATCTTAAGTTAGATATTTTTGTATTGGGTGAGATGTATCCAATACAGAAATATATTCACACAAAAATGGGAAAAATATATTCAGATGTTATGTGTAATCTATTGAGTCTATTTATGAAATAGCCTTTTGGGGATTAAAGGAATCGTTAATCAAATATATAGATTTGTTATATATTATAAAGATTTTTCACTAATTCAATTCATAACAAGGCTGAAAGCTCTCATGTTCTTCTGCTGTTTTAGATTGGGCTGTGCTCCGAGTACGGCATTCTTACTGTAAAATTGTACTGTCTGCATAACTGCATCAGTGTGGAAGCTATTAAAGCCTGGCTGCTCGGCATAGCGGCAGATTTGAATATCCTTCCTCTGCGTTGCGCTAACATTCGCAAAACATACCGCATAGTGGATGTGCCCATCGACAAACACAAAACAAGTAAAAGAGGGCTATAGTCGGACGGGGCCGACCATGTGTTACCCTACACCAATTTACCTGGGCACTAGTTTTCCGCGAAATTTATTTATATGATTGCGAATTCTCCTCCCTTGTTCCTTCGGGGTTGTTGTGGGAATATATGTATGTATGATTGTAATAGACCATTTTGGCAACATATACATACATATTTTTTTGTTAAAAAATTAAACATTTTTGTTAAGAAAGAAAAAATACTTTATTCGATTCGATCAATGAAAGAGATCAATATTTCGAGGTATTATAGTACTTCTAACCATAGATGACATAAGAACTTCTAAATCCCGTACCTCAGCGTATATATAAACAAACCAAAACTATAAAGGAAAACACATTAATATGCCACGGTGCGCCTGAATCAACTTTGAATGGAAGATGCTTACACCTAGAGAGTTTTTGCGTTTTCTGAAACTCTAATGTTCAATGATGAGAAAAATGAAAAAAACCGGAGCGATTTTTACTTTAATCGCTGTCAAAGTTCACATTTATAGGGTTTTTCAGGTTTTCACAGTTTTGCTTGGAAACCGCAAGTCCTCTACGAGAATGACTTTTATGACTTTTTCCTAGGTTTTACCATTTTTGAGATATAGACGTTGAAATTGGGACAATGAATTGACTGTTTCAGATTGTGTTTTGCAGACTGTGAATCTACAACGTTCATAGATGAGAAAAATAAAAAAGAAACAAAAAATCGACGAAGGGATTTTGAAATAAATCGCGGCCAATGGTCACATTTTTAGGGTTTTTTAGATTTTCAGGATTTTGTTAAAGAAAATGCTGTAGCAGTGCAAAATCTCTACAATATTTGTTTAGTCCCATTTGAACAGCGCTTGCGGTTTCCATGCTTAATCCTGAAAACGTAAAAAACCCTAAAAATGTGTTTTTGGATTTTTCTCATCTATGTACATTTCAAAAAAAAAAAACTTCCCAGGTGTAAGTGGTTTTCATTTAAAGTTAGTTAGGGCACACCGTACATGACATTGTTTTATAAGGAGGTGGTACACTCAGTGCATTGTCCGAATTTGAACTTCTATAATGGTAAAAAAATACAAAAATATCATGAAAGTCAATCTTGTAAAGAATTTTCACAGCTACAATATTACACTAACAACTTTACCAATTTTCACACAAAATTTCTGGTCAATTTAACCCTCTAAATATTATCTGATCATCACGTTAAATTGCAAGCTACTTCTCTGTCGTAAACCCAAACCTTACATAAAATTTCGCACCGATCAGACTGCCATTGCGACCTACAGAGCCGCTACAAAATTGGATAAATATTTTTGGTCCATTTCACCCTCTAAACTAGTGGGAAAAGGCTATAGCGGGACGGGGCCGACTATGTGATACCCTACACCACTACCTCCGTGAATAATCTTTTCACTCGAAAACATTTCCTTTAAGGAGATACGAAAGTTTTCACCTATCTGGCTTTTACACCAAATGACTTAAGGCGAACTGAACCAAAATAATTAATATTTAATTTTATATTTGACTACTATCGACATCACACACAAACATCAATATGCTTCTATCTCTGTGAGAAAATTTCGTGATGATCCGATCAAAATTCCGACCTGTAGTGTGATATCAGAAAAAGTGAAAAAAAGGGATGCATTGCCGACTATTGCGATATCTCTATTATTTGACCACTAACGCCAACATACTTTGCATAATTTTAAAGATTCGATTTTCTACTTTCTTAGTCATTATTATTAAAATCGCAAAAATGAAAAGTTGGGTTCTATTAACGACTAATGCGATATCTTCTTTGTTTGACCACCTACGACAACCTACGTTACATCGTTATAAAGGTGAAAGTGGAAAATCTTCATTCTTTGCTCATTACGACCCCTAAATATTATCCGACCATGACCAAAATCAATAGGCTTCTTCTCCTGTGAGACCCCCACTAACCCTCGAAATTTCGTGACGATCCGATCAAAATTGCGACCTGTAGCGTGATTTCCAAAAAAAAAAAAATGGAAAAATGGGATGTATTACCGACTATTGCGATATCTCCGTTAGTAGGTCACCTACGCCGACCTAGTTTGCATCATTGTAATGATGGGATCTACTACTTTCATAGTCAGGCTTTGCTTTTTGAAAGTCCCCAACCAAAGCTGTGATATTCGTCATTATAATTAAAATCGCAAAAATGAAAATTTGGGTTTTATTTGCTACTATTGTGATATCTTCGTTGTTTGATCACCTACGAGAACCTACTTTACATCATTAGAAAGGTAATATTTTCTAGTTTCATTGTCAGCAATTGCTTTTGGTATACCCCATATAGAAGCTGAGACATTCGCTTTGGAAAATAACGTTGTATTTTTATGCAAATAAGTTTTTTGCCCATTACGACCCCTAAATATTATCCGACCATCACCAAAATCAATAGGCTTCTTCATCTGTGAGACCCCATTAATCCTCAAATTTTCGTGACGATCCGATCAAAATTGCGACCCGTGATTTCCAAAAAATAGAAAAATGGGATGTATTACCGACTATTGCGATATCTCCGTTATTTGGTTACCTACGCCGACCTAGTTTGCATCATTGTAAAGATGGGATCTTCTACTTTCATAGTCAGGCTTTGTGTTTGGAAAGTTTCCAACCAAAGCTGTGAAATTCGTCATTATAATTAAAATCGCAAAAATGAAAATTTGGGTTTTATTTGCTGCTATCGCAATATCTTCGTTGTTTGATCACCTACAAGAACCTACGTTACATCATTAGAAAGGTGATATTTTCTACTTTCATTGTCAGGTTTTGCTTTTAGTATACCCCATATAGAAGCTGAGATATTCGCTTTGGAAAAAAACGTTGTCTTTTTATCCACATAAGTTGCTTGCGCATTCCGACCCCTAAATATTATCCGACCATCACCAAAATCAATAGGCTTCTTCCCCCCCGGGACCCCCATCAACATCCAAAATTTCGTGACGATCCGATCAAAATTGCGACCTGTAGCGTGATTACAAGGTTTAGATGGACAGACGGACGGACGGACGGACTGACGGACGGACACACATAGCCAGATCGACTCAGCTCGTCGAGACATTCATTTTGGTATATATAAGTATGGGTCTACGACCATTATTTCGATGCGTTACAAACTTTTTGGCCAAAACCAACTTATAATACCCTCCCCACAAAGTGGTGTAGGGTATAAAAACTATAGGGGTATATTCTGGTCTGAACCCGACCTCCATAAAAAATTTCGTGAAGATTGGTCCATAATTGCGGCCTGTAGCGTGCGTACAATTTTTAATGGGCGGACAGACGGAGACAAATCTCAAATATCGTCGAGATATAAATTTTCGTATATCACATGGGGGGTCTACGACGAATATTTTGCGGTGTTACATACATTTTTCGAAAAACGAACTTATAATACCCTTTCCACATTGTGGTGTAGGTATAAAAATTCATTTGAAGAATGTAAAGATGCAAATCTTTTCTAAACAATCCAAATTTTTCGAAACTCAAATTTTGCAATTTTTCCGGTACTTCATAAAGAGAAAAACGCTTACTAACATGACTAATTTTGGAGACAAAAATTATTAAAAACAGAGAAAAATAGTTACATTATTAGCGAGTATCTGAATCAACCTGCTTTTATTCGCACTTTATCTTAATTTGAATGGTTTAGCAAATTGACTAAGCTTTGTTTTACCATTTTTTTTAAATGTCTCTAATTTGGTGCTTCCATTTTACAAAAAGCCTATATTCTTGGCTTTAAAATTTACTGCTGTCATAGAATTACCATTTAACCCAGCGTGATTTTAGGTCGCCGAGTCTAATGAGACTTTCCGCGTTTATTTATTGTGGTGCATCATTTTCAATGCTCAATTTAAAATTGTCCATTTTTTGTTTTCCGGTAAAATTTTAGTATAACGGTACTGTAAACGGAATATTTTTGTATGTCATATTAAAGAAAACTTTTCAGCCTACAAAATTGTTTTTTTTTTTTTGGATTGTTAAAAAATCTCATCTCGTTTGGGTTGCATCATTTTCAGAGACAGTCACTGTAGGTTCTGCGACGTGTCCAGATTTTTATATCAGTGTCTCTTTTGGAATTCGTAGAGGATGATGTACTTCCTCTACATATTGTTCATAGGAATAATGTTGTAGACTTTGGTTAGTTCTAAGTTAGGTATACGTCCTCTAGGATTTAAAATATGGACCAAATATAATTTTTTTATATTTTTCATACAAAAGTAATGGTCCATTTCACCCGCTATATAATATCAGATTATCATCTAAAATTGGAGGTATCTTCTTCGACCTAAACTCTTATTTCGTGACCACTGAGCTATTATTGCGACCTCTAGCGTGTTTATGATTACACTACAAACAATTAACTCGATATAACTCTGTTAACTGCTCATGTACACCAACACAATTGGCAACTATAGAAACGTCAAGAGTTCCCTTTCCAAGTATAGCTTATTTACCTGGAATGTGTCTTTCAGGAATAAAGATATAACCTATATATTAAAATTTTTCACAATTTTCAATTTTGTGGTCAATTTAACCCTCTAAATATTACCTGATCACCATCTCAAATTGCAAGCTTATCCATTGTCATATAGTCTTACCTTATTTAAAATTTCGAGGCGATCGGACTATTATTGCGACCTACAGATCAGCTAAATCGGATAAAAACTATGTTTTTATCCATTTCACCCGCTAAATATTTCACGATCATCACCAATAACAATAGGTGTCTATTCTGGTCTAAGCCCGACCTCCATGTAAAATTTCGTGACGATCGGTCCATAATTGCGGCTTGCAGTTTGACTACAATTTATAATAGGTCGGACACACCTCAAAATCGCTTTATCTCGTCGAGATATGAAGACTGGTATACCACATTGGGGGTCTCCGACGAAAATTTCGCGGTGTTATATGAACTTTTACCAAAACAAACTTACAATACCCTTTCCACATAGTGGTGTAGGGCAGAGTGAGGCAGAGAACATTTTTGGGTCTCTCTTGTGCTCTCAATGAGCGTAAATTTGTTGTTGTTCACAACGTGTTAGCATCTACACAGTCTGTGAGCGATAACAAATTTTCGCTCACTTAGAGCACATGGGCTCTCTTGTGAGTCACAATGCCTCCTCCTGGTGTAGGGTATAAAACCAGTAAGGAAAGAATAAAAGTCGTGCTGGGCCGACTATATGATACCCTACACCACTGTGAATATTTAAAATATATGTATATGGGAACTTTATCCAAATCTGAAGCGATTTCGAAATAATTTGGCACATTTATTTCTAGACCAAGTTCCGTCAAACATTTCAAACTTTATTAAAATTTGACGTATAAAGGGTGTTTGTTGCAGCAAATACTTGAAATCGGCCGAAAACATATATGGGAGCTAAATTCAATTCTGAACCGATTTCACCAAAAACAAATGCGCTCTTCCTATGGCTAAAAACTGATATTCCCAAATTTTCAGCTGAATCGGACAATAAATGCGACCTGTACATTACGAACGGACGGATTCTGACAGTGATTCTGTGTATATCCCCAAAAGGAACTATGTATTGATCAATCTCGTTTCTTTATGCATGTTACATAGAAATGCACAAAGACATAATACCACTTACCACAGTCTGGTGTAGGGTATAAAAATAATGTTTTGTTGTTGCTGTAATATGCATATTACATATAAATAAACAAAATCTTTACAATTTTGGCCTCACAGTTTTCTACGCGTTGTCTAGATTCTGTACGTATTTTTATTTATTTTTTAGAGATTTTTATGGACTCTGAGTTAGAATCAATAAAATATACTCCAAGATTTTTTATTATTATACCCTCAGCCTTTAGGCTTTAGGCACTTTGATACGATGAAAATGTGCCTCATCGAAATAAAGGTTTTGACCCCAAGTATGTTTGGACGAAATGTGTTTCAGACAATTTGGAGTCGATCTAGCCATGTCCGTCCGTCTGTCTGTCTGTCTGTCCTGCTGGCCGGAGTGCACGATAACTCTCGAACGGATGAACCGATTCGTTTCAAATTTTGGCTTTCGTAATATTTTGTCCAAACTTAGTTTAAGTTCGAAGATGAGCTACATCGGTCCACTTCTTCCGGTGCCTCCCCCACAAAAGTTCGCAAATGTTCGGAAGGTTTGTGCGCACGATAACTCTTGAAGGGAGTGACCGATTTGGTCCATACTTTGTGTAGCGTAAACTTTCCACCAGAGTAATATAAGGTTCCAATATGGTCTCAATAGGTTCACTCCGTCGGGTACCTCCCACACAAAATTTCGGAAAAGTTCAGTTTAAGGTCATCTCTCGAATCGCTTTGATTTTTGTTTAAGCAACCTGTATTCACTGCCCTCCATACGACGGTACAAGTTTCATCAGGGGCAAGTCCATACTTCCAGAGAAAATAGTATGAAAGTTGCAAAAAGCTCCTGTGACACCGTGTGAGGTGGTTGGAGCGCAAGAAAACTCTCGAAAGGATTTGCCGATTCGGTCCAAAATATGGCCTTAGTAATATTTTGTCCAAACATAGTTTAAGTTTGAAGATAAGCCATATCGGTCCACTCCTTCAGGTACCTCCCCACAAAAGTTCAAAAATGTTCGGAAAAAATTTTCGTACGGTACCTTTTGAAGGAAGTGGCCGAATTGGTCTATACTCTACAAATCCTAATATATGTACCAGATATATATCAGATTCAAATATGGAATATATTTGTCCACTCCATCCGGTAACTCCCACACAAAATTTCGGATAAGTTGACCTGATATCGAATCACTTTGATTTTTGTTGAAGTAACTTGCATTCGCTGCCTCAATTACGACGGTAAAAGTTTTTTTAGGGGCAAGTCCATACTTCTTGAGCAAACAGCCCGAAGAGTGTAAAAACCCCATATGGCACCATATGTTGTGGCTGGAGATCCACTTCCATAACGGTCAATGTCGATCCATTCCTTTTAGTATCTCCTCCAAAAAACTTTTGATCTTTAATCTTAATCAACATTTTTGTCGGTTCAAACGCCCAACATTTTTAAAACCCCCTATATACATACGTATTTTGGGAAAAAATTGTTTCACAGGCTGAGGGTATATCTCTGTCGGCAAAGCCGACTGATACTTTTTTACTTGTTTTTTTCATATTCCGCGAAAATAAAAACAAATATAAGAAACACTTAAGCATCGTCGTATATATATCAAATGCTGTTAAACATTTAAACATATATTTTCTAATAACAAGTAAAAGGGAATTTTTAGATACTTTTTTAGGGGAACAAGAACCTCCATTACTTTTTGGAGCAGCATCCAATTTTGTGAACGCAAACATGTTTGAAACAAGGAGTCTTACCAGTGCACAGTACGAAATATGGGAACTTTAGTGGAACTTTACTCAAAAATTAAAGTACATAAAACTAATTGTTGAATTCCATTGCTAAGTATCCCATGATATCTTTATCTACATCGGTCCACCTTTTCCTGTGCCTCCCCCACAAAAGTTCGCAAATGTTCGGAAGGTTTGTGCGCACGATAACTCTTGAAGGGAGTGACCGATTTGGTCCATACTTTGTGTAGCGTAAACTTTCCACCAGAGTAATATAAGGTTCCAATATGGTCTCAATAGGTTCACTCCGTCGGGTACCTCCCACACAAAATTTCGGAAAAGTTCAGTTTAAGGCCATCTCTCGAATCGCTTTGATTTTTGTTTAAGCAACCTGTATTCACTGCCCTCCATACGACGGTACAAGTTTCATCAGGGGCAAGTCCATACTTCCTGAGAAAATAGTATGAAAGTTGCAAAAAGCTCCTGTGACACCGTGTGAGGTGGTTGGAGCGCAAGAAAACTCTCGAAAGGATTTGCCGATTCGGTCCAAAATATGGCATTAGTAATATTTTGTCCAAACATAGTTTAAGTTTAAAGATAAGCCATATCGGTCCACTCCTTCAGGTACCTCCCCACAAAAGTTCAAAAATGTTCGGAAAAAATTTTCGTACGGTACCTCTTGAAGGAAGTGGCCGAATTGGTCTATACTCTACAAATCCTAATATATGTACCAGATATAGATCAGGTTCAAATATGGACTATATTTGTCCACTCCATCCGGTAACTCCCACACAAAATTTCGGATAAGTTCAATTTAAGACCTGATATCGAATCACTTTGATTTTTGTTGAAGCAACTTGCATTCGCTGCCTCAATTACGACGGTAAAAGTTTTTTTAGGGGCAAGTCCATACTTCTTGAGCAGACAGCCCGAAGAGTGTAAAAACCCCATATGGCACCATATGTTGTGGCTGGAGATCCACTTCCATAACGGTCAATGTCGATCCATTCCTTTTAGTATCTCCTCCAAAAAACTTTTGATCTTTAATCTTAATCAACATTTTTGTCGGTTCAAACGCCCAACATTTTTAAAACCCCCTATATACATACGTATTTTGGGGAAAAAATTGTTTCACAGGCTGAGGGTATATCTCTGTCGGCAAAGCCGACTGATACTTTTTTACTTGTTTTTTTCATATTCCGCGAAAATAAAAACAAATATAAGAAACACTTAAGCATCGGCGTATATATATCAAATGCTGTTAAACATTTAAACATATATTTTCTAATAACAAGTAAAAGGGAATTTTTAGATACTTTTTTAGGGGAACAAGAACCTCCATTACTTTTTGGAGCAGCATCCAATTTTGTGAACGCAAACATGTTTGAAACAAGGAGTCTTACCAGTGCACAGTACGAAATATGGGAACTTTAGTAGAACTTTACTCAAAAATTAAAGTACATAAAACTAATTGTTGAATTCCATTGCTAAGTATCCCATGACTAATGCCTCATATTCAGTTTTGCGATTTACCCCGCGAAACAACTAGAAATGCACTTAAAAGTTGCACATTTACAATATTTATTTTTTTAAAAAATTGCTTCTAGCTTTGCTAATATAGCGATACAAACAAATTGTACGTTAGTTGACTATAGTTTTTGTTGATGTTATAATTCGCGACAATTGTTTGATAATTTGGCGTTTATAGATTTGTAATATCTAATTTAGTTTGGTTGCTACCCGTTCCCTACAAATGTGCTTTTTAAAAGTCTACTAAATTATTTTTTTATAAGTTTTGGAGGTTTTTTTTTTATGTATTGTGGTGAAATGCAGAATAAATCGCACATTTTCTGAGATGTAGGATATTTTTCTATAGATAAACCAAGAATTAGCTGCAGGTTCGCGCAGGTTTGCGAGATATGCGACTTTTTCAGAAAGTCATTGGAATATTCATATCGCTAATTTACTCAAAGAGTGGCATAAGTCGAAAATGCGTTTTCTGTGTTAGCAATTTCTATTTTTTCTACGACTTCTACTTTATCTTGTGTAAAATTTTCATGCTGATATCTCTAAAACTCGACGAGTTACAGCTCATTCACTACGAGTTTCGCAGAATTCAACACAATAGTTTTTTGAGTTTATGAAGCAATAAAACACTTCAACTCATGCTTGATAATTCACAGAAATTTAGCACTGATATCTGGCTAGCTGTTTACAAAATATGGCCCATGTAGTTATTTTGGTTTTTGTGTAATAATCTTTTTTAGTTGGGAAGTCAAATTTCAATCGCCAACTTAAAACGCGTTTTTCTCGAAACTCGATTTTTTGAGATGTGTCACTCTTTGAGTAAATGAGCGATATATCTATATTTTTGAAAATTTGATAGAAGAACCGGCATTAGACGTCAATTTGGATTTCGTTTATCCCAAAATGGGTTCACCAATACTAAGAAATGTTGCTTTTTATAGTTTTATGACTATTCTTGCGAATTTCATTCACATTTTATAGAAAAAATGGTCAAATTTGAGCAGTTTTCTCAGGACATCGTTAAGTACCTAAACAAAGCATAGTTGCACCAGATGCTCTTAGGTGATATACTCATTTGCAGAACCGTGTGATAAGATAAAAATATCCTCAGTCGAAACGTTCAATTTGTAAAATTTATGTTATATCAATGACACTATACTAAAAATAAAAAATCTCAAAAAAAATCATTTACTAACGTATGTGGATGCTAAGGGGAGGGGCCAATGCAAGGATCTATGCTCTGAATTGTTTTTTAGAATATTTTCTTTTTCAAATGGGGTGCCCGCATCATATTGGGGCTATAGCAAAACGAGAAAATATGTTGCTAATATTTCGCAAAACGGTTTTCTACCTACGGAGAACATAAAATACCAAAATGCAAACAAATAGATTGGTAAATGTGCTTGGAATCTTTAAAATATGTTATATTGGCCGGTACCGCTAAATGAGGGCTATACCTATACGCGAACAGATATTGACAATATTTTGTACATTTGTTCTCCATCCACTGAAACCCCAATATACCAATTTGCAGCAAAATCGGTTGAAAATGAACCTAATACGTAAAAACGGTCACCACCGATATGTGGGGGCTATAGGAAACCGCAGGTCTATGTGGCCCATATTTATCCACATACGATCCTCAACTATAAGAAACATTTTTGGAAAATTTTAGTAACCTACGTTTTTTACATTAAAAGTTTTGAGTAAAGTTCCACTAAAGTGCCCATATTTCGCACTGTGCACCGTTCTAATGTTAATTGATAAAAACAATAACTATTGATTTTTTAACAAATCAAAAATCATGCACACAATATTTTTATGACCTTTATAAGTTAACATATATTAAGTGTAATAAAACAGTCAATAAAATTTATCAATAATTTTATTTATTGCCAAAAGTACATACATATATATCATTTCGTTATAGGAAATAAATTACTTGGCTTTTAGGAAGAGCATATTTCCTAGACTTGTGTCAAATATATAATTCAATGTATGTAGTTATGTATGAATTATTTCGAAGTAACAATATTTCAAGTCTACGATTATATGTCTGGATGTTTTATGATAGAGTCAAGAAAGAATACACACAACAATTGGAAATGTATCATTCATTTATCCATTTATAGAATTCTATTCTCTCGTATACCATCATTTTGGCAAATGATTATAGCTAGAAGTCATGTTATTGTTATGTGCATGTGTGTTTGTGTGAGTGGGTGGATACGTGCCAGTGTATATCGTCACCATAAATGCCCGAAGACGTAACCCACAAAATCAAAACTTTACAGGAGAAGAAAAAAACGTTATAAAATGAAAAACTGTTTTATAGATGATGGCGAGTATTTGGAGTATTATCAATCATGTACGAAGGGAATACGTAATGAAACTAAAACCGCGAAAACGCTTGGTTTTGGAATCCGTCATTACAACAATATCTGCAATTTTATCCCATTTTCCGAAAGCCATTTCTTAAACAGAATCCGTATTTTTTAACGTAGAAGCTTGAAATTCTGCCTGAGCATGTATTTTAGCTTTATGTATCAGATTCCATCAAAAAACGAATTTCGATTTTCATGTAGGTTCCGTCTTCGGGCATTTATGGTGACGATATGTATTTGTCTTATAGCCAAGGAATTATATTGTCAGCTGTAGTGCAAAATGTACTAAGATAGATGTAAGGAGTTAAACATAGAGATTTGGCTTAGACTACGACCGGTTAGAAGTCGTTGGGTCATGTTATATATAAGGCTATATATACAGTTATCCGACCACTCGAATCAAAATATCAAGAGGACCTCTTCCAGATATAAAATAGTTCCGCAAAATACGTCGATTTAAAATAGAAATAAAGAAATAAAATAAATTGCGACCTGTGTTTAGATTGATTTAAATCGCAGGGATAATAATATCTGTTAATAAAAAAGAACCTGGGATGACTATTTCCCATTGTTACAATAGAGTTAATAAATGACCGCTTCGGACCCAAACGTGTTAATAAATGGAAAGACAGCTTAATGTTTCGGAAGGGTTGAACATAAAATCACTTCAAATTTATAACTTTTTCCTCTTTTTGCAAATATCTGCCCTTAAAAAATCTTAATCTGAACATTGGTAGCGTTTTTGTTGGGAAAGCTGTTGCAAATTTGTTTATTTTTTTTTTTTCAAAATAGTCCGGCTTAATCCCATTGTTGTTTTGATATTTTAAGACCATGTATTTATTGGTGAAGAAAATTTGGCACTGTTCGTCAAGGATAAGGCAGGGAAGACTATAGTTTCGACTATCGCCACAGGATCTCATCAGTTCCCTTGTTTTTTGTTTGTGGATATTCTCCACCGAAATTATTTAAGTAACTTCGGTGGAGAATATCCACAAACAAAAAACAAAGGAACTGATGAGATTCTGTGGCGAGAATCAAAACTACCCATTGGTGAACAGTGCAAAATTTCCTCCACTAATAAATACGTTGTTTTAAAATTAAAGACAAAAACAAACCAGACTATATTGAAACAAAAATACAAAATGTTTTAGTCTTTTTATATGTGCAACTTTATAATTCTATTGTTTCTCTTTCCTATTTCATAAATCAAGGAGAACACAAAGGTTGACCATTAATCTAAACTTTTTGGGGTTCTGTACAGCATTTTGTTATACCTTCCACCATAATATGGAGGGTATAAATAAAATTTATCATTCCGTTTGTAACACATCGAAATATTCATCAGAGACCCTATAAAGTATATGTATCCTTGATCAGGGTAAAATTCCAAGTCGATATAACGATGTCCGTATGTCCTTCCGTCTGTTGGAATCAAGATACAGCTCGCAATTTTTAAGATAGAGCTTTGTAGTTTGGTATAGAAGTTTCTATTACTCCTAGGATGTTTGGTATTGCAAATGGGCTATATCGTTCCACGTTTTGGTGGGTACCACCCGAACGGTACCACCCGATTTTCGGTATTTTGAAGTTTGTGGCCACAATATCCCACAGAAACGGTTGAAATTTATTATTTAGTCTTCGTTGGGGATATTAAATTATCTACCTTAGGACGGTACCTCCCGATTTTCGGTATTTTGAAGGTTGTGGCCACAATATCCCACCTCATAAATACACCAAAATATCCGAAATTTGGTATTTACTCTTCGTTGGCGGTATACAATTTCCACCTTACATTTATCGGTATAGGTCCACGCCTTCATATTGCCCCCATAGGACGATACTTCCCAATTTTTTTCATTCTGAAGGTTGTGGCCACAATATCCCACCGAAATGGCTGAAATTCAGTACTTAGTCTTCGTTGGTGGTATTAACCATTTCATCTGAAATTGGTGGGTATTGCTTCACGTCTTCATATAGCCCATATTGAATGGTTCCACCCAACTTTCGGTATTTTGAAGGTTTTGGCACCAATATTACACTGAAATGGCTGAACCTTTAGAAATTTGTTAGTATAGGTGCACGTTTTGATACAGCGCGCAGAAACGGTAGCTCCCGATTTTTGGTATTTTGAAGGTTTTAGCCGCATTATTTTACAGGAATATATAAAAATCGGTATTTTGTTTTTGCTGGGGATATACAGTATTCCTGCAAAGAATTTTGAAGGTTGTGGTCACAATATCCCACCTCATTAATACGCCAAAATATCCGAAATTTGGTATTTACTCTTAATTGGCGGTAAAAAAAATTTTCCACCTTAAATTTATCGGTATAGGTCCACGCCTTCATATTGCCCCATAGGACGATACTTCCCAATTTTCGTCATTCTAAAGGTTGTGGCCACAATATCCCAACGAAATGGCTGAAATTCAGTATTTAGTCTTCGATGGTGGTATTAATCATTTCATCTGAAATTGGTGGGTATTGCTTCATATTTTTTGATATATCCCTCATAAAATGCATCACCCGATTTTTCATTATTTTGATGGTTTTAGCTACATTATCCTACCGAAATGGTTGAAATTTGCACATATAGTGTTCGACATGGATATAAAACACGCCTATAGAAAATTGTAAATATACTCGTAGAAGTACGGTTTAGTATAGTTCCCATTGAAGAGGTATTGTCGGTTCACAGAAATGGGTAGGAAACCTCCACGCAGAACATTATAAACATAGGTTAATACTTTGGTATGTACGCAGGTTCCTCCAGCTGTTCCATTCTACTTCAAAACTAATCATGGTGGAGGGTATAAAAAGTTCGACCGGCCGAACTTAACGCCATTCTTACTTGTTTTTAATTAGGCATTTCTTGTAAAATTATTACTTATCACATTTTGCATTTTATCAACCAGAAACTCAAAGCTTAGTTCGATTTTCTTAAAACGTTTGTTTTGTCTGTTTACTACTTAATGGATGTAATAAATGTTTCAAGTATTATTAAATTTTACTTTGTTTGCCTGAAGGTTGGTACCTTTATATTGAAGTTATATATGTATTTGTATACGGATGGAAAATGGCATATGAATGTCATACATGTTCGTGTGTAATTGTATTTCTATAGATCAACAACAGCTAATAAAATTTAATAATGATACTTGAGTGTAATAATTTTGTGGTCCATAACAATATAATATATTTATTTAATGGAAGAAGCCAGAATATGTAACAGAAACGTGATATTGTTAAGCAGTGGCAATTTTAGATGATAATGTTTTCTATTACAAAATTAAGGTTTGAAAAATATTAGTAAACGAAACATCATAAACGTTCCTTTATAATAATATAATTGTTCCACAAACATCTCATACGGGACAAGGGAGACTTCTCTCATATCAATGAGTGCACCCCGATCCATATTAGCTCAATGATAAGGGACCTACTGTTTATTGCCGAGTCCGAACGGCGTGTCCTAAGACACCACTTGTAGAGAAGTTTTACATGGCTGAAATACTTAGGAATGTCGCCAACATTGTTGATGGTTATTTTGCCACCGTTGAAATTTTTGATGTTGCCTGGCTGGGGAATCGAACCCACGACCTTTAGCGTGCAAGGCGGGTGTGCATACCATTTGGTCCACGGTGACACCCAACGTTCCTTTATCCACCAATCCAAATTTCTCGAGATGTGAAAATTCTATGAGTTAACATAATCTTTGATAAAAGAAAAGTTTAGAATTAATTATTTGTTGATATACAAGCAACCGGTGGTAATTAATCATTTAAGCAAAAAAAAAAAATCCAATTCTACTTCTGCCAATTGATATGGAAAAATATATTTTCTATTTAATTTTGTACAAATAATCAGTTACACACACATAGAGCACTGTGTTCTGTCCCACTTTTGACGTCACACCTTGTTTTCTGATTTTGTACATTTGTCGAGAGACTAACATTTGTTAACATCACCATCGTCGGATACCATTCATTGTTCGGCCAGCATTTATACAGAAACGACGAATAGAGTCAGTCAGTCATTTATTCATTCATTAAAATGACTAGGCGATTTTTGGTTAAATGTAGGTAATTGTTCAAAAGCAGGGAAGAACCAACTTAAGTACTTCAAAACGATTTGCATAAAGATAAAGCTACATTTACTTAAACAAAAAACGGTACACCGAGCCGGATTCAATTCCTAGAAAATAGATTTGCACGTTCATTCGAAGCCAAGCGGGGTTGTTATGGGTTATCTTAGGTATAATCAACGATTTCTATGTGGTGATTCTGTTTTGAAAGACTATCAGAGCTATCAGCACACATACCTATGTCGTGAATATTTTTGGATCGATTTTTTGCATATGCGACCACGAGAGTTTATAAGAATATTTGGGAATCTATCCCCTAGTATCGTTATAAAATTGGGCAACCGTTTTTATACTTCCACCATATAACTGAGGGTATATTTACGTTGACCAATAGATTTGGATGAATATAGAGTACATATACACATCGATAAAAAGTTGCAGGGCAAAAAAAGGACGGGGTTTTTATTACACTTAAACTTACCTTCCGAAGTTTTAAAATCAAGGGAAAAATTTAATTTCTGGTGTAGGGGTTTCTGATTTCATTAGATTACCTGTGTATTCACATGTATTTGCAAAACAACGACTGTTTGATAGCTTACACCACAGTGAATATGTAAAATATATATGAGAGTTGTATCCAAATTGCCATCGATTTCAACATAATTTGTCGCATTTATTTCTAGACCAAATACCGTCACACTTTCCAAATTTCATCCAAATCTGAAAAAAAATTCAGCAAAAGCAGCAGGGTTCTTGCCATGGCTAAAAAGTGATCCTCCCCATTTTAAGCCGAATTGGATAACAAATGCGGCTTGTACGTTGCGAACAAAACTACATGGACAGACGGACGGACATGCATAAATCGACTCAGAAAGTGATTCTATGTATATCCCTTGAAGGAAATATCGGTCTACCTCGCTCCTTACGTACGTTACATACAAATGCTCAAAGACATAATACCCTCTGCCATAATATGGTGGGTATAAATAAAGGTCATAGAGTACGCCCGATGCAAATAGAGGACAAATAGCGTACGTCAAAAAATATTGCGCGGAAACCTAAAATAGAGTACTGTACACTGTAATAGAGTATGCTTGGTCACCGTAGGTATATTAGATCTCACAAAGTATATATATTCTTGATCGTGAAATTCTACATCGATATTGTCATGTCCGTCTGTCTGTCGTGGAAATCAGAACGGATTGAATTGAAGATGGATTATAAAGGTCCACGTTTGAGGTATTTTGTATTTCCAGAGGATAAATAGGCGTTCCTACCAAAAATTTTTTATTTAGGACCACATTTTGTTATAGCACCCATATTAAGCGAACTGTCACTTTAAGTAATTTTGAGTGTATTAGTACCATTTAACCACCAAATAGGTTGTTATTTAGCATTTTGTGTTTCCAGAGGCTAAAAGGCATTCCTACCAAATTTGTCGACATGGGTCCACATTTTGATATAGCCCATAGAACGGTACCTCCCGATGGGACTACAAAATTTTTCTCCAGAATTTTTTTCGGTGCAGGTCCACGTTTTGATATACCTCCCTATTTTCAGTATAGCCTCATTTTGACATCGAAGTTGTTGAAATTTGATATTCAGTGTTCATTTGGGCTACAAAACTTTAGTTTTTTTAATTTTGCCGATTTTTTGCGATTTTTTAATTTTTGCCGGCAGCCAAAAAATGATATAGAGAATCCTAGTACTGGTACCGTTATTTCCGTTATATAAACGGGATTTAAGTGACCCTTTGGCATAACTTCACTTAGTCTGTATGTATTTTTGTGCTATCCAAAAATCTATAGGATTCAATCCATTCTTGTTTTTTGCTTTTGATATAGCATTTTTGTACTTCTTCAGGTTATGACTGCCAGGATCCGCCAGGTAGTTCGGTAGTGTATTGAGTTAGCCGGTAATTTTTGGAAAAACACTGTTCACAGTTCGTTGTTTTGTTATTGCGGAAACATTTATTTGCAGTAATTTTTTAGAATAGTATACAACCGATAAAGACTTCTCATCGGATTTCGGTTTGTCATATACTAGAGTGGAACGACTTACCATTCTCCAGTTCCACTATTGCTACTTTGCATTCGGAAAAATTTTGAAAAAATCGTATTCGCTAAATTTATTAAACTCAGTTTTGAACGGTTTTGCTTTCATTAACAAAATTTATTTGCTTAAGTTCAATTGTTATTTCCCCAACTTGTTTTACCGTGCCAAAGTTTGTTTCTCTCTTCCAAGTATCAGCCTTCAGGCACTATACGCCAATCAGTCAAACTGTCTGCATTTATTGTATCAAATTATTAACTGTGAATTTGTTTATTTTATTGTGATGATTTTCAATCGGCCAATATGCCAATAAACTAATATATTTCACATTTATTTTTTCAATGTTGTTTTAGTCGGATATTTGCAGTATTCTTTCATACATACATGTATGTATATGTATGTATGTATATGTCTGACAAAAGCTAAAAAACAATCACCCACAAAGAAACAAATTCTATACGAGCATTCAAACATGTAAAAACTAAACTAGAAATTTTACAAATGAATGAATATGGCGGATGAATGAATGGCTAACATTCAGGAATGTGTGTATTGAAAATGTTATTGATATGAACGAAATGATGTGTTTGCGAATGTGTATACAAGTATGTGTGTGCCGGAGTACGCTTTTTGATATCAATGTTTATTTATTGTTTAATTTCCTTGATATCAATTCTAAACTAAAACAAAAGCTATAAAATTCAAAATTGTTTTCCACTAAAACAAACAACTGTACTGTAGTTGTATTTGAAGAGCTTAAATTTAATTTAACCCTTTGTGAATGTGACAAACAACACATTCTATCCCAGGAATCAGAACTGAGCACCACTAGACCATAGGTCTACGGTGAAAATCGAGCATCCCGATTTTGACTTTAAGTTTTTTATCCACTTGTTTTGGACATTTTGACATATAACAGCCAAACCATTGAGATTTTCTATCCGACACAAAGACAAAAATAAATGTTCCATTTTACTTCAATATATCTCGTGATGGAGGGCATAACAAGTTCGGCCCGGCCGAACTTAACGCCGTTCTTATTTGTTTTTCTCCTGTTATATGTTTAATTGTCTGAAATAAACGTGTAACCCTATTAGCAAGGGTTTTTTTAGGTTGCTGTACCTTCACTGATTTCACACCAATCTTCTACTGTTGCGACCTCTGTATTTGCAATTTTGAATACATGGGAGGGTGAAATGGGACAAATTTCATAAAAGGGTATTAATTTTGTCAGCTAATGGGCCCAATGACAGATTTTTGAGACAACAAGTCACTGGAAGCAGCTGGACCTTTCAAATTTCGTTTCTATATTTATAATGATCATTAAAATAAATCTGCAAAATTTGGTAGGAATCGGTATATAGATATAGCTTTCTTATATATGTTTCATCTGATTTTATCCGATTTTATATTTAAGCTGCAAAAATTTGATACGGTAAGTTCTGTTCAATTAAGAATCACGTCTGGGAAATTTGGTAAAATGGAACTCCTCTGAAATGGCTGGACATAATTTGATAAACTTTTGTTTGTAGATTCGTTAGGTCTGGGAATAAATCAAACGTAGGGGGCGGGGGCCCTCCCCACCACGGGTTTTTGGTTTGGTTTGGTTTTTGGACGCGCAGCTACCATTGTTGGCAGCTACTCCACTGAAAGACCTTGAGGTCCATTGTGATCATCCTTAAAAAAGTTGTGTGTAGTGGTTGGTCTATTGCAGGTTTTGTTGATGTAAGTGGTTTGATGTGATGAAATGGAGACTTGTGAGAGTTGGCTGCTGGTTATGTATGTGAGTGTGTGGTGAGAGCTACAGTTTATGTTCATGTGGTGGTATGTGGTGATTGGTCTATTCTGAAGTGATGTGCGGTGGCTGGTCTATTGCAGATTTGTTGGTGTAGAGTGGTTTGATGCGATGCAAAGAAGAGCAGTGTAGGTGAGATGTGGCTGCTGGTTAGTCGAAGGTCACACTAGAGTGTTTCATTGAAACAATTTCATGAAAACAAGGGTTCCTAGGTCTAGTTTCACAGTAGAGTGATATCATAAATTTGCTGTAGTGGGGAACTCGATCTATAAATACCTAAAAGTTTCAATGAAACCACTCTAGTGTGACCTTCGACTTTTGGATGTGGGTGTGCAGTTGCTGAAGCTGTGGTAAGAGCTGTGGTAAGAGCTGCAGATTTTATGCTCATATGGTGATTAGTCCATTTGGTCTATTCTGGGTGTATGGCCGCTGAGGTTGTGATGAAGAAATGCAGTTTTATCCTCCTGTGGGGAGAAGCTAAGAAATTAATTAGATTTGTTTGTCGAGCCATTTTAGATTTTTGGCAAATTGGTATATGTAGATGGGATCTATATCGGAAAAGAAGGTCAGAGTATTTATCTTATATCTACAGAAGAATCGATGTCTCGTGAGTAGCGAGGGGCACCTCCATAGTAGATGTTCGACCGTCTCTGTTTCTTTTGGGCCTTGACATAGCCTACAGTAGTCTACACTACTGTTGTCCCATCTAGAAGTTAGGGATCTGACCATGCTATGACTGGTAATGATTCCTACAGTGGTCTTTATCCCTAACCTATTTAGTGAAAAGAGAGAATTGGTTCTGAATTGAGAGTAGCTAGGGCAGATTGCCTTGGATACCTTGCAACCATGTTCCGTTTGCCATCTTTGCCCTGCCTTCTCAAGAAAGATGCCGCGAAGTTTTCGGATGTAGTAGCACTTTGGTGGTCTGGTAGATGACTCTACTGGTAGGTCAATCGACTGAGAGCCTCCCCGTGCTAGTTCATTAGCCTCTTCGTTCCCCTCTATATCACTGTGTTCTGGAACCCAGCAAAGATCAACGATATCACGAACTTCAAGTAGAACGTTTTTGCATTCAAGGATAGCTTTTGAATTTATGGTCCACGACTTGAGGGCCTTAAGGGCCGCTTGACTATCGACAAATATAGTCACGGGTCCTTTAAGGCTACTCCCAAGTTCTTTGACCATCTCCACTGCTTTCCCGATTGCAAAAATCTCTGCCTGAAAGACGCTGCAATTATCATTGAGTTTGAAGGATTGTTTAATTGGGGGGTTCTCGCAGTAGACCCCGGCTCCTGTACCACCCTCCATCTTGGAGCCGTCTTTGTAGATG
This sequence comes from Musca autumnalis, assembly GCF_047663935.1. Lineage (NCBI taxonomy): Eukaryota > Metazoa > Arthropoda > Insecta > Diptera > Muscidae > Musca > Musca autumnalis. The sequence continues at coordinate 136,222,679 of NW_027411755.1, read as the reverse complement.
GCCAGACCGCCAAGAGGAGGGCTGCCACTAGACCAGGCATCCCTGCCGGGAATTATCACGTTTCTTTGTTTGATGTTGAGTGAAGTGGATATATAATCACTAATGTGATTGAACCCACTGAACTCAAGTAGTTCTGTGAAAGGAGAGAGGACCTTTGCATGTCCAAATCGTGAACACTGCCACACCCCTGTCTCTCTGAGCCTGAAAACCGTCCTCGCCGCCTGAAAATGAGCCAAACGTTTTAGCCAAACGCAAAATCGCAGACACTATTAGACGTATTGGTATTCAATACAATTAAAATACGAGAGTGGATCAATATTTCCGTAGTTTGTTATCTTCCCATAGTAACTTATATGAAATACAATATTTTCAGAGAGTTGCTGGCTCAGAAATTGGTTACACGTTTTCGCTCTATCGATTAAAAACGAAAAAATGTGGAAAAATTCACCATTTTGTCGGATTTTGCCCACATTGACCATTTCCATTATTCAAAACTAAGGAAATCGCTCGATTGAAAGTTATTTGGCTCAAACAATGAAGTTATTGATCAGAAATTCCACTTTTATGAACCTCGAAAATCGTATATTATATTCTTATGCTTAATATTGCTTGAAACAAGTAAGAAAGTATCAGCCAGATGTGGCGACAGAGATATACCCTCAGCCTCGGACCTATAGAAAAGAAGCAAACACAATACTTCTGACGTTTCTAGGGGCTTTTTGAGTTTTTGAAACAATATCTTAAGAAGTATGGATTTGCCCCAAAAAAAAAAAGACCGCACACAAAACATGTTGCCAAACTTTTAAAAGAGAAAGTGGGGAAGATTTCTCCCTTCGACGGTTATCTTACGTACTACCCAATGTAGTTGGTAAAAGAAGCCCTTTTTTGAGATTTTGGGCCTTTATCTCAGAAAGAATGGAGTTGCCCTCCAAAAAAAAAAAATTGCGCCGTCGTAACAGGACTTTCAAGTAGAAGTTTTTAGAAAGAATTTCAAAACGATTCGAAATGAGCTGTTACACTGCACTTTTCCTAAATTTTGTGTACCCGAGGGGCCCAGCCTGATACATGACTAGGTGAAATAATACGATGTGCAAAATTTGGGCCATTCAGAAAATTCCTGCGGGAGTTATCGCCAATTTTCCATTTTAGTTGTTGTCGTCAAGGTTTCTTGGAGCTTTTAAGACATTATCTCAGGAAGTCCATACGACTTGCCTCTAGTAAAATTTATACCGTCGTAAAGGGGGCCGTAAAGATAAACTGCTGAAAAAAATTCAAATACATCCGAGAGGAGTTCTTAAACTTCACTTTTGCCGAATTTTGTGTGGAACCGGTTATATGCCTGGAACTAATATTACCACATCCGAAATTCTGATCGATTCGGTTACTCCCATCGAGAGTTGTTGTCGTGCGCACCATTTTAGTGATAATTGTTGAACTTTTGTGGGGAAGGTACCGGAAGTAGTGAACCACCGATATGGTCCATCTTCGAACTTAAACTAAGTTTGAAAAAGTAAAAATCCGTCATTTTTGTCCATGTTTTTGGTGCGGCTCTTATAACCTTTTCTCTGAAAACACTTTTGCAGGTTAAAGTTATTTCCAAATCTTTTGTAATTTATCGATTCTGTAAAATCTAATCGATTTCTAATTCTAGGGTAAAGTGACGGGCATAGTTTATGCATTTATTCAATATTAGTTGTGATAAATGTAAAAAGATATTTCCCGATTTCCCGGGAAATATAATTTTGTTTCCTGGCAAAATCTTGTAACCAAAAAAGCGAGAATTCACTGGAATTCCCGGTGCGTGATTTCCCTACCCAAAACCCTAAATACAATAGTAATTGTGAATACTATCATTAATTGATGTTTTCGAAGTAGAATAGCGCGATCGCGTCCGATTTTTGCAAAACTTTATAATTACAGGTTATGATCTTTAAATTTAGTAGGTGTATGTAGTCCCAGTTACTAAATTTAGAGATTTCAATGCTTGGTACAACTCGTATAAGATTACTATAAAATTTGGCGACTTGTGCCATATTGACAAGTCCCACTCCCAGCCCAGCCCAATATAAAAATATCCAAATTTTTAAGTGTCCAGCTATCTATTTATAACTTTCTATAAGTTTTCGTGGCCATACGCGGATAATTTTTTTGTACACATATAGTACTAACTATTACCTTTTGCCACATATATAAAGATTCGCGGATATGTCGCGTGTTCTATTCCAAAAAAAACCTAAAAACTACAATGCAAACTTCACAAAAAATTCATCACATGTCTACACCTACAATTTCTTATCACATATAACTTTTTTAATTGTTAATCGCAATCAATTAACATGCATTCCCACCTGATTTCTATTATAAAAAGGCTAACTATGTTGACGGCGTTTAATTGACGAGCGAAACAATTTTGTTCATTTTTTGATTGAATTTTATTACATTTTACAATGTAAGATGTACTATGTTTACCAGGTTGAAATGTTTTTCTTTTTAAGTGGTCCAGTGTTAAGAATCTAATCCCGTTGCTATTTTTTCGAATATATGACTTGAAAAGTAGAACTTGTGCCTCAGAAACCCATAGAGTAATGTAGGAAAAAATCTAATTTTAGGGAAAAATTCCGAAAATTTTCAACAAAAAATGGGTGGGGTTTGGCCATACTCATGTATTAAGAATGTGTTACAAAAAGTACTTATAACTCCTTTTCTGTTGATCCTTTTGACTTCATGCTTTTTGACTTCATGCTTCATGCAGCCTTAATTCAAAATAATTTGAACATTATCCACATTTTTAATGCTTAAAGTCAAACTGAATTTATACTGAATTTATCAATTTCAATATGGCACTGCTGTTGAAAATCAATTGTCTTTTGTCAAATGCCCATGTTTATAAAAATAAAAAAAGAGAAAACAAATCAGCAATTTTCATGTTTCTTTCAAATAAGTAGTGGTATTTCGCGAATAGCATAGCAGCTAATCGTTTTTCGCGCCTACTATCAAACTATTTTAAAAATTTTTGTTTTCACAAACATTTCATTACCCACCATAACAATTCTATCGAAAATAATATCGTCTTAAAATGTTTCTTTACAGTTTTGCGACAGTTTATAATATTGAAAAGACTCAAATATATCGCGAATAAATTAAATTTATTTTTGCTTTATCCTGGTGAGAATGTCTATGGTACAAAGTATATTTGTTTCGCATATTTTGGCGACCGTTTGTAAAACATTATAAAATGGTGTGCTGGGTACAAACAAACAACACAAACAGCTACTTCATAAATGCAGAAACTATCGTCTGTCAGGTTAAAAATTAATTCAAATTCAAGATTTTTTAATGCAAATTAACTCAGACCTAAACAGACGCCTGAGGCATAAGGGTAAGGAAATGTTATTAAGCAGGAATCTCAGGTCGATAGTTTTATCGTAACATAGTTTAAAATGCAAAATATTTGAAAAAAAATTCTAACGGAGGGTTAATAATAACAATTTCCCTTATGCACACCGACCAACCTGACACTCGGATAATTGAGGTTGGTTAGGAAACTATCATCACTTACTTACTTACTTAGTTGGCCCATTACAGAACATTTGTTCCATAGACCGAACTAAGAAAAGATCTCCATTCCTCTCTGTTTTTCGTTTGACTTTTTGGAATACCGCGCCTTTTCCTTTCTTCATCCACTTGTATGCTCCATCGAAGCTTATGTGGCATGTATTCATACGCCTTTTTAGCGGGTTCATCATCGCTCATTCTCATGATATGGCCTAGCCAACGCAATCGTTGCATCTCGATACGTTTAACTATATTCATGTCTTTGTGTAGCTTATATAGCTCGTGGTTCATACGACGTCGACATTCACCGTCAACGCAAATCGGCCCGTAGATCTTTCGAAGAATTTTCCTCTCAAACACACCTAGCACTGCCTTATCTGCTTGCGCAAGTACCCATGCTTCGGAGCCATACATTAGCACGGGTAGTATCAGCGTTTTGTATAGTGTTATTTTTGTTTGACGAGCTGTGGCTTTTTTTTAAATTGCTTACTTAGACCATAGTAGCATCTGTTGGCCAATACAATTCTTCTTCTTATTTCACAACTGATGTTGTTTGTTGTGTTTATGGCAGTGCCGAGGTAGACGAAGTCTTTAACTACCTCAAAATTGTAGGTACCAACTTCCACAGTTGGTCCGAGCACTATGGACGCTTTGCGCGTCGACACCATCAATTTGGTCTTTTCGCCGTTTACCGCCAGACCCACTTTCGCAGATTCTGCTTCGACCTTCCTAAAGGTATCAGTTACTTCCTTTACTGATCGTCCCATGATGTCTATGTCATCAGCATAGGCAAGTAACATGTGGCTATTGGTGTAAATTGTGCCATTTCTTTTGACATTTGCATCTCGTATTACCTTTTCCAGCAAAATGTTGAATAGGTCACACGAAAGGCTGTCTCCTTGTCTGAAACCTCTTTTGGTACAAAATTCTTCGGAGAGGTTCTTTCCAATTTTAACTGAGGACCTAGTATCAGTTAAAGTCATCTTACAAAACCGGATGAGCTTTGCGGGGATACCGAATTCAGACATTGCGTGGAATACCTTTGATCGGAGGGGACTGTCGAATACTGCTTTATAATCGACAAAAAGGTGAAATGTGTCGATCTGCATCTCTTGGGTCTTCTCTAGGATTTGCCGCAGGGTAAATATCTGGTCAATGGTGGACTTGCCAGGTCTAACGCCACATTGGTATGGTCCAATTATTTCGTTGACCATTGGCTTTAGTCGTTCGCACAATATCCCTGACACTATATTATAGGCAATAGGGAGAAGACTTATGCCCCTATAGTTGGATCATACAGTCTTATCTCCTTTCTTGTGGACGGGGCATAGGGTGCTCAGGTTCCAATCGTCGGGTACGCGTTCTTCCTGCCAGATGGTGCTAACTAGCTGATGCATACACCTTATCAGCGCGTCGCCTCCGGTTTTAAACAGCTCGGCTGGTAAGCCATCGGCTCCTGCTGCTTTATTATTCTTTAGCCGGTTGATTGCTGTTTATACCTCATCTTGGCCGGGCGGTATACATTCTATACCATCTTCTGGGTATCATCGTCTTCGCTACTATTGGATACCAGCAGATTGGAGAAATGTTCCTTCCATATCCTGAGCACGCTATCTGTATATGTTACCAAATTACCTTGCTGGTCTCTACAGGAGGATGTGCCTGTACCACAGCCATCTGTTTGATGTTTCACTCTTTGGTAGAATTTTCGGACTTCATTCTGGCTCCTGTACATCTCGATTTTTTCACACTCCCGCTTTTCCATTTCTCTCTTTTTCTTGCGGAAAAGACGTTTCTCTTCCCTCCTTTTCTCCCGATATCTCTCTCGTGCGCTACGCGTTGCTACTGATTGTAAAGTAGCTCTATATGCCGCATTTTTCTCTTCGGTAGCAACACGACACTCCTGGTCATACCATGAATTCTTTTGTGTAGGTCTCTGGAATCCAAGTATGGATTTTGCGGCTGTTTGCATGGAGTGGGCAATATTTTGCCATTGTGTTGTTATGTTATCGGGACAAGGAGTGCTCGCGTTAAGCAATTGGGCTAGTTGAGTGGAATATGCTGTGGCTATCTGTTGTGTTTGCAGCCTATCGATGTCCAACTTCCGCGTTGTGTCTGTTCGTACTTTATTTGCAACGTTTAGACGGGTACGTACCTTTGTGCAACAAGGTAGTGGTCCGAATCAATGTTTGCGCCTCGGAACGATCGTACATCCAACACGCTGGATGAATGTCTTCCATCTATTACAACATGATCAATTTGATTACTTGTTCTTTGATCTGGAGACAGCCATGTTTTTTGCAGCTGCAAAGTCTATCAGCCTCATACCATTGTCAGATGTTTCACTGTGGAGACTGAATTTCCCGACTGTTGGGCCAAAGATATTCTCCTTTCCAATTTTGGCATTAAAATCGCCTAGAATGATTTTAATGTCATGGGCAGGGCAACGGTCATATGTTTCTTCTAAGCGCTCGTAAAATATATCTTTGGTCTGTTCGTCCTTTTCTTCAGTGGGAGCATGAGCGCAAATAAAGCTGATGTTGAAGAATTTAGCTTTTATTCGAATTGCAGCAAGTCTTTCATTCACTGGGGTGAAGCTGGATACCAGATGTTTTAGTCTCCGACTAACTACGAATCCGCAACCAAACTCATGCTTTACGTCATGACAGCTATAATACAGTGACGCCTTTCCCAATCCATCGTATTTCCTGTATGGCAGTAATATCGGCCTTGTACTTTTCAAGTACGTCTGCCAATGCGAAGACTGTACCTTCTATATAAAGAGTGCGAACATTCCTGGTGCAGATTCGCAGATCATGGTCCTTAAAACGTTTGCGGGGTTCTTCAACTTAAGAGGGGTTTGTTTTTCTTTTCTTTCGTTTTTTCATAGTAGGATGTTTTTTCTAGGGGAGGGTTACTAACACGACGCCCAAACCCAAGTTTTTAACGTTCTTATGGGTGAATGCGCGGCACATGTTAGCTCACTACCTTTAACGGGTGTTAAAGGCAGTTCCCCAGGTGACACCACGGGGAGGTCAGTGTCCACTTGAGATGAAAGAGGGACCAAGATAAATCCTGGGCTTTGCCATGTTAAAGCCGGTCAAGACCGTTGCTTGGTATCATTCATTCCCTACGTCACCCAAACAATCATTACGCCTAGAACTAAATTTCATGTTACTTTCATGCATCAACTCGAAAAAAGAACAAAACAAATTTATTAAAAAAATATTTGGGTGTTTTGTTTGCAAATTTGATGTATATATTTTAGTGATATATATTGTAAATACATATTTCATTTATTCGGCAACTTATATTAAAATTTGATGTAAATTATTTTTGTCTTTGACGTCTTCTATCTAGAATGAAGTTTCGTGGGACAAAACTTAATAAACTCAGATAAAGTACAACATTAACCCTAAAACCTGATTTTACTTTAGGCAGATTCCTGGCGTTTAGGAAAGATTTAGAGTTTTGGTGTATTCGCGGACCTATAGTAAAATTTTATGACAAATAATTTTGTAGAATATTTTAATCTGATACGATCACATTTTAAAGGAGTTTTTAAAAGTTTTTGAAAAAACGACCAAAAAGACCCCTTAAGCGGCTCGCATGAGGGTTAATTTTTTCATGAAAAGATACCCGCATTGTTGTCAGCAATATTGCCAAAGACACTTTATACCTAAAATGCAAGGATTCCAAGGAATCTGATGTCGAATATTTCAAAACCCGTAGAAATTGGCGGAAATTGCCACACCTAGTTAGGTTACTTCCCGAGGTAAACTTTCAAAACGCCGATACACGTGTTTTCTTTTTTTCGGCCCTCTTTCATAATCTGGTCGAATTATCTTGTAATTATTTTTTGTGTTGTACAGTGTAATAGAAAAGTTGTCTGGTCCAAGTGCCATGACTGGTTGCTGTATGACCGTGGCACGATTGTTAAATCTGTCGAACTGTGGCATTCTCCACTTATACTGTTGGAGGGTCACTGTGTAAACGCCATGTCTTTGAAACATTTTGAGGAAAAAGTATTGTGAGCTCAGAAAAGAATGTTACGCAAAACTAAGCAAATGATGTATTACAACGTATGAAACTAAAAATTTTGCAGTTTGATCGAAATTCAGTTTATTAAAAAACAAAAATACTTAACTCTACTAATAATACCATGAACCACATTACATTGTTTAGATAATCTATTGTCTTTTCTCAATAAAAAAATAAATAAATTAAAGTTTCGAACGAAAAAAAATTTAATTATATTGATTTCCGGCCATTTATATTTTCCTCATTAGAAATTAATCACAATTTAATAATAAATAAAATAGGCGAAAACAATTCAGCCATCCAGCTATTCATTCGTCCATACATTTATCTACTATCGTCCACCTGTACCATAATTTAAGCTGCACCCTGATTTGTGAGTACTATTGGACGATTTTCACAATGACAGCAAAAAACAAAAATGTAATTCAATCAAAATGACGTTCACAACGACAAAACATCAGTAAGAGCTTAAACAACAGCAACAAAAACTATATTTAATTTTCAATAATCAATGCTTAACGCCTGAATGATTTCTAGACGCTCCCAATAAATTGTTATGAAAATCAAATGTAGGAGACACTGGCTGACTGACTGACACACACACATAGCGAGAACATTTCAGGGAAATGTATGCCGAACTGGCGAGGGTGATGGTGATTGCAATGAATTACAAAATACCGACAAAATATTTTAACGGCAAAAAATTGGAATTCACAAAAATAAAATAAAACAAAAAACTCAAAACAACAAAGAAACTGTGTAATAAATTTGAAAAATTTTGTTAACAACATTTTGTTTAGCTTTTCGATTTCAATAGCAGTTTTTCATTTTGTATAACCATTTTCAAATAATCGTAAAAGGTTGTGTGTGCACAAACGGAAATGGGTTACAATGTTGGCGGACATTAGAGTGCTTTGAATGATTTGTTTAGATTTAATATATCACATATGAAACAAGTTATCGAATTAGTTGTTAGACATTTAAGCTTATAAACCTTCAGTTCTTGTCATATCTCTGTCTTTATTCTGTTGTTGATCCGATTTTCACAATTTTTGCTGGTTTGCCTCATAAGGTAGATACGTGACTTATTCCTACACGCAGAAAAATATATGTTAGAAATATGTTTGGATCCAAACAAATTTATGTTTGGGACTAGTTGCAAACAAATATATGTTTGGAACATTTCGTAACATATCTAATTTTTTTTTGTTTGGACACCAACATATTTTTTATGTTAGAACATATTTTTTATGGGTGGCGAGAGGATTTTTGTCGAAGAGAGTAACAACAGGGCTCTCGCGGCTGCGGAATGCTGTTTTGTAATTAAGAGCTGCGAGGTGTTGTGTAGTAGAAGACGCAGATGCAATGAGGGGAGTGTAAAAAATTTTGTTTTTGCATTGGTGGTGTGTATGCCAAACGCGTGTGTTTCGTGCGTTGTTGTTACGATTTTTTTTCACAAGCAGTACATTTTTCTGTTTCTTTCAGTTAACCAAGAAGAGGAAAAAACAAAAATTTTATGAATTATTTGTGTTCTTTTTTCTTCCTAATTAGATGGATTTTATACCTCAGTTTCCTAAATACAATCGTTGAGTAAAGACGGTAAATGGCGCTTTTTAATAAATTAAATGCCCAATACATTTTATAATTGGAAGTCTTATAATTGAATCATAAAGGTGAATGGAAATATTTTATTGCATAAAGAAGAAGTCGCATATAATATTAGTAATTACATCAATAAGACTTGCTGCAATTCGAATAAAAGCTAAATTCTTCAACATCAGCTTTATTTGCGCTCATGCTCCCACTGAAGAAAAGGACGAACAGACCAAAGATATATTTTACGAGCGCTTAGAAGAAACATATGACCGTTGCCCTGCCCATGACATTAAAATCATTCTAGGCGATTTTAATGCCAAAATTGGAAAGGAGAATATCTTTGGCCCAAGAGTCGGGAAATTCAGTCTCCACAGTGAAACATCTGACAATGGTATGAGGCTGATAGACTTTGCAGCTGCAAGAAACATGGTAGTTAGCAGTACCAGATTTAATCATCTCGATATTCATAAGGGCACCTGGCTGTCTCCAGATCAAAGAACAAGTAATCAAATTGATCATGTTGTAATAGATGGAAGACATTCATCCAGCGTGTTGGATGTACGATCGTTCCGAGGCGCAAACATTGATTCGGACCACTACCTTGTTGCAGCAAAGGTACGTACCCGTCTAAACTTTGCAAATAAAGCACGAACAGACACAACGCGGAAGTTGGACATCGATAGGCTGCAAACACAACAGATAGCCACAGCATATTCCACTCAACTAGCCCAATTGCTTAACGCGAGCACTCCTTGTCCCGATAACATAACAACACAATGGCAACATATTGCCCTCTCCATGCAAACAGCCGCAAAATCCATACTTGGATTCCAGAGACCTCCACAAAGGAATTCATGGTACGACCAGGAGTGTCGTGCTGCTACCGAAGATAGCAATCAGTAGTAGCGCACGAGAGAGATATCGGGAGAAAAGAAGAGAAGAGAAACGTCTTTTCCGCAAGAAAAAGAGAGAAATGGAAAAGCGGGAGTGTGAAAAAATCGAGATGTACAGGAGCCAGAATGAAGTCCGAAAATTCTACCAAAGAGTGAAACATCAAACAGATGGCTTTGGTAGAGGCATATCCTCCTGTAGAGACAAGCAAGGTAATCTGGTAACAGGTACAGATAGCGTGCTCAGGATATGGAAGGAACATTTCTCCAATCTGCTGGTATCCAATAGTAGCGAAGACGATGATACCACAGATCCAATCCCAGAAGATGGTATAGAATGTATACCGCCCGGCCAAGATGAGGTAAAAACAGCAATCAACCGGCTGAAGAATAATAAAGCAGCAGGAGCCGATGGCTTACCAGCCGAGCTGTTTAAAACCGGAGGCGACGCGCTGTAAGGTGTATGCATCAGCTAGTTAGCACCATCTGGCAGGAAGAACGCGTACTCGGCGATTGGAACCTGAGCATCCTATGTCCCGTCCACAAGAAAGGAGATAAGACTGTATGCTCCAACTATAGGGGCATAAGTCTTCTCCCTATTGCCTATAAGATAGTGTCAGGGATATTGTGCGAACGACTAAAGCCAATGGTCAACGAAATAATTGGACCATACCAATGTGGCTTTAGACCTGGCAAGTCCGCCATTGACCAGATATGTACCCTGCGGCAAATCCTAGAGAAGACCCAAGAGATGCAGATCGACACATTTCACCTTTTTGTCGATTATAAAGCAGCATTCGACAGTCACTTCCGATCAAAGGTATTCCATGCAAAGTCTGAATTTGGTATCCTCGCAAAGCTCATCCGGCTTTGTAAGATGACTTTAACTGATACTAGGTCCTCAGTTAAAATTGGAAAGAACCTCTCCGAAGAATTTTGTACCAAAAGAGGTTTCAGACAAGGAGACAGCCTTTCGTGTGACCTTTCAACATTTAGCTGGAAAAGGTAATACGAGATGCAAATGTCAAAAGAAATGGCACAATTTACACCAATAGCCACATGTTACTTGCCTATGCTGATGACATAGACATCATGGGACGATCAGTAAAGGAAGTAACTGATACCTCTAAGAACGTCGAAGCAGAATCTGCGAAAGTGGGTCTGGCGGTAAACGGCGAAAAGACCAAATTGATGGTGTCGACGCGCAAAACGTCCAAAGAGCTCGGACCAACTGTGGAAGTTGGTACCTACAATTTTGAGGTTGTTAAAGACTTCGTCTACCTCGGCACTGCCATGAACACAACAAACAACATCAGTTGTGAAATAAGAAGAAGAATTGTATTAGCCAACAGATGCTACTATGGTCTAAGTAAGCAATTTAAAAACAAAGCCACATCTCGTCAAACAAAAATAACACTATACAAAACGCTGATACTACCCGTGCTAATGTATGGCTCCGAAGCATGGGTACAAGCAGATAAGGCAGTGCTTGGTGTGTTTGAGAGGAAAATTCTTCGAAAGATCTACGGGCCGATTTGCGTTGACGGTGAATATCGACGTCGTATGAACCACGAGCTATATAAGCTATACAAAGACATGCATATAGTTAAACATATCGAGATGCAACGATTGCGTTGGCTAGGCCATATCATGAGAATGAGCGATGATGAACCCGCTAAAAAGGCGTATGAATACATGCCACATGGCGGTGCACGCAGAATCGGCAGGCCTAAGCTTCGATGGAGCATACAAGTGGATGAAGAAATGAAAAGGCGCGGTATTCCAAAAAGCGAAGCGAAAAGAAGAGAGGATTGGAGATATTTTCTTAGTTCGGTCTATGGAACAAATGTTCTGTAATGGGCCAACTATGTAAGTAAGTAATTACATCAATACATCATAATCATCAATACAAACCACTGAGGTTTTCGATCCAACACCAAGACAAAAATTGTAGCCAAGACAATAATTAAGAACTCTCTAGTACACAGCAAAATCATTGGAACGCTCCTTCAGGCAGTTATGGCCCCGAGAATGTGGACATTTTTCGGATAATATCGATAAATTACACTGTGCTACAAAATTTGACTCAAAGTCAGTGCGTGGAAATATCCTTTTGGAGACGAAAGCCCTTGGTGAGTGTACTAAGAACGCAAAAGGAAATTTTCAGGATAGGTCAAGAAAATCCTGGCGCCCACTATCACTTTTTTCCTTCCATACAAATCGCCCCGGCCTAGTGACCACGCTAACTTCTTGACTTGCCATGTTAAATCCAATCAGGGTAGTTGTTCCGCATCCATCATTCGCATATTAAAATATCAAAATTGACGTTCGTACCAAACTCCATTTAAAGAAATTAATCGATATAATCAATATGGTAAGTTGTACAACATCAGTTTGTTGCATCTTTTGGAATAAAACTACCTTCCTCATCGACATGATCATCATCTTCGTTGCAATCGTCTACAACTTTGTAAAGAATAAAAAATGAAACATAAACATTCTTTTAGGGAAATGAGAAGTAGAGAACAGCGCACAAGAAGAACTTTGACCAAAGAATAACTGAAGACGACAAAAAGAAATAATACAACGTTTTTTCTTTCTTTTTTGGTCTTCGTCTTAAGAGAGAGAGATACAAAATTGCAGCAGCTTGAACAGCGTGTGTGTTTTTACGAATCACGGTTTCGATGTTTCGCATGAATACGTAATTAAATCTATAAATCGGCCAATTAAAATGCTTTGATATCGTGACAACATTACATTCAGACTCTCTTTTTAGATAAATGTTTTAAATTCGTACAATGTTTTTGGTGGGGAAAATTATGAGAGAAGCGGCTATGACGGCTTTAAACAATACTACATATTTACTAAGGTAGTAGGTAGGTACCTTAGTAGATAAACATAGAAGTAGCGGACATTTTGTTTGTTGATAATGTCGTTAACAATCCGAAATGTCAGTTTTCAACTCTCACAATAGGACCGAGTATATCATTATTAGCTTGGTCTAATCGCCGCTCAATGCCAGACCCGGATCTCTATTGGGTGTTTCACTATCCGTACAGTATAGACGCGCTCGCTAGCAATCAGCTATGCTTCTCCGAAGTACTAGAATTAAAATTTAATCCATTATTCTCTACTTAAAGTAAATATCAGCTTATTTCCAGATAACAAACTGAATAGTAAACTAAGAATATGTTCACCATAACTGTAGTTCTCCACCAATATGTTTAGCATTAAACACAAAAAACACTAGCCAAACGATGATGCGATGACAAAACGATAATCCTTGTCCAGTTCAAAATCTGCATGCAGAAAACTAGAAGAAAAATCAAAGAATTATTACATTACTCCAAACAAAATAGCCATTGAGGATTTCAATTAACCAATTAAAGGATTTCGATTTTTACAAGTCCTCGTCTTGCTGGCTGGCTGATGATGATGGTCTGCAAATTTTATGTTTATTGTCTTATAATCAAAATTAATTTAACAATTTCTTAGAATCTTTTTACAATTGGAATTGTTAATCGTTGCATTACCACAGATAGTGGTTAAAGGAAGAGGCAGTTCTATTTAATGATAAACATCTTCAATTTTTCTTATTTTGTTGTTGTTGTCGTCGCTTTTAAGTATTTCACCTGGGAGGCTCTACCGAGATGTTCATCTGTAGTAGACAGAATCGACCGCAAAAGAAACGCAAAACTTCAACATTTCTACAACAGCAATCGATGAGGAAGACAACCAGAAGAAAAATAAAAAAATTCGAAAACAAAAAAATTGCAGATATCTGCGATATTCATTGGACGTACAACAACAATTACTAGTCGTATTTGTATTAAGATTTAATTGATTTCAGTTTGTGTTATTTTAAAATAGATTCTTAAATGAGGGTGTTACCTTTTTGTTAACTACTAGTGGAGAGGTAGTTCTTATGCCGGAGGTGGGTAAGGAGTAACGAAAAAAGTCATCTGGTATGCATTTGGGTGTCACAAAATGTTACCAGTTTCTTGAATCGTGGATGGCTAACACAACGATCGATGACTTCCTTGCACACATTTACATACTTACATATTAAAGCAATGAATGCGAATATGTATGGGGAGGCCTAAAGACAAGGATCTATTTTAAAGATCGTAAGACAGTAGTGAAGATTATAAAAGTCTATGACTATGATTGCAGAGCATAAAATGAAAAACATGCGCACTGTATGGCAGAGAATCTTAAACTTTTTTGATTAAGAGAGGCAATTTGATCGTGAGTTTTTTTTACCAAATTGAAGCTCTGAACTTATGTATAACGTTTTTGAAAATAGAACCACTATTATTAGCGATTAAGCGCCTATAACAGAACATTTGTTTTTTTAGCCTAATTCAAAGAGCTCTGAAGTTGATAATGTTTTAGTCTAGGAGCCATAGTGATACTAAAATAGGGTCACTGTGCTAAAGATGTCAACTATAGCTGTCAAAAAGAATTCTTGGCTAATAAATATTTCTAATTTTCGCGGAGGATATATCATGGCTGTATAGATGGAAGATCGCTTGCATAAAGTCACTATCATCACTACCTTCTCGCCAATTTATACTTCAATGCTCACCGTTTTCACTGGGTACCAACGACACAAATACTAGAGGTGAGTCCGTATTCGAATCTATATTGAGACATACTTTTAGAATTGCAAGAGTTCACATGATGGATATGCAAAATAGAAGCAGAAGGGAGGTTTCGATATAACCCTTATTAAAAAAATCAAATCCCTCATTATTGACTGAAAATGTGGTCTGCTATCACCATGACTGTGGTTTCTAATAATAAACGAAGTATTTAAGGAATTCGATAAACTAGAATTAAAACGAACATATGTGCTGACGACGCACAGTGTTGACGCAGTGGACACAAGTCGAAAAATGTGACGTTTACTTTTATATATGTATGTTTACATTTCTTTCTTACAGTAAACACATCAGATAAGAGAAATCTGAAGGAATTTTGCCGATATGTGCGTCCATAATGAAGTTATAGCTCCATATGAAAATAAGACGACCTTTAAAATAGCTATTTCCGAAAATTTCGTTAATAACACTGTGACACAAAATGGAACTCAAAGTCTGGGGGGTGGGAACTTCCTTTTAGAGATGAAAGCCATTGGTGAGTATATTAAGAACCCAAAAGGAAATTTTCGCCATAGGTAAAGTTTCTGAGATAGAACGTGATGAATTTTTTGATTTTTCCGCTATAATACTTGGGGAAAAAAGCTTCATATCTCTCATTGGCGTTATTGTAGCTTCGTTTTGAGAATACGTGTCTTCAGTCAAATGGCGAATAATTTTGTAGAATACTTCATTCTTCTAACTCAATTTCTTTCATATCCTTTTCGTCGTTTATTTCTGGAACCGTAGTAGAAGTACTACAAGATGAGATTTTTCAACATCCAAATATTCTACCAAAATATTTCTCAGAAGATTTTAGGTACGGTTCTCTTTGGCAACTAATCAATATTTTCCTCTTTTCATTGTCCTTTTTGATGTTCAGAAAAAAACTATGTTGGGTTTTTCTATATATTCCATGTTGGGTATTTATTGGTATGTAGACTTACCAATTGGTTATTTGAAATCTCAATTTTTGAACCGGATATTCCCACATTAAAACCGATTTTTAACAGGTTTTAAGTAACCGATTAAGTTCATATGCATACCATTACAAAGCTTACAGAGTTGTCAATCAAATTAAATTAATTCGCTGATTGAAACTGTGCTAGTTGCAGTGCTAGAACAAAAAACCCGTTTCATTGAACCGATTTTTAGGAAAACAAGTAAGAAAGTGTCAGTCAACTGTGCTGACGGAGATATACCCTCAGCCGCTGACCAAAAAAAAAAAAAAACAAACCAAACACAGTAGTTATGCCGCATATAAAATATATCGATTTTGAATCAAGAGTTTGCTTTAAAACTCAGAAGTTTAACCTACGGCATAACTGTCCTTCCGGGTTCGAAATATTATCTTCATCGACATTCATCTCCACATGGTAACTCATTTTTTGAGTTACCGACAAAAATCGGTATACAAGTGAAAGTAATTCACGAACAAGAAATTCATAAAGGAGTGCAGTTGGAGTCCATGTCGAAATCTAAACTGTTGTTGGGAAGATAATAGAAAAAAAAAAATTGTAAGATGAAACAAAATCAAAATGCGGAGAGCGGAGGAAGTAAACTCTGTTGTGGTATAGCGACAGTGATAAATTGCAATTTTTTATATAAATTTTTGCTTTTAAATTGGTTGTAAATATTTCATGTATGTAATCATTTTATTTAATAAAGAGTTTTGTTTGTCATGAAAATCATATTTGAATACAGCATTTTTCAAATTCCAAACAAGACATGAAAATTTCATGCCAAAGCATTGGTGAAAATGACATGTCAAAAAATTGGTGAAAATTACATGTCGAAGCATTGGTGAAAATGACATGTCAACACATTGGTTAAAATGACAAGCTTAGGATCCAAAAAAGAACGTCATCTTTTGGGGGTCACGCTCATATAAAATTCATGAGTGAAAATGACCAAAAAGATGACATGCCGGATCACTTGCACCCTTGATTCAACTCACGATTTGTCATCCAACATTTTGCTGGGTATATACGCCGTCATTGCTGGAAACGTAAGGTATTCTTTTCCGTATTTCATAATGACCGATCGGTACTATTTCACTACATATTATTAAAACAAGTTGAAAAGTATCAGTCGGCTGTGCCAACCGAGATATACTCTCAGCATCGGACACAAAGAATAAAATTAACTCAATACTTATAACGTCTTTAAGGTTTTTTTAAAATTTTGTGCCAATTTCCCAAAAAGAATGGACTTTGACCCCCAAAAAATTGTACCGTCGTAACCAGGGTCACTAAGAACAAAATTTAACAATCCGTGACGAGTCCTGAAACGGAAACATTTGTTTGGGAGGCACCCGAAGGAGTGTTCCGATGTAGTCCACATTCGGACGTAATCCAAGTCTCTAAGAAATAATACGATGTACAAAGTTAAAACCAACCCGGTTTCTCCCTTCCAGGGTTATCGTAGGCACTAGTCAGTTTAGTTGGCGCAGCCCAAAAAATAAAACAAATTGCACAGTTATAAAGGGGGCCGCAAGGCGAACATGTTTCAAACAAATTCAAAGTGGTTTGATAAGCGCTATTAAACTATACTTTTCCCAAAGGAGTGGGCCGAACCTGATATAAGCATGGAAGTAATATTTGGAACAATACGTTTAGCCCTTCTGGAACTATCGTGCGAATAGTCTTAGCGAAAAATTTTGAACTTTCGTGGGGGTAATTAACGGAAGGGGTAGACCGATATGTTCCATCTTCGAACTTAAATTCCAATAAGTTTGGACAAAATTTACGAGACCTAAAATTTGAAGCAAATAGGTTGATTCTTCGAGAGTTATTGTGCGACAGACAGACGTACGGACATGGGTAAATCGACTCCAAATTGGCTGAAATGGATTTCGTCCAAACATACTTGGGGTTTAAAATCATTATATATGTGTAAACAAATATTAAAAGAATTTTAGAAATAGTTTTCGGTGATTTTTATCGAATCGATCAATGAAAAAAGACCAATATTTCGACGTACTATTACATTACTTTTTACCAAAGGTGTCACAAAAACTTCAAGACCCCTTACAGCATTGTAATTTGTAACAATTTAAAACCTGGAATTTTTCTTTTATGATTTGAAAACGTTTCTATCATGATTGCGACATTTTGTAACATGGAATGTAAAAGTAGTTCTGTGCAAGAAAGTCACAACAATAAAAAACACTTATATGTTAGGCAGTAGTTCAGTTATGTTGTTGTGTTTCAATTTTATTTTCTTAGATTGCCGAAATATGTCTCCTAGAAATAAAATATAGAACAACAATTTAATTTGGATATTTTTCCCACAAAAGTTCACCCGCTAAGAACTATCCCCTCATTACCCAAAATTGTTGGCATCTTCCTTGACCAAAAAATGTATCAGTATTAAACTATAACTGCGAACTCTAGCTCTGGTTATGATTACTATAAATACAATAAAACCTGTGGAATTTTTGTATATACCTAGCTGTAACTCTGTTATCTGAGCACGTACATCAGCATAATTGGCATCTATGGAAAGGTCGAGAGATCGTCTTTCAAAAATAACTTACGTGAGCGAAATATGTCTACCCGGAATAAAGATATAATATATATGTATATTAAATTTTTTCCAATTTTCACACAAAAGTTTCGGTCTATTTCACCCGCTATAAACTATCTGATCCCCATGTAAAATTGCAAGCTTCTTTTCTGTCATAAGCTCACACCTTATTTAAAATTTCGCGCTGATCGGAGCAGATACAAATTCGGATACAAATTTTGTTTTTGGTCCATTTCTTCCTCTAAATATTCCACGGTCTCCACACCAAATTTCGTGACGATCGGTCCATAATTGCGGCCTCGAGTTTGATTACAATTTATAATGGACAGGCGACACGAACGGACGGTCGGACCATCTGCAACCATCACTGCAACCTTCTGAGATATATCAATATTTTCATGAATAGTCAATTTTATATTAATGAAAAACTATACCTTTTCTTTTACTTTATGACAACGTTGCCGCTTCCTTTTCAAATATAAGGATTCGACCTGAGTTGATGAATTTTTGTACAAGTACTTATGAGTGCATAGGAATAAAAAATTCAAACTTTAATCCATATCGGTTCAGATTTGGATATAGCCCCCATATATATCTTTCCCCGATTTTGCTATAACTCGGTCAATTTTAATTGAATTGCCTTCAAATTTTATATGCGATGTTTTCCTATGCCCTTGGTCAATTTTACCGATTGTTACAAAAATCGGTTGGGATTTAGATATAGCTTCCATATTTATTTCGATCGATTCCATGTAATTGATACAATAAATACGCAATGTTCGTCAAATATTGATGAAGTTTGGAAAATATGACGTAATTATTCGTAATTGGTAGAACAAAATTGTGTGAGTTATGTAAAACTTTGTCAAAATACACGCCGACTAACCAAATTCAGTACAATTTGAGTTTTAATGCATGATTTCTACCTATATCGGCGAAATACGTATATAAATGGGGGTTATATCCAAATCTGAACCGATTTTTGTGAAAATAGGTAAACCTAATCAGGGGCCTAAGAAAATAATAGTAAATTTGAAGGCTGTTCGATCAAAAGTGACCGAGTTTTAGCAAAATGGAGGAAAGATAATAAGGTAGTTTCACACTTTTAAAAGAAGAAAACAAAAATATAGAAACATCGACTTCTCGTTAGTTGTGAAAGAAAACAAATTTCCCTGTCAAAGTTAAAGTCATCAGCGGGAAATCGGTATCTGGAATCAAATGATTATATAATGTAATAAATATTTCAAAGACATATATGGATCTATATGAAAAATTTATTGGTGTTATTACCAATATTCAATTATAAAATTTCCAATTATGAAATATATTGGGTTTTAATTTACTAAAAAGCTCTATTACTTAAAAAAACACAAAACACTGATTTATTTATTCATTGTACCACACTGAAAGATAGTCCAAAAGGAACTACCAAAATAAATAAAACTGCCTTTCTCGCAATAACGACCAAACAGAACAATAAAAAAACCTTTACATATTTTCTTTTTCTCTTCGCTTTGGCTGTGGCACTAGCGTTTGGCCGCATACACACCGCCAAAGCAAAAACAGGTATTCACCCCCTCGTCGTCGCGTCTGCGTCTTCTATTGCACCATACAAACAGCTCTTTATTATAATACAAGCGAGAGTCCTGTTGTTACGCTCTTGATAAAAACTCTCTCTCCACCCATAAAAAATATGTTCTAACATAAAATATATGTTGGTACCCAAACAAATAATATTGAGATATGTTACAAAATGTTGCAAACATATACATATTTGTTTGGACCAAACCAAATTGTGTTCGAATCCAAATATATAATTGCTTGCAACCAGTCCCAAACAAATATTTGTTTGGATTTAAACATATTTCTAACAAATATTTTTCTGCCTGCAGTAACTCTGAATCATTCTGGACAACCAATTAAGGTGGAAAAGGAAGGTCGAGAAAAGTGCCAAAGAGGAATAAATTCCTATAACAATTCCCTGAGCTGGCAACATAGACTACTGCTCATCCATTTAATTTTCACGACCTCTTGCCTATGGTTCTCTGGTGTGGTAGAATGCTTTATGCAAGGCATCGTATCTTCCCAATTTACAAAAAAATAAGTCCAAAGAGTAGCTTCAATACTAAACACCGGTGCTATGAAGAGCTCTATACAGGTGGCCCCAATGTACTATTGCATCTCAAACTTCTGGACCTTATAGTACAGGGACTGACAGGCAAGAGTGCACTTCGGCTCATGACGCAGCTTCGAATATGGGCACTGAGCTCGAACACACACTCGTAAGCTCATCATAAGGTTTGGTATTTCGCCCTTGGCAGTGATCAGAGTCGTACAGCGATAGCCGAGCAAATTATTAGCCGCACATTTTGCACAGTGAACGAAGAAGCTCGTACGATAATAGGTGGAGATTGTCACAATTCATAAAACACGTGTCCTAGCAACCCGTCATTTACCTTAACTCAGATCAAGTTCCGACCATCGTTTCCGTTAACAGGTCACCGACTTCATTCTTTCCTGAACCATGAAAAACTCTCAGCTACCCGCGGATCTGATATAACTTTCATGGACATCGTCACAGAAGCAGCCGTTCGCCAAGTACCTGTTGGTTGAATACCCGAAATCTGATCAAATTTCCCAGCGGAGGCGTGAAGACCCAAGAGTTGAGGAACTTACTCTTAAAGTCAACAGGCTAGTGGCGAACATAAGCGGAAAAGTGGCTAGACCAATGCAACATTGGCAACATTGGATTAAGTAAATGCTGGTCAACAGTTCAACAACTCTCGAATTCGGAAATGATTTGTCAACGGCGTGACTGGTCCGAAGAGGTGCGCTTGTTTTTTTTTTTTAACCAGCAATTTAAAGAGAACTTCGATAGTGATTGGGAAAAGATGTGAGATACGCTGTATAAGAGCCCTTCCAGCAGAGGAGGTAACACAACGATTTACAATGAGCTATGTTGCAGACGTCATCCGAAACGCAAAATCATCCAAAGCGTAAGTCGCACACGGAATCTTAATGGTAATGCTTAAGCAACTGGTTGCGTATTTTACAAGCGTCATCAATCTGTTGTTAGCCACCCATGTTGACAGGCAAGGATGCCATACAGTTTCCCAGTTAGCCAAAAGCAGCAGAACAGTTGCAGTGGTTCTTGGCATATCAAAGGCTTTCGATACCGTTAACCATGACTTGCCTTATGTCCGATTTGAAATGTTGGATAATCAACTATATGTGCGGACACCAGTAGTTTGTGGAATTTAGAAACATTAAGTCCAAAACCAGTAGGTTGAAATAGGGAACTGTTTAACCACTACCTTCCCGAAATCCGGTACCCTCCAGCGGCATAGAAATCGTAAGGCATGCGGATGAGTTTACGACCATGGCGTGGGGTTCTATCGTTGATAACATATGTGGTAGGTTAAATGTCTACCAAGCTGACTTGCAACGCCGCTCTTTCATCTGAGAAATAAGAAATAATCCGCTGCTAAATCTACTGCAACACTGTTCACCACCTGGACGGCTGAAAAGAGACTCACCCTGAACATATACGTCGATGGTGTCCTGATACTAACTACCGCAATGCTAGCGCTATGCAATGGAATGATATTCAAACTTGCCAGAATGCTGCCGTGAGGGCGGCAACAGTCCAGTGCTCCTCATGACACCATTTTACCATCTACATGAGGAGACGAAGATTTTAACCATTGCAGCAGAAGAACGACAGCTGCAAAGGCAAACGAGACTGGTTTTTGCCCGGACAAGTCCGCACAATGAAGCCGCATCAATTCGTATTGGGAATAGATGGCACGATATACAGTAGCATATGCTCTGAATCTGGATTGGGACCGCACGACATGCTGTATTTTTTTTATGGACGCAGGTAGCAAAAGTTGCAAGATTTTTGAACCTGTACACAGAGACACCTGAACCAGACAACTGTTGAATCAAATTTAAATGGAAGGTGCTTACACTTGGAAAGTTTTTGTGGATTCTGAAACTACAATGTTCATAGATGAGGAAAATCAAAAAACTAAAAAATCGCAGGAGCGCTTTTTAAATAAATCGCTATTCAAGTTGACATTTTTAAGGGTTTTTAGGTTTTCACGATTTTGCTTGGAAACCACAAGTCCTATTAAAATAGGACTAAAGAATATGTTGTAATAATAATAATAATTGTTCCACAAACATCCCATACGGGACAAGGGAGACCTCTCTCATATCAATGAGTGCAACCCGATTCATATTAGCTCAGTGATATGGGACCTACAGTTTATTGCCGAGTCCGAACGGCGTGTCTTAAGACACCACTTGTAGAGAAGTTTTACATGGCTGAAATACTCAGGAAATGTCGCCAACATTACTGAGGGGTATTTTGCCAACGTTGAAAATTTTGATGTTTGACTGGCCGGGGAATCGAACCCACGACCTTCAGCGTGCAAGGCGGGTGTGCATACCATTGCACCACGTTGGCACCCAAAAAAGAATATGTTGTAGCTATGAAAATTCTCTATA
Organism: Musca autumnalis; assembly: GCF_047663935.1. Taxonomy (NCBI): domain Eukaryota; kingdom Metazoa; phylum Arthropoda; class Insecta; order Diptera; family Muscidae; genus Musca; species Musca autumnalis. Next base: position 136,199,917 of record NW_027411755.1, on the reverse strand, counting down.
AGATTGACTTTTAACTTTGACTTTAAAAATGTCAACTTGAAGCGCTCCGGCGATTTTTTTAGTTTTTTGATTTTTCTCATCTATGAACATTGTAGTTTCAGAATCCGCAAAAACTTCCCAGGAGTAAGCACCTTCCATTTAAATTTGATTCAAGAGCACCGTGTATACGAACGAACATTTTTGCGTTACAACAACAACCAATGAGATCTTGCAAAATCAGTGAATACAAACTATAATGAGCTGTTTCATTGACGGCTGAGGTTAGCTCAGCCGCTGCCAGGGTTGACTTAACGACCCACAAACATTAGTAAGGAAAACGGTTAATTGTACTTTAATTCTTTATTGATGCAATTCAGTAAACATGAGGATTAAATGTGTTTCTAATTAGGTGGAGTTATAGTTAATGTTGGCTCGATGGTGATCGGGTTGATAACATTGTTTTGGTGATGTCTGGGTGCTATTCGGGTGACTGTCGGTTCAGCAGTCGTCGAATGTGTGCCTCGGCTCTGGGTAATGGATGCTGTCGGCTCGTTTGCAGTCGTCGGCAACACTCGTTTCGGCAATACTCGGCTCGGTATTACTCGGATCGGCAATACCCGGATCGGTAGTCCTAGTTCGGTGATACTCGGATGGGCAATACTCGCTCTATAATACTCGGATTGGCGATACTTCGCTTGTGTGATGATCGGTTGCGTTACCCTGTAAAGAGAAGAGTCGGGAATGGCTCGGTAACGGAGCGAACGAATCGCAAGGAGCAAACGAATCGCGAGGAGCGAACAAATTGCTATCAGCGAACGAATCAGCAAGAGCGAACGAATCACATAGCCGACGGCTGTCGTTAGATTTGGTTCAAGTTTCTGCGGTGAATGTCACAGGTGTTATCTTGTACTTCGTTTAACGCCAGCACTCTACAAATTCAGCGCCGAAAACTAAACATCTTATCCCTCTGTTTTTACGGAGTGAATGAGAATTATTTATAAAGCGAGTTAACCAGGAAATAACTGAAGCATACATATCTTTTAGTAATGGTAGTGCAAATCATGATAGGCTAACAAATGATATGCCTAATGTGTATGGGGTTGTTATCTCCGCTGCTGTATTGAGAGAGTAGCACCCTTTAGGTTCTGGCGGTTTTTAATGGCTTAGTGTTGTACTATAACACCTGAGAATGATATGATTTAATATGCCTTGATCTGACCATTTATATACTGGTATTTAAAATTGTTTTCGCTTCCTTTGAGTTTAAGCGGCATCTGTAAAAATGTACAACTTTTATGACAACCCATTTGGAACCACTGCATCGCAATGTGTGCTGGCTGTTATGGCTTTTCGCAACAATTATCATTTCGACTATTTGACGCCATACTCTAGGACTAAACAACTATCCAATGATCTTACGACAGACGACAGAACACATCGTATGAAGAAATGCAGAAGATGGAGTTGAAGAAAAAGCATTTAGTTTAGCAATCCATATGCAAATTCTATCTAAACGTTGGTTTTGTGTTTTTAAGCGCCACCCAATCATTTCCTAAACTATGGCCATTAACAATTTTTTCCATAGTTTGCCAAGAAAAAAGAAACCCCTCCAACCGAACTAAATAGACGTAACATAACGTGTATTCATTCGAATGTAATGTAAATGCCGAACAGAAGACGATGAAGACGAAAAAGACATAAGACCAGAAGGTTGTGTGGCGTTATTTGTTTTTTTTTTTTTCGTTTGCACTCCAAAGACGGCCAATAAACCAAATCGGGCAATTAAGGAAATTAAGCATTGCTGGAAACTGGAGCGACAAACAACAAGGACCCCATTGACTGCCACCCACAATATTGTGGGAAACAAATTATTAAGAAAACCATCGACAGATCCACAGCACAGACACACACACACACTTGCTCAGATAACGACACTTACTCACTCACACACCGGCCCTCACAATCGTTCTTCATATTCCAAAATGAATGACCAGGTATTTTGTTGAAGTAAAGGAAAGGAATGGTATGAGGAATACTCACAAGTTGCAATTTTATATAGTTTGTAAGAAAACAAATACAACAACAACAAAAACGACATAATGTTTTAGTAACGAGCAGCTTTACAAAGGTGGCCAAGAGAGAGGTAGAATTTAAGAAGCCGCCAATAAGGCGTCTTCAAAGAAGATTTTTATATAATAAATGAAAAATTGTAGTATTTGTTGTCATTTTGTTGTTGATCTGCCGACCAGTGAATGTAGCAACGTTTGTATGTATGTTTCCATGGACATACAAATGAACGCGGTGGCGACCCTTACAAATATCCCAGAAACATGCCGTCGTAATATGTCGCTGATGTGTGTTACAAAAAAATTCCATAATACACGTACCTTTGTACCTTCCTACCAGCATACAGTAGCAGTTTCAGAAGATTATCCCGAAGCTAATTCAATGGAGTTGAATTATGAAAAGTTAAAACAGTGGTGTTTGAAAAAAAATATTCCGCAACATGATACAAAGACAATTGGCCTTAAGGAATGTAGGGTAAAAATAAAATATGTCAATTCAAGGCGTACTTCCATGCCAAGGAATTATAGAATGCAAGTTGCAATGTGCTAAAAAATTTACTAAAACCTACGGAACGATTAAAATTTCACCATATCAAAACGTGGATCTATATCAACAAATTTCTCAAGGATACTTTCTTTTAGCGTTGGTTAGGAAAACGTTGGTCAGCTTTCAAAGTTCATTGCCTCGTTCCTTTAATTGTAGTTTGCCCTTATCTTTCTTAAATCCACACATAGTTTCGCTGATATAGGAATCAATTTGCATTAAATAGATAACATTTATTTTTTTATACCCACCACCATTGTATGGAGGGTATATTAAGATTGTTTTTCCGTTTGTAACACATTGAAACTAGTTTTTTTTTCATACTTTGCATATTTTGCATGTCGTGCATATATACACATATTTTCGCATATTTGCATAAAATGAACATATGCAAGGATTTGTTGCCAGAATATCAAACCGAAATGGCTGAAATTTGGTATTAAATCTTCGTTGGGGGTATGAAACTTTACACCTGAAATTTGTCCGCATATGTCCACGTCTTCATGTAGCCCCCATAGAACGGTACCTCCCGATTGGTATTTTGAAAATTGTGGCCTCAATATCCCACCGAAATGGCTGAAAATTGGTATTTAGGCTTCGTTGTTATAAAACTTTCCAACCGAATTTTTTCGGTATAGGTCCACGTCTTCATAATGCCCCCATAGAACGGTACCTCCCGATTTCCGGTATTTTGAAGCTTGTGGCCTCAATATCCCCCCGAAATGACCGAAATTTCTTATTACCGATTGGTATTTTAAAAATTGTGGCCTCAATATCCCACCGAAATGGCTGAAAATTGGTATTTAGGCTTCGTTGTTATAAAACTTTCCAACCGAATTTTTTCGGTATAGGTCCACGTCTTCATAATGCCCCCATAGAACGGTACCTCCCGATTTCCGGTATTTTGAAGCTTGTGGCCTCAATATCCCCCCGAAATGACCGAAATTTCTTATTAAGACCCCCTGGGGGGTAAAAAACTGACCACCTAAAATTTTTCGGTTCATGTCACATGAATCATGTGCAGGCTTTCATATAGCCCCCATAGAACGACACCTTCCAATTTTCGGTATTTTGTAGGCTTTGGCTGTTGTTCTACATTTCTCTATTTTATTGACTTGTGTGAAGAGAATTTTAAACAGAAAAATTTTACACACAAACATTTTTGTACCTATTATTGAAATATTTGTTGCATAAGAAAATATGTAAAATGCATAAATTTTCATATTTCATATGTTTTGATTGCAATTTAATCAGAAGCCAAAATATGCCCAGTCCCAAAATTTGACATAAATCGGACCAAAAATAGGGGTTGCATAAAATTCCGCTGTCTACCTATAAAGTATATATGGTAAAAACCAAATATCCTTTACAAATCCATTTGAAAAAATTAAAAATTTTTTTGCGAGTACATCTACAATTTTTGGTATAGAGGTTAAGAAAAAAATCTGGTTTCAAATCTGTTCGCGTTCACAAAATTGGACTATGCGCGCAAGTTATAGCGGTTTTTATTCTCATATAAAGAAAAAATATGAAGCATTGTGGCGTTTTTTTATTGGGATAGCGTTTGCAATTTTGTTTTTTCAAAATAGTCTGGCTTAATCCCATTGTTGTTGTTTTAATATTTTAAAACAACTATTTTATTAGTGGAAAAGATTTGGCATTGTTCGCCAAGGGGTAAGGCAGGGAATACTATAGTTTCGATCCACGCCACTGGATCTCATCAGTTCCCTTGTTTCTTGTTTGTGGATATTCTCCACCGAAGTTATTTTTCAATAACTTCTTCAACAAGAAACTTTTTATACCCAAACCCTGCCTTACCCCTTGGCGAACAATGCCAAATCTTTTCCACTAATAAAATAGTTGTTTTAAAATATTAAAACAACAACAATGGGATTAAGCCAGACTATTTTGAAAAAACAAAATTGCAAACGCTATCCCAATAAAAAAACGCCACAATGCTTCAAATTGAAGACACTGGCACGACGTGTGTTGTTTTTGCTGTAAAGCAGACCAACCAAATTTTCGTATGTGCATTCGTCAAAATTCGACGACACATACAAGTGGAAGAGGTTTGAATTGTTTTCGCAGACACTTTCGTCGGAGTTGTATGAGGTTGCCAAGAAAAAACTTCTCATTGAACTTTTTTCTTTGCTTACCTTTATACTTCGAGCTGACGATTGATGTTTGGGTATAAAAAGTTTCTTGTTGAAGAAGTTATTGAAAAATAACTTCGGTGGAGAATATCCACAAACAAGAAACAAGGGAACTGATGAGATCCAGTGGCGTGGATCGAAACTATAGTATTCCCTGCCTTACCCCTTGGCGAACAATGCCAAATCTTTTCCACTAATAAAATAGTTGTTTTAAAATATTAAAACAACAACAATGGGATTAAGCCAGACTATTTTGAAAAAACAAAATTGCAAACGCTATCCCAATAAAAAAACGCCACAATGCTTCAAATTGAAGACACTGGCACGACGTGTGTTGTTTTTGCTGTAAAGCAGACCAACCAAATTTTCGTATGTGCATTCGTCAAAATTCGACGACACATACAAGTGGAAGAGGTTTGAATTGTTTTCGCAGACACTTTCGTCGGAGTTGTATGAGGTTGCCAAGAAAAAACTTCTCATTGAACTTTTTTCTTTGCTTACCTTTATACTTCGAGCTGACGATTGATGTTTGGGTATAAAAAGTTTCTTGTTGAAGAAGTTATTGAAAAATAACTTCGGTGGAGAATATCCACAAACAAGAAACAAGGGAACTGATGAGATCCAGTGGCGTGGATCGAAACTATAGTATTCCCTGCCTTACCCCTTGGCGAACAATGCCAAATCTTTTCCACTAATAAAATAGTTGTTTTAAAATATTAAAACAACAACAATGGGATTAAGCCAGACTATTTTGAAAAAACAAAATAAAGAAAAAATATTTAAAAAAATCTTATTTGTTGTTATAAGGAAATTTATGCATAAATCGTTAACAGCGTTCCATATCTATTCGTAGATGTTTAAATATTTATTAAATATATTATTATTATTTTCACGGAAAATCAACAAATATTTTTGAAGTACATAAATCGAAATTATCCTTTCTCAGGGCCCGTACAAACCCTCAAAAAATAAGTAAAAAAATATATGCGGAATCTAGACAATGCGTAGAAAAATATGAAACCAAATTTATAGAGATTGGTTACTAAAATTGCATATTATACCACTAACAAATGAGAAAAACTTTTTGTTGGAAAATATTGTCGCAAATATAATTTTTGTTTTGATTAGAAAAAATATTTGGGAGTTCTCCAACTATTTCGCTAAAATCCCATACAATAATTAATGTATCCTGCTAAAACTTCATCAAGAAATATGGTTTACCATCGTGAAAGCTTAGTTGCTTACTGTGATAACTTATAAGGATAGAAAATTAAGAATAATATTGAAATTACAATCATTCAAAAAATGTGAAAATTCAAAATGTCAGCATCAATTATAGATATATCGAAAATCATACACTAGTATCATGTTGCCCATGGAGCATTCTTTGACTTTCTTTGAGCATAGGCCTATTAAATCCAAGCCATAAATCCAAAGGGCCATTAAAAAACTTGTTGGCTTCAACCCATTTTTCTACATTGATGCCAACACAGCTTCCACGAACATGAAGTTTAATGATCGACATTATGGGTTCCCTCCTAAAAAAGTTCATTTAAAGAATTACAGTCATACTATACAGAATATGTTAATAGTTCGCGAATTCTGTAAGAGTGGAACTCGAATTCATCGATTGTAAAACATTTTTGGTTTTTACCATATATTCTTGATCAGGATAACATTCTGAGTCGATGTAGTCATTTCCGCCTGTTGTAATCACTCTAGCGTACGCAAAAATTGAGCAAGAACGCTTAGATTTTTGCACCAGAGTATTTTTTCCATAGGCAGGTCAAGTTCGAAGAATGGCTATATCGGCCCATGATTAGGTATAGCTGCATATAACGGTACCTCCCGATTTTCGGTATTTTGAGAGTTTTAGCTACAAATTTTAACCGAACGAGCTGTAGTTTGACATTTAAGGTTCTCAGGGGTCACAACACTAGTCCACAAAAACTGTCAACATAGGTGCATGTTTAGGTATAGCCTCCATACAGCAGTCCCTCCCGAATTTCGGTCTTTGGAAGGGTTTTGTCTACAATTTATAATCGAATTAGCTGTAATTTGACATTTAGGGTTCATAGGGGTCACAACACAAAAAAAACAAGTAAGAACGGCGTTAGGTTCGGCAGGACGAACTTGTTATACCCTCCACCACGAGTTGTATTGAAGTAAAATGGAACAATTAACCGTTAAAATCAATGGGGGATATATGAACCCGCGGACCTATACTGATAATTCTCTTCTGGAATGTTTTAAAACCCCATGGAAGTCTAAATAACAAATTTCAGTCTTTCGGTGGGATATTGACGTCACAACCTTCAAAATGCCGAAGATCGGGAGGTACCTTTCTATGCTCTATATAAAGGCGTGATAATAAGCCTAAAACCTTTAAAATATCGAAAAGCGGGTGGTACTGTTATATGGGGGCTATAGAAGGCATGGACCTATACCGACGAATTTCAAATGGAACGTTCAATACCCCAAATGAGGACCAAATACCAAATTTCAGCAATTTCTGAGGAATATTGTGGCCACAACCTTCAAAATACCGAAAATCGGGAGGTACCGTTCTATGGTGGCTATATGAAGGCATGGACCTATACCGAGAAATTTCGGGTAAAAAGTTGTATACCCCCAACGAAGACTAACTACGAAATGTCATCCATTTCGGTGGGATATTACGGACACAGCCTCAAAATACCGAAAATCTGGAGGTAGCGTTCTATGGGGGCTATATGAAGATGTGGATCTATACCAAAAAAATTCTGGAAGCAAGTTTTATACTCCGAACGATGACTAACTACTAAATGTCTGCCATTTTGGTGTGATAATGAAGCTAAATCCTTCAAAATACCGAAAATCGAGTGGTACCGTTCTATGGGGGCTATATCAAAACGTGGACCGATATAGCTCATTTGCAATACCAAACATTCTAGGAGTAATACAAATTTCTATACCAAATTACAAAGCTCTATCTTAAAAATTGCGAGCTGTATCTTGATTTCAACAGACGGACGGACGGACAGACGGACATGGTTATATCGACTTAATTTTACACTGATCAAGAATATATATACTTTATAGGGTCTCCGAATAATATTTCGATGTGTCACGAACGGAATGGCAAATTTAATTATACCCTCCATATTATGGTGGAGGGTATAAAAATACCAACATAGATCCATGTTTAGGTATAGCCCCAACACAACGAAAACTCCCGAACGAGCTGTACATTTAATGTTCTTAGGGGTCACGAAAGTTCTCCATGAAAAATCGTCATCATAAGTCCATGTTTTGGTATAGCCCCCATATAAATGTATCTTCCGATTTTCGGAATATTGAGGACTTAAGTTACAACTTTTAACCAAACTAGGTGTAATTTGACATTTGAGGTTCCCAGTGGCTACGAAATTTTTCTATTAAAAATCGTCCGTATAGTGGTCGCGAAACTTTTCTACCAAAAATCGTCAACATAGGTTCATGTTTTGGTATAGCTTCCATATAACGGTACCAGCCGGTTTTCGGTATTTTGAAGATTTTAGCCACAATGTTTGACGGGACTACCCGTAATATGACATTTGATATTCACAGTAGTCACAAAACGTTCTCACAGGAAATTTTCAATATAGGTCCACTTTTTGTTATAGGCCCCATTTAACATACCTACCGATTTACGGTATTTTGAGAATATTAGCTTTTTTCATGACCGAATGTGCTGTGATTTGACATTTTAAGGAGCTACTGCGCACAACACTTCTCTAACAAAAGTTGTCAATATAGGTCCATGTTTTGGTATCGGCCATATAAAGGTATATAAAGGTATTTCGGTACTTTCAGCGTTTTGGCAATATTTTCTTAAGGAACTACCCGAAAATTGACATTTGAAGTTCTCTGCAGTCACGAAACTTCCCAACCAAAAATTGTAAGCATAGGTCCATGTTTTGTAATAGCCCCCATATAACAGAACCTCCCAATTTTCGGTATTTTGAGGGTTTTAGCTACGTTGTTTGACGGAAGTACCCGTAATTTGGAATTTTATGTTCCCTGAAGTCACAAAACTTTTCCACCAAAACTTGTCTACATAGGTCCACACTTTGATATAGCTCCCATATAAAAGTACCACTTGATTTTTTAATTTTTTTAATTAGATTAGATAATGTAGGCATTTGGATTATCAGTGGTCGAACAAATGTTTGCACCTAAAATTATGTACAGGCAAGGAAACTACTTATTCCATTTTGGTTAAGAATATTTTTGGTGGAGGGTATGTATACAAATTTCAGCCCAGCCGAACTTAACGACTTTTTACTTTTTTAATTTAAAATTAAATGTAAAAAAACGTATATCGAATTATTCGCAATATATAAAACTTCTATCAAAACCACTGTGCATCATTAAACACCACCCTATAATCCCAGCTTAGCTTTAAGTTATTGGACAGTTTCTAGTGTTTTGTGTCGTAAAGAATTCTTAACATAGCGCGTTATTGTTGCCACTTTATGTTGAATGTTTAGTAACAAAACTTTGGACATAGTTAAGTTGGTGGCAGCAGCAGCATATGGTGCTGCTGGCTCTTTTGGCTAAATCGTGAGAGTTTTCTATGGTATTAACTGTTGTTGTTCTTGTTGTCGCATTGTCGTCTATAAAAAATGTTTAAATGTGTCTGATGCTAGCTACTGTGGCTGCTGCTGTTGGTGGTGCCGCCGCTCAATAACCATCAGCACCACTACAATACCGCCGACATACCATTTGCGCACCTTTCGAACGATCATCCTTTAGCCTGTCTAGTATTAAATGTTCAGTACTTGTCGTCATCATACTTCCAATGATTTTTCGTGTGTGTAATTGTCATCATTTTATAATTATCCAGTGCGATAGTTGTCTAGAAGATCTTTCTTCAGTTGTACTCCGCCATTCACCTGAACGATGATGATATGAACCAATCATCGTCATAGAGTCGTATTGTCATCAGCAACATTAGTAGCATCATCATTAGCTATAACATCATAGAGCTGGAGCCATAAAAGAAACATCATCATTTTTGATTTTGAAAAGTGGAACAATGGGGGAATTTGGAACGAAACTGCTGTGTAGGGTTGCATAAAATAATATTTAATCTTGAATTTTTAAAAAAAAATTTACAAGTCAAGTCATGGATTAAAAAAACATTTTTTAAGGAATATCAAAGTCGTGGATTTTTTAAAAATCATTTTTAAGGATTATCAAAGTTGTGGATTTTTTAAAAAATTATTTTTTAAGGATTACAAAAGTCGTGGATTTTTTTTTCACATTTATTTTTTAAGGATTACCAAAGTCGGTTTTTTTAAATTATGTTTTAAGGATTACCAAAGACGTGGATTTTTTATATTATTTTTTAATGATTAACAAAATCATGGTTTTAAAAAAAATTAAGGAATATCCAAGTCGTAGATTTTTTAAAATTTATGTTTTAAGGATTACCAAAGTCGTGGACTTTTTAAAAATTATTTTTTAAGGATACAAAAGTCGTGGATTTTTAAAAAATTATTTTTTAAGGATTACCAAAGTCGTGAATTTTTTAAAAATTATTTTTTAAGGATTACCAAAGTCGTGAATTTTTTAAAAATTATTTTATAATGATTACCAATGTCTTGGATTTTTGAAAAAAAAACCTTTTTTAAGGAATATCAAAGTCATGGATTTTTTAAAATCTATTTTTTAAGGATTACCAAATTCGGGGATTTTTAAGGATTACCAAAATCGTGGATTCTTTAAAATTTATTTTTTAAGGATTACAAAATTCGGGTATTTTTTAAAAATTATTTTTTAAGGATTACCAAAGTCGGGGATCTTTTAAATATTATTTTTTAAGGATTACCAAAGTCGTGGATGTTTTAAAAATTATTTTTTAAGGATTACCAAAGTCTAAGGCTTTTTTAAATAATTGTTGAAAAAATGTCAAAGTCGTGGATTTTTTTATAAAATTATTTTTGAATAAATCTCCATGTCGTAGATTTTTAAAATAATTTTGATTTTTTATAAAAATTTTTGAATAAATGCCAAAGTGGTGGATTTTTTACAAATAATTTTTAAATGAATGTCAAGGTCGTGGATTCTCTTGAAATAATTTTTGAAATATTGTTAATGTCGTGGATTTTTTAAAAATAGTTTTTGAATGAATTTCAAAGTGGTGGATTTTTTAAAATTATTCTTGAAAAGTCTGGGATTTTTTTAAAATATTTTCAGAGTAAATGTCAAAGTCATAGATTTTTAATATAATTTTTGAATAAATGTCAAAGTCCTGGATTTTTTAAAAATAATTGTTGAATAAAGTCAAAATCGTGGATTTATAAAGAATAATTTTTAAATAAATGTTAAAGTTTTGAATTTTTATAAGCAATTTTTGAATAAAAGGCAAAGTGGTGGATTTTTTAAAAATAATTTTTGAATAAATGTCAATGTCGGGGATTTTTTAAAAATAATTTTTGAATAAATGTCAATGTCGGGGATTTTTTAAAAATAATTTTTGAATAAATGTCAATGTCGGGGATTTTTTAAAAATAAGTTTTCAAGGATTACCGAAGTTGGATTTTTTAAATTATTATTTTTTAAGGATTACCAAAGTCGTGGATTTTTAAAAAATTATTTTTTAAGGATTACCAAAGTCGTGGATTTTTTAAAAATTACTTTTTAAAGAGCATCAATGACATGGATTTTTTAAAAATTATATTTTAAGGATTACCAAGTCGTGGATTTTTTAAAAATTATTTTTTTAGGATTGCCAAAGTCGTGTATTTTTTAAAAATAATTTTTGAATGAATGTCAATGTCGTGGATTTTTAAAAATAATTTTTGAATGAATGTCAATGTCGTGGATATTTACCAAATAATTTTTGAATGAATGTCAATGTCGTGGATATTTACCAAATAATTTTTGAATGAATGTCAGTGTCGTGGATTTTTTAAAAATAATTTTTGAATGAATGTCCGTGTCGTGGATTTTTTAAAAATAATTTTTAAATGAATCTCAAGGTGGTGGATTTAAAAAAAAAAAAAAACTTTTTGAAAGAATGTCAATGTCGTGGATATAAAAAAATGAGAGAATGTCAATGTCGCGGATTTATAAAAAATAATTTTTGAATGAATGTAAAAGTCGTGGATTTGTATGCCCTCCACCATAATATGGAGGGTATAATTAAATTTGTCATTTCGTTAGTAACACATCGAAATATTCATCGGAGACCCTATAAAGTATATATACTCATGATCAGGGTAAAATTCTAAGTCGATATAACCATGTCCGTCGGTCTGTTGAAATCAAAATACAGCTCCCAAATTTCCGATTTTCTGTATTTTGAAGGGTTTGGCCTCAATATTCTTTCCAAATGGCTAAAATTTAGTATTTCGGTATTTTTCGGAATTTCGGTATTTTGAATGTTATGACCACAATAATCCATCGAAGTGGCTGAAATTTGGTATTTAGTGTTCGTTTAGGGTATTCAACTTTTCCCTTTAATTTTGCCGGTATAGGTCCACACCTTGAACGGTACCTCCCGATTTTCGGTATTTTGAAGAATGTCGCGTCAATATTCCACCGAATTGGATGAATTTTGTTGTTTAGTCTTTATTGGGGTATAAAACTTTCCCTATGAAATTTGTCGGTATCGGTCCACGCCTTAATATAGCCCCCATAGAACGGTACCTCCCGATTTTCGTAATTCTAAAGTTTGTGACGTCAATATCCCACCGAAATGACTGAATTTGGTTATTTAGTCTTCCAGTATTCCTAAAAAGAATTATTAGTATAGGTTCACGTACTTCTTTACCCCGGCCGCACTTATCGCCGTTCTTACTTGTTTAAAAATAATTTTTGCATAAATGTAAAACTCTTGGATTTTTTAAAAATTATTTTCAGAGTAAATGTCAAAGTCGTGTTTTTTAAAAAAAAAATATTTTCTGAGTAAATGTCAACGTCTTGGATTTTTTAAAAAATATTTTCTGAGTAAATGACAACGTCTTGGATTTTTAATAAAATATTTTCTGAGTAAATGTCAACGTCTTGGATTTTTAATAAAATATTTTCTGAGTAAATGTCAAAGTCATAGGTTTTTTAAAAATTAATTTTTAGTAGTGACTATGTATCAGATTGAGATTTTTAATCGAAAATCATCATATCTTCCACTGTTTGTATAGCCATCTCCCTCATAAGTGTACTTAGTGGACAAGCAGGACGATTACTAAGCCCCCTTCACATCTGTGTTACTAGCAGTCGTCATCGTCATTCTCAGAGTCATCATAGTCATCCCTATGACCCATTCCATGCTACGACTAACAGACGCCGTGTATGATGTTTGCTTCATTTGTCGCATTTGTAAACGAGAAGAGAATGTGTTCTCTGTTCTCTGCATCTTGAGGAAGGATTATTTCATTTGAGTGGCCACCACCATTTGCCGTTTGTGTATTTTTGAGATCACTGTGAAGAAGTCTTCGTTTGTTTTGTGTTTTTGTGCCTGAGAGTTATTTTTGTAACTTGTTGGAATTTTTAAATTTTTCTTCATGTTTTCGCATGTTGTTTTTGATTTTTAAAGTTTTGTACAAAAGTCGCCACAAACAAATAAATGTTCGCCGAAAAGAAGAACTTCAACCACAACAGCAATGACAAAATCGTACACAGGAAAACATGAAAATTGTTTATGTTTTTCATATTTTAAATTCATGAGTAATGGCATAAATAATGAATGATATCTTCGTACATCGTTGGCAAATTGTGGATTATTCCAAGGCTTTTTCGATAATCATAATCATTTTCGAAGGTAGTCATCATTTCGAAAGGTGGTTTTTTACATTCAAATTGAAGGTTGGTTTTGCACGATTTCAATATCGAAAGAAGATTTGTCAAGGATTAAAAAAACACGTCGAAAGATGAAAAATTTCCAGAATATGGCATATATTTCAAGCTAAAAAGTTAATTTGTGTACATAAACTGTGGTTAAAGTAATTGTCAAGACGTTCCCTAACCCCAACAAAAAATCCTGTCATAATTAATAGAGAAGATGTGACAATTCTGGTTATTTTACGCGAATATATATCATCTAAATTGGTTTTATTCTTTTCTATAGGAGTATCCAGCATGATTAATGTACTCTTTCATGCGCCCAAATCAATTGTTGAAGCAGTTTTCCACTCAAATTTATATACCTTCCTGGCGATTGCTGATATTTTTGGGGCTTATACGAATGGTTCCATGATTCCACTCCCGGATCCACTGCTACAAATAGAAGAAAATATGGTTTTTATATGGGTTTTTCATCAGAACAACGGTGAAAAACATGCATCCTCATATGTCAAGGATTGGTTTCAGGACAATACAATGAAGTTACTTGACTCGCCTAGGCCGTAATCGGACATAATTGCAATAGTAAACCTTTGCGGGCACTTAAAACAGTGTATTGGTACACAATCGTTCCAAAATTAACACCAAATTTGGAACTTTACACAAAAATATGGCATTAAATAACTTTTGAAAATGAGAAGTTTGCTGTATGCCAAAAAGAATACAAAAAGTAGTTCAAAATAAAAGTGGAAGCACCAAATATTAATAATAAAAATTACAATCTATCCCAAAACAATTGAATATACCAATATTAACTAATGATTTCCAAATGTACTTCTTATTACTTAAATTTAGTTTAAGTTCGAAGTTTAGTTTAGTTAGTTATACCCTCAGCCTAAGGAGGGTATATACACTTTGATACGATGAAAATGTGCCTCATCGAAGTAATGGTTTTAGACCCCAAGTATGTTTGGACAAAATGTGTTTCAGACAATTTGGAGTCGATCTAGCCATGTCCGTCCGTCTGTCTGTCTGTCCTGCTGGCTGGAGCGCACGATAACTCTCGAACGGATGAACCGATTCGGTTCAAATTTTGGCTTTAGTAATATTTTGCCCAAACTTAGTTTAAGTTCGAAGATGAGCTACATCGGTCCACTCCTTTCGGTACCTCCCCCACAAAAGTTCGAAAATGTTCGGAAAGTTTGTGCGCACGATAACTCTTGAAGGGAGTTACCGATTTGATCCATACTTTGTCTAGCGTAAACTTTCTACCAGACTAATATGAGGTTCCAATATGGTCTCAAGAGGTCCACTCCTTCGGGTACCTCCCACACAAAATTTCGGAAAAGTTCAGTTTAGGGCCATCTCTCGAATCGCTTTGATTTTTGTTGTAGCAACTTGTATTCACTGTCTTCCATACGACGGTACAAGTTTCATCAGGGGCAAGTCCATACTTCCTGAGAAAATAGCATGAAAGTTGCAAAAAAACCCCTATGACACCTAGTGAGGTGGTTTGAGCGCAAGATAGCTCTCGAACGGATCTGCCGATTCGGTCCAAAATATGGCCTTAGTAATATTTTGTTCAAACATAGTTTAAGTTTGAAGATAAGCAATATCGGTCCACTCCTTCAGGTACCTCCCCCATAAAAGTTCAAAAATGTTCGGAAAAATTGTTCGTACGGTAACTCTTGAAGGGAGTGGCCGAATTGGTCTATACTTTACACATCCTAATATATCTACCAGATATAGATCAGGTTCAAATATGGACTATGCTTGTCCACTCCATCCGGTACCTCCCACACAAAATTTCGGATAAGTTCACTTTAAGACCTGCTATCGAATCACTTTGATTTTTGTTGAAGCAACTTGCATTCGCTGCCTCAATTACGATATTAAAATTTTTTTTAGGGGCAAGTCCATACTTCTTGAGCAAACAACCCGAAGAGTGTAAAAACACCTATGACACCATATGTTGTGGCTGGAGATCCACTTCCATAACGGTCAATGTCGATCCATTCCTTTTAGTATCTCCTCAGCAAAACTTTTGATCTTTAATCGTAATCAACATTTTTGTCGGTTCAAAGGCCCAAATTTTTTAAAACCCCCTAAATACATACGTATTTTGGGAAAAAATTGTTTCAATATACACATGCTGAGGGTATACCTCTGTCGGCAAATACCGACTGATACTTTTTTACTTGTTTTAGTTTAGTTTAAGTTCGGTCCACACTTTTCGGAAAAGTTCAGTTTAGGACCAGCTCTCGAATCGCTTTGATTTTTGTTTTAACAGCTTGTATTTACTGCCCCCATACGACGGTACAGGTTCCATTGGGGGCAGGTCCATACTTCCTGAGTAAATAGCCTGAAAGGTGGGTAGTGGTTGGAACTGAAGATAACAGTCGAACGGTAAAAATTTGGCATTCGTAATATTTTGTTTAAACTTAGTTCATGTTCGAAGATGGACCATATCGGTCCACTCCTTGAGGTACCTCCCCCACACATGTTCAGAAATGTTCGGAAATATTGTGCGCACTATAACTCTTAAGGGGATTTGGGCCATAGTTTACACATCCTAATATATACCAGATATGGACCTGCTCTCAAATCGCTTTGATTTTTGTTGAAGCAACTTGCATTCGTTGCCTCTCTTACGACGGTAATAGATTTTTCAGAGGCAAGTCCATACTACTTGAGAAAATAGCCCGAAAGGTGTACAAAATACCTATGGCACCATGTATAGTGGCTGAAGAGCACGATAAATCTCGAACTGCTCAACCGATTTGGTCAAAAATCGGCCTTCGTCATATTTTGTCCAAACTCAGTTTCAGTTCGAAGATGGGCAATGCCGGTCCACAAATTCCGCTACTTCTGCGCAATATTAAAAAATGTGCCCCTTGAAGGGGCAACCATTTTGGTCCAAATTTTGGATCTCTTAATATTTTGTCCAAATTTAATTTAACTTCTAAAATAGCCCATATCGGTCCTCTCCTCATGGTACCTCCCCCACAAAAGTTCAACATTTGTATCGAAGTGGAGTTTAGGGTCCGTTCGAATATCCTTTGGAAATGTATACCGATGCTGTTGGTTGTGGTCTTGTTTAAAGCGATATTATATTTTTCGTGGACAAGTTCATGCTTCCTGGTCCAAAAGTTATACGATGACCCACTGTAGTGATTAGTGGGCACGATATCTATCGAAAAGGTATGACTCCCATTTCATTCCTTTAACTACATCCTCCGCAACACTTTTGAACTTTAATCGTACTCCACATTTTCGTCGGCAAGTTCAAATGTCCAAAAAGGGAAACAAAATTCTGAAAATACCCTAAATAGATTCGTACATTCTGTTAGTAGATGAACGTTTAAATTTACAAAGGCTGAGGGTATGTATATCTCTGTCGGCAAAGCCGACTGATACTTTCTTATTTGTTTAAGTGTCATATACGTTAAAAAACTTCATGTTCTGTTCCAGAACCTGCAAGAAGCTACTATTTTTTACTACGATAACATTATTTCCTTTATGTTATGAGAAAAAATAGTAAAAATTAGTTGTTTCTTTTAGTTCTGGAACAGACCATTCAATTTAACCTGAACTTTGTTTTGCAGTAAATACTTTACCTGAATTGAACGAAAAATGTGCATACTAATGTTTGTACTTATTATTTTGGCCATATGTGCATATTGTCGCCCGATTTGAGATATCTGGTGCACCAAACACGCAAATTCTGTCCAATTTTGATGAAATTTGGAAAATATCTTCTAATACGGACTTGAAATAAGTTTGTGAAATTATATTGAAATTGGTTCAGATTTGGATACACTTCCCATTATTATTTTCGCCCGTATTTTGTGTAACAAAATAAAACTACGAATATTTTTGCAATTATTTACACTTATTTGCTTCAAAAATAAGAAAATGAATAGTAGTTAAAAGATATAGCACTGATATTAGCCATACGTACCTTATTGGCAGAGTGGGGGGGTCATACGGGAGAACCAAGGGTCAGAAAATTTTAGAGTAATACAGATTTTTTTCACCTTTGAGTTGTCGATTTAAAAAAATCAGATATTAGCATGCAGTTGTACCGTTTATTAGTAAAAGTCAAGATTTTGGTTCTCGAAAATCATATGAAGGTAGGGATTAGAAACTTTTCAGATTTGTTAAAACTAATCTAAAGAAGTTATAGCGGTCGGTGTCATTAGAAATTCGGAATTCTATAAACATGATAAGTTTTTGAAATCTTTTCAGATGATAATTAAACGCAAACATTTTGTATAAAGATATTTCCGGTAAGAGCAATACGCGTATCATTCAAGGGAAGATCAGAAATGACTGTATCAATTGATAGTGCCAAATCAATCATTAAGCACTGAAATTTAAATATTCGTTCCCGAAAATTTTCATAATCTCGTCTCAACGAAAAAGTACCCTTTCAACAAGGTTCCGAACATATTTGCTACACACTTTCACTTTAGTGAAAGATTCCGCTTCTTTAACTTATGAGGAGGAGAATCTATTATATAAAACTCAAATGACGTTCGTACGTGAATCAAAAACTCAACCAATTTACAACCGATTTGTTTCGCGTTTTTCATAAAAAGTTCGTATTTATCCAAGGAAGGATCTGACGTATTTTATTTTTGAGATATCGCGAAAAATCCGTGAAAATCTGCAAAAATATATTTTGAAGAAAGATTGTCAGAGAATATTGCCTCAAAATGTTCGTACTCATCCAAGGAAGGATCTGATGTATTTTATTTTTGAGGTATCGCGAAAAATCCGTGAAAATTTGCAAAAATATATTTTGAAAAAAGATTATCAGAAAAAATTGTCTCAAAATTTCTTATTTATCCAAGGAAAGATCTGACGTAGGGTAAGTGCACCTAATGTCGACATGTACCAGTAGTCGGCACCTTTTGAATTTTAACTCAAATAACTGAAAATAACACAAAATAGGAAAATAATCTTAAAAATGCTTTAACAATGTTGTCAGCTAACTTTATATACAATTTCATTGAGCTAGAACCAATTTTTATATCGAAATTTAAGTTTTTGTCAGTGAAGGGTTTTCACCACAACCGAAAATGCATGTTTCTTAAGAAAAAAATTGTGGAGATGTGCTCTGTACCAGAACCTGCAAGAAGCTACTATTTTTTACTACGATAACATTTTTTCCTTTATGTTATCGAAAAAAATAGTATAAATTAGTAGATTCTTGCTGTACTGGAACAGACCATTTATAAGCTCTGTATTTATGTTAAAATGAAGAAATTTTCCACAACATTTTTGTTATATAGGTAGAGGACAGTTAAATAAACAGTTTAGAAAAATAAATTTTTAAAAATATTTATAATTGTGCAATTTTTGCTGGTGCCGACTTTAGGGACAAAAAAATATAAAATATGCCTGAAGTCGGCATGGCGATATAAACTTTAGTTTTTATCGATTACTTTTAGCTAAAAATTATAAAAAAATACTAAACAAATACTTTAATGGCTAATTAATAAAAAATTGTTTTAATTTGAAAGGAACTTTAGCGATTTTAAGCCATGATTTGAAGTACATACGTTGTGGGGTGCCGACAACTGGGTAATAGATGCCGACTATTGGTACGAACTAATTTATTTAAACAATATGTTTAAATTTCCTTATTTTTTGAAGTAAAATCAACAGAAATGTATACAATAAACTAGAAATGTATAAGTAACTAATGCTTAAGCTATTGTTCTTTCAAATATTTAAGAAAATATATAAAGTATGCATTTTTTCTTTATTTAAATATAACATGCCGACCACTGGATCATATCATGCCGACTATTGGGTAATGGTGCCGACTACTGGTGAAAAACAGTATTTCACTAAAATTGTAATTTTTGCATGTTGAACAGAAATAATCAAAAAAAAAAAAAATATTTATATAATCTAAAACTACACAAAATAACGAATCATAACAACTTAAATTCAATTTGATTGGACATTTAGACTCGGCATTACATACGGCTAAGGATACGAGAATCCTTAAAGTGCCGACTACTGGTGCACTTACCCTATATTATTTTTGAGATATCGCGAAAAATCCGCGAAAATTCGCAAAAATATATTTCGAAGAAAGATTGCCAGTGAATATGGTCTCAACCTGTTCGTATTTATCCATTGAAGGATCTGACGTATAAAATTTTTAGACATCGCGGAAATTTGCAAAAATATATTTTGAAGAAATATTTTCAGAGAATATTGCTGTATCGCCTGAAAGTAACATTGGATATATAAATTTTTGAAATTCTACGTTGAACTGGAGATACAGCATCGGGATCGGAGGTATCTCCAAAAAATGTAAAAATTTTATGCGGATATCTATTGAATGGTAATAGTTTAAGTCTCAAAAAATTGGATCTGTGGCGGAAAGTAATATATATGTTTGACCGATTTTATATATTTGACAAAACTAACACGCTACATATGTCCAATTTAATTGAAATTTTGAATGTGGTTTAAAAATATGTATGCCAATTATATTGAAATCAGTTCATATTTGGATATAGCTGCCATATACGTGGCGCTCAGCGCCAAAACGACCTATCCCTCATGACCAAAAAAATCAAACAGGCTAAAAAGATCTAAACAGAACCTATTGAAATATCTACTAAAAAACTCCATATTGCATTGAATAACACTAGGTTTAACTTCCTTCTAAAATAATGCAATATGGTATTTTTTAGAATGTATTTCAAAAGGTTCCCGTTTCATCTCTATAGGCAATTCAATTTTTGGGCATGTGGGTTAGACCGCACAATGTCCCGACCGTGGCCAACAGTGGTAAAAATCGTGTACTTCGGAATACAAATTTATTGATTAGAATATAAATATCTCATTTTTAAGAAAGCGCTCTTCGATGATGGCTATAGCGCGAAAATGAATGAACCGATCATCATATATTTTTGTGGGCTTATTAAGTACTTAACAACATTGCTTTAATACGAGAGACTTTTTACAAATGGTGAACAGCGAAAGTCAAAATTCGATTTTTTACAAAAAATGCACCGTTTTTTACCATTAATCGGTCAAAACATTTGTTAAAGGAAATGTCTCATATAAAAAGACAAGAGTTTGATGTATTCAATATGTTTTCAAAACATATAAAGACCAAACACTAAATTTCAGTCATTTCGCGTGGATATTGAGACCACAACATTCAAAATACCGAAAATGGGGAGGTACGGTTCTATGGGGCTATAGGAACACGAGGACCTATACCAACAGATTTCTGGTGGAAAGTCATACGCCCCCAACGAAGACTTAATACAAACTTTCAGCCAATTCGGTGTGCTAATCATGCAAAAGCGTCGAAAATACCGAAAATCGAGAGTTACTTTCCTATGAGGGCTATATGAAGGCGTGGACCTATGCACGATATCAAAACGTGGACCTACACCCACAATTCTTTTTGAAATGTTTTATACCTCTGCCGAAGACTAACCACCAAATTTAAGTAATTTCGGTTGGTCATTATGCCTAAAACTTTTAAAATCCCGAAAATCGAGAGGTACGGTTCAATAGGGACTATATCAAAACGTGGACCGACCATCCCAATTTTTTATCCTGTAGATTGTAAGTCAATAATAGGTATGTGTACCAAAATTGATGCACCTACGATAACTCCTTCTATTTTTGGCCACAGGTAATATGAACTCGCGATACAGTGGGCCGTTTTCGCGCTGAGCACCTCATATATTTTAGATCCAGTTCATGTATTTGATGCACTAAAAACGTAGCGTGTTTATCCAATTTCAATGAAATTTCAAATTATATTGAAATGGGTTCAGATTTCGATTTCATATATATTTTCCGTCAATTTGATGTATTTGATGCTTCAAACACGCTATGTATGTCCAATTTCAATGAAATTCTGAATGTGTGATGGATGCACCAAAAACGCTAAACATGTCCACAAAATTTCCCAATATATATTAAAATTGAGTCAGATTTAGTTGTTGCTCCCGAACATATTTTCGGCCGATTTTATGTATTTGATCTATCAAACAAGGTATGTATGTCCAATTAAGTTTGACAAATTATATTGAAGTTATTGTCAAGATTTGTAAAATATGTCCAAAATTATTGTGAAATCAGTTCAGATTTCAGTTTGTTCTTTTATTAAAAAAATATCAAATATAAAATATTGAATTTCAGATTCGTTATTTAAGTAGCGATTTTGATGTCAGTAAAAGTCATCATTATAGTTTGCGTGTACTTATAGTCAGAAAGAATTTAACCAAGACTACATTTACTAAATACCATATACTAAGTACCACATACCACATAAGAGCACAATTTGTAAACGTGACCTACGTAAGAGTACCTCTAGTCCGAAAGGATTTAAGAGGAGCGTTACCACCTGCACCATACAAAACTATCATGTTCAGCTCCATACATAGCACTGAACGGGTAGAAAACGCCGTCATCCTATATTTATGCATTGAAATATTTAAAAAATTGTACAATTTAAAGGGGATTTAATTATTGCCTTATTCGGGGTAGCGAAGCGCACCGGGTTAAGCTAGTATCTATATAAATAAAAATCAAATGTCGTTCGTTGGCAATGGCATCAGTTGAGAAAGGCCGGACCGGTTTGGATAATTATTTATTTCAAATGTTCGTCATAACCTAACTTAGGTTTTTATGGGAAGAAAATTTTACCGCACCCAGTTTTTAAATTTTAATTTCAAATTAAATTTTCAATTTAAAGTTTTTCTACAAAAACTATTGAACCTATTTTCCTAAAATAGTAAGGGAATGTACATGTCCATCAAATTTGCAGCAAAAGCTCAGTGTTTGTCGTTGTTATGTATATTTTATGAATTTCGGAGGAGGTGTGGGTGGGTACCTTCTCCACGACCAAAAATCATGAAAAATTCAAATGTTGTGTAGCGTTACGTAAAGCTATTTTAAGGGGTTATGACCACTTATAAGCATCAGAAAATCCATTTTCATGCATTTTTTATAAGAAATCTATTAAACCTTGATTTACCTTCTAATTAATTTTTTTTTTTTTTTGAAAAATATATACAGCACTGTTTTTACTAAAGCAGTTTGCGGTACCCACTGTTTAAAAAAGAATAAATCGATCAGCATATATTTTTCTGGGATCATTACGAACCTAAATGGGTGGCACCGTGGTGTAATGGTATGCACACCCGCCTTGCACGCAGAAGGTTGTGAAGTATTTCAGCCATGTAAAGCTTCTCCAAAAGTGGTGTCTTCAGACACGCCGTTCGGACTCGGCGATAAACAGTAGGTCCCATATCATTGAGCTAATATGAATCGGGGTGCACTCATTGGTATGAGAGAAGTCTCCCTTGTCCCTTCTGGGATGTTTGTGGAACAATTATTATATTACGAACCTAATAATCTTGTCCATTATCGAAACGGAATTAATTAAAATGAATTTTTAAAAATTTTGAACAGTTAAAATCATAACTTCGATTTTAACAAAAAAAAAATTGTTATTTTTTCGGACTCCGTCACCAGTTTTTTAAAGACTCTCTCGGTTAAGCACATGATTTATGTGTATAATAGTTCCACAAAAACATATAAAGACCGAAGCATCCGTTTTCGAGTTACAGTGGGTACCGCTTTCAAAAGTGCCACTTCGAGGAAAATACGTTTTTAGTTTCTATGCTACATACAAAACACAATAAATGTTTCCCTTCGAAAGCTAATATCTCGGTAAATTTTTGTCCGATGGACTCGAAATTTTGGTACATATTCTATTCTACATGTACTTTAAAATAAGCCAAAAAAAATTCATTTTTCATATTTTATATAAAATATTGGTACAAAGTATATAAATTCATTAGAAACAATTTTAAATATTTACAGAGTAGGATCACGGACCGCGTTCGGTAAAGTCGCCATGTAAAATGTACGCCCCGTTTTCAGTGTATTGGAGTTTTTAATCATACAGGCGCACATTATAGTTTATCGCAGAATTTTACAACCACAAAGAATTACCGTTGTCTTTGCTATAGCAAGATTTGTACTATTTCGATGATCTTAGCCTAACTTTTAAGAATATCGGCTGCCGTTGTCGTTGATATGTTTCCAAATGAAAACATTAAGAAAAATTTAACAGTTTTGGAGATATGGTGCGAAATCTATACAAATTATGGAATTTTTAGATATATTATAAAATTTGAGGTAATAAATGTAGTTTTTCCAGTTCAATATTTGTCCAAATATTTTATTCTGACCCTTATCTACAAATTTGCTTCAGAGGTCAGAAGAAGATTTGCATTGGTTTCAGAGATATAGCCTCGAGTTACTTTAAAAAGTCGATATTTAACAATTTCTAGGTGGGGCCATAAAATCCAAGCTGGATCTGACTCAACAAAACGCAACTAGGACTTTAGTACTTTGGGTCTATACTTTCAAAAAATCCTCACTTCAAATTGTGTGCACAAGATTACCTTAAAAATGTCGCACAGTGTTATTTACTGCCAGACAAACAGAGATACAGACGGACGGACGGTAGTATGTACTTCCATCTTGTCTGAAACGAATATCGTCCATACATATGTATGTGGAGTCTAAAATCATTATTTGATGAGACCTATTTGTATCGTTTCCTAGTTTATATAATCTCGTAACCTTAAAGTCTGAGGCTACAATTATACAATATACTTCGGTGATAAAAAGGAAAAAAATCAAATGATGCACAAAAATTAATTTGTCTTCATTATTTTCTCATCAACCCAGGTCAACGGTAAAACTGAACAGGAGCCTGAGGAATACCATGTTAAATTTGAAGGTTATTTTTCAAAAATTGAGCGAATTTTAGCAAAATCTGGGAAAGATATATATAGGGATTATATCCAAATCTGAACCGATTTTTGCTAAAATCGGTGAAACTACTCAGGAGCCTAAGAAAATATCACATATTAAATTTGAAGGCTATTCCATTAAAATTGATCGAGTTATAGCAAAATCGGGGAGAGATATATATAGGGGCTATATCTAAATCTGAACCGATTGTTGTAAAAATCGGTGTAACTACTCAGGGGCCTAAGAAAATAACACATACTAAATTTGAAGGCTATTCGATCAAAATTGAACGAGTTGTAGCAAAATCGGGGAAAGATATAAATGGGGGCTATATCCAAATCTGAACCGATATGGACCATAGTTTATATCTTTTCATTCCTGTTCCCTCATAAGTACTTGTGCAAAAATTGATCAACCTATGTCAACGCCTTCTATTTTTGTCCAAATTTGTATGGAAGAGGCAACACTGTGCGCCGTTCTTACTTGTTAACTTTTATAATTAGATCGCTTTAGGATAAAGACAGGGGACATGGACGATAATAAATCCTAAACAGCATCAATAAAACAAAAATTTCGACAGTCTGTAAGAGATAAAATCTGTTGGTAAATTTAAAATGCTCCTTGGTTTGACAATGGTCCGAAGAAGTGAGGTAGAAAATACCTATTTGTGAATTACGAAGGGTCAGCAAAGAAAAAGAATGTCAGAGAAAATTATCATCACAAACCACTCAACGACATGTTTCGAAGTTGTTGACGTTGCTCATCAATCTGGCTATGCCTCTATCCTAAATTTTATTGGTAAATTGCAATTAGGTATTCCATACAACGGATTTTTTAAGACAGATGACATTATATAATATATGTATATAAATATAATTATTCCACAAACATCCCATACGGGACAAGGGAGACTTCTCTCATATCAATGAGTGAGCTCGATTTATATTAGCTCAATGATATGGCACCTGCAGTTTATCGCCGAGTCCGATAGATGACATTGCCAACCCTAAAATCTTTTTCATTTACAACTTCTTTATATTTGATCTCAAATCATCAAATTCAATGCCTGTCTGCGAAAAGAAATTCACCGGGTCCACAAGTAATTAACATGGGAAACTGTAAGCGAAATACACACATTTTTACTCATGTGATTTCAATAAATTTAAAGAAGTGTTAAACGGTTGGAAATTGGGAAAGAGGACACTCTCAGACATATTTTGGGAAATAGGAAACTTTGTTTCATGTTGTTCCTTAAAAGTCCACTGGAATTTAAATTTGGAATTTCACATTAGAAATTGTTTACTTAAAAAATTGGGGTTTTGGCCAGGAAAACCGATTTCTGAACCATTGTGCGGAGCTTACTTCATTGTTTTTGCAATTGCTTCTTTGGGTCACTCGTAGTGTATGAGAGCAGAAAGAAATGATAAACATCATGCGGGCATTTACACTCTACGGATAAAGAGATTATTTTATAAAAGAAGTTACTCCTTTAAATGACTCATTTACTAAATAATTCTAGTTAGAAGTTGTATGTTCTCAGGTAAATTCCTTTTATAATCATGTTCATTTGTAAGTATAAACTTCAGTGACTTTTCGAACAATTAATATTTTCTGACAATCCATTTTTTTTTTTTGCAAATTTTGCTTCCTTATACGATCAACATCAACATGTTTCTAGTTTATTTGGTCTCTCAGAAGGTTCAATTTTGTATTGATAAAGGTTATAAGGAGTTCAGTATAATTCTGTTGTTGGATGTTTCGATGTGGAGGCTAAATTTTACTTTGGCGAATTTTGACAAAAATAACAAATTGAAATATTGTTATTATGATATATTGAAATATTAGTATAGGTCGAAATCTATTCTGGCTTCTGAAAATTAAAATATTTAATTGTTTATTTTAAAATGTTGAAATAATTAGCAAAATTCATAGTACATGTCAATCACGTGTATTGCTTGTTGTTTATAATAATTAAAAATCATGTAAATGAATTACTACTCACTTTCATCGGCCTACAAAATTTTTACAACGTAGCCATACAATGTCTACGGCGACGTACATACATATACGTACGTACGTCGGCGACATTTATTATTTGTAAAACTTGTAACAGTCTGTTTGAATAATTTTTATTTTTTTTTTTTGCATTTTTCACTACGGTTTGGAATGCTTGAGTGGTATTGAAACGGGCTGAGCTCGCCGGATTGGGGGAGGTTCTTTCCAAACCAGTAATGTTAAACTGTTCAAAGAGAAAAAAAAAATTAACCACTTCAAGACTTGTTACTAGTACCTGACTTATTATAATTTTTGAATCACAGACTGTAAGAGTATGCGAGTGATGTTTTCGCTGGGACACCTTTTTAAATTGTTCCCACCCGCTATAAAACATAAGTAACTAGTGTCCATGATATTCTGTTAGCTACTTCCCTAATCATTGATGAGACCAACTAAACCGCCATGTTATCACTATCAACAATTCCCATAAAAAGGTCTAATTAGTTCATTTTGAATACAATATACAATTCATTTATTAATAGGAAATTCATTAAATCGTTTGTTTAAATCGATTACACTTTTAGTGTCTTATAAATAATTTTTTTTTATAAAAAAAAATATCTCAAATAATGATTAATTTAAAGATAATAGTCAAAGTCTATCATAAATTATATAATCTGCATGTTATACGACTACTTACACGAAGTGGTATGAAATTAGGTTAGGATGATGATTTAGGTTTTGATGAATTATTTGTAGGTTATGTTACCTTGGTTTACTGCCGATGGATCGAGCTCAATACATGCGGTGTTGTATAATTCTGCAAATATAAAAAAACAATTAACACCTATCCAAACCCTAACCTCTTTTCTCAATTTTGATGCAAATTCTTACATTGATTATACCTTTTATTCACGGGGTAAACCGTGCAATAAAAAGAATTTACTCTAATAAACTCTAACATGCAAGTTATATAGAAATTATTTACAAATAATTACATTTTTAAACATTTTAAGATTAATTAATTAATGAAACATTCACGCAAGTGAAAATCACATTGTTTAAAGCAAAATTGTATGATCCGTTCTTATGTTTTAATTATCAAGACAAAATAAATTTAGCGAAGGCTAAGTTAATTATTGGCAAAAATAGAATCACATAAAAAAATTACAAAATTCCCAATAATACTTATTAAAAGTTGTTTTTTTTTTTATATAAATTATTTCTGGCTTTGTTTAGCCGACGGCAAATCATCAAAATCATCGAAAAGCTATCATTATTTAGAAACTGTACATATCAGGAACAGCAGAGCTCATTAGAAATCACCATTAACACCATTAATATGTCTCACTCCCTCTTATGGGTATCCATTGGCAAATTGCTGATGGGCGTTGGTTATGAAGATTCGCTATGTAAGCGAGACGGTATGGAGAACCTGGATGCTTCCACGTTGGATGATGCACTTGTCCAAAAAAAAGTAAACTTTTATACTATCGCTGAATTATTTGGCATTAATTAAGCCATAGAAAATACCAGTTTTTTTATAAAAATTCCTTTATAATTTTCACGGTACTTTTAAATTATTTAATGTTCGTTGCAAAAACAGTATTTTGGTTACTTAAATCGTTTATCAAGGCTTATGATTTAATTTCAAAGTTCTTTCAAAGTATATTTTATTTTTTCGTTGCTTATTATACTGTTCCACTAGAAAAATGTTTTAACTTGAGTGGTCAACGATCAGAATAGAAGAGATCGAAACAGAATTATTAAATTCCTCATTACCCTAGCAACATAGCAGGTTTTCTTGTCTTTCTTTTTATTAAATTTTGTAGCTTTGTCTTGTCGTGGTTAAACGATTTCTACCATTACATATTGTTTTTGGCGACTACATTTGCATACTAAAAAAAAATTGTCCACGGCTTGTAAAATAGAGCCACATGAAATGCCATACATTGTACTCGATAGTATAACAGTTGGCTCTTGTAATATTACAATCAAATATAACACTTAGATTCCTCCATGCATAGCTGAATGAAGAGAATATATTGGTTTGTTTTGAGAGTGATGAATGCACAACAATAGTATTTCTGGGTATGGAATATTCCATTAGTATGACAATGCAGATCTGTCCTACCTCTTTATGAATTTACTTAATCTGCTACAAACCTTCTTTGCAGTCTGAGTAGGAAGAAGACGAAAATAAGGAAAACAGATTAATGCTAAAATTTTACGTGGGACACGGCCACACCCTGAGATTAAGTTAGCTGGGCAACTATTTAAAATGGCTTCAGATCTTTAGCGTGATAAAGGCCAATGTATTTCCCACTTAACGTCTCAAGTTCGTAACAAGATGAGCCAACCTTTTTCCTAATTCGACACTTAGAGTACGGTGGTAATAATTTAGCATTAACTCCCTTTTTAAAATCTGATTGTTGGAACATTTTACGAAACACTTCTTGTCCAACTTTGTACTGTATATTTTTGCTTCGAGTGTTATAGCTTTTTGTTGCTTTCTCGTGAGCAATAACGAGATTCTCTTTGATTTTTTCGTGTACTAATTGAAGTTTTACATCGTTTGAAGTATAGTTGAATTGTCCCTCAGTCATACACCCTAATTTGTCCATTACAGCATAAGAGGATCCATGTAGCACCATATTGTATCCAAATGCACCGAAGTATGGTGAGCACTTTATTGCTTCATGAAAGTCACTTCGGAGTATACTGGCTATTTTAGATACATGCAAATCCCACTTGTCTTGTTTATCTTTTAATAAAATCCTCAATTTTATAATAAATTCTCTGTTGCTTCGCTCTGAGGCATTGGCTTGTGGGCTATACAAGGCCGTTTTAATATGTTTGACTCCATATGATTTCAAGAATTCGGACATTTGTGCTGAAACGAATTGGCATCCATTATCGGAATGTATAAACTGGGGTACCCCGAATTGGTGAAATACATTCTCCTCTAAGTATTTTATGATAGCAGCACTATTCGCTTTTTTCAAAGGTTTCAAAAATATATATTTTGTAAAATGATCGATGGCTACAAATACCATCGAATTTCCCAATTTGGTCCTAGGGTAAGGTCCTAACAAATCCATATAGATTCGTTGAAAAGGACGTTCGGTTAGGATTTGCTTACCCATAGGAGGTCTCAATATTTGGTTAGTGGGTTTAACAGATTTACAAATTTCACAGTTTGAAATAAAATTTTTAATATCTTTTGCCATATTTGGCCAGAAATATTTCTCCCTAATTCTGTGCAAATTTTTACTAAATCCTCCATGACAGGATGCAACATTATGGACTCGTTCAATCAAATCGGCTCTTAGTTCCAAAGGAAGCCACAATTTCCACAATAAATCTTCGTCCTCGAATACACCTTTTCTAAACTTAACTCGTTGATAAATATAACCTTCGGAAACAATCGTGTCTGGAAAATTTTCGGGTTCGGATTCGAAAACTGATATAAGCTTCAAATATTCTGTTGATTTGAAATATTCCGACGCCAGATCTATTTCTATAGGTACTGATTCATCAGGTATACCAACTTCGTCTACATCTAACCTAGATAAGGCATCCGGAACAATATTAGTGGATCCTTTTCGAAACTCTATCTCAAAATCAAAGCTTTGTAACAGCAAACTCCATCTACCAAGTCGACCTGAGAGATCTTTCTGCGACATAAGCCAGCGCAAACTATGATGGTCAGTAACAATCTTGAATGGCAGTCCTTCAACATACGGTCGGAATCGTTTTAAGCATACTATCGCGGCCAAACATTCTAACTCCGTGACAGTATAATTTTTTTGACACTTGTTCAATTTTTGGGAAACATACGCAATCGGATGTTCCTTATCGTCATCACCATGTTGTGTTAAGACTCCTCCTACAGCTACTCTAGAAGCATCGCATTGTATCGTGAACATTTTGTCAAAATTGGGTTGAACTAGTACAGGGGCTGTCGTTAAAGCATATTTTAATTTTTCAAAGGAAAGTTTTGCTTCGTCAGTCAATGCGAATTGCTTAGTCTTTTTCAGACAATCGGTCAGTGGGGCAGCTAAATCAGCATAGTTGGCTATAAATTGCCTGTACCAACCAGTCATACCAATATATCGTCTGATCTGACGTGGAGATTTTGGTATTGGAAATTTGGCAACAGCCTCAACTTTACTTGGATCTGTACGCAAACAACCCTGACCAACAATATACCCTAAGTATTTGATTTCTTTCTGACAAAAACGACTTTTCTCGACGTTGATAGTTAAATTGGCATTAGACAAGCATTTTGCGACCTCTTCCAACATCTCAAGGTGACTTTTGAAATCCGATGTGCACACCAACAAATCATCTAAATAGATGAACACGTTTTCTCTGAGTCGACTGGGGATAACTTTATCCATCAGTCTACTCATTCTTTGAGCCGCGTTGCAGAGTCCGAACGGCATTACTGTAAAATGATACAATGGCCGTCCAGGCACTGCAAAGGCTGTTTTCTCTTTGGATACATCATCTAAAGGTATTTGCCAATATGCATCTTTTAGGTCAATACCTGATATAAAATGAGTATCCTGTAATCGGCTCAGAAGTCCATTGATATGTGGGAGAGGGTACGCATCTTTTTTTGTTAGGGAATTTAGTTTCCTAGAGTCGAGACAAAGTCTTATTTTTCCAGGTTTTCTGACCAAAACTATCGGGCTACAATACGGACTATTGCTCTCTTCTATTACTCCTAATGACAACATTCGGTCCAACTCTTTATATGCCTCTTCTTGTCGAGGTGGTGAAAGAGGATAATGTTTAATTTTAAAAGGTTCTGAATCTGCCGTATCAATGTTATGAATTTCCATCGAAGTTCGACCAAGACCGAGTTTTTGAAAAGATGGAAACAGTTCAACGACACGTTTCAAATCATATAATTGGAAATCGGTTAAAGTATGCATGTTTTCAGTAGAAGTCATAAAAGCTTCGCTATCTAAAGATACTTCGGACACAAAAATCTCTGGAGCTATATTAAAACGTTTCCAAAAATTAACACCCAGGTAAACTGGTTGTCGCAAAGAAGGAGATAAGTAAAATACGATATTTTTAGTGGTGTTTTTGAAAGTAACAGGAATTTCTACAAAACCAATAACCCGTTGTGAACCTCCATCTGCTGTCTTCAGGGAGCTAAATATTGGTGTAAACTCAAGTTTTAAGTTTTCTAAGAGGTCTTGACATCCTTTACCCAAAACACTTATTGATGCCCCTGAATCCAACAATCCGAAAAGCTCTACTTCACCCAAATTAATCTTGGCATACGGCCTTGAGTCTTGGTTCTCATTTATGCAAGTGGATGCTACTAATTTATTAAAAGCTTTTCGTTTCTGAAATCGTTCACGACATTTTATTATTTTTTTAGACAGTGGTTTTTTATTAAAAATCCGATTTCTTATTTCTTCGTACCTTAGCTTTCTCTCATGCAACGATAATTGAGAATCTATTTGATTAGCTGTATGTTTACAGTCTTGCGAATTGTTTGTTTTTGTGTCAGTGTGACAATTTGTTGCTGATGTTGTTGCCTTTAAGTCTATATCGATAGAGGGATACAGAGTTGGGAACGAGGTACCCTCATTTACTCGTTCACTTTTCTGTTTTCCTGATGTCTCTTTGGACACAGCGGAGTCGTTACATTTTTCTCTCCACATCTATAACAAAAGAGAGTTCTTACATTGGATGGACATTCATAATAAGAATGACCCATCTGGTCGCAATTCCAGCATTTAAATCGAGAGGTATCCATCTCTTTTTTTCCAAAACTGGAATTTTTATGAAACTTAAATGCTTCTACGTCACAATCATTATCATCACCAGTTTCAGATTCAGTGGAGTTTTCTATTTCAGATACAAATTTGCGATTTTTATGCTGATGTTGCCGTTTTACATATCTCTCTGCTTTCCTCCCTGCATCTCTCAAACTATCCAGATCAAGTGAGTCATCCATAAATAATAAAGCCCCTATTGACTCTTTCACATTATTTTTAATCAAATCTATCATTTTCATATCACTCATAGGTTGAGATAAACGAGAATTCATGGTAATTACCTCGGTAAAGAAATCGTCAAATGACTCTTTTGGTAATTGTCTTCTCTCTATGATTTTAACAATTTTATCGCATTCATTTTCTGCTCTACCGAATTGTTTCCTCATGGCTCTCTTTAAATCATGCAATGAGGTATTTGGAACTTGCCTCAAATAGGCCCAAAACCATGTTTCAGCCTTTCCTTTTAGTAAAATGTGAAAACTGCCTATTAGAGTTTCGTCCGAACATTTGCTACGTTTGGCTAAGGTATCTACCTTGAATAGAAAGTCTGACACATCTTCAGTTCCATCATATGAAATGTTCCATTTATCAACTTTGATAGAAATATTTGGTGAAGGTGCACCTGAACGAGAAGTGTTTAAACTTTCGTTTAATGAAGGATCATTATTAGACATAGTTTCTCTACTTTGAAGGTTTATATTTTCATTACCTGCAGACTGATTCCTATTTGCGTTTAAACTTTCGGTTAAAAGTTGTCGTAAAGCAGTAAACTCAGTCACGAAAACAGTTTCCAAACGAGCAGTTAAGTCTGCTACCCCGTTTGTGGAAGGTGCATTAATCGATTGCTGGGAAGTCCCCGGTAGATTATTTTGTTCCGACATATCCGAATAATTTATACGATTTTGCTGATATAATATAGCTCTAGATCTAGTCCAAATAGGACTTATATTAAAACGAGGTCTATTAGTAGCCTGAACTACTGAATCTTCGTCAAAAGTATATTCTAATGCAGTATTTCTACTATGTGGATCTTCGCTATCTGACAAACTAACTACTTTTCTTTTCCTTGGCATTACTCAAACTGAGTCTGAAAATTTAAATGCGAGCTTTACTCGTATCAATCTATAAATTTTCATGTATATGGAATTGTTTATAGTGAATTAAAACAAAAACGGATAGTATGGTCTAAATTACAATCTGTGTTCCAAAAATCCCCTCATTTGTAAATTTTATATGCAATTCATGTCGCTATAATACTCCAGATTTCCAATCCAGTATATATATGACTTACATAAATTGCAAATAAAAACTATTGCAACTAATGGTTTAAGGCTATGCAAAAAAAAATGTCACGTAAGAATTGCTATAAAGAAATCAACAGTTTTAAATATGATGTTCTAGACTCATTCTATACATAGACACTTAGGTATATGTGCAAAAGAAATAGACCTACAACAACAATATGTTCTTATTCATAAAAAAAAACATATGACCTGAAGTAAGTAACAATGAAAGATATAAAAACGAACGCACTGCGTTAAATCCAATACTAATAATCACGAGGATTCGTTTTTATGAATAAATAAAATACGACATTAACAAATTATTAAAACTTGCCAATCTCGTTGGGCGCCATTCTCTTTTTGTAACAGTCTGTTTGAATAATTTTTATTTTTTTTTTTTGCATTTTTCACTACGGTTTGGAATGCTTGAGTGGTATTGAAACGGGCTGAGCTCGCCGGATTGGGGGAGGTTCTTTCCAAACCAGTAATGTTAAACTGTTCAAAGAGAAAAAAAAATTAACCACTTCAAGACTTGTTACTAGTACCTGACTTATTATAATTTTTGAATCACAGACTGTAAGAGTATGCGAGTGATGTTTTCGCTGGGACACCTTTTTAAATTGTTCCCACCCGCTATAAAACATAAGTAACTAGTGTCCATGATATTCTGTTAGCTACTTCCCTAATCATTGATGAGACCAACTAAACCGCCATGTTATCACTATCAACAATTCCCATAAAAAGGTCTAATTAGTTCATTTTGAATACAATATACAATTCATTTATTAATAGGAAATTCATTAAATCGTTTGTTTAAATCGATTACACTTTTAGTGTCTTATAAATAATTTTTTTTTATAAAAAAAAATATCTCAAATAATGATTAATTTAAAGATAATAGTCAAAGTCTATCATAAATTATATAATCTGCATGTTATACGACTACTTACACGAAGTGGTATGAAATTAGGTTAGGATGATGATTTAGGTTTTGATGAATTATTTGTAGGTTATGTTACCTTGGTTTACTGCCGATGGATCGAGCTCAATACATGCGGTGTTGTATAATTCTGCAAATATAAAAAAACAATTAACACCTATCCAAACCCTAACCTCTTTTCTCAATTTTGATGCAAATTCTTACATTGATTATACCTTTTATTCACGGGGTAAACCGTGCAATAAAAAGAATTTACTCTAATAAACTCTAACATGCAAGTTATATAGAAATTATTTACAAATAATTACATTTTTAAACATTTTAAGATTAATTAATTAATGAAACATTCACGCAAGTGAAAATCACATTGTTTAAAGCAAAATTGTATGATCCGTTCTTATGTTTTAATTATCAAGATAAAATAAATTTAGCGAAGGCTAAGTTAATTATTGGCAAAAATAGAATCACATAAAAAAATTACAAAATTCCCAATAATACTTATTAAAAGTTGTTTTTTTTTTATATAAATTATTTCTGGCTTTGTTTAGCCGACGGCAAATCATCAAAATCATCGAAAAGCTATCATTATTTAGAAACTGTACATATCAGGAACAGCAGAGCTCATTAGAAATCACCATTAACACCATTAATATGTCTCACTCCCTCTTATGGGTATCCATTGGCAAATTGCTGATGGGCGTTGGTTATGAAGATTCGCTATGTAAGCGAGACGGTATGGAGAACCTGGATGCTTCCACGTTGGATGATGCACTTGTCCAAAAAAAAGTAAACTTTTATACTATCGCTGAATTATTTGGCATTAATTAAGCCATAGAAAATACCAGTTTTTTTATAAAAATTCCTTTATAATTTTCACGGTACTTTTAAATTATTTAATGTTCGTTGCAAAAACAGTATTTTGGTTACTTAAATCGTTTATCAAGGCTTATGATTTAATTTCAAAGTTCTTTCAAAGTATATTTTATTTTTTCGTTGCTTATTATACTGTTCCACTAGAAAAATGTTTTAACTTGAGTGGTCAACGATCAGAATAGAAGAGATCGAAACAGAATTATTAAATTCCTCATTACCCTAGCAACATAGCAGGTTTTCTTGTCTTTCTTTTTATTAAATTTTGTAGCTTTGTCTTGTCGTGGTTAAACGATTTCTACCATTACATATTGTTTTTGGCGACTACATTTGCATACTAAAAAAAAATTGTCCACGGCTTGTAAAATAGAGCCACATGAAATGCCATACATTGTACTCGATAGTATAACAGTTGGCTCTTGTAATATTACAATCAAATATAACACTTAGATTCCTCCATGCATAGCTGAATGAAGAGAATATATTGGTTTGTTTTGAGAGTGATGAATGCACAACAATAGTATTTCTGGGTATGGAATATTCCATTAGTATGACAATGCAGATCTGTCCTACCTCTTTATGAATTTACTTAATCTGCTACAAACTGTTATTGAAAACACAACGACAAGAAATATGTAATAAATTATTGTTTGATTGAATTTTATGATAAAACTGAGAGATATACACAAAGAAACATGTCGCTTTAGCTGTAATTTATTTTGTTAACATGTAAATCCCAACTTGCTTATGTAACTGTCATAATCATATACAGGCCATCATAATTTAACAACGCTCTTCTCTTAAGCGTACAAAGGTAGCAGCGGCAGGCAACACGTGAGTAATGTTGACACTAAATTAAGCCGATATGTTTTGGATTTTATTTTAATGTGCCACAAAGTATAATTTTTTTATTTTTTTAGGTAAAATTGTTATCGTTTGCATACATAATTTATGATAGCTATGCCGTAGTTTACCGAAAAAACCGAAAATGTTATTAAAATTTTAAATGGTATATATCGATATGTGTACCCTACGCGCGCACACACAAGCGGGTCATTATCGTCGACTTCAAAATTTACTTTTCTTCTGAATTAAATATGTATTTGTAGGAATAAGCCTAGGGAATTATTATTGAATGATCGTTTAAAGATTTAACTGTTTGGCACAGTGGTTTAAATAATTCTTTGCTTTTTTTTAGATAACTTCTCAAATGTGAAACGCTTCCTGCAAAGAACATTCAACAACCTTCCCCATCGTATTAAACAAAAAATTGGAGATAAACGTTTAGTAAAAGAATTCTGGAAATATGTCAAAGTGCGAGGTACCACGTTTTATTTCTATTCCCTGAGAACTCAAAGTTCAACATGAGCCCAGTTTTGTTGTTATTTATTTATTTTTAATATTTCATACTGACTTTTTTATCACTTTACACCACAGTGGCTCACACAAGAAAGCCCATTTTTTATTATTAACGGCTTTATTACAAACATGTCTGTTTCGAATTCACTCTAATTAAAGGCCATACAATAACGTCCGTCCGACCTTCGGTGATTATTCATCGTGCATATGACAAGCCGCTTTCTTCGTCGATACTTGGTTTTGTTTTCTGTGCCATAACAATATCACATTGCCTCGATGAGGAGGAGGTGGAGGAGGCACACATTCATACGTATAGCCTGAAATCAAATCACAATGAAAAAAAAATAAAATTTATAATTCATCTCAGATATGTAGACAAAATTTTGTTTTTAATAATTTTATGATCAGTTTGTGGTCAGAAAACTAAATAAACGCAGCCAACAATTTTCATTAAGATTATCTGTTGAAAATATGCCGGCAATTGTTGGTCATACGATTGAGGGTACGAGTACTATACAAACAAGCAAAGTACAACAGTTTGTTGTTTTGCTTGAAATTATTTTAATGATAATGACGATCATGATGACCAATAAAGATATTATTTATAGTGAATGAAACAATTTTATGCATGAAAAAATACACAACAATATTCGAAATTGGTTGATTAACAAATTGTTATGATTTCTGCTGCGAACACGGGCATGACTTTCTTAAGGTACTCTCATCAATTCGCAATACAAAGGGGTTTTTCCAAATTGCTTTATTTGCTTTTATGAATGAGGGAGTGCGTAGAAATTGAAATTACCTTTTATTTAAAGGTGTACCTAGATTTCGTTGTATATTTAATAGACTTCTTATAAAAGAAATTTAATTTAATTATAAACGAAAGTTCCAAGGCACTTCTTGGCATAATAAAACATAACAATTTCCGGGTTGTAACAAAAGACATTGAATTTTTAAACGGATACGCTTTAAAATTTGGAAGGCTGCTGCAATCCAAAAGTGCTTGTTGTAAGATATATCTCCTGTTACAATCCCTGATTGGTTATTTAGTCGTATATTAGGTTTGTCATTCCGTTTGAAACTCCTCGAAATAATCATTTTAGATCCCACAGAGAATATATATTCTTGATCAGTGTGCAATTCTACATCGATAGAGCCATATTCGTCCGTCAGTTACTTTAATTTTTTTGGCAGAAATTAAACAAGTCAAGAAAGCAGGCGGCAACGGTTCTTTTGTACAAAGATCTTTAGTACAATTTGACCACCAAATTGGCTGTAATTTAGCATGTTTCAAAGGCTCCAAAAAATTTCTTCCTAAAACGTTTTGTATAGCCCCATATTTATATTATTTTTAATTAATCTATATAAATAACAAGTAAAACAGTATCAGTCGGTTTTGCCGACAGAGATATAACCTCAGCCTATATGAATTGAAACTTTCATCATTCGATCTGACAATGTGTTTAAGGAATTTTCAGTATTTTGTGGCATTTTTGAGACATTTGAACTTGCAGACGAAAATTTGGATTAGGATTAAAGTTCAAAAGTGTTTCAGAGGAGGTACTTAAAGGAATGGACACCATAGTGGAAGTGGAACTAATTGTGGGAGTCATATCTTTTCGATAGATATCGCGCACACTGGTCATTTCAGTGGGTCATCGTATAACATTAGGACCAGTATGCCAGGAAGCATGGACTTATCCACGGAAAACATAATATCGCAGTAAATAGGACCACAACGGAAAGCATCGGTGGTATATATTTCCATAGGATCTTCGAACAGACCTTAAACTGCACTTAGACACAAATGTTGAACTTTTGTGGGGGAGATACCCTAAGGTAACGTCATTTTAGAAGTTAAACTAAATTTGGACAAAATATTCGGAGATCCTAATTTTTGGACCAAATTTGTTCAAGACATATCCTGCATACCATTTAAGTGACATTTTGTAAATATTCGGGGGAATTACCGGACGTTGTGGACCGGTATTGCCTATCTACTAACTGAAACTATGACAAAATATGACGAAGGCCAAATTTTGGACCAAATCGGTTGATCGGTTGATTTTACACCTTTCGGGCTGTTTTCTCAAGAAGTATTGACTTGCTCCTGAAAAAACTATCGTATTTGATGCAGCGAATACAAGTTGCTTCAACAAAATTCAAAGTGATTCGGAAGCAGGTCTTAAAGTGAACTTATCCGAAATTTTGTGTGATAGGTACCCGAAGGAGTGGACAAATATAGTCCATATTCGAACCTGATCTATATTTGGTAGATATATAAGAATGTGAAAAGTATGGACCAAATCAGTCACTCCCTTCAAGACATATCGTGCGAACAGTTTTCCGAACTTTTGTGGGGGAGGTACCTGAAGGAATGGACCGATATAGCTAATTCTTTGAACTTAAACTATGTTTGGACTAAATATTACGAAAGCCAAATTTTGGACCAAATCGGTTGATCAGTTCGAGAGTTATCGTACTCTCCAGCCACTACATATGGTGCCATAGAGTTTTTTTTTACAACTTTCAGGCTATTTTCTCAGGAAGTGTGGACTTGCCCTTGATGAAACTTGTACCGTGGTATGGGGGCCAGTAAATACAGCTTTTTACAACAAAAATCAAAGCGATTCGAGAGCAAGTCCTAAGTTGAGAAAGGCTGGACTGATTTTGGATAATTCACGTCCACTTCTACGCCTACTTTTTTCAATTTTCAATTTTAATATTTTCTACAAAAACTACTGAACTGATTTTCCTGAAATTGTCAGGGAATTTACAGCTACGTCCGCTGGTGAAAATAGGATTCATATTTTGTTGAATTTCGTAAGAGGCGGGGTACTTCCCCTATACCCTATTTCTTTAAAAATGCTATATTTACAATAATTACGAATGTATAGGTTTGAAAAATAATTTGAGAGACAATTGTGGTTGTGTCTCCGACCTTTATACTTATTTGGGACACAAAAACTTGAACACGCCTACTTTTAAAATAAGTTACGTCTACAAAACTACTGAACCTATTTTCTTGAAATTGTCAGGGAATGTACAGGGATGGCCCTCGAAATAGGCGACATATTTTATTGAATTCCAGAGGAGGCGCGGTACCTATGCGATATTTAAAAAAAGCCATATGTTCAAGTATTACGAATGTATCGGTTTAAAAATTTACGAATTAATCAACAATCCAGGTACTTCTTTGGGGCCTAAAGACCCCACAACGCCTGCTTTTTTAATATATAATATCTCCAAAACTACTGAACCAATTTCCATGAAATTTGCAGCAAAAGCTCAAGGTTTGCCATTGTTATTTACATTTTATGAATTTCGGAGGAGGTAGGGTACCTTGCCCACGCCTTTCTTTTAAACTAGGTACATATTTTGGGCCAAATTACCGGACCACGCCCACTTTTTAAAAATGTTATATATTGAAAACTAATGACCACGCCCACTCTTTTCAATACATTATTTCTTGAAAACTACTGAATCTAATTTCATACAATGTTCTGGAATGTCCCGTGGTCCAAAATGCCCTTTATTTATAGACGAATTTCCGGGGCTTATTGTTTTATAATCGCAACGGTGGCTGCGCCCCCGACCAAGGAACACGATATATTGACAAATTTCCTTAAGTGGTGAGGTTCAACGGTCCATCAGCCATGAAAAACTAAAACATTTAAGTCTCAATAAGCGGGAGAATTCGACTTAACATTTATTTTTAACTTTTATAATTAGATCGATTTCGTAAAAAGACAGGGGACATAGACAAGAATAAAACCTAAACAGCTTCAATGGGCGAAAAAAAATTCGACAAAGTCCGTATGAGAATAGAAAGGTTACAGATAAAATATGTAGATACACTTAAAATCCTCCTCGGTTTGACAATGGGCCGAAGAAGTGAGGTAGAAATTTGTCTGCAAGGTAGCAACCAAAATAAAATTGTCGCAATGTTCTACCGATAGCAACAGTGTTTTCGACATTTATTAGTACTTTGCATTCATCGTTTTGCGTTTTAATTTTACCGACTTTTGTCGGTAACCAATAAATAAGTTACAGAATTCCTGTACAGATACAAAACATTTTTGGCCTATCTGTTCCGATACATGAGCCAAATAGAGCATTATTTTTACAATCGTAGGCAGCACAATAAAGAAAGAGCAAAAGATTACATCCTGGCCATGTTGACCACGTCCCGACGGCACCCGCAACTGCGAAAGATGAACCATTTGGATTGTATTTACGATGGCCTGCGACCAGAATACAGGCACTATGTCAGACGTCAAGATTTTACAACGTTGGACGAATTGATGGAGTTAACCGATGACTTCGGGATATTGAAAAGGGATGAAGCCAGACTAGAAAAGCCACACACCTCTCATATACATAATTCCAGAGGCCGAGGTGCCCTACGCTCGTGATACGCACTGCTGGCGCTGCAAACGCCCAGGTCATTTTCGGTGGCAGTGTCGGAGAACTCCTATTAAGTTCTGTTCGCGTTGTGGCAAGGATGACGTACTTTTTCGGGAGTGTAACTGTGTCAAAAAGAACTGATGAATTCAGAGACGAATACTTCCTCACAAGACAGTCGATATTTTATCGCAGTATTAGTGGAAGGGATAAAGGTCAATGCGCTCATCGAAACGGGGTCATCGCTTAGCTACATCGATGGGAAAATGCGACAAATGTTGCAGACCAGAGGTATGCAGCAGGGTACCTCAAAAAGAGATATACAGATGGCAGATCAAAGGCTTGCGGAGTGTGAGACCGATATTCGGTTAGGAGTACAGTATCGAGGAAAAACGACTAATCTTTTTTTTACGGTGATCCCAACTTTGGCCCAGCCCCTTTTGTTAGGGATGGATTTCCTGGCAGAAAGAAACTGCAGCCTAACCCTTGATGGAGAGGCCGTGTTAACATCCATTGCCGAGCAGCACACGGAATACATTCACACCATTATATCCCACTCCAAACGGGAAACTTTAAAATCTCAAACGAACTCAAACCGAACCCGTCCATCCCAGTTCGAAGGAATGGAAAACCCGTCAAAATCTGATGGTGTTACCAAGTACACGAAGACCAGAAGCACTGAACCGTTTCCGAGTCAAATTCGACACAAGCTTTTTTTCATGCATAATTACAACTCCTTTTAAACTTCAGTGTATTTCCTGGTTGTCTCGCCTTACAAATAATTCTCATTCACTCCGTAAACCCAGATGGATAACATGTTTAGTTTTCGTCGCTGAATTTGGCGAGTGCTGGCGTTAAACGAAGTACAAGATAAGACGTCTGGCATTGTCCACAGTCACTTGAACCGAATCTAGCAACAGCCGTCGGCCCTGAGATTCGTTCGCTCCTGTCGATTCGTTCGCTCCTTACGATTTGTTCGCTCCTGCCGATTCGTTCGCTCCTGTGGATCCTTTCGCTCCTTGCGATTTATTCACTCCTGCCGATTCGTTCGCTCCTGCCGATCCGTTCGCACCTTGCGATTTGTTCGCTCCTGCCGATTCGTTCGCTCCTGTCGATTCGTTCGCTCCTGTCGATTTATTCGCTCCTATCGATTTGTTCGCGTTTGTCGATTCGTTCGCTCCTGTCGATTCGTTCGCTCCTGTCTATTCGTTCGCTCCTGTCGATTCGTTCTCTCCTGCCGATTCGTTCGCTCCTGCCGATTTGTTCGCTCCTTGCGAATCGTTCGCTCCGTTGTCTAACTACATCCGACTCTTTTCTTTACAGAACAGAATCCGAATAGGAACGAACCGCACTCAACACCCGAAAACTACCGAGTCGAACTCAACACCCGAAGACTACAGAGCCGAACTCAACACCCGAAGACTACCGAGCCGAGCCTAACACCTGAAGACTACCGAGCCGAACTCAACACCCGAAGACTACCGAGCCGAATCCAACACCCGAAGATTACCGATCCGACAGCAATCCGAATAACACCGAACCGTGCAATACCCCAACAACGGGAACTACCGACCCATTGCCAATGGGAGTATTGCCGAGCGAGGGCTGACGATCAGAGGATTGCCGATTTCACTATTGCCGTGCCGAGTGTTATCGACCGACTGTCAACGACCAACCCCATCTGTATCCGCCGATTACCACCTACTTTATACCGACCAATTCGAAGCGAT
Source organism: Musca autumnalis (assembly GCF_047663935.1). Taxonomy (NCBI): domain Eukaryota; kingdom Metazoa; phylum Arthropoda; class Insecta; order Diptera; family Muscidae; genus Musca; species Musca autumnalis. The sequence goes on along the minus strand of NW_027411755.1, from coordinate 136,157,158 downwards.
TCCACCCGAGGCCCTTCCCCAACTTTACCAACATATACTACAACATCAACTAATCTCCATACTATCGGCAACTTATGTTTACGAAATTATATTAATAAAACTCTGAAGCGCAGTTCCATCGTGTCTCATCTAACTTAAGGTTTGTGGGTCCTTGAGTCGACCCTGACAGCGGGTGAGCTAACCTCAGCCTTTGGTAAAACCACTCGTTATAGGGTTCTTCTTCGAGGCAAACGGTGCTGTTTGTGTTCGGGTGTGAATGATCGAAAATACGATGTATTCGGTGTTCGGCTGCAGATGATCGGGATGACGAGATATGGGGTAAATGAGAATTACTTGTTGTAGGCAATGGCAATGAATGCTGTGATGTTGCACTGAAATGCTAATATCCCTTGTCTAAGACATTATTTCTCTGTGAGTGAATAGTAATGATGTAGTCTAGGTCTGTTATTGAATGGCTGGTAAGGGTAGTACTTCTTGTAGTATTACGTACGTGAACATTTTGTCACGTTACAAGCTTAGATTTCGATACATTTATCATTTGATAGCATTTAATATTTAACAAACCTTTTTATATATGTGACAATTTTTTTATCAAATAAAAATTAAAAAATCGATAAACCAGTTTGTTAATATGAAAAATATTGTATCGATTGAAAAAAATAAAATTCAACAAAAATCTTAGTTAATATGAGAATTGCTTTATCAACATAAGTTCTAACGAAAACTACAATTTGTTTTTTTATCGACGATTGTCAATATGAACATTACTTTTATCGGCAAAAAATCAATTAAAAAATAATCAGATTTTTTAATTTTTTTGTCAAATGGGTGCAATTTGTTTTCTCTGAACAAATGCAAACTATTTGCTAATCAATTTAATTTGGATTAAAGCGTAGAAATGTTAGACTTTTGCGGAGACCTGTAGATATGGAGCGACATAGTCCATTTTGGAAATGGGTCTTATTTGAGAGTCACTCCTTTCAATAGTTACCGCGCACATCTTCTTCTTTATTTGCACATCCGATGTTCGGATATATGCGATTATACAATATTTTTACAATTTTAAGTGATAAAGTGAATATTTTAGAACATTTCATATTAATTGAAGATCTCTATTTCTCGCAGCATTTAGAAGGCTTCTTTCGTCTTGGAGTCCGGTCCAGGTTTGGATATTTTTCAGCCAGGAGAGTTCTTTTCTGCCCCTGGTTCGCCTTCCTTCAATCACTCCTTTGATAATGTTTTGCAGTATTTTGTATTTGTTATTTCTCATGATGTGTCCCAGATATGACACTTTTCGGCTTTTGATAGTTCTTATTAGCTCCCTATTCGCATTCGTTTTCCTAAGAACTTCGTTATTATTCATTCGGTCTGTCCACCGTATTTTTAGAACTTTTCGGTATATCTATATCTCAAAGGATTCGAGTCTTTTCATGTCGCTTGTTTTTAGCGTCCAAGTTTCTGCGCCATATAAAAGAACAGACCACACGTAACATTTTATAAATCTGTGTTTTGTTTGGATACCAATGTCGTGACTCGTTAGTACTTTGTAGTATTTATAGAAGGCGTCTCTAGCCATCTCTATACGGCACTTTATTTCATTGGATATATTCCATTTGTCGTTTATATTGATTCCCAGATATTTAAAGGTATTGACTTTTTCAATTTCGGAGTTGTTAATCTTTAAATTGAAGTTGCTAGGTAAGTTATTTCGACTTATTACCATGTATTTAGTCTTCCTAGTGTTGATTTTAAGTCCATACGTTTCACTTACATGTGTAAGTTTGTCGATTAATTTCTGAAGTCCAGATATGCTACCAGCTAATAGTGTTGTATCGTCTGCATATCGTATGTTATTAATAAGTGTTCCGTATATGCTTATGCCAATTTTCTCCGATTCGATGGCTTCCATAAATATCATCTGGGAATATATATTAAATAGTAGCGGAGAGAGTATGCAACCTTGTCGGACGCCCTTTGAAATTGAAAATTCCTCAGTCAATTCACCATCAATGTCAACATATGCCGTTTGATTCCAGTATAGGTTTTTTATACATCGTATTTCTTTATCATCTATTCCAATCGTTGTGAGGATGTGCATTAGCTTATCATGAAGGACGGTATCAAAGGCTTTTTCATAGTCAATGAAACACATATATACATCTTTATGTACATCTCGGCACTTCTGTATTAATATTTGAATGCTTAGTAGAGCTTCCCTAGTTCCCATTCCTTCCTTAAAACCGAACTGAGTAGCTCCCATTGACAGTTCACACTTAGAGTATATACGTCTATGTATTACGCGCAGGAATATTTTTAATGCATGACTCATAATGCTTATAAGCCTAAATTCTTCGCATCTTTTGGCGTTTTAATTGGTCAGCGTAGTATTTAGAGCTTTTGGAAGCATGGACTTGTCCACAAAATAGGATATCGCAATAAACAAGACAACAAAATGTCTAAAGGATCCTCGAACAGTCTATAAACTGCAGTTATGTTGAACTTGTGGGTGCCACCGTGGTGCAATGGTATGCACGCCCGCCTTGCACGCAGAAGGTCGGTGGTTCGATTCCCCGGCCAGGCAACATCAAACATTTTTCAACGGTGGCAAAATACCCCTCAGTAATGTTGGCGACATTTCCTGAGTATTTCAGCCTTGTAAAACTTCTCTACAAGTGGTGTCTTTAGACACGCCGTTCGGACTCGGTGATAAACAGTAGGTCCCATATCATTGAGCTAATATGAATCGTGGTGCACTCATTGATATGAGAGAAGTCTCCCTTGTCCCGTATGGGATGTTGTGGAACAATGTTTTATGTTGAACTTGTGCGAGGGAGGTACCTGAATATGTTGTCCATACATATTCTCTTGGAACTTCATGTACTGTTGATGATAAGGAACAAATTCAAGTAACGCACAAAAATCATCTCTCTTCATTATTTTCTCATATTGTTTAGCAGCAAATTTGTTTAAAATAGAATAATAAAATGGCGAAGGCAGTGAAACAAATTTCTAATTGGCTTTCAAGATGTATTCCACGAAGGACCCTTCATTTATTTTATCCAATAGACAGTTTTTCATGCACTTTCTTTCCCACAATACTGAACTCGTTATTTCTGTTGTTACAGAATAAGTGAAGTAATGAAGATTTCATTGGAAGCTTCTGTCAAAAAGAGTACACAAACACGAAATTTGAAAATATTTTCTTACAAAACTTTTTAAAGATTTACATTTTCTGTTCAGAAACTTTAGAAAAATATAAGTTTTCATTTGAAATCTTCAACCATACAAAAAATTTTATGATAAAGAAAACTGTAATAACTTGTAATTAACACCAAACAGAATCGTTTTTATAGTGTTTTATTTAACTTGCTTTGGTGTCCGTTTAGTTAAAATCTACTAACTCATTTTTAACACAGTTGCAGTTACCAATCGAACTGAAACTTTGCACACTTGTCAGATTTGGATGACAATACATGAATATGAAACCAAAACCATTTTTCCTATAGCCCCCATATGGCGGTACCACACGATTTCAGTTGTTTTTAGGATTTTGTCTTCATTTTTAGTCCGAATTGGCTGTAACTTGGCTTTTAGAGTTCCCAATTGTACAGAAACTACCCCACACAAATTGTGGATATGGGTCAGATGTTGGTGTAGCCCCCATATAACGGTACCAATCGATTTCAGGAAATTTAAAGTTTTTATCTACATTTCCTGAATTGAATGTAATTTTGTCAAAATGGTCAAAAAATGTATTTACTAAAAAGTTAAAAATAAAAAATAATTTAAAAAAATAAGTTTCAGTGTTTTATTTAGAAATGCGCTTAAAACTAGAAAATAATTTGTCGCTTAGCCTCAATAAGTATATTGTTTCGCATGATTGAATCTCTCAACAAAAACGCTTGCATTTAAATTCAAATAGGTGGCAAAACTAAATGGCAAGCATTTTATTTGAGAGATTTCATCATTAGAAAGAATATACTTATTGAGGCTAAGCTACAAACTATTTTCTAGTTTTAAGTGTATTTATAAAAGCACACTGAAATTTAATTTTTTAAAATATTTTTTCTCCTGTTCAAAATTTTATATCTTTTGAACAGATAAAAACATTTTGATATTTTTTTTTTTTTTTTGTTCGACAAATATTTTTGTTCGATACCAATATTTGTATACCCTCCACCAAATTTTGAAGGAAGGAGTTCCATGCGATAACGTGATTTCATGACATCTTTTGCATTGGTTCAAACGAAGTCGTGAAAGATCCGATCTTTTCATTAGAATTTGAACCAATGCAAAGGAAGTCGTGAAAGATCCGATCTTTTCATTAGCATTTGAACCCATGCAAAGGAAGTCGTGAAAGATCCGATCTTTTCATCAGAATTTGAAACCATTCCATCGATCCAATAGAGATGAATTTTGTGTTTTTATTTATACACAATTTCTAAATATATAAGATTAATTATTTACAATAGGCTTTATGTTGTCGGAGACTGAAATCACAACCAACGTTGTTAAAACTCTCGTCGTAATGATAATGTCATTGCAAAGAGTTGGTGAAAATAACATGTCAAAGCATTGGTGTAAATAAATAGCATCTTTTGGGGTCCACGCACATATAAAATTCATCGATGAAGATGCTAAAAAGATGACATGCCAGGTCACTTTCACATGGTCATTCCGATTTTCACAAATTTTTGTAGGATAACTTGTTTAGCCACGTAAACGAACTGGTAAAATTTTCTCTTCGATTGGACAATAAATTTGAAGATTTACCTTTATATACCAATTGCTATAGAAACTTCGAGGCACCAGTGGCACGTTTTAACATATTCCGATTGTGCTCAAACTTTGGCAATTTTAAAATCTAACAAAACTAAACACTTCAGGGTGGTGCCGCATAAAAAATACGACATCGATGTTTTCCCTTTGAGTTAAAACCAATCTAAGGTACATCGAGCCTCTGGTATACGACAAGGAAGAAAGCCAAAAGTAAACCTGTGTCCGATTACATCCTGAAACAAGGTAATCTTAATGGTAAAAGTAATGGACCGAAAGGTTTTTGAACTATTTTCTAAATACAAATTACACTATGCAACACAGAAAATGCAATCAACTTCTAGTTTGAATTTTTTTGAAAGTACATGTTGAGACTACAAAACCCTACTAGGGTTTTGTCCTGTCAGATCCAGTTCGTATTTTATGGCCTCATATAAACCGGGCTAAAACTACAGTTTTTTGCATTTATGGGGTCTTTATCTGGGAAACGTTTACGTATTTCGTCTTACTGACTTTGGCAATATTGTAGCCTAGAACTAGTAAAACTTATCTTTTGAACAGACCACATAAGAAAAACGCCAATGGCATGTTCAGAAAAGTTGTGTATTACATTCCAGCGAATATTTTTCCAAAAAAAAAACATGAAGAAAAAGTGAACGGTTTTGGAGATATGGTAAGAAATGTATACAAATTATGGAAATTGTCGATATTTCATTAAATTTGAGGCGATAAATGTAATTTTTCGAGTTCATTATTTCTCAACAATTTTGCTTCAGACGTAAGATGAAGAATCAACTAGGTTTCAAAAATATGGCCCAGAATTGCTTTAAAAAGTCAATATTTAACCATGTTTAGCAGGAACCATAAAATCCAAGCTGGATTTGACACAACAAAAACCCAACTAGGGTTTTTGTTGTTTAGGTCTGTACTTTCAAAAAATCCTCAGCACAAATTGTTTGCACAGGACTACCTTAAAAATTTTGCACGGTGTTATTGGACAAATGTTTCGTATCAGACTACGTAAGTAAAATAAGTTTATCCAGATACCTGTAATTTATTAACACTCAAAATTACAATATAATTGAATGGTTCTTATACAACCAAAAACACAAAAACGATTATTTATGATCTACGAATTGCTGATCCAGCTATAAATAAATCCGCAAACAGACGATTATTTTCAAAATATTTCATTGTGAAATTATAATATACATCTGGTGTATATGGAGGGAAAAAGCTGTCAGTAACAGTATAATTGGTTACCCAATAATCAAAATTCTGTAACAAAGAGAAATACAAGTATAATATAAAATTTTGTTTAGCTGTATACCGATAACTTACCCCCTTTATAGGACATGCAAGTGGTAAATTACTAGTTTTTTTCACTTCCTTAAGCATTTCCTTGGTCACCAGTGAAGACATTTTTGTATTGAAGACATCACAAATATTCATCTTTAAATCCATAAATTTTATTATTTTGTTATCATTGCGTAATTTTACTTTGATGATTATTTGCATTTCGGCATTTTCGTGTAAATCACCATTTAAATTGAATTTATAGTCGATGGCGTAACGACTTGTTGCCACTTTTGTCATTTGACAAGATAGTTTTTTTAGGCGGGAATTGTATTGGCGACACTGCACGTTGTGGAGCTCGACATCAAATGGCCTCCTTGCTGCCTATTAACAAAAAATATTTGTTATATTTCTTAAAGGTACGCGATAGGTTGTTAATTTAAAACTTACATTGATGACGGTTACAGCAGCTAATCCAAATAAAATCAGAAGAAGTTTACACAACATATTGTTGTCATCAATTTCGGTAGAATGAATAGGTACTGCTGAATTTGAGTGGAAAGGTAGAGTAAATATATGTACGTATGTATTTAATGGATGTATAATAATATATATTAACATCAAAATATAAACGTTGAGTGACATTAATGAGAAAATAAATGCCGTTATTATCATCAAGAAATTCCACATTATGAAGACTGTATTTTATATCAAAATTATAATATTCTGTGCTAGTGGCGGAGGTGTGAATGAAAGGTTATATACATTAGGGTTATGACTTTTTGACATTTTTCCTCAAAAATGATTTCCTGTAGCAGGGATGAATGAACTTTTGCCTATTAATCACTATGCTATTGTTTATTCCATTGAAATATAAAAAAGTACACGCACAAATCGATTTTAAAAAAATATTTTTTTTTTTCAAAAAATTATTTTTGTTGCACAAATTAATAAATATAAGCCTACTAATAACTATAATAACGTTTATTTCATTCAAATATGAAAAAAGTCGCGAAAAAAGTCACTTTGAAAAAATTTTAAATTTTTTGTTTTTTGTTAAGAAATTATTTTTTTGAATAAAAGTGTTTACGACATTTTTACGATTCTCACAATTGAAGAAAAATAGTGAGAAATAAATTTTATGTCATTTTAATTATCTCATGTGGCTCTAAAGTTTATTTTCAATTATATATCTGTTTTCAGTGACTTCAAAAAATTGTCCATAATTTTGATAAATTCAAATTTTAAAATCATTTTGTGCGTGAGGTTTTTTCACCTAATCACCTTATAATTAAGATTTTATGTAATCTTATGGCAAAACGCATCGCGCTATGATACAGGGATATGAGGTTGTAAAAAAGTCATAACCCTAATATACATATATAAGGCTGAATTATAACACTGTACAAAAAAATCTAACTTTTTTAAAATTACAAGAAACCCCGCACAAATTATGAAAGTGGACCGAAAAAAAGAAGACACTTGAATCGGTGTTTTGAAAGTTTACGTCGGGAAGTAACATAAATAGGCGTGGCAAGTTCCGCCCATTTCTACAGGTTTTGAAATATTCGACATCAGATTCCTTGGAATCCTTGCATTTTAGGTATAAAGTGTCTGTGGCAATATTGCTGACAACAATGCGGGGTATCTTTTTATGAAAAAATGCGGATCACTAAAGGGGTCATTTTGGTCCCTGTTTTCAAAAACGTTTAAAACCCCCTTTAAAATGTGATCGTGTCAATTCAAAATATTCTACAAAATTATTTGTTAAAAAATTTTACTATAGGTCCCCGAATACACCAAAACTCTAAATCGAACCTAATCGTCAGGAATCTGCCAAAAGTAAAATCACGTTTTAGGGTTAATGTTGTAAGTCATCGGAGATTATTAAGTTTTTGCCACAAAACTTCATTCTACATAGAAGAAGTCAAAGACAAAAATATTCTCCATCAAATTTCAAAATAAGTCGCCGAATTAATGAAATATGTATTTACATATATATCAAGAAAATATATACATCAAGTTTGCCAACAAAATACCGTAATTAATTTTTAATGAATTTCTCATTGGAATGGAGCTTGATGATCAATGAATAATGCAAGTGAAAAAGGAAGCCGACGACGATTCGAACCCACACACCCACCACTATGTGACATGCATGTTTCGACTTTGGTAAAGTCTCCTCAGACATATCAGATGTGGAGCGGCTTCGATGTCCTCGAACTTTTCTTCTTTCAAATGCATTTTTTTTTGTTTTTTTTTTACAACAATGGGGATTTTCCCATTTAGTTGTGTTTTCATGACAAACGCTTAGCACTGCCTTTGAAAGTAATGAGTTTGGCTCTGAACGCTAACACGCCGTGACAACACTTTTTTTTTTTGTGTTTTTTTTTTCAAGGACGTGGGTTTAAACCCCAGCCTGGCTCAGCTGATTTTATTTTTTTATTTGAAAATTTTGCCTTTTTTGGGCGAAGATCATTTTTTAGTATTAATTTTTAATGAATTTCTCATTGGAATCGAGCTTGATGATCAATGAATAATGCAAGTGAAAAAGGAAGCCGACGACGATTCGAACCCACACACCCACCACTATGTGACATGCATGTTTCGACTTTGGTAAAGTCTCCTCAGACATATCGGATGTGGAGCGGCTTCGATGTCCTCGAACTTTTCTTCTTTCAAATGCATTTTTTTTTTGTTTTTTTTTATACAACAATGGGGATTTTCCCATTTAGTTGTGTTTTCATGACAAACGGTTAGCGCTGCCTTTGAAAGTAATGAGTTTGGCTCTGAACGCTAACACGCCGTGACAACACTTTTTTTCTTGAATAAATTTACGAGTATGTTGTTCTTTTTTCGAGTTGATGCATGAAAGTAACACGAAATTCAATTTGGATCGAGCACACATTATCTTTTGAAAGAATTTATTATGAAAAAAGTCAATAAAATATATTTTGTGACCGCAGATAACGAAAATGTGAATAAAAACGGTAGAATATGGTCCTAAATCATATATAAAAAGCGAAAGCTTCTGGAGATGTTAAATATTATAGCTACAAATTTCTTTTGTTCAGAGACTCATAATGAAATTTCATTTGGAATATTTCTTCTCTTGACACAATCTCTAAAAAGCGAAATATTATAGGAGATTTTGACTCAACATGGAATAAATTTTAATTAAGAGTCTAAAAGTTTAACAAGTAATTTCTATCTTTAATATCTAATTTTGTAACATAATTTTCTTAACAAAGTATTTTCTTATACATCTAGTTTGTTCTGGAATTTACAGTGAAATTTTGTGTAGAATCTTTTAACACCTTTCGTCTAAAACTAAATTTCATGTTACTTTCATGCATCAACTCGAAAAAAGAACAAAACAAATTTATTCAAAAAATATTACGGTGTTTTGTTGGCATAATTTATGTATATATTTTCTTTATACATATTGTAAATACATATTTCATTAATTCGGCGACTTATATTGAAATTTGATGGAGAATATTTTTGTCTTTGACTTCTTCTATGTAGAATGAAGTTTAGTGGAAAAAAAAAACTTAATAAACTCCGATAACGTACAACATAAACCCCAAAACGTGATTTTACTTTTGGCGCTTTCCTGGCGTTTAGGTACTATTTAGAGTATTGGTGTATTCGGAGACCTATAGTAAAATTTTATGACAAATAATTTTGTAGAATATTTTGAACTGACACGATCACATTTTAAAGGAGTTTTTAAACGTTTTTGAAAAAAGGACCAAAATGACCCCTTTAGTGACTCACATGAGGGTTAATTTTTTTTTAATAAAAAGATACCCCGCATTGTTGTCAGTAATATTGTCAAAAACACTTTATACCTAAAATGCAAGGAGTCAAACGAATCTGATGTCGAATATTTCAAAACCTGTATAAATGGGCGGAACTTGACACGCCTATTTAGGTTACTTCCAGACGTAAACTTTCGGTCCTCTTTCATAATCTGGCCGAATTATCTTGTAATTATCTTTTGTGTTGTACAGTGTAATAGGAGGACAACCTATAATACAAATATGAATGTAAATCCGTTTTCTGTGGCAATCATATTAGGTTAAGCATCCGACCGAAAACTAACGTTATAATATGATGGTTTTAGGTGTTAGGACGCGCACTATCGTTGTTGGCAGGTACTTCACTCGGAGACCTTGAGGTCCATTGTGATCTATAATAGGATAAAACATGAATTTAGCGTCCGGTGAATACGGTGCACAGTGGGAAAATGCAAATCTAGCGTGCAGAAAATAAAAGTCGATGTTTTATTGTATGTTTATCCCTAATTATGATAAGAATAGCTTTAAATCGACAATTTTACTTCATTTATTGATATATTTGGTCGATTTGTATTTTTTTTAATATATTTTTTTCGTATAACTCTCATAGGGCGTTACCTCCCGATTTATGTAATTTTGATGATTTTAGCCGCATTATCCCTCTGAAATGTCTGAAATTTGGCATTTTGTCTTCGTTGCTGGTATATAATATTCCACCAGAGAATTGTCGGTACAAGTCCACTTTTTGACTTGACCACCCGTATCGTTGGAACCGTAGAACGGACTTTTTCATTTGTAAGATATTATCTGCTATGCATTGATCAATTCCGAGTGATATCTGATCGAATTTATCAAAATGTTTTCCATAATCGTAGTTTTATTTGAACCAATCTTAAAAAAAAGTTTAGTTCCCGAATTGACATATTTCCTAAAAATTGCTATAATACCAAAAGTCGCAGGAATTCGCAGGTAAAATTTACGACATTATTCAAGAAAAGATACATAAAAAATTAAAAAAAAAAAAAACTAAAGTTAAACTCAACTAATTTCCATTTCCATAATTTTAATTGAAGAATTAAAAAATTTACCCCGAAACATCTAAATTAAAATAACTTATGAGTTACAAAATTATTTAATTTATTTAAATACCATTACGGTATATCAAAACATGTAAGCAAAGGCTACAGTCGGACGGGGTCGACCATGTGATATCCTACACCACAACGTCTAGGAATTAGCTATGTGCAATCGCCTTGCACGCTGAATGTCAAAATATCCCTTAGTAATGTTGGCGATATTTCCTTAGTTTTTCAGCCATGAAAAACGTCTCTACTTGTGGCAATTTAGGACACGCCGTTCAGACTCGGCGATAAAAACGAATTCACATATCAATAACTTAATATGAATCCATTGGTATAAGAGAAGCCTCCCTTGTCCCTACTGGGATGTTTGTGGAACAATTATATAAATTATACCTTTCTAAAAATATTATGCCGTATAAAAATATATTGATTTTGCATCAATATATCGTAATGTGGGCCTATACCAAATCAATTTTAGTAAGCTAACTTCTGATTTTTGAAAAAAATTTGAGAATTATTTTTCGGATTTGTTAGTTTAGTTGGAGCCGGCAGGGGTTTTTGGAACTTCTGGATCATTATCTCAAGAAGAATGGACGTACCCCAGAAAAAATTCTTCAAAAAAAATTTAAATAGATCTGATTCGAGTCTTCAATATGCACTTTTCCCAAATTTTGTGTGACTGGATGAAATAATACGATGTGAAAGTTTGGACCAATCAGAAAATCCCCTTGAGAGTTATCATGCGGAATTGCCATTTTAGTTAGGTTTCTTGTTGGTTTTTCAGGGTTTCTTGGAGCTTTTCGGCTATAATCTCAGGAATTATGGACTTGCCATTACAATTGTACCATCGTAAAGGGGGCCGCAAGGACAATCTGCTGAAAAATATCCAAAACGATTCGAGATGTCTCTTAAATTTCACTTTTCCGAATGTTGTGTGTAAGGTACCCCAAGGTGTGGACTGATATGGTCTTACGCGATCTATATCTGGAAGGAGTATATGGAAAGTTTGGATCAAATCGTTTACACCATTTTTCGAAAAAAAATTTGAATTTTTTTGGGGTAGGAGTGGACCTATATAGCCTATAGTCGAACTTAAACTAAGTTTGGTCAAAACATTACGAAGTATAAAATTTGGTTTGAATCGGTAGATCTGTTCGAAATTTATCGTGCGCACCAGCCAGCTAGACAGTAAGAGACAGGGCTAAATCGACTCCAACGAATTTCGTCCAAACATATTTGGGGCCCAAAACCATTATTTCGATTAGACATAAATTTGGTCGTATTTTGTATGTATTCCCTTTACTCTAAATCCTAGAATAGTATAGGTAGCGAGGTGACCCCATGCTGCAATATTTGTATAAAAAATACAATTGGACAACTGAACTGAAAATTTCTCTGTCATAATAGAGACAATCCCATGTAGCATGGGAGGAAATTGTTGTTCACTACAAAAAACCCATTATATATTAGGCAATAGGCGCGTTATCTAGCAGACACATTATTACAATTTGCATCAGGGGAAAGCTCAGTAGTTACTTTTCCACACGTAGGCTACTTTGCCGGTATATGCCGTCCAGGAATAAAATATGGACCAAAAATAAAATTTGGATATTTTTCATACAAAAGTAATGATCTATGTCACCCGATAAATAATATCAGATCATCATCAAAAATTTTAGGCACCTTCTTCGACCTAAACTCTTACCTCGTGCAAAATTTCGTGACTATTGAGCTATAATTGCGACCTCTAGCGGGTTTATGTAACTCTGTTATCTGATCACATACATCAACATAATTGACATCAATGGAAAGGTCAAGAGATCGTCTTTCAAATATAACTCACGAGGGAGGAATGTCTCTTCCAGGAAAAAAATATAAGCTGTATATTAAAAATTTTCATAATTTTCACACAAAAGTTGTGGTCCATTTAACTCTCTAAATATTATCTGATCGCGATCTCAAATTGCAAGCTTCTTCTTTGTCATATACTCTTATCTTATTTAAAATTTCAAGGCGATCGAACTGTTATTGCGACCTACAGAGCAGCTACAAAATCGGATAAAAATTATGGTTTTGCTCCATTTCACCCGCTAAATATTTCACGATCATCACCAATTAAAATAGCGATCTATTCGTATATGAAACCGACCTCCACGCCAAATTTCGTGACGATCGGTCCATAATTGCGGCCTGGAGTTTGATTACAATTTATAATGGACAGACGGACACACGGACGGACGGACGGACGGACACACATCTCAAAATCGCTTTATCTCGTCGAAATATGAAGATTGGTATACCACATTGGGGGTCTCCGACGAATATTTCACGGTGTTACATGAATTTTTACCAAAACAAACTTATAATAAAACACTGTAACTTACATAATTTTTATACCCTACTCCACATTGTGGGAAGGGTATTGTAAGTTTGTTTTCCTAAAAATTCATGTAACACAGCGAAATATTTGCCGTAAATCCCCCATGTGGTATACAATTTGTCATATCTCGACGAGTTAAAGCGATATAGAGATGTGTGTCTGTCAGTCCGTGTGTCCGTCTGTCCATTATAAATTGTAATCAAACTCTAGGTCGCAATTAAGGACCAATCGTCACGATATTTGGTATGGAGGTCGGTTTCACATCAGAATAGTTCGTTATTGTTATTGGTGATGGTCGTGAAATATTTAGGGGGTGAAATGGACCAGAAACAAAATGTTTTTATCCGAATTTGTATCTGGTCTGTAGGTCGAAATCATAGTCCGATCAGCGCGAAATTTTAAATAAGGTGTGAGCTTATGCCAGAAAGGAACTTGCAATTTTAGCGGCTGAAATGGACCGAAACTTTTGTGTGAAAATTGGAAAAAATTAATATATATCTTATATCTTTATTCCTGGTAGACACATTCCGCCCCCGTGAGCTATTTTTGAAAGACGATCTCTCGATCTTTCCAAAGATGTCAATTATGTTGATCTTGATGTACGTGCTCAGATAACAGAGCTACAGCCTAGTATATACAGAATTGCCACAGCTTTAATGTGTGTATAGTAACCATAACCACGTTAGAGTTCGCAGATATAGTTTAATACTGACAAATTTTTACACGAGGTAAAAATTTTGGTCAAGGGAGATGCCAACAATTTTGGATAATGAGCGGATAGTTCTTAGCGGGTGAACTTTTGTGGAAATTCAATGCTTGGTCTATATTTTATTTCTAGGAGACATATTTCGGAAATCTACGAAAATAAACTTGAAAATCAACATGAATGTGGCGGTTAGATAACTGAACTACTGCATAGCATATAAGTGGTTTTTTATTGTTGTGATTTTCTTGCATAGAACTACATTTACATTCCGTGTTACAAAATGTCGTAATCATGAAAGAAAAGTTTTCAAATCATGAAAAAAGGTTTCCAGGTTTTTAAAATTTGTAACAAGGAATGTAATAGTGCCTCGAAATATTGGTATTTTTTCTTTGATCGATTCGATAAAAATCACCGAAAACTATTTCTAAAATTATTTTAATATTTGTTCATACCCTCAACATTTAGGCCAACGAGATTATCAAAATAATGATTTTAGACCCCAAGTATGTTTGGACGAAATTCATTTCAGACAATTTGGAGTCGATTTACCCATGTCCGTGCGTCTGTCTGGCTGGTTGGTGCGCACGATAACTCTCGAAGAATCAATCTATTTGGTTCAAATTTTATGCCTCCTAAATTTTGTCCAAACTTAGTTTAAGTGTATACTTCCTGAGACGACGCCAACTAAACTGACTAGTGCCTAAGATAACGTATTATTTCTTAGTGACATGGATGACGTCCCACACATATTTTGGAAAGAGTCCCGTTTAAGGACTCGTGTCCTATTGTTTAAATTTTATTTTTTTTGTCTTTGTGTCCCTGATTGCAACGGTACAATTTTTTGGGAGTCAAAGTCTATTCATCTTGGAAAATTGGCCCAAAATTTAAAAAAGCCATAGAGACGTTATAACTATTGAGTTTACTTATTTTCTTTGTGTCCGAGGCTGAGGGTATATCTCCGTCGGCACAGTTGACTGATACTTTCTAACTTGTTTTAATAATATGTAGCGAAGCCCCGATTGATTATTATAAAATACGGAAAAATAATACCTTACGATTCCGGTACTGACGGCGTATATATGTGTGCATGTTCTATATCTCTGGTACGTTAACATGTACAGCTGTGTTCAAAATAATAGGAGTGCCCATACACAAAATGGAATGGTCCAAAAAACATGTTTAACTTCTCCATTTTCGTCAATTCTGCATTTGTTTAACATTGTTGACATCCCAACTGTTAATTTATTAACAGAAATGTGGCAATATGTTTTAAATTATTTACTGTTTACACCAACATTATAAATCGTCTTAAAAATGTTTGTTAAAAAATAGGAGTGTGGAAGAGAAAAGAGAATAAAACAATTTTTATTTGAGTTTAGGACCAGAATTGACAATATTTTAGTTATTAGTAGTGAATCTAATAGATTTGAAGTCTGTTTGAAAACAAAAAAGGCTTTTGGATGGGCCACAATCAGGATATTGTCCTTGCAGCTATTTTCCTATAATTTGAGCATTTATTGGGAAATTGATGGATTTTATAAACAAAACCTTTGTTGATTAGAGTTGTTTAACACTCTAGCTGTTACCTCGAACAATACATAATGATTGGTTCCCCATAATTTTGTGTATTTTGATCCTTGAGCCAAGCTTTAGCCAGTTTCCATTAGACTTTTATGTAAGGATTGAAAAAAGCGCATCAATAAGGCATTAATTCCTCGACCAAATAATGTTTTAAGGCCCTTAGCATCTTAACTACACTCGGAACAATTATTTTGTTTATATTTGAAAAATTGGATTTCTCTACACGCTTTGTTAAAAAGCTAATTTTAGGGAAATACTTCTGAAGTTGCCCTGCGAATATGTTTATTAGGTTTTGCATCGTATAAAATACAACTTTCTATGAGAACTAATCTAAATTAAGTACTTTTGAACGAAAACGTGAATTTATGTAGAAAAATATAGTACGGTGTATGCCAACCATAGAGTATGCCAGCCGGTGTATGCCAGCCGGATTATCACAATATGGTGTAAAACTAATTTCAACCGTTCACGCTTTAAAATATTTTTGGAATAGAAGTGAAATTGATTGTGCACATAAAGCTAACATCCTGAGGACCTCATAATTTTATTTGGTCGAAGAATAAATGACTTATAAATGCACTGCTTTGGCCGATCCTTTCATAAAGGATTAATGGAAACTGGCTGAAATTTGTTTCATGGTTCAAAATACACCAATTTATGGGATACCAATCATTATGTTTTGTTTGAGGTAACAGTCAGAGTGTTAAACAAGTCTAATCAATAAAGGTTTTGTGTATAAAATCCACTGAATTCCCCAATAAGAGCTTAATTTATTGGAAAAGTCGCCACAAGGACAATAGCCTGTGTTTAGATACTACCAAAGGACTTTTGTTTTAAAAAAATCAAATATATTGAATTTAGTACTATCAACTTACATATTTACAGTTTTGGTCTTAAATTCAACTAAAAATATTTGTATTGTCCTTTTTTTCACACTCCTATTTTTTTGAACAAAAAATTTTAAGACGATTTATAATGTTGATGTAAACAGTACATAATTTAATAAATATTGCCACATTTCTGTTAATGAAATAACAGTTGGAATGTCGACAATATTAATAAAATACAAAATAAGCCAAAATGGAGGAGTTTAACCATGTTTTTTTGGACCATTCCCTTTTGTGTAAGGGCACTCCTATTATTTTGAACGCAACTGTATATCAACTTGTGTATGTATGACGGGACGGCTAAAATATGTCGCAATCATATAAAAGAAATTCCTTGAAAAATAGTGCCCATGTGTAGTGGAGTAGGGTATCACATAGTCGGCCGATTATAACCCTCTCTTACTTGTCTAAATTACTTTTTTATTTTTAATTTTTTAGTAAAAAGATTTTGCTATTCCGAACAACCTCCTCCGAACTTCCACCTTCAAGGTAACCGAAAATGAAATCCTCAAAATATCTGAAATAGAATTGTACCGCTATATGGGGGTTATACCAAAATCTGGACCTAGTTTTTAAATTATTGGTGGGAAAGTTTCTGTACCATTGGGAACCTCAAACGCCAAATTATAGCCAATGAAGATAAAATCCTCAAAATACCTGAAATCGGGTGGTATGGGTCTATAGGAAAAAATGGATCCATATTGGCTTTGGTTTCATATTCATGTATTGCCATCTAAATCTGAAAAGTGTGCAAAGTTTTAGTTCGATTGGTCAACTGCAACTGTGTTTAAAATGAGTTACTGCATTTGAACTAAACAGACACCAAAGCACTTTAAATAAAACACTGTAAAAATAAGAAAAAATATAAAATTAGTTTAGCGCCCTGTACGATACAAACTGTTGACCCAAAACCAACATATAGTATACTACCCACAGAGTTATGTAGGGTATAACGAAGCGGGAAGGCCGAGAGTATAAAAGCGACACATTTTATCGAAAGGTGTGATGTTCCAAAAAGGAAAGATAAAGTAGGACATCGAAAGTATTGGAAATCTATTCTTATTTAGACTTATGGTAAACATTTTTTGTTCAGGCCATTTAAATAAAATATGTTTAACAACATATAATTCATTTATTAACACTCAAAATTACAATCACATTTAAACATGTTTACATTCCCAAAACACAACAACGATTACTTAAGATCTACGAAGTGTTGATCCAGCACTAAAAACATCGGCAAATAGACGATTATTTTCGAAAAAGTTCATTGTGAAATTATAATGAATATCTGGTGTGTATGGAGGAAAAAAGCTGTCGGTAACAGTATAATTTTTTATCCAATAATCAAAATTCTGTAAGGAAAAAAAGAACAAGGATTTCGCATTGATGCACATATGTCGATGACTTACTCCCTTTATTGGACATGCAGGAGGTAAATTACTAGCTGCTTTCAATTCCTTAATAATTTCCTTGGTGACCAGGGAAGACAGTTTTTTACTTAGGATATCACAAATCTTCATTTTTAAATCCATAAATGTTATAATTTTGTTATCGTTGCCAAATTTTACTTTGATGATAAATTGAACTTCAGCACTTTTGTCTAAATCGCCATTTAAATTGAAATTATAGTCCATAGCATAACGACTTGTTGCCACTTTTGTCATTTGCCAAGAGAGTTTGTTTACGCGGGAATGGTATTGGCGGCACTGTAAGCTGTGGATTTCGACATCAAATGGTCTCTTTGCTGCCTATTATCCAAAAAGGTGTGATAGTTCTTAAAGGTTCGAAATAGGTTAAAAGTGTGGAACTTACTTTGATGTTGGTTACCTCCGCCAAGGTAAATAAAATCAAGAGAAGTTTGCACAACATATTGATTTCATCGATTTCAATTGAATGAATCGGTATTGTTGAACTTGAATCAAAATGTTGAGTAAACTTATGTATGTATGTAATTATGTACTTAATGACTGTATAATGATAAATAATAACAACAAAATATAAATGAGAAAATAAATGGATATTGAAAATTATCTGGAAATGTATCATCTAAAAATTTTAAATAATAAGATTGTTTTTAAATTTAAATTATGATTTTCTGTACGAGAAGTGAAGAGTAGGAATGAATGCAATTTCAATTAAATAAGGAATAATGATAATGGGCGGATTAATAAGGGAGTAATAAAGCTCTAAAAGGAGTATTAAAATCTCTTTCAAGAGACAGACGGACATTGTTATAGCGACTAAAAATATTACGTTGTTAAAGAATATACGAAATTTGATCATTTATTAACCGTTATAACCTGATCAACATAACAGCATTTTTTATTCATTAATAACTATCTTGTCCCCTTTGAACGTTTTTTTTTCCAATCCCCAAAGCTTCTGAAACGCGCTTTTAGGTATAGACAACAGCTACTCTTTCGATTTTTCTTTTATCTCCTCAACCGTAGCAAAATGTTGTCAGAAGTAATTCACATTATTTTAGATTTGGACTTGCGGTTTCCAAGCAAAATCGTGAAAACCTAAAAAACACATAAAAATGTGAATTTTGACCGCGATTTATTTAAAAATCTTTACAGCGATTTTTTCTTGTTTTTGGATTTTTCTCATTTATGAACATTGCTGTTTCAGAATTCACAAAAACTTCCCCTGTGAAAGCGGTTTTCATAAAAAGTTAGTTAAGGCGCACCCTTCATGACATTTTTTTTATAAGGGGGCGATACAGTCAGTGCATTGTCCCAATTTGAACTTCAATATCTCAAAAATGATAAAACCTACGAAAATACCGTAAAGGTCAATCTTGTAGAGAATTTTCATAGCTACAACATTTTCTTCATTATCATTTTGATAGGGCTTGCGGTTTCTAAGCAAAATCGTGAAAACCTAAACAACCCCTAAAAATTTCAACGTGAATCGCGATTTTTTTGTTTTTTGATTTTTGTCATCTATGGACATTTTAGTTTCATAATCCGCAAAAACTTCCCAGGTGTAAGCACCTTTAAATTTGATTCAAGAGCACCGTGAAGGGTAATATTGAAATTACAATCATTCAAAAAATGTGGAAATTAAAAAGCCTGTTATTCACGAATTAGTTAAAGTCGGTTGATGCGCATTCGATTTTCGATCCAGCGAATCAATCTCTTTCAATGCCAATGGAAATTTCGATGTTTCACTCAGCCGCCAAACACCTTAAAGTGGGTAAACGTTATGCAATGTGCATACGTTTTTGATGCGCATTTTTATAGTACCATCCAATATTCTCATAACACCTACAAATATTATATAACAGAATCATGTCTCCTAAAATTCCCTTACATGCGCAACCCAATTTTCATAATTTTTACATCTAATTGAAATAAAAAACTAAAATCATTTTTGTAGTTCTTTTTGTTCTTCCGCTTAAATAAACGAAATAAACGAAAGAACAAACACACAAATATACCCTCTTTAACAAGTACACGTGCCACCTTAACTTGCATCATCATTAACAAAAGAAGAAATAACATTCGATTTTGCAATACTAATTCAGGTTGTACTTCCGTTCAAATAAACGCGCTGCCTAAAGATTGCATTATTAGCATTTCTTTTCAGCAGACAAAATTCAGAATCCGCAGAAACTTCCGAGGTGTAAGCACCTTCCATTTAACATTGTTTCAAGAGCACCGTGAATTATTCTATTTGTTATTTGAATTATTTCATTTGTAATTCGGATTATTCCATTTGTAGTTCGAATTATTCCATTTAAAATTCGAAACAAAAAAATACAAAATATTTTTTTGCATTGATTTTATTCCTGTTTTTTTTTGGAATTACAAATAAAATTATTCGAATTATAAATGGATTAATTCGAATTAAAAATAGAAAAATTCGAATAACAAATGGAATAATTATAATTACAAATAAACAATTCGAATTCCAAATAAAGGAATTCGAATTACAAATGGAATAATTCGATTTACAAAGAGAACAATTCGAATTACATTTGAAACAGGTGTAGAGGTTCTCGCTTATACCTTTGGACCTCTCTCTCTCTCTCTCTCTCTCGCCACAATAAAGATCTCTCCTGACGTGCCTCGTGGAGACCGAATTTAGTCACACATTCTAAATTTTATCGAAATCGGACATATATAGTGTGTTTGGTGCAGAAAATCGAGGCCGATTTCGATATAATTTGGCATGTTTATTTCTTGGCAAATGCACAGAGACATAATACCCCTTACTACCACCTCGATTTATTTTTAATATTTAATAGGAACTATCAGAGTTAGAATTGCAGGCTTGTCCTAATATTTTTTTTAGACAAGGAAGAACGATGTTAAGCTCGGCCGGGCCGAACTTTTTATAACCTCCATCAAGAAGTGTATTAGGAACAATTTAGTGTGAAAGAAAAGGAAGAGGAAAGTGTCATCATGTGACGTCATTGTTGTTTTTCCAAAACATGGACCAATATTTACAACTTTGCGAATTGAGTTTTGTATCCTGTGATAACACACAATATTAATTACAGCAATCTCGATTCGAACATTTGACAAAAAATACTCGAAATACATAAAATTGGGCATATCCAGTTTTGCACATATGGGCAGTTTTTTGGGAGTAAATTTTCTATCACACAAAAACAGCACACAAATTCAATTAACGGCCAATTCGGTAGAAAAATGTGACTAAAATCTTAAAAAAAAATTAAAAGGTACGTTTCGTACCTGTATAAATTTCTTGTACCTTTAGCGATGACTAAATCGGAGGGTACCGTTTAAATAGGGGCTATATGAAGACGTGAGCCTATACCGACAAATTTCTGATGGACAATTTTATGCCCACAACCAGGGTTTCGGAGTCGGAGTCGAGCAATTTTGCTGGAGTCGGAGTCGGAGTCGAAAAAAAAAATAAATCGACTCCGACTCTGGGCAAAATTTTTTCTACGTTATAGAAATATAACATTAAATTTGAAACAAGAACATTTTTTAAAAATCATTATTTATTTTAAAAGAAATGTATAAGAAAATAAATATGCAAATTATAATTTATACTAAGTTAAAGGACAATTCACAGGATATTTATTATCCTCTGAAGTGTAGTCTATTCATCCCTATTTTGTTGATGCAATTGATTCGTTGCATTTTTGCAAACAAAAGTAAAGTTCTATCCATCGAATTAAGATTGGACATTTAACCTCTTTCGTCAGAAGTCTAACTGGTCTTCTCACAAAGGTCTATTGGCATTCTCATCTTGTTTTTTTATGAGAAGTCACATTGTCTTCTATTAAAGACATTGTGGTCTCTATGTGACATCTTACTGAATACCCTGTGACACAAAATGGAAGTTAAGATCTGGGGGAGGAAAATTTCTTTTGGAAATGAAAGCCCCAATTGAGAACCCCAAAGGATCCCATAGCTGAAATTTCTGAGCCATGACATAATGATTTCTTTTGATTGACCCCCCTCAATTATTGAGAAAATAGCTTTATATCTCTGTTTGAAGATATTGTTTCATCATTTTTAGATGAGATGTTTTCAGTTAAATGGAATGAGGAACCTTTCTGCCAAATATGCCGTACTTCTAGCTCAGTTTCTTCCATGTCCTTTTTGTTCTTGAACTCAAAAAGTAAAACAAACTGACATTTTCTTTAAAAATGTTCCACCGAAAATTATATGTAGATTTCCCATATCCAAGAAATCGATATTGTCACTT
This sequence comes from Musca autumnalis, assembly GCF_047663935.1. Taxonomy (NCBI): domain Eukaryota; kingdom Metazoa; phylum Arthropoda; class Insecta; order Diptera; family Muscidae; genus Musca; species Musca autumnalis. The sequence continues at coordinate 136,134,953 of NW_027411755.1, read as the reverse complement.
ATTTATTGTCCTTTATTAGTTTTACTCGTTACTTTCTCAAAAAAGTAAGTATTTCGGAAAATTTCGCATAATCTATTAACTATAAATTAAATTCGGATAGTTACGCTTCCGTTCGTTGTTGGTCAACGACAGATTCATCCCGCCATAACTCAGAAGTCTGACAAACGGTGAATCTTTCTTCTAGGATTCATTATATACTCAATGGGGGCTATAGAAATACATAATCATAGAGTTTTCATGAGGAAGGGTCGGGTAAAAGTGATAAAGGACAATGAAAACATGACAATATCGATTTCTTGTCCTAGTTAACCGACCCTACATAAAATTTTCCTAGCAACATTTTTGTAGAATATTTTCTCATTGTTTGCTAATTTTTCAGTTCCAGACATAGGAGGATGCTATTGCTGAGTGGTGTACACAATATATCTCAAATATTTCAATAAAATTATCCACTCCACACCAAAATTCAAAATGTGAGTGCTGAATTTTAGTTTGAGTGGTGATCCCTACTTATAAATTTCAGAAAAAAGTAGAAAGTATAAGTGGCATAGAAAATGTGGTCAAATGTTTAGGTCGATCGGAACAATATTGCCTCAGTATGAGCGTTGGATGGGAACAATTTATTTTATTTTGTATGCAGCATATAAACTGTGTTTTTTCTCGAAATCGCCAACAAAAATATATGACAATTGGTTTATTAGTTTTCGAGATAGAGTTGGCACCTCAAAATGCTTTAATAAAAACAAGGTTTCGTAGACGACCTCAAAACTTCGCAATATTTTTCTCTTTTAGCTGAAGAAAAAAATCTGCCAAAAAGTTTCGTAGTTTTCTCGGAAAAAAATCATAAAAAATGGCTTTTATTGAGCTTTACAATTAGGGGTCTCATTTTAAGGCTAAGCATAATAAAATGTTGGCTTACATCCAGTTTGAAAATTGGTCGTGAATTGCTTATAGTTTTAATTGCATGTAGTCGTTACGATTTGTATTGCCCCCATATTTTGAAGGCTTAAAGATTTTCTCACGCGGAAGAATTCCGTCCAGAATATACTCGTGTAAAAAAGGAAAATCGAGAAAAACTTTCTAACTGTGCTATTTTTCTATGTAAGATTCGGCAGAAGCAGTATTGATATTTTCGAATGTATTCGAACAAATGCCCTTTCTAATGAATATGTAAGGAAAAACTAACACATTAGCCTATATAGGCCAAAATATAGGAAAAAGTTAAACATTTGTGCACATTTTATTAATTTTTAGTGGTATAGGAATTCACTCTCGGAGTCGACCCGGAGTCGGAGTAGGAGTCGTGAAAAATACTCGCCTAGAGTCGGAGACGACTCCGAAACCCTGCCCCCAACAAAGAATCAATACCAAATTTAAACCATTCCGGCGGGATATTGGAGCCAAAATGTTCAAAATACCAAACATTTGGAGGGGCTATATGAAGACGTGGACTTATACCGACAAATTTCAGGTGGAACGTTCAATACTCCCAACGAAGACTAAATACCAAATTTCAGCTATTTCGGTGGGATATTAAGGCCACAAGCTTCAATATACCGAAAAGCGGAAGGTACCGTTCTATGGGGGCTATCTGAAGTAGTGGACCCAAACCGAAAAATTTCTGGTGGAAAGTTGTGTACCAACAACGAAGACTAAATACCAAATTTCAGCCATTTCGGTGGGATATTAAGGCCACAACCTTCACAATACCGAAAATCGGCTGGTACTGTTCAGGGGCTATAAGAAGACGTGGGTCTATACATACAAATTTCTGGTGGAAAGTTATGTACCCTCAACGAAGACTAAATACCACATTTCTGCCATTTCGGTGTAATAATAAGGATAAAACCTTTCAAATGCCGAAAATCGGGAGGTACCGTTCTATGGGGTCTATATCAAAACGTGGAACGACATAGCCCATTTGCAATAACCAAACAGCCTAGGATTAATAGAAATTTACACAGGGTGCTCTTAAAGCAACTTTAAATGGAAGGTGCTTACACCTGTTAGTTTATGCGTATTCTGAAACTGCAATGTTCATAGATGGGAAACATCTAAAAACAAAAAAAAAACAAAAATCGCCGGAGCGCTTTTTAATCAAATCGCGATTCAAGTTGACATGTTTAAAGGTTTTTTTGGTTTCCACGATTTAGCTAGGAAACCGCAAGTCCTTTCGAAATGGGAATAATAAGAATGTTGTAGCTATAAAAATTCTCTATAAAATTGACCTGTATGATAATTTCGTAGGTTTTGCCGTTATTGAGATATAGAAGTTAAAATTGGGACAATGCATTGACTATATCGCCTCCTTATAAAGCAATGGCATGACTGCAATTTCCCAACCTAAACATACATATATATCTCAAAAATGGTACAACCTAGGAAAAAATTATAACCAATCTCGTAAAGGATTTTCAGAGCTAATAGATTCTCTGTTGTCCCATTTCGATAAGACTTACCGTTTTCAATCAAATGGTGAAAACCTAAATATGACCTGAGCATCTATATATCTCAAAAATGGTAAAACCTAGGAACAAATCGTAACGGTCAATCATCTAGATAATTTTCACAGCTACAACATTTTCTTTAGCCCCACTTCGGTAGGACATGCGGTTTCCAAGCGAAAACGCGAAAACCTAAAATAAACCTAAAAATGTGAATTTTGACCGTGATTTATTAAAAAATCTCTCCAAGGAGTTTTCTTGTTTTTTGATTTTTCTCACCTATGAACATTGCTGTTTCAAAATCCGCAAAAAACTTTCCAGGTGTAAGCGGTTTTCACTTAGAGTTAGTTATGGCGCACCATGACATTGTTTTATAAGATAGCGATATAGCTAATGCATTGTCCCAATTTGAACTTCTATGGGCCATTATTACATGTGTTCTTTTACTATCTGATGGATTTGAAAACGCAAAATAAACCAATTTGGAGGCATTAAAAATATAATTTTTACATTGAAAGTTAATTCCAAGAAGCTCCTCCTTGAAATTCAATCATCACTTTTAATTTTAAGTTAACCGGAACGCTATAAATCTGTTCGGTAAATCCAAACCATAACAAAAGAATACTTATAATAATGGGGGTATATCTCAATAACGGTAAAGCCTACGAAAATATCATAAAGTTCAATCTTGTAGAGAATTTTCAAAGCTATAACATTTTCTTTAGTAAAGTAAGCTTAGCCACATATATACCTATAATATATTAACACTCAAATTACAATAAAATGTAAACGGGATTATACTACCAAAAGCACAACAAAATATTATAATCGTATAAATAATTATTTAAGATCTACGAATTGTTGATCCAGCTATGAATAAATCTGCAATCAGACAATTGTTTTCGAAAACGTCCAATGTAAAATTATAATAAATATTTGGCGTGTATGGAGGGAAAAAGCTGTCGCTAAAGGTAAAATTGTTTATCCCATAATCAGAATCCTATAACGAAGAAAAATACAAGTTTCATAAGAGATTTTGTTTTCCTGTATGCCGATGACTTACCCCTTTTATAGGACATGCAAGCGGTATATTACTACCTCTTTTCAGTTCCTTAAGCATTTCCTTGATCACCAATGTAGAAATTTTTTCATTTAAGATATCACAAACCTTCATTTTGAAATCCATAAATGTTATTATTTTGTTGTTGTTGGAGAATTTAACTTTGACGGTTATTTGCATTTCAGCACTTTTGTCTAAGTCACCATTTAAATTGAATTTATAGTCCAGGGCGTAACGACTTGTTGCCACTTTTGTCATTTCACAAGAAAGTTTGTTTAAGCGGGAATTGTACTGGCGACACTGTATGCTGTGGAGTTCGACATCAAATGGTCGCTTTCCTGCCTATTTACAAAAATGTGTGATAGTTCTTAAAGGTTCGCAATAGGTTGATAATTTGGAACTTACTTTGATGTTGGTTACCGCAGCCAATGCAAATAAAATCAGAAGTAGTTTATACCACATATTCGTTTGATCGATTTCGATGGAATAAATCGGTACAGTTGAATTTGACTGGAAGTTTTACATAAATATGTATATGTATTTATGAATGTACTTAATGACTTTATAATAACGTTTATTATAAAGTCATTAAGTACATACATATATGTATGTATTTACGCAACATTTCCATCTAAATTCAAAACAGTACCCATTCATTCCATTGAAAGCAATCACAGCACTATTTTGTGCAAACTACTTTTGATTTTATTTGTATTTGCTGCGGTAACCAACATCCAAGTAAATTCCAAATTATAAACCTATCTTCAAACTTTAAGAACATTTGATATCGAACTCCACAGTTTACATTGTCGCCAATACAATTCCCGCTTAAACAAACTCACTTGTCATATTGAAAAAGTGGCAACAAGTCGTTACGCCCTGGACTATAAATTCAACTTGAATGGTGATTTAGACAAAAGTGCTGAAATGCAAATAACCATCAAAGTTAAATTCCCCAACAACAACAAAATCATAACATTTATGGATTTCAAAATTAATATTTGTGATATCCTCCATGAAAAAATGTCTTCACTGGTGATCAAGGAAATGTTTAAGGAACTGAGAAGAGCCAGTAATTTACCACTTGCATGTCCTATAATGGGGGTAAGTCATCGACATTGACAGCAAAACGAAATCTTTTATAAAAAAAATTGTATTTTTCATCGTTACAGAATTCCGATTACTGGATAACCAATTATATTGTTTCCGACAGCTTTTTTCCTCCATACACGCCGAATATTGAGTATAATTTTACAATGAACTTTTCATTGTATGCATTTATTGCAGGATCAACACTTCGCAGATCTTAAATAAAACTGGTCAACACGAATTTTGTTTTTTTTATTCTAAGTAATTTTGCTCTTTCTGACTCATATTAGAAATTTATTTTTAGATCCGGAATCAGTTTTTCCATAGAAGTTCTTGCTTTTGAGATACATATAGCTAAGGGCCAAATTTTACTACAATCTACTCAATGGATTGATTGATACACAATATGAGATGTCAATGGCATAATTCTAATTTAAAGTACTAAAAATACGACATTTTTGCATAGTCCGATATGGGTCTCCTAATTTTCCAATGTATGGTAACATGGGGCGCCTTGGCCACCAAATTCTATTTTTGGTAAAAATATAAGCATATATTGACTATAAATTTTGATTTATCGGCCTTTTTGTAGAAAATTTACTTATGTTGAAACTGAGGTATGGGGTGTTGTAACTGGCGAATTGTTGTAATATACCATAACTTTTGAACCCATTTAGGTAAAATAAACTGTTTTAGCACGATTCACGATGGATTTCTTAAAATTATAATTGAGCGGAAGCTGTGGTCATATTAATGTAAAAACATAGGAAAAAATCGTTGAAGGAAACGAGTTTTTTTAAGTTAATTTTCAATTAGCGGCTTTACAATACAATGTAGAGTATAATGTTCAAAGAAGAAGTTAAAGAATACACTTCAGAGATGAAGTTTCTAATGAATGATTTTTTAATATAACCACTGCATCAATCTCAAACGGATGCTGACATTTTGAAGACTGAAACATTGGGTTTTTTGAATTTTTGCTCTAATAGGGACGCGCTACTGTACTCGTTTAAAATCTGATTATGAGATTGTAGTACTCGCGATTACGCATTTTTTATGTATAACTCGGGCGTGTAGCCTTCAAAGGTTCACAACAATCACAGCTTAAAGTCGAAATTTTTGTGCGTAAATTTTTATAAAAAAAACCGTTTTTTATTTAAAATTTGCAACTGCCATTAAATTGTCTGTGAAACCCGCGTGAACTTAGTTTTTTTACGTTCTGAATCTAATAAGCCATGACGCGTCCAAATCCGTCCACTAGATTAGCGGATATGATACCCCTCAAATTTCGAAAATCTGCAAAAAATGTTTTTGAAAATTGCGCGCATTGAAACGCGTTTTGGAAGTGTAATTTTTACTGAAATAAATAGAGCTATATGCCTGTTTAAAATGTGCGAAAACATATATTATATATTATATAACATGTTATATATTATATAACAGACGCTACATCGTGGCCGCCAAATAGAATTTCACAAACTGTACACCAAATAAAAGGGATTGATTCTCTGTGTTGGAAAATTGGATGCGCATCATGTCATTTTCACTATTACGCCGTTTATATGCGTTTCAAATGTTGTAATATTCAATATAACATTATTTAAATGTTATGCCACAATTGGAATTCCTTGTGATTTAATATAATGTTCTAAAAATGTTCGCCAATAGGAAACTATAAGCGAAACAATTGTTGCAACGGAATATTTTTATTATTGCGTGAAATTTGGACGAAAATGACGAAAAACTCAAACATTTTTTCTTCAAGCTTTCCTATTAAACCATAAAAAGTAAAATTAGAATAACATGATTTTTATATTTTCGTCATATATTCTTTGTATTTTTTCAAATAACATGAATACTATAGCACTATAGCTCCAAACGACTTAGGTTTCATTTTATTGCTCACAATGTCTGGATGCTGCTATAATTTTTTTATATATTTTTTTGTAAGTATAAGCGCTATTGTTTCAAAAATATGTTTGTAAATCCGTGAAATTATTTAACAAATTTAATTTTTCGCGAATCCATTGTAACTTTTCGAATTTTTTTTTTGCATCATCGCAAGGGGTGCGAATTCAGTTAACGATAATAGGATATAAGAGCCGACTATATTAAGTCGCGATTGTTTTTAGAATTTTTTTCTAATTAGCATAATTAAAACGGTTATATCGTTTGCGCGCAACGATCAAAGTTGGTAACGAACACAGATTTGGAATGACGATTTTTTTTAATCTATGTACCAAAAATAATAGATGTAGTATCAATTTTTTTTTTTTGATTTTTTTGAAATGGAAATGACGATTTTAGACATTTTTCCTGATATCTCTATCGACGAAGCCGACTGGTACTTTTTTACTTGTTGGCTCTCTTTTTCACATAAGTGGGACCACTGTGCAACAGGTTGCTTCAGTGACAATAAGGTAAGTCCCAAATGCTATTTAAGATAGGACTTTCCTCTAGCTATTTTTCTATGGTCTTCGAAATTCCTTGTCCACTAATTTGAATTTTACTAAAAAATATTTTTTTATTTTGCATTACACTTTTAAGGTAATCTTGAAAAAAACCGTAGTTGGGTTTTGTTGTGTCAGATCCAGCTGGGATTTTATGGCCCCATCTAAACATGGTTAAATATGGACTTTTTAAAGAAATTCTGGGGTATATCTCTGAAATCTATGTGAATCTTCATCTGACC